>NC_047557.1:25987257-26718507 GCF_012275295.1 Melopsittacus undulatus | reverse complement strand
AATCCCTGTACTTTGTTATGCCTTTGAGTACTGTTAACTGCAAAATACTCCTGGACAAGACAGTAGATGTAAAAGGAAAATATCCTGCTCACATCAGGTACAAAATCTTCCTGTCTCTATACAGTTCTACAAGAATAGGTTCTTTTCAGCACCCAATAGATTTTACATTTAGGTTACAAAGATACACCTATACATATTGCAACAATCTACAGTGTCAGCTGAGTCTGTACTCTGTTGTACTCCCAGGTGTACCACCAGTTTGTGGAACTTCCTTGCAGAACATACTGTTGCCCAGCAGATCAGAGAGGAAGATCCTCTGTAGGTGCAGACTAGATGAAAATGGAGCAATGATAATTTGAAAATTTGCCTACACAATTTTTCTAAGCATTATAAAAGAGAATGATAGTATAATGAGGGCTGGCAAGATTGGTTATCATTATTGGAAACACTTATGAACAGCCGTAGTTTGCAGCAATAATATATTCTTCAAGGGAAAGCTATTCCTATCTTTCAACAAGCAGTATACCAGATGTATTGAAATCAAGCACCTGTAGCAACTGTGACCATAATTTTACAACTAGTGCCAAACTAGTTAATTTCTACAGAGCACTGACCTGCTTAAAACCATCTCAATTTAAACTTCTAGTCAAAATGTCTCCTGAGAACAGAGACAACCAGTGTATGCAAGAACATTCTTGAATGACTTCTCACTCTTCCAGTCCTTGCGTTCTCCAGCCCTCATATTCAACTGTGTTATTCCCCAGTTGAATGATCCAGACTGGAAGCCATCTATGGTCCAGACCTTCAATTTTTTAATTATCGGTAAAGCAACATGAATACCTCTGGCTTTTTATCAAGAACAATTAGACAGTTGCATAAGCTGACCATCTGGCATTTTAAAGAGTAGCAAGAGATTTAGAGTTGGCAATCTCCTGCCTGCACTGCTGCTGATATCAACTTTAAAATTTAAAGTGAATCTCTTTCACAGCAGAAGACAGTTATCAATGCTTTCCAGAGACAAATTACACCAGGCTGACTTGGCAACCTCCCTTAATTAATGTGCTGGGGCTCTGGGCTCCCAAGAGGTTGACTCTACAAAGTTGACTCTACAGAGGTGATGCCCATTGCTTGCTAGCAAGCCCACAGTTTCCTGGTGTGGAGAGGCAGGATCTGCACTTCACTTCCTTCTTGCATCATTTTGGGAAGATGTCTGGTACAAGATACACGTGTGAATGCAGGCTGGGGATGCAGCATGGATGAAAACAAAGGCCACATCTCAGCTCTCTCTTCTTGCCTACAGAGCATGGTGTCACTTCTTCATGTTTGAAGTGTCCTTGAAAGAGCTGGTGAGATGGAAGTGTCTGCTACTCTGCAAGGATGCACATGGTACCATAAATACCTGCTTCAGGAAATTCTACCTTGTGTCTATAAAATGAGCATCTCCCAAGATAAAGTCCCCATAAATATCTGGAAAATGTCACTATCAACTTACAGTTAAGTCAAGACACGAACCTTGGCTGACCTGCTTGTGCAGTTCCCTGAAATCCCTCACTTCCTCACAAAGCTGAGCAAATGGTCTGAGAAAGCTGTGGGTCTCTTGGTAAATCATAAATCCATAGGGTTGTTAGTTTGGGGGATTTGAAGAACAGACTTTGAGAGGCAGTGAGCAGCAATGATACTCTGGGATATTTCATCATTTTCTATCAGCAAAAGAGTTTACATGTGCTGTCTGTGGCTTCCCCAATGGATTTAAATTTCCTCCTTGGAAGGAACTGAACTACCTCAATGTTTAATTTTTGAGTGATATTAATCAAATTGTATTATAAATGATAGTGCTCCATAATGTGAGAATTGCCTTATCTCCAGTAAATAGGCTGATCGTACAAAGGATAGTCAGACCTTCTTAAGACATAGTCCAGTAGATACATATTCTTGTCTGCAGCATTATTATAGCCTTTCACTTTGTCTTCTGATACATTCTTTCCTATGCTTCCATGTTCCAAATGACTGGCCTGATTTAAATCATGTAGGAAACCCAGAAAGATATACAAGGATGGACATGCTGTGACATCATTGTCAGAAATGTTCACACATTTAGCTCCTTTAGCTGCTCTTTGCAGTATCCCACAGCTCCAGGTACTCTGGTTGCCAAAGAACCCAGCTAAACAGCTTGAAGGTTTGTTAATAGGCTGTGGCACTTTTAGGCATGTATTAGATCAAAACCCAGACAGGGAGAGTGTGAGAGCATGTATTTTCAAAGGATATCTAGACAGGAAGCAAGAGACAGCACAGAGAGTCAGAGGTATCTTTAAGTTAACTGGTTTGAAGCTAATTATACCCTTGTCATGGCAGTTCTGAGCTCAGTGCAGTCTAGTTTACCCTGCTCATGAACAGTCAAGATGCATAATAGCAATCTGAAATTTAATTCACCTTCCATAAGGCTCTCTGGATTATTTACATCTGATTGGGCATTTTTTTTTTGTCAATGGATGCTTTCTCACCACCTTCCAGAGAGCAGGATCCTGCAGTGTAAGGGACTTCTCCTTTCAGCCTTCTCAACTAATTAGAAAGGATATGCTGCAGCATTTCATCCCTGTGCCAAAGCAGGGTTATTTCCGAGGAACAGCAACTGAGTGGTCCTGCCAAAATCATATATCTGCAGCACTAGAATTGTCTGAGAACTCCTCTAGAGCTCAGGAGAGAGTAACATGTACAATAAATAATGTGGAGAATAACAGATAGATGACAACTGACTGCAGAAACACAAAGGGATGTGCTAAAGGAGTATCTATCATGCTTCTCACTCAATGAGGTTACAACAAGAAACACTGGACTTAAGATACAGCTGGGAAAATCTGTCATTTTTATTGGCCAACATTTACAAAGCTTAATGGCTAATACTAAGCTTCTAAATCTACTTTCAAGTATTTAGAGAAAAATTGTTCAGGTTTTCAGAGGTGGTGGAAAGTTGCCTTTCCACCCCTCCTTTTCTCCTGCACCAAGCGCACAGCTTGAGCAGAAAACTTTCAAAACCATCAAAACCCTCATCTCCTACAGACATTTCTCTCCTTTTCACTGGTAATACACTGGTAATATTCTGTCAGCTTTGTCTCATTAAAGGAACATGAGTCCTTTTTTAAACACCTGGGCCAAATCTTTTCTTGGATGACTCCTGCTTGCTTCTGCAGTGCTCTCTGAAGCAGCAACATCAGCATGTGGTGACTTGACCAGCCCTGCTCTACTCTTAAATTGTACTATGAGACACTCTAAAATTGAGGGCTGTAAAACTCCTTCCTTTATAAAGCCATGTGTGTACAACTAATGTGTGCTGCCAGGTTGTTAGGAACACTAAACAAATGCAGGGTTTGATTTTGGACCCAGTTGGGAGACAAGTAAGATCCATGGGTTTATAAATTAAAAAGATATTCTGAGGTAAAAAAAGTCCTGCACAAATGTTGATCTGGTAATTTTGCCTGATGATGTAAACACTGCTGGGCAGCCTCAGAAGAGATTTACTCATAGCGTAAGCTACAAGGGGGACAAGAACTAGTAAAAAAGAGGGCACAACCTCATGGTTTAGAGCAACCCAGTAACTCAGCACCATGCAGCTGCTCGCTCATCCCTTCCTTTCCCCCCTTTCCTGCCCCAGGCGGAATGGGGAGAAGAATCAAAATAATGTAGAAACCACAGGTTGGGAAAAGAACAATTTAATAACTAAAGTACAATATAATAATAATACTAATACTACTATTATAAGGGGAATAACAAGGACAGAGATATAAAACTAAAGGGGAAAAGAAAAAAAACCCAACAATAAACAGCAGTGGTGGACAACAAAATTGCTCACCACCGCTGACCAATGACTAGCCCCACCTGAGCAGCAACTTGTCCTTTCCAAGTGACTCCCCCCCAGTTTATATACTGGACATAGAATCATAGAATAGTTAGGGTTGGAAAGGACATTAAGATCACCTAGTTCTAAGCCCCCTGCCATGGGCAGGGGCACCTCACGCTAAACCATATCACACAAGGCTTCATCCAACCTGGTCTTGAACACTGCCAGGGATGGAGCATTCACAGCTTCCCTGGGCAAACCATTCCAGTAAAGAATTTTTTCCTTATATCCAGTCTAAACCTCTGCTGCTTAAGTTTCAACCTGTTATCCCTTGTCCTATCACTACAGTCCCTAATGAATAGTCCCTCACCAGCATCCCTGTAGGCCCCCTTCAGATACTGGAAGGCTGCTATGAGGTCTCCACGCAGCCTTCTCTTCTCCAGGCTGAACAGCACCAACTTTCTCAGCCTGTCATGATGTGCTGTGGTATGGAATTAGCCTCTGGCTAATTTGGGTCAATTCTCCTGTCTCTGCTTCCTCTCAGCTTCCTGTGCCCCTCCTCACTGGCAGAGCATGAGACTGAAAAGTCTCAGGTAAGATCAAGGTAAGCATTGCTTAGCAACAACTAAAACATCAATGTGTTATCAGCATTGTTCTCAGACTACAGCCAAAACACAGCAGTGCACCAGCTAGTAGGAAGAAAATTAACTCTATCCCAGCTGAAACCAGCACATACAGTTTTTGTCTGCTGAGATGGACAGTCCCGCCCCTGGTATTACTCTTCTGCTTTTGTGGTCTCCACTAACCCCAGGAAAGGCACTTGTCCCAGCTTTATGGCCTCTGGGTGAATAGGGCAAGGACCTGCACCCTTGTGCTGCTCTCTTCAGTTGGCTTGCTTTTGTCTGCCTCTACTTCGAAGGTCACAAGCTTCGTTTCCGGCCCAGGTGATGTTTAGGAAATGGCAAAGGCCATTTCCCTTTCCTACCCACAGATCGAAATCCAAACCTGATGGCTCACTACTGCCTCAAAAGGGGTTGATCCCGAGTGGAGGGGAGCAGCCTTCAGGGACACCTTGGGACATGGGAGATGGCTGCAGGTTGGGGTCTCAGGAAATAACCCATGGAGGGAGCCAGTCTGCACAACCCTAGTGCTCTCTGGGAAAACAGGCTTAAAAACTCCAACCAACTACTCTCTCCTCTCCCCTTCAGTATAAATGCAATCGCTCTTAATTTTCACAAATGCATGCTTGTCCTTCCTTTCTGCTGTTTTGAATAGGGCCTGCTGTTCTCCACAGCCCCTGGGCTGCTGTGGTTGGAAGAGAAATGTCAGTGACCAGCAACAGCAGCAGGAGCTGAAGGTCATGGAGAGGTGACATATCCTCTCCTCCCTTGATCCCCCTGCAGAGACACTCCTGTTGGTAGCACTTGCACTTCCTCCCAACAGCATGTGCATCCCCACCACAGCCTCTGCTCTCCCTGGTGGAGAGGTGCTGCAAGGGAGCACACCTGTGCCCTGAGTTGTACCTTGCTGGCAGTGTTCTGTATGTGGAGAAAATCATAGAATAGTTAGGGTTGGAAAGGACCTTAAGATCATCTAATTACAACCCCCCTGCCATGGGCAGGGACATCTCACACTAAACCATGTCAGCCAAGGCTTCATCCAACCTGGCCTTGAACACTGCCAGGGATGGAGACAAAGATGTTGAATAAGACCAGTCCCAACACCGATCCCTGAAGGACACCACTCGTTACTGATCTCCAGCTGGACATTGAGCCATTGACCACAACTCTTTATGTGTGGCCATCCAGACAGTTCTTTATCCACTGAGTGGTCCACCTATCAAATTGATGTCTCTCCAATTTAGAGACAAGGATGTTGTGTGGGACAGTGTTGAACACTTTGCACAAGTCCAGGTAGATGACATCAGCTGCTCTACCCCTGTCCATCAGTTCCATAGCCCCATCACCAAATTGGTCAGGCAGGATTTCCCCTTGGTGAAGCCATGCTGGCTGTCACCAAGCACCTTGTTGTTTTTCATGTGCCTTAGCATGCCTTCCAGGAGAATGTGCTCCCAGATTTTGCCAGGCACAGAGGTGAGACTGACTGGTCTGTAATTCCCCCGGTCATCCATTTTCCCCTTCTGGAAAATGGGGGTTATATTTCCCTTTTTCCAGTCACGAGGAACTTCACCTGACTGCCATGATTTTTCAAATATGATGGCCAGTGGCTTTGCAATTTCATTCACCAGCTCTTTCAGGACCTGCAGATGGATTTAATCAGGTCCCATGGACTTGCGTATGTTCAGGTTCTTAAGATGGTCGTGTATTGGGATCTTAAACGCCAGGTATTGGGAGCTCACGAGATGATGGTTAAATTCCTTGTTCTGCTTTTCACGATAGCAACAGTCTGAAGGCTTTTATGAGCTTGAAGGTACTCATCTATGCTAGAAAAATGCCTGGCTAGGGACTTCTGGATAGTTTCACTAGGAAACTAGCAGCCACTTTAAGGGGCTGAAATGCCTTTTTAAATGCCAGTCTTTCTTTAAGTCTCTGTGCTTCAGTTCCTTTTATGAGAACAATGTCAGCAATGGTTATTAAAACCTCACATGCTCTGTAATGAAAGCCACACAAATGGAGCAGCCTAGCTTTGTTCTCTTTCATTGCCCAGCATAAGGAATTTAGGAAGTACTTTTGTTTCAAATTCTGAACAAGCTGAGTTTCATTGTTGTAAATTACATAATTTGTATGAAGGGCTGTGGGATTATACCAGACAGATCTAGGGGAAGGTCCCAGATCCCAAACCAGTGGTACTCCTACAGACCTCATGCCCAAACAAGTGAACCAAACAACATGCAAGATGGGTTACCTCCACTTGTCTGACCATCCGTCACTTTTTCCAGAGCCAGGAATAGGAGCCAGGATCTCCTGTGCCAGGAATGTCCCACCTTGCCTGTTGGGAATTACTCCACAATCTGCTGACACATCATCTTCCTCCCTCTGTCCAAACAGAGCACAACAGCCTGCCTCTGCTGGCAGCTGCTAGTAAAAACAACACTGATGATCGAGGCAATCAGCGTGAGCAAACCCACTACATATATATCCATGAGAAATATGCCTGTATTGACTGGGTGCCTTTAGTGATTTCTTAACTTTTAGGTAATTTTATTTGCAGTCCAGATGTTTAGCTTCTACTAGATGGGTGAAAGGAAAATTTTCGTGATAATTGTGAAGTGTTGCAATGATTTTGTATTTAAAAAAAAAAGAGCAATTTTGCTGACATTTTATTTTATTTATTATTTATATAAAATAATTTTATTATTTCTAATCACGTTTTTATTAAAGGAACAAGTACCTGAGTTTTAGTATCTGTTCAGTCTAGCCTCTTATTTTACCAGCCTCATTAACAAATTTTAGTAAGGGTGTTATAGAAAAATGAAAATTCTATTTATAGAGATGAATATAGACAGAGAAAAAAGTTAGGAAAACATATACCCGTTTTGGTCTTGAAGTATGAAAATACACTATCTTAAGTAACATATTTACTACAAGCAGAGGAAGGACAAGCAAATGTTTATTGTTTCTATCAGCACTAATGCAGAGTCCCTTTGGTTATTTCTTTAATCCAAACAGCTTCCTGGTAGATTCAAGATGTGAGGCCTTTCTGTAATGACTTGGCAAGAGAAAGGGTCCAGAACTTCTCTGCAAACGCAATTAAGTTGTCAAAGACAAGTCCCGTATTTGAATTAAAACTATAAATCTTTCATCTGCACCTACTCTACATCAAATAGCAGGAAAAGAGGTCCTCCCATCTAAGAGTCTTAATTACCAGAGCACTGCAGCCTTCGAGCGTGACAGAGCCAATGACAGCTGACCTTGTGCTTCAGGCCCAGACTGGGATCAATGTGATGAATGGGAATCCCTGCCTGAAATATCACAGAAAAAGGAACAGCCTCTGATGGCAAATTGAGTGCTTAACACACTGTTGGCGCTACACAAATATATAATAATGCCCTTTGCTTTGATCCACTTATAATGGAATGAACAGTATGTTGAAGGCTTCAGTGTAAACATGTCAAGCTTTGCCTTGGCCAGCCCTTGCCACCTCCTTTCGCACAAAATACATGTCAGGGTGGTAGCTTTTCTCCTCTCCATCGACACTACAATTCTGTTGCACACGGAGTAGAAAAGATAGGCACTGTGGTTTTTTTAGGGTTTTTGCTAATACTTTGCCATGACCCAAAAGTAGGTAAAATAACTGTGGGTCTCCAGGAGTTAGGAGGCTCCCTTTTCCTTCTCACAGTATTCAGGCAGCAGATAAGTCAATGCTGTGGCAGCTGGGTGTTTGGTTATCTTAGAGCAGCAGTTCCCATATGCTTTGCAGTGTGGGTAGTGAGTGGACCTCAAAGTCCACAGTGATTTTTTCCTCAAATTCTGAATGTTTTCAGCTCAAAGTTTGTGACAAAGATCCATGGCAGACTGTGAGCAATGCTAATAGTGGTTTGTTGGCCCAAAACTTGACAAATGAATGCCTCAAGACAAGGTCACATTTCCTGGGGTCATCTCTGAAGCAACTACAATTTAGGATGGGGCTGTCACATCTTCCAGCGTACTAATGTGACCCTCTTTGTCCTTCAAAGACATTTCTGAATCTCTGTCTCTAATCACTATATTGACTGCTACTGAACATTTTCTTCCTGACTTCCTTTCCTTCTACTTTTCTATCTTGAAGCTTCATGATGTATTCCCTCCACTAATAGGTTTTTCTAGCTCAGTTAGTAACTCTGGCATGTACAAGATACTTTGCTGTTTGATTAGTAGTATCATATATGAAGAAGGAGCTGCATATGCCCTGCAGCAGAACTCATCTCAGATATGGCATATCAAATATAGAGCATTAAATATTTTAGTTTAAAAGATATAGAAGTGCTGCTTCTTTTTATTTCCTTTTTTTTCTGCAAAAAAAAATCATTCCTAGGAAAGGTATAATGAATTTTCATGTTCAGAGAGCTACAAAAATCTGCCTGTGAAAACATGCTGTAGCAAATATTTTACCCTTGAAAGTGAATTCTTCAGATAGTATTTTCAGAGCAAAGTCCAGAGTGTGAACACAAAAATTTCTTAGCACAGAATGTTTGTGCAGGTAAATCAGCTTCATTTAGATACTATAATCTTATCATGTTTCTATGATAAATAGAACAGACTGTCTTGTATTACATAAAAATACATCTGTGTCTATGTATGCTATGTGATTGTCATTTTATATTTATAGTTGCTACTTATCACAAAGAAATAAGTCTTTGTGCACACTCATGATTATTTTTTTTCACAAAAGCATTTGAAATTCCCAACAAAAGCACATGAAAGCAACAAAGAAAATAAAGAATACTAACCCTGGAGAAAAATTATTTGAGATGTATTTTGAATCTGCAAGGCTGCCAGATAACACTCAGAGACATTACCCCCATGTCAAACAGGAACTATTCAGAGTAAGAGCAGATGGGGACAATAAAAAGGACAAGGTGATGGTGAAGTCTGCGCTGTCAGATCTGCATCTTTCCCATGTTCCTCAAGAGGCGCTCTGTTCACCTGCTATGTGCTTAGGCAGTGGTCGATAGGGGGTTGGTGGTTGCTCCAGAGCTGTCCTGCGGAGAGGCATCTCCTGATGGATGCTGCATGTCTACAGACAGAGGTTAAAAGTGCAGGAGAGACTGTGAGATTCAAAGGATGTAGACAGAACTACTTGTTTTCAGTAAAAATTATGTTACTGTGTTTTAGGGGTAAAGACAGACCAGGATTTTCCCCTATCAGTGCAATTAGTGGAGATGCTTCATTAGCTTGATAAGCAGAAGGGTGTGGTGGGAATGCAAAAATCCTCATGGGAACATAGCTTTCCTGAACGCCTGGGAGGCATGCCACTGACTTTATCACTGGATGAATTTCGTCCTGTGAGCTTGTATTTTCTTGATACAGAATGTGAATCATAAGGATGAGAATGAAGTATATGTAACCACATACTGCCAAAAGGGGACACAATCCTATTAAAAGCAATTCACTTCTGGCAGAAGAATAATTACTATGGAATTTAAAACAGGAAGTTGTCTAATTAACTGCACATTTAGAGCAATATTATACTAAATATAATAAAAATACAGCATGAAATAAGTGGCCCCAATCCTCAGGATATGAATGTGTAGAAACCCAATTTACTCTAATGCCCCAGTGGAACAATGTAAGTTTATATTAACCTGAATGATTGCTGTGTGCCCTACCCATGCAGAATTTGCAGAACATATACTTGTCCTGCTAGGCACAGTCTCACTCTCATCTGTCTCGGGAAGGATATTTTATGTTTTGTCTTTCTATAGGCTTTCCCTAGTGTTTAAGTTTTAAGGGCTGAAACAGGAGAAGAATAACTCCAAAACAACTGGCAAAATAACCCTTGGAGAGAATAAGCGTGACTGAAACTGTACAGCATAAACGGTCCTCTAGCATCCCTTAAACTATTTAAACTTAAACTCTGTGCATGGACATGTGTTTCCTTGCACTTCTTGTCCACACTGCCTCTGTACACAGGTTAGCGGGGTCCGTCTGTTGTGCACAGGCGTGATCAACATTCAATTCTGTATGTTAAATGATATCACTTGTGTGCCCAAAAGGTCTTTAAATGGAAACAGAACTGTCCCGGGAGAACACCCTCAAATCTGTGCACACTCGATTATGAAGAGTGTTGAGATATCAGAGCCCCAGTGGAGCATTTGTGCAACATATTTATCCAGGACTGTTTTGATGGCAGGTGCGTTAGGAGTATTTCTAGGGTTATGAATATGCATGTGCCTGTATTTGCAAACATTTGGAGCTGTCATGTATATAAATCATCTTGCATTCATTCCGTGAGGATGAAAGTGTTCTCTAACAGAAAGGAAATTTCTCACCCAACTGTAGCTCTGAGCTGCCTAATATATTTTGCACAGTAAACAGAATTCTTTCACCCAGATTGCCAGTAAGCTGCCATGCTTGCTGTTTGCCTTAGGGAAGAATACTCAAGTAGCTGTAATAATAAAAAGTTACAATTGCTCTATAAGGTATGAAAAATTGTAGTGGTAAGGCTGGGCACTGAGAAGTTACAGAGAGGATGTGAAATAAGGAAATCTGAGAGGCCTGCACAAAAAGACACTGACACTCATAAAAGGGCAGACTTAGCTGTTACTTGACTACAGTCTACACACCTCTATAGTTTCCATGTGAAAGAATACTATTAAGAAAGATCCTGGAGAACAGTTAATTTGTTTGTTATTTAAGCCCTCCCCTTCCTTACGCAAGCCCACACATGCTAAGTGTTTGAACAGGGGCCAAGACTCTTAACCCAGGCACCCCTCCCTGGGAAGCAATGGATAAGCAGGAAGCTATGCTCAAAGGGCAGCAAATCTTGGGTCCTGCCTTTTTCTTGCCTCCTCAGGGCAGCTGTCCAGGATGCAGGCATCAGCCCTGCCTCCAGTCACACCAGTGTGAGTGCCACAAGTATCAGGCTTGTGTTAATCCAGCTTGCAAGGGCTGAAATGCTGAGGGACGACCAAATACTATCAGCTTGTTGGATGAGCATGAGGGGTCAGAAATTTCCAGCTGCTGTGGGGAGCAGCAAGCAGCAGGCAGAGATGAGGGCCAGGTTTGAGACATAGAAAGAGAATGGGTGACCACAGATGGGATGAATGGCCCTGGGGAATTTAAAGCCCTTTACTAGATATTGAAAGAATATTAGCTAAAATAACGTATCAGAAGGGTGAAATGTAGCAAAGCTACAGTTCAGGTTGCCTAAAAGGCCTTTAAAAGGCAGGAAGAAGGTACTCTGCCTTGTGTGAACAGCAGCATGCAGGCCCAGTCATCAACAGTCATGGCAAACAAAACATGAGCTTCAGCAAGAAAGGGTTCTGGCCTATGTAAAGTATCCTGTTCTCTAGGAGTGAAATGACTGGCACAAACATAAAAGCAATGATGATTTTCACAAATCTCCAAGCAAATTCTTTGAGGATAGGGAGTGGGAGAAAGAGGGGTTAAAAAATAAACCAACCTTAGTTATCTTTTCCTTAAAACTGGCTGTGACTGAAATTGGAAACCCAGACAAACCATCACAAGGAAATTACTGTGATGTTTCCATTTGCAACAGAAGGTAGAAGCCTTATAGAGGTAGGATTGTGTGCATGTGATTTCCAGCCTATTCTGCATTCTCAAGATATACTCAGAGTTTGGCTGCACATCAGAAAAGCAGTCAAGCTGTACAAGGAAACCTTTTAAGTTTCACTCAGCACTGTATACTGTTGCATTCAGTGCCCTGGATGGAGGTTATATTAGAGCTACATAGTGAAGCAGTTTGTCTCACCTCTTGTCTTTCACTGTGATTATAGTGGAAAAGGCAATGGGCAGCCAGCAGAAGCTCTGCCTTCCTCTGCTCCTGGGGACCTGCCCTTCTCCTGGAACCCTAAATTCCAGCTGGTAAGGACCAAGTCTGAGCAGGAAATTGTGAATTCATCTCTGAAAGCCCTTTCACTGCATTTCTTGTGCTTCTCTGACTCCTGACATAGTTCATGTATTCAAAAGAATGCTGTCTGTAAAGTAGAAAATGGGTAAGCCTCATTTAGTTACTCTTAATCACTCTAACTTCTACTGCCACTTAGTGAATGAAGGGAAAATTAAAAGTTACCTGGCTTTGTATTAAAAGAGATGAGTTACACCGACAGCCTGTTTTGGCTCTGTTTTTAGTGAGACCCATCTGTTCTGAGGAAGCTGAGAACATTTCAAGTAAAAGCATCTGTAATCTCAAAAACTCCTTTACACTTTTAGGGCAAAATGTCAGATCTTACTTCAACAGATCTCTGTCCCTGGAGTCAGAACTTGAGTCTACCTAAAGGACATTAGTCATCTCATACCAAATATCCATAACAAATGTCAGCAATTTCCACCTAAAACAATTTATTAGATGCAATTGGATCCAGGTGGAATGGGCAGATCACCTGTGATTTCCCTTTCCCATTACTTTTTGCTTATTGAGTCTCTTTTAGGGAAAAAACCTACAAAATTTCATACCTAAACAAATTTTTAGCTACAGCTGGTAGTTAGATTTGGGAATAGATTATAAAAATGTGTTATGGTGCCCATTTCATTTGATGGTGCCTAAAAATTATTCCAAGAGGTATAGTTTTGTGTTCTGACGTTATGTTAATATGATTTACAGTGTTACATTTCTAACAGCAATTGGATCTTGGGTGTCATTTAAGAATAAGATACTCTATTCAGAGCATGGTAGTCTCAACACTCATGGTAGTATGCCAAGAAGGAGTTTTGTGTGGTCTGAAAGAATAAGTTTAGTAGATGGTCCAGCATTTTCCATCAAGACATGTAAAGTAAGGATTCTTAATTCTCTTCCTTGAGCAAAGAAGGGAGAAATCACTAGGCAAAAGTTATAAATGAGGAAAAAGAAATGCTTTATAAAAAATGAAGGATGAGTAAATAGGAAATTACTAAATCTGTTTATCTGCCAGTCCCCCCAATATCTCAGAATAGCATCTGCTGGTCTTGCTTGAGCTGGCTCCGAGGTGACATTGCTGAGAGCTACAGTAGAATCATAGAATAGCTAAAGTTGGAAAGGACCTTAAGATCATCTAGTACCAACCCCACTGCCATGGGCAGGGACACCTCACACTAAACTATGTCACTGAAGACTCCATCCAGCCTGGCCTTGAACACCGCCAGGGATGAAGCATTCACAGCTTACTTGGGCAATTCATTCCAGTACCTCACCACCCTTACAGTAAAGAACTTCTTCCTTATATCTAACCCGAGCTTCCCTTGTTTAAGTTTGAACCTGAAGTAGGGAAGTAGTGAAGCTTTACTGCAGGTGGTGAAGCTTTACAGCAGCTGGGTCTCTAACATGAGAAATCACCTTTAACACTAACAGAAATTGAAACAGAACTAAAGCAAGCTGAAGGGCTTTTGGTAATAACAGAAGGTGCCGGCAACATGAATGAGTCATTGCAGGGTGAATTAGAAGCTGAACTTACAGTTGATCCCCTGTAATGGCTTGTGTACCAGCTCCTACTCCTCAAACACGAGACATGCTTCTCTTTGACTGAAAGATAAGCAATGTGCTTATTATTATTATCTTTCACCATGGGATAAAAGCTTGCTCACTGGCAGTTAATGGGGGTCATTCTTATGTCTGTTCAGGCAGTCTCTTTTTACCCTGTTCATTACCCTGTTTTACTACCTGTTCATTTGTCTGTACCTACAATCCAACCATATCACTATGCTGAGCCTTCAAGATGTTCTAGTCTTGTATATTGTGAAGTTACAGTTCCCAGCCTGTTCTTCTCCCTCAGTTTATTCTCAATTAACACATTATATTCTTAATACACATTAACTGTGTATTAATGGAGTAGAGAAACCCTGAAGGTGCTCATTAAAGTAGCCACTTTACAAACAGTGTCTCTCTAGGCACTGCAAGTCACTGACCATTTCCTGGGCAAATTTATTGCAGTTCTCCAGAGGATAGAAGCTAGAGCCTCTTGAATAGAGAAACTGCTTTCTGAACAAGCCAAGAGGGTCCATGGCCTGAGAAAAAGCCTTAGGTGGGAGCTGTGCTTTTGGCAGGCTTCATCCTCCAGCTTTCTGCTAAGTGATGCTGGCTGGCAGAGAAGCAGGATGAGAGCAAAGAGCACTCTCTGCTCCTACCACAAGCCAGTTTACAGCTTCTGTGGGTATGTCTGTAGCCCTTATTCCCCAGAGGCAATTCCCCCACCACACCCTGCTCAAAAAAAGAAGAGGGAAAACAAGTTACAAGAGCAACTATTTCCCTGTGAGTGAATGCTGTTATTGAAACACAAGGCCTTCCTCCTTTGCTGAGCAATGGTCAAATTCACAGTTCTCTGCAGGTAAATATGCCTCCCAAAAGAGGCTTTTATTAAGTATGTCTTAGGTTAAACCAAAATTACATAATCCAAACATCAAAAATTGATTTCAGATAAGTCTTAAGTCTCGGGAACTTGTTCGTAGGGTGCTACCAAATGCAGGACACAAAGTGAGCTCATTGTGTCAGCAGTGGGCACTTGAAATGGACTGATGTGAAATCCTAAAATTGGTAGTGAGGGGTTTTTACCCAGAAATACCTCAGGTGTTTAGATTCCCTCTTCAACATGTGTCACATGGGCTAGAAAATGTCAGCCGGTCATAAAACCAACATTCAGCCATGAGATAGAAAATTTATTCATCTTTAAAACAAGAAGATGGATTAGTGTGACCCAGCACTTTGCTAAAAGGCAAAATAACTTGTTCCTCTATGCGGTGTATGCTGAGCCCATGACAGAGCTAAAATAATGGCTTTACCCGGACTCTGCACAGGTTCCTCCTGAAAACCCCTCTTAGGATTAATTCAATCACTTGCACAATTAATACCAAAGAAAATTAATATAAACTTTCTAAAAGGCAGCCACCCTGCTTTTTCAGTTAGTGACAAGATTTGTATTCCTACTTCCTTCTAAGGAAGTTCTCATTCCTGACTTCCTTTTCTCAGGGACTGCATAAGAAGTCAGGCTTCTGACTTCTTATGGACATAGTTGCTTACTGTTGTCCTGAACTTGAATACTGTAGTTGGTGCATAAATCTGACTGAAGCATCACATTAGTATGTCTTCACACTCTGAATTCCTCATCACCCAGCTACCTCAACTGAGATAGAAAACAGAAACTGACTTTATAAAACTTGATTAAAATTTGTTTAAACTGACTTCTAGTCATCTTACAGAAGTTTTCCTTTTGAGCAAACCCCTCTTCTTACTTGACAGTGCTGCATTGCCGACAATGCACTTTCTGGGAAGTGTTTTCTATATTGAGTGAAAATGTCAGGCTCATTTCCAAAAGATTTTCTTTTTCTGCTCTCTCCTTTTCACTCTTCGAATTCTGTGAATCTTCCTGGTTTATCATATATCTTGGTGGGAAGACCTCTGAGGTGCTGAGCTTGGGAGTTCCTACCCCTCACCATGTTATCCCATCAAAACCCTGTGAAGATTATGCTATATGCTATTGCTCACTGCAGGAGACCAGAGCTCATGCCACAGGTATGATCAGAGGGCTGGAGGCTTCAGGCAAGCTGAGAGAGCTGGGCTTGTTCAGATTGGAGAAGACTCCATGGAGATGTTATAGCAGCCTTCCAGTACCTAAAGGGGGTTACAAGAAATCTGGTGAGGGACCTTTTACAAGGACCTGTAGTGACAAGGGAGAATGGCTTCATGAGGACATATTTAGATTAGACATTAGGAAGCAGTTCTTTACTACAAGGGTGGTGAGACACTGGAGCAGGTTGCCCAGAGAAGCTGTGGATGCCCCATCCCTTAAAACATTCAAGGTCAGGTTGGATGGACCTGATTTTCTCCCTCTGCATCCTCCTGCTTCTCCTCTGGTATTTCATACCACAGCTACTTCAGGTCATGACTAGCAAGTGCCAAGATGCATAACAAAAAAAGTGGTAAGAATTTTCAGAGATCTTTTTCAGCTCTTCAGGAAACTTAAGTCCCATTCTGAGATAGTGACTAAAAAGTGGAAAACAATCTTGTTTGGACTTCATCCCAGCATACTGACTTTTTTTCAAGAGCACTCTACTTCTTGGGCCTGAGATGGCTGGTCTTCTAATGAGTCTAAAAAGACCAGGGATCACTGAACAATAGGCTGCTTGGTCAAAACTGAAAACTGTGGTATTTCCACAGCTCTTCCTAGATATCCATCTCCTTACTGGCAAGCTTGCCTGCTATTGACAACTGTCTATTTCCAAACAAGTCATAGCCAACACATTTGAGGGACAGCCTGTGTTTGAAGAAGAAAAGATCAATTTGCCATGCATAAATATGAAGTTTAGAATAATCAGTAATCTGAAGCTGCCAGCCAAGTATTTAAGTTGATGTGGTCATCAGAGCCATCTCTTTGCACAAGAATGCAATGTTAAAACAGAGAAGTAATCTGAAACTGAGAGTCTTTGTTGATGATGTAGAAACTTAGATTCTGCAAGACCAAATTATTTTTCATTTTGAAAGAAGACCAATAGCTTTTCATTCACCTAAAACATTTTATGTCAGGGGTACTCCACTTTCCAAGCCCTTAAAGGGTATTATCCATCTTGTCTCATAGGACTGAATTACTTAAAATGTCTGTTTTGGAACTGAAGACTATGGTAAAACAATAATGTGATGCTATGCTGATCTGTATATATTCAGCATATAAGGTGATTTGATCTAATCTGAGATTTTTAATATAAAATTCGGGAAGTTTGAGTACATATACCCAGATTTAACTAGATTCAATGTAAATTGTGCTATATGTTACTCTCTGAAGTCAAATTCATGAGAATACTGTGAGAGTGCAAAAGCCATTTTGTTCAACTTTGAATCTTCTAATATCTGTGCTGAAAGAAGCTCACACTACCAGTGATCCAGCAGCTAGAGCACTCAACAGAAATTAGGCCATTTTCCAATGAGTAAATAGCTGTTCATGCAGAGAAAAACAATTGCAACAAAAAAAGTGATGGGTTCAGCCTTTCCTGTCTCTGGCAGACCAAGGTATGGCAGTGTGATTGACAGGAGACCAGTATTCTGGTCCTGAGCAGGTTCTTTAACTCAGGGATCTCTTACACTGCAGATGGAGAGCAGAATCTGAAGCCTTAAGGTGGGTTAAAAACAAACAAACAAACAAAAAAAAAACCCAAGAAATAAAAGGGTCAAATCTAATGATCTTTGATTTACTACTCCAGTCCCTTTTCTAGCCAATTTGTATGATAAATTAATCTAACACAAGTGTCATATATAAGAAATTCCTTTAATTTACATAGGGTTAGCCAGAATGTAAGCAAACATAAAATGTGGCCCAGTATCTCTTATAGCACCTTAGAAGACTTCTTGAACCCTGAAATTCTAGTAGGCCATACATTTGCTTATGTAGATGGCATGGAGGATACCAAAGGAATGTATTAGTCACGGTGACTCTGATGTAAACACGGAAAAAAGCATAGAATAAAACCAGAAAAGCAACCATTGGGACACACAAGTGATGGCTAACTTGGCCAAGGTCCTCATTTTTCCAAGGTCACTTTTGTCTTTCAAGATCTGAAACTGTATGACTTGAAGTATTTACAACCATTACTTTTACTCTTGTACAGTTAAAGTTTTGCAAGATATTGAATATCAATTGAGTTTGACACCCCTAGTCATTGCTTCTGCTTGAATTCTTCAGTTCACAGAAACCATAAAAAACATGCACCAAGTTTGTTTCCATATTATTTCAATCACAGTAATATCAGGATCTGGAAATGTCAGTTTTCACAGAAACTGCTTTTATACTTCTGTCAAACAATTACTTTCCTAAACAACTCAGTACAGATACGCAACACAGGATATATTTTTCATGTCCTTGATACCTTTTCCTTTTCTTTTGCAATGAACTCTTCAAGCAAAGTTTGCATAGAAAACCAGATTTACCAAAAGTAGTGTGAACAATTTAAAAAAACAGCTGAATTTGATATGCCTGACAAATAGTTTGTGGGCAGAGAGGAAGGTGAAATAGAATTTTGTGTAATCAGTTTTGCATTCAGACCCTCTTCATACAGACTTGCATGGCTGCTGTCGGAGATTTAACACCAAATGTTAGTTTCTAAATACCATAAATTGCTTTGAAGGTGTTTTTCTAAAATATTGTATGCTATCACATTATGGTATTTCTTATTTCTCACTAGGCTGACTTAATGCTACTTGCAGTGAGCTTTGAGCTGTGATTTATGTTGCTGTCAGACTTAGGAAACCAATTGCCTCAAACTGAGTTATCTAAGAACAAAGTGTTGTAAATTCCAAGTGAGCTTTTGCAATTGTTTCCTTTTTATTAGCTGCACAAACCTGTTATTCCTCTGGCATGCAAATAATGTGTAATGGGCTGCTATATGTATTTGTTAATTCACTCACTCTCAGCTTAAACAGTGACCTTCAGCAAATCCAATAGATGGAGCATTAAACAGAAAAGGCCCTTGGTAGCATTGACTTGGGCCTTGTATAAAAACAATTTGGATACTTCAGGCTGGAAACAAGCATTTTGTTACAGAAGCTGATTGTTCCCTGCTGTAACTCATGCTAGCAATTTCTTTCGGAAATGTCCTCACTTGAGCATTCTCCTCAATCATAATGCAGCTCCATGGAGCCCACGTTTCCTCCAGAAAGGCGTCTCTCTTTGACACACTGTCATGCAATAGGTATCAGGAAAATAGTCAAAATCATGTGTTTTACACATGCTTATAATGATATGCCCCAAGTGTGTCAGCTGGTACCATCTGCAGTGCCTGGAGCAGTGTCTGGGAGACTGTGACAACTCAATTGCAGGCTGGAGTTTTTGAAAAACAGTGGATAATTACTATTCCTGCTTAGGCAAGAGCACTCCTATGTGCAGTGTTAGGGAGGCCACATCTGTTACAACTATTACTAAGTCACAGCCGATCACCAATATTACAATAAAAATAGCCATCAATCTGGTTAAAAATCACCATTCCTTTTCAGTTCTAGACCACTGATCTGATAAAGTTGTATGTAATAAATTGATGCTTTGTCACCCTATCCTTTTGTGTGCTTTTAATTTGCACTCTGATTGATTTTGGAAACCGTGGAGGATCCTGCCCCAAACAAATACTAGGATAGTAAAATCAGAGGGCAAGGAAGAGAACTGTAATTTCTCTTGCAGAGAGGAGTTGAGTGGTTGAGAAGAATGTTGAATTCTGAAATCTTAGCTCAAGAATTTTCCATAAAGCCATTACGTTCAACTATACATGGGTTTACTTATCTTGGATAAGATCTTGTTTCTTAATTATCAGGCTTATAGTGGCCAGTTTGCATTTTTAGAACAACTATAGGTAGTTATCTAATTTAAAATTGAGAAAAGTATTGCAGGTGCTTTTGCTCAGATGAGTTGCTTGTGTTTTAACTGTGCAAATTCAATGCTGATTTTAATCAACTTCATTTTATGCCAACCTAAGACTGTACTGGCCATTCATACTTCTTTCTGTGGTCTTTCTTTGTGCTAAGCATGAGGTTTGACAAACCATGCCTTCTTCATGGTTCTTATGCAGAACTGATATGTAGAGACTTGATATGTGAATATTAGAAGATAAACACCAAATATATTTACTGTGAAAATTTAAGTATTGTATGTGATATGGATTTCTTCCCCGATGGTCCCACATTTTATGCTAAACTTATAAAAAGTAACATGGCAAAGCTAAGTTTCTAACAATCAGAAATGAAATCTGAGCTCTTGGGACCATGAAAGAGGGTGCATCTTGAAATGGCCAGTGATAGAAAACATCCAAGGGAACTTCTTACATGATATCATTCTGCATTGTTTCCAAGCTGGTAATTGCTGAAGGAAAGTCTTCAGTGCCATATGAGATGCCTTAAAACAATGGTTGCTGCAGTGTTCCAAAATTTGTTTTCTTGGCACAGTCTACCAACAGACATAACAACAGATAAATATCAAGACAAATTTTTTAATATTGCATTATTGGCAGACAGAAAAGATCACTTTACATTGGAATGTTGAGGTCCTGCCAACCGCCAGCAAGTGAATAGGCCTGGTTTTGAGCTTAGTGCTAATGGGAAAAAATGTATGTGCTGCACAAAATTAGAAATAATCTGAATGCATCTCAAAAGGTTTAGATTCCATTCTGAGAGCCCCTCAAAAATCAGCCCTTAGGACAGAATTTGAAAAATACAGCTTGCTTAAAGGCAGTGGCATTTAATTTTTCCGTACTCTGTTACATCTCTGCAGTGCTCTGTGAAAACGAACCACACTGAAGCTGGTAAATATTATTAGTCTAACTTAGAGATGCAGAAGGAAATTCATACAAAGAAGCTTGGCTTACCCAAGGCCACCCAGAAGATGGTTGGATACCAAAAATGATGGGTTGGGAAGTGGCAGCATAAAGTAGTAAGGCGGGTTTGGGAAATATGAGGGTCTGAGATGGAAAATTAGTTTCAATGTATATAATTAAAGGATGAAAACTTTTAAAATATGACTTTACAGATTAAAAATGCTATAGAAATAGTTTTTTATGCTGCTGCAAATATTTTTGGGCAGTGAATAAGAGGCCTTAATTGCAAACTCTTAATAGCATGTGGACCAGGTAAGGGCTGCGATTTATGCTCATGGTGCTTCCAAGAATCCTGATCCTGTCAGGTTGCTGACAGTGGTCCTGCAGAAAACAGACTTGGTACTCTATAGCCCTCATTTAAGTGAGGAACTAGGAGGTTTGCTGAGTTCATTTAAGAAGGGTGTTGGAAAGAGGACTCTGGAAAAGATGTGTTATTGCTCCCTGCCTGTGGGGGTCCATTCTTCTGTTTAGGGAAGGAGGCTGTACACCTTCCAGCACACAACACCCTTTATACAGCATATCCACTGAATTTCAAACTTTGGGTGATGGTAGCTTTCTTGAAAAGGGTGCCATAACTAAAACACAGGACTTCATGTGCTTCTTGCTCTAGGGTTCTATTCATTTCCTGAAACTGTTTTTTTTTTATATCAAGTCATAGATAGGCTTGTGGATTAGGTACCCTAACCATAAAGATGATGAGAGAAATCATACACTTAATGCAGGTTGCTGCACATACAAATACAAATAAGTTCATTTCCCTGCCTCTGTGAAGTCATTGATAAGACTGTGACATGGCCATCATGTAAAAGCTTTGCTGCATGGGTCTTTTCCACGGCATGTACACACACACACAAACTGGTGAAATAGATGCATTTGACAGCAGCAATGTATGGACTGAATCAAAGAAGGGCCTGAGCCCACCTCTTCCTTGGGATCTTTAGCCAGGAGACTGGAACAGCTCTCTCAGCGTGATCTCATCATATGGAATAAATAAGTATGCATCTTACAAATTATTAGATTTTGGCTGCTTTTTTGTTTTGTTTTCTTCAAGCCACTAAAGGGAAAAAAGGAAACAAAAGGCAGATTTTGATTGATCTGGTAAATATGGATGTGGCTGGAGCCAGGAAGAATGCATTAGAAAAGTGATTGATGGCCTTGATTATGGTCAGTGCTGTAAGAACACTGGGTTTCACTGTGACTGCAGACTGCAATTCGCTGTTCCCTTGTTTTCTGTCTAGCACAGCTTGCTCTTTTTTCTAAAAAGGTCTGCAAAGACAAATAACAATTGAATTGTGATCATACTGATTTTGCTAATGGTTGGTTGGTGTTTGCAGTGTCAAAGACCCATCTTTACTGGAGTTCAGCATACTCATACGGTGGATACAGATGGCAATACTTATTTGACCATATTTGGTTTTTTAAATTGCTTCAGAAAAAAAGTCAAGATTAATTTCTATGGTTACAAAGGAAGATATTTTCTGATCTACTGTTACTATAACGTTTTATTTTCCTTAGATTTGCCTGCTTTACCATTTCCTTTGGGTTTTCAGCTAACATGATTTGAATACAACAGTTTAAAAGAACCTCCTGCATCTATCTGGTCATGTCTTACCATAATCAAAATGCTTGTCTAATGCTCGAGCTTGATACCATAGGACAATATAGTTGTATGGCAGTAATTCGTCTGTCAGAGTGTCTGCTCAATGAACAGACTGGAGAATATTGTCTATCTCCTCAAACAAATGAATATCTCTAGCATATACACAGCAAGTGAAGGTCACACGCAAGCAAACTAGATGGGGAAGAGAAAACATGAAGATGACAATAATATGAATAGCAATAGCAAGGCATATGGATGGTTTTAATTGGTTTTCTTCACTCCCTTGAATGCCAAAAGTGCCAGAAGGAGGTGGCTGTAGGAGCAGCTTTGGTGAGGACAGAGAAAGGGGGGATGCAGGCTTTTGTAAAACAAGGGAGGTAGGCAATACAACCAAGTAGAAATAGGGTAGAGAAACTAGGTTAGATTTAGCAAGAAGAACTGAACAGCAGATCTCAAAGACTAGGTCAGAGTCCTAGATCTTAGATCTTGAGGACCTCTTTAGAGAGCACTGAGGAAACAAGCCAGCTTTCAGAGGGATAGATGCCACAGCCAAAAATGACTTTGTCAGCAGCCTCCTGACAGCCTAGTAAAGAGGGAAAGCAGTACTGTGAAGAAGAGTGCAATAGCTGAAAAGGAAAGTGATTAGGTGTGTAAATGGTTTGGCTGCAGGGATGGAAAGGAAAGGGTAGATGGCTAAAGTGCTGTAGCAGGTAAGTCTCATTTACTCCATTTTCTCACAGAAGGTGGGTTGGGAATCCACAGAAAAGGACTGAATCTTGGTGGGGTAAGGACAGTTGACCACAGTGCAGGATGTTTTATACCAAATATTGTGTTGTGTGGTTTCTTTTGCTGCCTGTGAAGGCCATCCACAGGGAAGGATGTAGGATATTTAGCAGAGTAGGGGCACTCTGTCAAGAACTTTTTAGAGGCTCAGCTCATTCAGCTTCCTTCATCCTGTTGATGCAATGTCACATTCACTACATTGTTTTGCAGAATAAGCTTCATTATTTGTGCAGAACATGTACAAGTTAACCCTACAGTGGTATAGTAGGTATCTGACATTTGCACATAATTACTGTGACCTGATACTTGTGTAACTAGAGGATGAAAATGCTTTGCTTTATCTGAAGTGGATTTTCCATGTAATGACCATATAACTAAATTAGAGATGGATAAACGTGCTGAGATTTAATATGAGCTCATAGCAAAAAAATGTGTTTAAATAAACTTTATGTTCAGATAGGTCTTGACAACCAGCAAAAATGCCATTTCTCATTCTTTGCTAAGATATGATCTCGTTACACATGAACAATCACTGCAACACATGCAGAAAATGGCAGAAGAAACCCCCTTTCTGATGTTATCTCTGGTTGTCAAGTGTTAGATGCAAGGCTAATAAGCTTTGATCCAAGTGCCAACCAATTTAATTCTCCCCATTATCCTGGCTGAATAGGGTTATTTATTAGGTTTCTCCACACGTGCTCACTGTGGTATAAAAGCAATGAATCTTTTTTATGCCACAATAACAAATCTGGGATTGACTCTATGCACCAAAGACCAAAGGTCTGATTCTTGCTCTGCAGAAAAAACTCAGAATATAACATTGCTCCCAAAAGCAAGTGTCCAGGGAGAGCCACAGCCAAGGGGATCTTGTGCAGATGGTATTGTGGTTCATGGAGAAAAAGAAACTTGATTTACTGAGACTGTAAACATTGCTGCCATAATTCTGATTTTGTTCCGGATGCAGTGAAATCCAATCTTATCTTTGGATTGTGATTTTTATTTCTAGGTGTGAAAATAACACTTTAGGTAAGGGTGCCCTGTGAGCCACGCTGCAGATTCATTAGCTGTAGCAGCAGTTTTTATTGTGTGCTGCTTTTGATGTACACAGGACCATCAGTGATGGGAAATCAAAGCAGGTGGTGCAATCCAAGTCCAAAGGGAGGGAAAAATAGAAGAGGAAACTGTTACTTAGGCCACCCAGAAATAAGAGCAAGAAATATCTTGTGTACCCCAAGACCTACTTCTGGGAAATTTGAGAGGACCTCAGCTCAGAAGATAATGAACCATCCTAATAATGTGGGGTATCAAGCTCAGCTGATCTGCCATGTTTCTCCCAAAATACTTGGTCCCACTGGAAGTTGGTCTGTACCTGCAACCCACAAGTTCATGGGGAAACAGAAGCAAGTTCATTGCTGAAGTAAGAATCTCAGAATACCCTCCCTAGTAAGTGGTGCAGTTGCTAACTTTTACTCAGCTGGCTTGTAGTTTTGGTTTTCCGAGAGTAAGTGTGGTGAGAGCAGGAGCCGAGGACATAAGAAATACAGAAACTGACCTTCCCTTACTTGAACCTCTGCATTAATTTTGTTTTTCACAAGGCAGTGTGGTGTCTTGGGAATGGAATGCCAGCCCCAGCCTTGAATCTCTCTTCTTTTCTCAGTTTCTGTCAGCTGTGTTCCCTAACATTACTTTAAGATCATTTAGGTATTTAACTCATTAGACTGCAAAATTCTGCTAGTCTAGCAGGGCATTTCCCAAGCCATTAGACATGTCTGTAAGCTCATGTCCACTTAATGTGCTACTGCTGTTCACAACCATAAGGGTCTATTGGAGTCTTTTCAAATATATTCAATTAGTCAGATTCACTTGAATAGTTTAAAAACAGCACCTATGATTGCAGCATTGTTCTCCACCAGGTAGGAAACATCTGATTAAAAAAAACACCCTCATCAGCAAATCATGCTGTTACAAATGTTCCTCCACTACACTGAAGGGATAAAAAGCAGACTGTGGGATTTTCAGGACCAGACCATTCCAGTTACAACCTCTAGCCTCCACATTTTCACAGTATTTCATGAAGTTTTATCAGTACAACATGACTTAATCAATCTGACCTTTAGTAAGCAGAGTAAAGCTAAAAACCAGTGTAATTCTTCAACAGTTAATCAGAGAGAATCAAAGGAAAGGACTTTTCAAAAAGAAAGAGACAGAATAACAAATTGTAACAGGCAAAATACAGAAGAATCAGATAACTTTTCACCTGGGAAATTCCCCTGGAGGAGTCAGGTTAAAGAATTACCTAGCTATTGAGGGAAAGGCACCATATCTTTCCACATACCTAAGATCTTTCTAAGACCACAGACTAGACACCTTTTAAATATCCTAAGCTTGTCAGCAGGTCTAATATCTTCAATACTGAAATATTGTTAAAAAAAAAAGAAAACAAAACATAACAGCAAAAAACAAAAGCAGAGAATTCTACAGCTTCTCCATAAATTTCATGAGACTTATCACTTCTCAATTGCTTAGAGTTTTCTATGGAGACAGGGAGGAGACTCGATCATCCTTCATTCATCCTTATCAGACTGTAGGCAAACCTGCCAAGTTTTGGTCACTAAAAGGAATCAGATTTGAAAAATGTGCTCTCTGAGTGATGGTTCAAATTTTCCATTTAAAAATACTGTGAATCTTCAGTTTCATGTGAGACTGCTTCAGACTGCAGGAAACTGAAGCCAAAGATGGGGAGACACACTGAAACTCAGTGAGACTTGGCAGTGCATTGACTCTGCTGTGGCAGAGGAACAAAGGCTTGGCTAACAACATATACTATCTATTAAACTTTGTTCTTTATGTGTGTAGACAGAGGGAAAGAGTGACAGAGGTAAGAACTCCAGCTCTCTCTTCTTTATTTCAGACAAAGCTTTTGCCCAGATTATTGAAAAGCTAAAGGAGTCTGGAGAGAGCTAGACATTTTGGAGAATCACTTCACAAAGCAAAGTTTTAATTTCATGCTCTCTCTATTTTGTAGGAAAGTTATTTATCCACCTCAGTCGAAACAAATTAATTAAAGCATACGTGAAAGCAGGCACTATTGTAGCAATTGTCTGCTTTGTTGTTGATCAAGAAACCTCTTTTGTTATTTTGTTGTTGGAAGATAGAAAATGTTTCCAGTTAAGCAGTTCACCTGCATGCTAGAAATGTATGGGTAACCTAAATGTGAATGATAATGTTTCTTCAGATACTCCATGGAAATTATAACAGGTAGGCAAAACCCTGGAAGAAAGCCACTGACCTCAAAGATACTGCAGCCAATGCCCAACCATGAATGTGGTTTGACCTAGTGTCTTTTACTCAGGGATTAAAGTCCTTTCTCCAACTGTCAAAGACAAAGATTCATTTGCCAAACCCAAAAAGCAAGCATGGTTTTGAAAAGAAAACCTAAAAGCCTGGCCTAGTAAGCGGCAATGGTAAAACCACCTCTGATTTCAGTGCAGAAGATTTTTTTCAGAGCATTAAGGCTTAGGCAGTGGGGTAGTGAGGCTGTCTTGGCCTGACTGATCATTGTCCCATCGCCTTCTGAGGAGCACTACAGACACTGGTAGAGCTACAAGAAAATGGAAGGAGTGGCTGATGCACCAGAGAGTTGTGCTGCCACCCAGAAGGACCTTGGCAGGCTTGAGAAATGGACTGACAGGAGCCTCATGAAGTTCAAAATGGCAAAGTCTGAAGTTCTGCACCTGAATGTACCATGTGTACATTCAGGTACATGGTGTGTGCTGACCAGTTGGAAACCAGCTGTGCAGAAATGGCTCTGAGGATGCTGATGGACAACTGGTGCCCACTAGCCACCAATGCACTCTTGCAGCAAACAAGACCACAGCTTCCTTCACTGCACTAGGAGAAGGATTGCCACCAGGGTGACAAAAGTGATCTTTTCTTTCTACTAGTGCTGGTGAGATGTATTTGGAGTAGTGTGTTTGATGCTAGGCTCCCTGAGACAGGTGAGACATGGAGCTACTGAAGCAAGTCCAGCAAAGGGCCACTAAAATGGTTAAGGGGCTGGAGCATCTGGTATATAAAGGGAGGCTGGGAGAGCTAGTAATGTTCAGCCTGGAGAATAAAAGGCTAAGGAAGTGCCTTATTGGTATCAGAAAACATCTGATGAAGGGAGTAAAGAAGATGGTGCCAGACTTTTCTCAGTCTGACAATACAATAAGTAGGAAATTCTATTTTAACAGAAGAATAAAAATTATCCTAAGGTGGCCAAACAGTGGAACAGGCTTCCCAGAGAGGCTGTGAGCTTCCATCCTTGGGACTGTTAAAATCTTCACTTAAAATCATAGAATAGTTTGAGTTGGAGGACACCTTTAAAGGTCATATATTCCAGACTCTCCTGCAATAGGCAGGAACATCTTCCACTAGATCAGGTTGCTAAGAGCCCCATCCAGCCCGACCTTGAATGTCTGCAGGGATGTTGCATCCACCACCTCTCTGAGCAGCCTGTGACAGTGTTTCACCACCCTCATTGTAAAAATTAAATTCTTCCCTGTATCTAGTCTAAATCTACCCTCTTTAGTTTAAAACCGTTACCTCTTGTCCTGTCACAGCAGACACTACTCAAAATTCTTGACATGGTCCTGGGAAACCTGCTCTCAGTGACATTCTTTTAGCACATGGGTAGGGCTAGATGGTCTCCAGAGGTCCCTTCCAACCTCAGCCATTTTATGAACACTTGCAAATTCAGTAGCTGCATTACTTCTACCACATGCTGGCATTTTTTGGTTTGCTTGTCCAAGAGGCTGAGTAACTGACTCCTGAGTTGCTCTTGTAAAAGGCCGACTTTTGTGAAAATTATCCTTCCAGGAGTCAAATTGAGTAAACCAGATAGGAAGAAGTTCAATACAGCTATTGAGCTGTCTGGTAAATTGTGACAGATAGTCCAGAATGCCCACAGAACTATTACTCCATTTTTTTTTGCAAAATCTGTGATTTTTTGAAATATGATTTACATACTGAAGTGAAAATGTAACTGTCAATTGTGTGCACATGCATTCTGTGGCACCAAGGCCTACTGGAAATAGAGGAGACACTCACTGATTTGTATTGCAATTAGAATGAATTGCTATA
Organism: Melopsittacus undulatus; assembly: GCF_012275295.1. NCBI lineage: Eukaryota > Metazoa > Chordata > Aves > Psittaciformes > Psittaculidae > Melopsittacus > Melopsittacus undulatus. Next base: position 26,690,228 of record NC_047557.1, on the reverse strand, counting down.
TCTCAGGCAGATCAAGGACTGGGATTTGATCTCCTATAGACCACAGTAATTCTCTGGAGTACCTGGCTAGAAAGCATTTAATTTCATATTTTATGAATGTTCCAGGCAGAAGATTTATGGGAATATTTCCCAAAATATCATTTTGTTGGGGGGAGGAGGAGGGGAAATTCCAAACAGTTGCGATTAACATATAACTGTACCTCAGAAAAGGAGATGATAAGATTGACACGCAACTGTTGAACTTCCTGTCTGGAGTAAGACAAAAGATGGACGTCATCTCCAGTTATTGAGAAAAATTACTCCACCAGAATGTCATCAAGAAATGCTCCTAGGTTTTTAATATAAACAATTGTGTGTAGTTTATACAAGGATGCCAGACATGGTAAAGTGATCCTGAACAATTGCTGCACTACATCTGCTACAGAATTTTGTCCATACTCATTTAGAAAACTCTGAGGATGCATCTCCACAGATGTCTGGTCTCAATAGAGTACCTCAGCCCACACAACACTCTATGTAGCCAAGTCTAGATAAGGCTACCATGTATCCAGTTTTTCCAGATGTTGCTCCCTTTTCCACTCAGAAATGATGTCTTTCTCTGGGTTTTTGAATGCCTGGTTGGGACACAGGCCACTATAGAGCTGAATCTAGTGCCTGTGCTGTGTTATAAACCTATCAGTTATCACCCCAGGCAGGACAGGCACACTAAGACCAATGCCTCGGGGCAGCACTGGACTCACTATGGACATCCAAAGGTGTTTCTGCCACAGGCATCCCAGATATGGTACCTTGGTACCTCAGCTTCTTCCAGTGCCTTAGTTACATGACTTATCTATGGTGCAGGTCCTGCTATTCTGCACTGCAGCACGCAGTAGAAACACAGCTGCCTTCAGTATGGGAACTGATGTGGCCTATTCATTATAGCACTACGCTCCAAAGTGTGCCTAAATTGCAAAATTGCTCGTAAAGGGTATAAAGAGTAAAACTGGCCCATAGGGGTACATTGCTCCTTAACACCATTACTTAGTTTATGCTTCAAATCACACAGAGGTAAGCCCTCCTGTATTTCTTGTCCAACAAAATCTTTCTGTTTCCATTGCTCATGTAGATGTCTAACTCCCCCATTACACATTACATAAATGGGGTTGTTTTATTGGTTGTAAATGTCTTGTTATTCAGTTTCATGTCCCCACGCTTTTGTTTTGTAGGAAATGCAATCTTGCTTACAGCATTTATTTTTGTGTATGCTTCTGGTATGCTGCCACTGCTTTTTCTTCTCTGACCTAACCATCTCTACACTTCCCACGTTTTCCTTACATAAAAAAAAGGAACAAATACCAACATTTCTATTCCTTTAGCCATTTCTGTCATGTTTTCCCCCAGACTCTTAGTATTTTTGCAGTATTATTTTTAAGCTGAGTGACCAGGAAGGAACAGTGAGTCATTGGATTATATAATTATATTATTTTCAATATTGTTTTCTATCCTTGTCCTGCTACATTCTATCGGTTTGCCAACACTTTTCCTGCACACAGAGCATATGGTTTGGCTAAGATGTCTGCTGTGACTCTTTTTTTTCTGTATGGTGGTGATTAATTTAGAGACAAGAAATATGTCATGCTGATTTTTCCTTCCAACTTGCATTAATTTGCCTTTGTATTAAAGGAATTTAATCTATGATCAAGCTATCTAGCTTTCTCTACCCCAGCAGAAGTTCCTCACAGACTTGTCTCACTTGCACTATCTTATCTACCTTCATGTCACTTCCAAATCTTACCTCCTTACTTTGTTGCTTGTTTTCCTAGTGAGGCTCTTTTCTGTCTTGTAAAACACAAATTTTGTCCCTATTTCACAGTTTCTTTGAAATTGTCTGAATTGTCTAATTCACACCTCTGTCTTTGGTCTTTGCTAGTGCTTAGCATGAGGCTACAGACACTAACTTAGTGTGACAGCTACTTTTCCAAAGGTAGAGTGAAAGAGAAACAACAGGCAGCACAAATTAAGTACCATTGAAAAACCTTTTCTTCCTTCAACCCACGGAGTTTTAGATTCTGGTGCTGTTTTTCTCATGAGGATGAGAATTTTCCCACCTTGTTCCTCAAAATAGGGGAGAAGATCTTTGTCCCCCAGCAGGAGAGATACTGTTGTGCCTGGAAACAAGCTCACACAGGATTGTCAGCAAGGTTGTCACCCTGAGAGCTACAAAGTCCACACACTATTGTGAATGTGGCAGTATTACATCTAAAGAGACTAATGTTTTATATTGCAAAGAGGAGTTGTGGGCACACAGAAACAGAGACCAACGGTGGATATGTAGAAACCAGAGACAAAGCCATATGCAGTGATAAGCAAGTGGCAGTGGTGAGAAAAGAAGGGAAGCTGCCAGTCACTTGCATCTTAGGAATCCAGCTGGCTTGTTCCCTTCTGAGACATGCAACTGAATTTTCTCTATATTTCCTTGCTTTTCATTTGCCTAAAGGAGAAGTGGTAAAATGGCCTTGTCCCTCCCACTATAAGCTCGCTCAACCTAGAAGGTGAGAAGGGAAGCAATCCCAAAGCAAACTCCAGCTCCCAACACAGCTCCACTACCCTAAGCTCTTCTCCAGGCTCTCTGACTGTTCACACTAAACTTTGCTTGTGACTCTCAACAGGTCATGTACCGCTCCAAGAGGGTTTTTCCACATAGGACTAGGCAGGTGGCAACAGGGGTAGGTAAGGAGGAAGTGTTTGCATGGGTGGCATAAGGAGCAACACAGTCCTGATTTTTTTGTTCTATGTGACAGATAAAACATACATTGACGTTTGGGTCTCCAGGATAATTACTGATTTCAGTGAAGTCCTGGTTAGGAATTTCAAATTACATGGCATAAATTATATCTGTCATTGGAATAAATTCTGAAAAACTTTTAGACTTCAAGGGATCAAAGCTGCTTATTTCCTAACATTACAATAATCTACCCATTGCAAACATTGCTACAAATTCAGTTGTATCATTCCTTAATTCCTTTAAATCTCTGGATGTCTTCAGTCCCACCCTGGAGACTTTACTGCTGCTTCACATTTTTTTCCACTTTACATTTTGACCTCTCAGACAGTGGAATATATTGTAACTTTTTTTCTTGGAAAACAGTAGGCATTTCCCTGGTACAACAGTGATTGACTTTAGCAAATGTTCTATTAGAGTTAGCATGAGAACAGAAAAATTGCAGTATCCAGATACTGTGATCTGTTGCCTCTGCCCAAACCTCTTTAGCATCTGGGAGTAAAATATGTCTCTGTGTAAGCTGTTTCCCATTGCGGTTTTAAAGGTCTGCAACATTTTTATAGGCTCAAGGACCAAAGTAACTCAAGACTAAACTGTGTTGGCTCACCCTGGGGTAACCCCTATAAATGACAAACAAATCAGCATTTCACAGTTAAAAAACAACACCAAGTGTTCTACAAAATCCCCCAGAAGTTTACCGCAGTGATGCTAACAATGCTAGACATTAAGGCAAGGAATTTCCTTTTTGCATTTCAAGAGAAAAAACACCACAGCTGTTTCTCAGCGGATTCCCAGCCAAGTTGAAAAGGTCACTGACCCAGCCATGATGTAACACCGAACACAGTGAATGACTCCCCCAACCAGCGTTTCTACAAAGCACTATCCAATAATAATTTTCACCCCACAAAAACACTATTTATCCAGTGCACCGCTAAAGCTTCACCTAAAAAGGGTTGCAAGAGTCTCGGTCTTCTACTGGTTGAAATATCTGCAGCAAATATTTGTTAACAGACTGCTAGGAATAGGGAAAATCTAGTCCTGAAAACTATGTGTGTTACCTTTAAGTACTGGGAAGTGTGAATGATTAAAATAAAATACTATCTTAGCCTCAGCACTCATTGTATAATCTATCGTTTACTTGATTAGAAACTGCAAGAGTAGTAATTTTATATTCCCAGCAAAACATCAGTTACTACAGCACTTAAACAGGAAAGGCATAAGCCAGGGGTTGCAGGAGGTCTGATGCTGTGGCACACACGATGGGGCAGTAATTGAGGTCTCATAAGTGAATTCATGGGCAAAAACCTCTGTGCAGGTCACCCTCTCCTCCAGTGGTGGCCCACGCAGCAGTCTCATTTCCAAGAGGCTGGGGAACACTGGAGACCATGGAGGATCTGAGCAGCAGGGGAAAGGTTAAAGTTACTGGAACAGTAATACTGATAGTGTTCACACAGGCATTCCCCATCTGCACTGGACTGGCACCAGTCAGTGACAACACATGGAGAAGATATCCTGGGACCTCCTTTTAGATGTATGGCTAGATTAAAGCTGTTCAAGACATAACCTTACCTCAGGCTTATCCTTAACTATGTGATAGTTTCTACTTCTGTAGCACTAGTCCTCCATATAACAAGGCACTGGGATTTCTGTAGTACAGCAGCAGGTAGGTGAGCAGGTGATTACAACAGTGTGCATGGAAGAGAGAGAAAACTGTTGCCTTCATAAAAGAATGGCTGGTTCTGCAAAGGATAGTGCCCAGCTGACTGTGTTGTCATTGATAAAAGCAAAGCAAAACAGCCATTATAAAGTCTACATTTGCACACAGGGGAGGGGACAAAATGTAAACCAAACTGTATTTGCTGTCTTAAAGGGTTATTTCCAAATGTTCCCTCTCTGCTGCCAGCTAAACAAACCTTGTGTACCTTTGTCCTTACTTTAGGTGTTCAATGAGAAGCTTTTCTTTCAAGTACATTCACATTGACCCTCCTTCCTTACTCAAATTACAAAAGATCTGAGGAGGAAGTGTGTGTTGGTAAACAGAATATCAATAGCAAAAAGAAAAGAAATACTTCTGTCTCATTACATCTGCCCCTCCTCTGTGTCCAAAGCTCCTAGCTCAGGCAGAACACAGGTTTATAGGGCAGATGGTAAGTTTTATTGTGTTTCTCATTTGTTAGGAATTAAGAAAGCCAGAAAGTTGTTTGTCTGCAAATTTTTTTGCATTAGAAACCCCTACTTTCTTCTTCTGTGTAAAAATGAGAGGTGAAAAGTCAGTGAGGGTACACTCTAAAGACCTGGAGAGACATTTAAAGGGAAAAAAGTCTTTGAGATTCAGCTGGCAATGGATCTAAATCTCATTTCTGACAGGTGCTGGGAATTCAGAACCTGCTCATGCTGCACACTGCGGTGGTGAGCAAAGGTGACACAATATGTATCAGCAGTCTGTGAGCAATGTAGTAATATTCTAGCCGCTCCAGCCACTGAGCTGGCTTCATTTGGAGTTCGGATCAGATGCTTCTATACAAATGCCTGTAGCATGGGGAATAAACAAGAGGAATTAGAGATGTGGGCACATCTACGGGGTTATGATATAATAGGCATCACTGAAACATGGTGGGATGGCTCCTTTGACTGGAGTGTTGGAATGGAAGGTTATAGGCTTTTTAGAAAAGACAAGCCCGGTAGGAGGGGAGGGGGAGTTGCCCTTTATGTTAGGGATAGGCTAGAGAGTATGGAACTTTGTGTGGGGACAGGTGAGCAGTTAACAGAAAGTTTGTGGGTCAGGGTTAAGGGGAAATCGGTGATGGGACACATTACTGTGGGGATTTGTTACAGACTGCCTGATCAAGAGGAACCTGTGGATGAAGAACTCTACAGACAAATAGGAAAAGCCTCACACTCGCAGGCCCTTGTTCTCATGGGGGACTTCAACCACCCTGACATCTGTTGGGGCGACGGTACGGCCCGGCACAAGCAATCCAGGAGGTTTCTCGATTGTGTGGAAGACAACTTCCTTCTGCAAGCAGTAAAGGAGCCGAGGAGGAGAGGTGCCCTGCTTGACCTCATGCTCACCAACAGGGAAGGGCTCGTTGGAAATGTGACTCTCCAGGGAAGTCTTCGATGCAGTGATCACGAGACGGTCGAATTTGAGGTCCTCAAGATAGTGAGAAGAGCGTGCAGTAAGCTCACTGCCCTGGACTTCAAGAGAGCAGACTTTGGGCTCTTCAGGAACCTGCTTCCATGGGATATAGCCCTTGTGGGCAAGGGGGCCCAAGACTCTTGGTTAACATTCAAGGATCGTCTGCTACAAGCTCAGGAGTGTTGCATCCCGACCAGAAGGAAGTGCAGCAGGAAGTCCAGGAGACATCCTTGGATGGATAAGAAGCTGCTGAGAAAAATTCAGAAGAAAAAAGAGGCTTATAAAAGGTGGAAATAAGGACAGGTGGCCTGGGGTGAGTACAGGGATGTTGTCTGGGTAGTTAGAGACCAAGGTAGGAAAGCTAAGGCCCAATTGGAGCTAAACTTGGCAAGGGATGTTAAAGATAATAGGAAGGGATTTTATAGGTATGTAGGAGCTAAAAAACAGACTAAGGACAATGTAGGCCCCCTCCAGAAGCTTTCAGGAGAACTGGCTACACAGGACTTGGAGAAGGCTGAGGTTCTGAATGGCTTCTTTGCCTCGGTCTTCACTGGCAAAGGCTCTGACTGCAGCACCCGAGTCTTGGAAGGCAGATGCAGGGACTGTGAAAACCTAGACCTTGGGCGCACTGTAAGACAGGATCTGGTTCGAGACCATCTTAAGAACCTGAATGTACACAAGTCCATGGGACCTGATGAAATCCATCCGTGGGTCCTGAAGGAGATGGAGAATGAAGTTGCAAAGCCACTGGCCATCATATTTGAAAAATCATGGCAGTCAGGTGAAGTTCCTGATGACTGGAAAAAGGGAAATATAACCCCCATTTTCAAGAAGGGGAAAATGGATGACCGGGGGAATTACAGACCAGTCAGTCTCACCTCTGTGCCTGGCAAAATCTGGGAGCAGATTCTCCTGGAAGGCATGCTAGGGCACATGAAAAACAACAAGGTGCTTGGTGACAGCCAGCATGGCTTCACTAAGGGGAAATCCTGCCTGACCAATTTGGTGGCCTTCTATGATGGGGCTGCAAAAGTGATGAACAGGGGTAGAGCAGTTGACGTCATCTACCTGGACTTGCGCAAAGCTTTCGACACTGTCCCACAAGACATCCTTGTCTCTAAATTGGAGTGTCATCAATTTGATAGGTGGACCACTCGGTGGATAAAGAACTGGCTGGATGGTCGCACTCAAAGAGTTGTGGTCAACGGTTCAGTGTCTGGCTGGAGACCAGTAATGAGTTGTGTCCCTCAGGGATCAGTGTTGGGACGAGTCTTGTTTAATATCTTTGTCAGTGAATGGACAATGGAATTGAGTGTGCCCTCAGCAAGTTTGCCAATGACACCAAGCTGTGTGGTTCTGTTGATACGCTGGAGGGAAGGAATGCCATCCAGAGGGACCTTGACACACTTGTGAGGTGGGCTGATGCCAACCTCATGAAGTTTAACCATGCCAAGTGCAAGGTCCTACACCTGGGTCAGAGCAATCCCAGGCACAGCTACAGGTTGGGCAAAAAGGAAATTCATGGTAGTCCTGTGGAGAAGGACTTGGGGGTGTTAGTCAATGAGAAAATGAACATGAGCCAGCTGCAGTGTGCACTCACAGCCCAGAAAGCCAACCATATCCTGGGCTGCATCAAGAGGAGCGTGACCAGCAGGTCGAAGGAGGTGATCCTACCCCTCTACTCTGCTCTCGGGAGACCTCACTTGGAGTATTGTGTTCAGTTCTGGTGTCCTCAACATAAAAAGGACATGGAACTGTTGGAACAACTCCAGAGGAGGGCCACGAGGATGATCAGCGACTGGAGCACCTCCCGTATGAAGACAGGCTGAGAAAGTTGTGGCTGTTCAGCCTGGAGAAGAGAAGGCTGTGTGGAGACCTCATAGCAGCCTTCCAGTATCTGAAGGGGGCCTACAGGGATGCGGGTGAGGGACTACTCATTAGGGACTGTAGTGACAGGACAAGGGGTAATGGGTTGAAACTTAAACAGCAGAGGTTTAGACTGGATATAAGGAAGAAATTCTTTACTGTTAGGGTGGTGAGGTACTGGAATGGGTTGCCCGGGGAAGTTGTGAATGCTCCATCCCTGGCAGTGTTCAAGACCAGGTTGGATGAAGCCTTGGGTGATATGGTTTAGTGTGAGGTGTCCCTGCCCATGGCAGGGGTTTGGAGCTAGATGATCTTGAGGTCCTTTCCAATCCTAACTATCCTATGATTCTATGATACCTGCTGTGATAAAGCTCTGCTGACACAACACAAACATGGGTATGTGGATCTTCTCAGACCAATGCAGAGTAGAGGCAAAAGACTTTGTGCCTGGGCATGCTTGCCTGTGTAGAGATGACCCAAATCATTTAAGTGCTTCAGACATGATATCCTTCATTTCTGGAAATCACTGTGTACAGAGATACATGTATACACAGGAAACATCCAGTAATTTACAAAGCTCTGAAGAAAGAGGATCATTGTTCACATTTAGGTTGCCTGCTTGACAACCCAGGTAGCAAACCATTCATATGGAAAAAAAACAAGTTAAAAACCAAACCAAAACAAACTTTCAGGTCCTTATTGTGCATGTCAGAAAAAAACTACACACAATTCCAGTGGGAAAAAAGAAATCAATTTTGTGTCATTTAAGTGACTAACTTGTCAGTTTATTCTGAAACTGGATTTTTTTCTATTTGCTAGCTGCCCTCCTTTCTCAGATACTTTTCTAAAGTTTACCTTTCCCACAGTTTCCTTATTAATAAACCTTGCTTAGTGACAGATTAGGAGCCACTTTGTCGACATTCATGTTTCTGGAATTGAATCTGGGAATTGAAAAGGAATCTATATAGACACACCCCATCACATTTTACTCCATTCTAATAGCAAATCAAAGAAGGAAAGATCACTAGATTACCTTTTAATTTTTTTTTTTTTAGTTTTGTATGCTATAATGAATAGCACTGCGTTAGAAATATGTCACATTCTGAGAAATAAGGAAAATTCTTTTTCAGATGGAATAAGATTTTTGACTAAACTCAGTAAAACATGAACCTGCTTTACAATAAAAATAAGTTTTGTGATTATCAGTTTCACTTCAAACAATGACATTTCCAATTTATGCATTTTTGTAAGCTGTAGGAATGCAATTGTCCTTTGTCTGCTTCCTGAGCTAAAAAAAGACTGAATAGGTTCTGAAAAGCCTACTTATACCCACATGTCAGCTTTTGCCCTGCATGAAATTGGAAAAACCTTTTTCACAATTGTCTCTGTTTCTCCACTCGTGCTGGAAGATGCCTGAAGGACAAGCCTGCAGTGGACATGCCTGCTCATTGCCCATCACAGGTCAACAGGGTGTCTCTGCCCACCTGCAAAGTCAGTGAGGCCCCATCCAGCCCTGCTCTGGAGATGTGCCTGACACTATCCTTATGTCAATACTTCTTATTGCATGTTAGCATGACCATTGTTTCTAAATAGCTCTGAAAAAGAAATATCCAGCTTAGCTGAATTTCCCTCCCTTGAGATGTCAAAGCTTCAGGTACTGCTTGTGAGCAGATAGGAAGCCATCCCTGAATTGGAACATGGCAGCCATTTAAGGATACACAGCAGTAGCACAGAGTAATTTGGCAAAAGAGGGTGGAAGAAATACTGCATCCAATGGAAACAGCAGGAATATTCACAGGTAGGAAGAATGCAATTATCCAGGCTGGAAGCAGGCCAGGATGCCATTCATACTGCAGACTTGGCATTTCTCAAACTGAAATAACAGAAGTTTTTGTGATTTTGTGTCAGGAATATGTTTTATTAATTGAATCTGTAAGAACCACACTGCATTTGGCTCTTTTTTCTTTTTTTTTTTTTTTGCAAATAAATGCAAGAAACACTAAATGTCAATGTATATACATAGATATATGCATATATATGTACATATACATGTATTTATACACATCCATCTTATAGTTCAGAGCAGATTAATTCACTGAAGTAGATGAAAAGGAAATAAGTTGCTCTCTGGGGCCCCATAATCATCTCTAGCCTCCAGTTACAAGAGGAACCTGTTGTGGTTTAAAACCCAGGACAGAACCCCAGGCAGACAAAACATGAACAGATATGCTCAGGGCAGCAATTTAGACTAACATGGTGATAGACTGGGTGATCATACAGATTTTGCTGGTCTTAACCACTCAGAGGTAGTGAAATAGCTACAAGGAGGAGGATGCTGTACAAGAGATAGACAGAAACTTGGTTCCCCACTCTGCAGCTGACTTGCTCAAGATGTACGTGAAGAATGGAGGTACACATTGCTGTTGTTGTCTGGGGACTCTGTAATAGGTAACCACATGAAAACCTGTTCCCTATTCAAAATCCTCTACCACCCATTTATTTTAAAGGATCTAACAATGGAAAATTGGGGGAAACAGACTCGCTGCCCCCCAAAAAAAAGATTAAGAAACAAAGCACAAAACCAAAACAAAACCAAAACATGGGAATGTTTTGTAAGTATTAATCTTCTTTTGGCAATAAGTGACTATAAACCACCTACATGGTAGAATATTGGCTTTCTTAAACACCAAGCAACAGAGCTGACCTGTTCCCTGTTCCCAGGAGTGGTAGGTTTGAATGAGATTGAAGTGAAGTGAGACACTATGTCAACAGAAAACTGAAGTCAAATGTCTCAGTCTAAGTCTCCCTCCAGATCTCAGTGATTCAGATAACCACATTAATTGGTCTTCCTCCAGTGACATGGGAAATCCGGGTGACTTCAATCTGTTCCACTGGTCATAACAGATCGTGCACTTTCTCCTTTGTGATGCAGTGGTGTCTGGGATGAAAGCAAGCTCTGAGGGCAGCAATTCTTCCACTTGGAAAGAAATTCTTCAAGCAGCACTAAAAGGGAAAGTCACCATGGAAGATCCCATGTCCCTGACCTTTCCTCTCCAATTAGGAGTTCCGGATTTGCAGAGCAAACTGAAGCACTCATTTAAATTTTATGCTGAGCAGAATGAGCTTTTTTGAATCAGAACAAAATGAAGCCAGAATATTCATCTTTTTTTCTCAAGACTTATTTATACAGGTGACTAGAAGTTGGACAAATTCTTCGGTAAATAAAAATAAGTGAATTAAATAGCAGTAATAGTCTCATTCTTTCAGCCAGGTCATTAGTTTGATTAGGCTGAACATGAACATAGGGGAAAAGCAGACATTTTATCTCTAAGCCAGTCAAGCTGTCTGAGTTATTGTTGTAACTTGATATGAACAAATGCAGTAGTATGTCCAAATCCAGTGTTCCCCCTTAAAATTGATGTTGAAAAATGGGGAATAGTTCAAAAGAGCTACATGACTCAGTGAATGAATGATCCATAAAACATGCCTGATGGTGGGAAACTTGATACACTCAATTTATCTGCTTTATCTGAAAGCGAATCAAAAGGGAGAACTCTGTTGATAGCAGATGATTCTTTAGTGAAGCAGAAGAAGGCAGAACGTGAGTTCAGGGTGGCAAGTTCATCATGGTTGCAAAAGACAAAAAATAAACATTTTTAACAGTGAGGGTGATTAGCATTGAAGCACCTCTCCAAGGACAGATTTACCTGGTTCAGTGCAGAGTCTATCAGACTCCAGCTCAGTGCACACTAGCTCATTTTTATGTCTCAGTACCAAGCCAGGATGCTGCACTGACACAGGACTAAGACTCTGCAGCCTGGTTTCTCCTGGCTCCCTCAGTCTTTGTGCCGGCAGTGCTGTGACTCAGGGCTCAGAGCCCCTTGCTCAGCTCTGCTTTGCACTTTGCAGTGTAGCCTGAGGTTTTCAAGCCAAGAGGGATACTATCTGAAATGCCACCACTACACAAATGAGGCTGGGTTTTTGCTGATGTAGTTTTCAGTTCAGGTTCAATTCAAAACACAATGGTTCAGATCAGTTTTGGGCCAAGCTCAGTTAAGCTCTCTTATGAAGGTAAAGGCTCTGACTCACCATCTTTGCTGGATTTAACAGAAAATGTAACTGGACATAATCTAACCCACCTGTAACTGCCAGCATCTCTGTAGCAGGGGCTACACGGTGGGGCAGTAACCTTTGGCTAAATGTGAGGGCAGTTCCTCGTTTTCCTCCCTCTCCTCCAGCCTTGTGACACAGGAAAATCAAGTAGGGCCCCCAGCACTGTGCTGCTTTCTATTTGGTTCCCTCCCAAGGTGGCAAGAACTATCTGGGTTCATAGAATCATAGAATAGTTAGGGTTGGAAAGAACCTTAAGATCATCTAGTTCCAAACCCCCTGCCATGGGCAGGGACACCTCACACTAAACCATATCACACAAGGCTTCATCCAACCTGGCCTTGAACACTGCCAGGGATGGAGCATTCACAACTTCCCTGGGCAACCCATTCCAGTACCTCACCACCCTAACAGTAAAGAATTTCTTCCTTATGTCCAACCTAAACCTCTGCTGTTTAAGTTCCAACCTGTTACCCCTTGTCCTATCACTACAGTCCCTAATGAGTAGTCCCTCACCCGCATCCCTGTAGGCCCCCTTCAAATACTGGAAGGCTGCTATGAGGTCTCCACGCAGCCTTCTCTTCTCCAGGCTGAACAGCCACAACTTTCTCAGCCTGTCTTCATACGGGAGGTGCTCCAGTCGCTGATCATCCTCGTGGCCCTCCTCTGGAGTTGTTCCAACAGCTCCATGTCCTTTTTATGTTGAGGACACCAGAACTGCACACAATACTCCAAAGATAAATGCAGTCTCCAGCTGCTTGGTGGATGTAGGGCTTGTATCTAAACAGGAAGAAAATTTGTTTGGAAACTATTGAGAAACCTAGTTATTTATGCCAGGAAGCCAGGTGGTAGCCTGGCTGAGGGGACAGTGCACATTCTGATAGACGTGGGAGATTTGCAAGATTAACCACAGACTAGATTCTGTGTATATATCTCAGAGTATATAACTAGGCTGAAAACATCCATTCATGTTTGTTTTCATCTAAACAAAGTCAACAGATTGAAATGCTCCTAATTGCTAAAGAGTCAGTGCTGGGTTCTAATTATCCTGACATCAGATACGGACCTAGTGGCTGTATGAAATGCCTCTCTCCCAGATGCGCTGTTTCTTTGGAAGCAGAACTGAAACCAAACTGCTTCAGATGTACAACCATTAATAAGAAGAATTTGTTCAGTTAGGTAAATGCCTGGAACCGATTATGAACCACAGAATCATTAAGGTTGGCAAGGCACTCTGAAGATTGTCTCATTTGCTAGCCGTGCTCAAAGTAGGGTCAGTTAGGGCAGGCTGCTTATGGCCATGTCTAGTTGGGTTTTGTTACTAAGGACTGAGGCTACCCCACAGGTGAGGGAGGTCCTAGGCTTAGCAGGAAATAGCAAGGTGAGGAGCAGAGCCTGATACCAGTGCATCAAAAACAGTTGGTACTTGACCTCTTCTATTTGGATTCAGGGCTGGGAGCTGTGGCTGAAGCCCAGACCAGACTAGTCGTCTTCAGCAAACACACATGAGAAAAGCCTTGGCTAGAGTCCCTCTCCTGCTGCTGTGTTTCCTGGTGTCTTAATGCTCCTGCCTCGAGGAGCTTTGTTGAGATCCCATTCTGCCTATATGAAGCAGGAATATAGACCCTGGTTTCTCTCTCCCACCCTCAGCTGCATTTTCTGTTCTGCATGAGCAGCGTGGCCTGATTATTTCATGGAAGAGTCAGTTTAGTAGTCAAGTTTCAGAGACACTGAGCAAGGCAGGAAAAATATCTGGCAGCTGGGGCAAGAGGAGGACACCTTGTGAGCTATGCTGCAGGAATGATCAATTGACTGATCATATACCCAGTGTGTGGCAAATGTGTAAGCACCCTGCATATTTTACTGGGAGAAATAAAAGAGCAGAGGAAATTTGGGTTCCTCTAAAGTTAGGCAGCAGCTGAGCAGGAGAATCAGAATTTTGGACATAGACAATTAAAATGTCAGTCTCTGTGAATGTAGCTGCTGGTACCTAGAAAGGGATTAATTTAAATCCTGTATGCTAGAAGAAACGTGCTTTCAGTTCAGAGCAGGATTTAGCAACTGTGCATAGTCCAAGAAATGTTAACAGAATGCAAATATATTTTGAGTTATATTTGAATTTCATTGGTGATGCTACTGTAGGTACTACTGAAAATGTAAAGCGTATGGCTCAGAGCAACAATAAAAAAGGCATGAATTGTGAGTGAAACAGGGTCATATTCTATTCACAAAAGTACAAATATAGGTACTTTTGGAGAGCCAGAAAAAGCTTGGATACTTCAAAAAGAAACTAGCTTGCATTAAAATGTAGCTTGGGCAAAAGAGATAAGATTTTTTACATATTTTATACTCTTTCTGTGAGCAGATTATGATACAGTGAACCTCTTAATAGTTTTAAGATTAATTAATCATCAAGTTACTTTTACATTTTGCACATGATGCTAATCATGCTTGTAGCTTTATGGTGCTGAGTACAATGACTTTTTTATTTCTAGAATTCAAGTAACGCTTTTATAAACTTGTCTCATGCTTATTTTTTTATAAAGCTGCACAGAAAGGTCAAAGAAAGGATTGTCTTTTATATCATGACAGCCCCCAGTGGGTTAAAGAATAAAAGTGGTTTATAAATAAAAGCCTCTTTCATCTGTCGTTTGATCCCCACCCCCCCAACAAAACCCCTCTGCAAGTATTTTGCTTGACATAGTAATAATTTCTTATTAGTTTCAGAATATCTGCAAGACAATGTCTTGATCTTCAGTTATGGGTACACTCTGCTGGGACCAGAGAAAGGGGTTTAATGTGCAGAGATATAAGAGACCATACCCTGTTTCTGTCCATGACTTTGGCTTCCTGGCTTTTGATAAACTGGGTTGGTGGTGCCCTTACGTACCAGGGCAGGTCCATAGGTGGACCTGACTGGAATTACCTGCAAAAGCTCTGTATTTTAGCAACATCCTTCTTCCTCAGTTGAAATTCCAATGCGTCTCTGTGCCAATAGCCATGAAAATAAGGATTGTCAGGGCAGCTCTGGACATTCATGGCAGGTGATTTAACAAATTTGTGCCACCAGCTGTCTCAGGCAGAAGGAAGAAGACATACATCACATGTATGCCTCTGCTTCCATATACCCTTGCTCCATTTTAGATCTGGCCTGGACCGTGTAGTTCAGTGTTATGCCACATAGTAAAGGTAGCAAGGTAGCAGGTTGAGGTGACCCACAGACCATTCCCAGCCTCCAGCAGGGACATGGGATGGAACATCCCACATCAGACTTTGTGGGTCCCCAGTGCACAGACAGATTTGGGCTCCAAGGATAGAGACAACAGCTTCTCACTTCTGTGGGCTGGGAATAAAAGGGCCTTTGGAATGCAGAGAAACCCCTCTCTGTTAGAACTTTAACTTGGCCATGTGAAAGAGAAATTATTTCCCACACTGAAATAGATGAAAACATTGATATTTTAAAAGGCCCATGTTTAACTCTGTCAATAAATTGTTTCTCATATTTAACATTTGAAAGCTTAATCTGTTTGCATCTTCTTACTTATACACAGACTATGTGGGGTTTGTTTAGTCCCTTTTCTCTTATAAAATTAAAGTTTACAAATGTACTATTAATTTTTCATTTATTAAATCCAGTTTTCCTGCATAAAAGTAATTCCAGCTGATCATTAAAAACATACTTTAAGAGGCAAGGGAAAAATATTGATTGCACAGAATTTGAATGGTAAGAAATATGTTTCTAATTATTGTTATTTTATTAATGGACAAGCACTATCTTATTAAATCTAAATTGGATGTGCACTGAGGGACACTAATGCAAACCAATCTGAAGACAAAAATTAAATACACATTGGTACATAATAAAGCCCTCATGTATACTAAAGGTGGTTTTCAAAAAGATCTTTCAACTTTTGAACGGACCAGCATGCAAGTATTTTGCCATCTGAGTTCACAGTAAGGTCCCTGACATAAAGTATAGGCCCTTTTTTTTTCTGTTGGGATCCTATGTTTGTGTAGCTCCATTAACTTCCAAGCTACTGCTTCAAATTTATAGCAGTTGAAAACAAGATTTAGGCTGGAAAAGCTGAAGCCATCCAGTTAAAATGTAGTAAGGTAAATATAAACTATTAAACACTGACCCCAAAAATGCATTTCAATGCAATTAAGTTCCTGTGTACAGCAGAACACAACTCATCTTGACTCTACTTTCCTCCCCAAACCCAGGCAGCCATTCGGTCATCATCGGGAATCAGAGCAGCTGGAGGTGGTTGTGATAAGCATTGTGGACCCAAGTTCACTCTGTCAGCCCTGCTGGCATTTGATTACAACTTGGGTTTCCAGTACACAGTAAAGTCTTCTTCCTCTTAAATTTGTTTTTTGTTCAACAACGTAACAGGCCAATTAGAAGCAGTCCAGGCCTATTCCAGATGTTTATTCAGATAAGCAAGACTCTCTGATCCTCTCTTTCACCAAAATACCTAGCAAAGCCACAATGCCCATGTATGTGTTGCATGCTCCTTTGGTTTGGGCAGGGACATTTCCTTGGGCTTTCTGTGTAACTCTGCTGTTGCTTCACTCATCTGCTTCCAGAAAAAAAAGAAGCACATTTGGTTATTCTTTAATGAAGGAAGGTTATTAGATCACTGATCTAAGCACAAATACCACAGCCCACAGCAGCAGTGGTTTTGTCCAAGACATATTGAAATACCAAAAAGGAATTTCCTGTATTTACTTGTAATAGACTATTTTCTGCAAGTTTTTACCTTGCTGCCTAGGAAGATGTGGAGATATGTGGGCAGAAGGGAGTTACTGCTGTGGTAGATCTTTGCTATGGTAGACCTTTGCATAGGTAGACCTATGGGAGCACATTTTGACAACCTTGGTAAGGTGACAGATGACAGAGTGTCACATGTAGTTGGCAACCCGTCACTGGTGGTGTCCCTCAGGGCTTGGTGTTAGGGCCAATGTTGTTTAATAGCTTCACTGGTGATATGGGTGAGTGGATGGAGCGCATCCTCAGTAGATTTTCAGACATCACCAACCTGGACAGGAGTGCTGATCTGCTGGAGAATAGGAAGTCTCTGCAGAGGAATCTGGACAGGCTGGATTGATGGGTTGTGGCCAGTGGTATGAGCTTCAACAAAGAAAAGTACTGCGTCCTGCACCTGAGCCACAGCAACCCCATGCAATATTCCAGGTTTGCAGAAGAGTGGCTGCAAAGCTACTCATAGAAAAGGACCTGTGGGTGCTGATTGATGGAGCTGAACATGATCCAGTTTGTGCCCAGACAACCAACAGCATCCTGGCCTGTATCAGCAGCAGTGTGTCCAGCAGGGCAGGGCAGTGCCCATCCACCTGTACTCAGCACTGGTGAGGCTGCACCTCAAATCCTGTGTTCATTTCTGGGCCTCTGCCTGCAAGAGAGACATTGAGATGCTGGAGCGGGTCCAGAAAAGGGCAACAAAGCTGGAGAAGGATCTGGAGCACAAGTGTGATGAGGAGCAGCTGAGGGAACTGTGTTTGTTTAGTCTGGAGAAGAGAAGGCTCAGGGGGAACCCCATCACTCTCTACAACTGCCTGAAAGGAGGTTGTAGTGAGGTGGGGGTCTGTTTCTTCTCCCAGGTAACAAGCAATAGGACAAGAGGTAATGGCCTCAGGCTGCACCAGGGGAGGTTTAGATTGGATATTTGGAAAAAATTCTTCATGGAGAGGGTGCTCAGGCATTGGAATAGGCTGCCCAGGGCAGTGGTGGAATCACCATCCCTAAAAGTGTTCAGAAACCATGTAGATGAGGCCCTCAGAGATGTGGTTTAGTGGTGGTCTTGGCAGTCCTGAAGTAATGGTTGGATTTGGCAATCTTGAAGGTCTTTTCCAGCCAAGTTGATTCTGTGATTTAGAGTTTTATTTTGGTTTTTGTGTTGCATTTGGTTTGGGTTTTTGTTTGTTTGGGGTTTTTTTTTCATGTTTTTTTCTTTAGGTATATTTCAGAAAAAATCCCCCAACAATTATTACACAAAACAAGCCAGATAGTGGTGATTTCATGCGGTAAAGCATACTGTGAAATCAGTGACAGCTTTTCCCAAGTTAAGGCCTAATGGATTCTTCTTTAAAATAGAAAAAAGAGGCGTGCAAATTAACAAACCTTCCAAAATGCCAGTTGACTGGCTAAGGCAGCACAATCAGCAGATTGTGCTCAGAGTTTCTCTGCCTTCAAAGTTAGAGCTCAGCTGGTCAACAATTTAGAAGAGGTCCAGTATCTTGTATACTTGCATACAATTGAGTTTTCTACCTGAGAAAACCAGAAATCGAAATCAAAAATCTCAGTAATTTCATTGTTACTGACCTTCATACCTGAACAATACGTCAAGCAGAGATATTCTATAACATGTCTAAATTCTCAAAGACTGTACCTTGAGATGTCTTAGACTGCCTGCCTGAATTGAAGGCACTGAACTGAAGTTCTTTGCAGAAGGTATAGTTCTACCAGTAATTACAGTGCATGGTTTAGCTACTGAGGTCAAAACTGATGAGGTTTCAAGGACTGTGACTAAAAGGTTTTATGATTAATACAGAGTTAGGCTCCTTTGCCATTAGCTAAAAAACCTTCCCTGACCTACAATGTTCTGGTCTCATAGAACAAGCATTTTCCAGTATGATGAACATTTTTCCAACCAAGAGAAAACAGCTTTTCAAATTTTCTTTGTATTCCACTATACTGGGAGAGAAGTTCAGTCCAGAACTTACCAGGCACGGAAAAAAATACCACAGAGATGCGAGATCAGGTTTGCATGTAATTAAATATATATCCATCTGAATTTCATGAAAACACTACTATCAACAAGTGAACCACTACTGTGAACATGGTTGGAGTCCTGAGATGAATTTATGCTAGGATGAGGTAGTTACATAGTGAAGCTATGCAGCTAAACTTCTCTAGCATTTGCATCCTGAAACCCTCTCAAAACAGCTGGTTAAACAGACTACTGTTATAGAATCATAGAATAGTTTGGGTTGGAAAGGACCTTAAGATCATCTAGTTCCAACCCCCCTGCCATGAGCAGAGACACCTCACACTAAACCATGTCACCCAAGGCTTCATCCAACCTGGCCTTGAACACTGCCAGGGATGGAGCATTTACCACTTTTTTGGGCAACCTGTTCCAGTGCCTCACCACCCTAACAGTAAAGAACTTCCTCCTTATACCTAACCTGAACTTCACCTCTTTATGTTTAAAGCCATGACCCCTTGTCCTATCACTACAGTCCCTAATGGATAGTCCCTCACCAGCATCCCTGTAGGCCCCCTTCAAATACTGGAAGGCTGCTATGAGGTCTCCACGCAGCCTTCTCTTCTCCAGGCTGAACAGCCCCAACTTTCTCAGCCTGTCTTCATATGGGAGGTGCTCCAGTCCCCTGATAATCCTCGTGGCCTCCTCTGGACTTGCTCCAACAGTTCCATGTCCTTTTCATGTTGAGGACACCAGAACTGCACACAATACTGCAAGTGAGGTCTCACAAGAGCAGAGTAGAGGGGCAGGATCACCTCCTTTGACCTGCTGGTCATGCTTCTTTTGATGCAGCCCAGGATACGGTTGGCTTTCTGGGCTGTGAGCGCACACTGCAGCCGGCTCATGTTCAGTTTCTCTGCAGGGCTGCTCTGAATTTCCTTTTTGTCCAACCTGTAGCTGTGCCTGGGGTTAATGCAGAGGCCAGTATCAAGACTACTGAATTCTCATTTTGAATGAATTATCCCTCTGTCAGGCTCCACATGAACAACAAATGATACGCAGTCCCAACAACTGAGCAAGATAAAGAAACACAGGGAAGGAGATGGAGCCAGTAATTCTGCCAGAGTTCAAGGTGCAGACACACACAAGTCTATTTCAAACCATGGGCTCTTCATTCTGTACATTCAGTTACTTCATTAGGTTAACAAAGCAGCACACCACGGATGAGCTGGAGTAACCAGCTTTTGGGAAGTACACAGAAAAGCATGGAAGTCTCCACCTTGGCCCCTGGATCTGCAGGTGATGGGTGGCAGCTGAGAGGAAGGCAGTCAGCCTTTGTTGGTAATAACAGTGGTGGCTAGGACACAAGATGTTTTCAATGCTGTTGGTTTCAGGCAGAAAAAGACAACTATGAAACTTCAGTTCAGAAATCTCAGATCTACTGAAATGAAATAGAGAAATACGTTGTTTTTAAACAGAAGCACAGAAATAGGTTGGGATCGAAAAAGCACATAAGGGTTTTAAGTCACAAAGTCAATCTTGAAAATCTAGGGCGACATCCCTAGATGCAGTGCTAGATTTCAGGACTAGATTTCCCTAGATCTCAGGGCTGCATCCCTGAAAAAGATAGCAATTGGGAACAGGACAATAATTCAAATAAAAGATTCCAGGGAACCCAGACTTGGATTTTGATAACACAACAGAAGACCATGCTCACAGGCATTAGGGATCTTTGGAAAGTTTTGGTGCTGTGATACTAAAGCTAAACAAATGCAGATGTTGAGAGTGTCATTCAAAGAGAGAAGCCCAGCAAAGATCATAATAATGCTATGGCCATCCCTCTGTAATTGCTTGAACAAAGGAAGAAGGGGTGCAATGATTTCTTGGACCTGTGCTTTACATAGAGAAATTTATGACTAAGGTGGCTGTCTGAACCAGCAGCCTAGAGCATGACTGCTTAAAAACATTCAGAAAGCAACAGGTGTAAACCTTAGGAGGATGCTTGAGAAACTGAAGGATTTAATTAAAGAGGCTGTAGTCCTGAAGTACTGTTTCAATGAGCACAAAAGTAACTTGTTCATGGATGCATCCCAGGAGAGTATTGGCACAACAGACTTTCAATAACACAGTTGAAGCTGGAGACAAGTGGCTAATGCATCATGGCCGCTAACAAAAACTGAATGTAAATATGCTGAAAGCATGAAGGAAGCTTTGGCCTTAAGCCATGGCTGTAAAAAAAAATCCTTTATTTATGGGACATCACTGTTAGCTGAAACTGACCATAAACCACTTACTGCTATTGCCAAGACAGGCCTGATAAATACCTCCTGGAGAATACAGAGATTGTTTTTTCACCTACAAATGTATGTTTTACAAATTGAGTAAGCCTGGGTGAGATCTGGTGGTTGCAGGTGAGGTTTTACAAAACTTTCAGACATTGATCATATATGTGCCAAGCCTCCTAAAAAAAAAAACCAAACAACCAACCAGAAACCCTCTCCACTTGTAGGCAAAATGTGGGCTCTGACTGTCAGTATCATTAATGAGTTTGAGATAATAGGAAAGGTAATTCAGGCTTTCGCACAGAGCTGCCAGTGCCATATTTTAGCCCCTCATTGTACTCTGGCAGTGAGGCCTGAATGCTACACTTGGATTTTTAAAGAAGCTTGAATGGAGAATCCTGAATGTATTAAAAAGATGTACTTGAAAGCCATTAAGGGATAAGTATTTGAAGTAAAAGACCAGAGGATATTAAGAAATCAACAGTGACATTAAAGCAGTTTGATCTGCCAGCAATACAGGACAAGTCCCTCTAAAAGAACCCCTGAAGATGCCAAAAGAAAAAGAAGTATGTGTAAATCTTGTAATTTTTATTTGTTACATTAGTAACAATTAAACTGTATTGTTACTGTTAGTAGTGGTGGTGTTGTTGTTTCTATTGCTACTATTAATTCCCCAACATGGCCTTCCTAGAAGTTATTGCAGCCAAAGACTCCATATACTCCATTTTAACAAAACATGACAATAACATCTGACAACGAGCCACAGTGTATTGGGAATCGCTGAAAGCAATTTGCACCAAAATTCTGACTTGGGTTTAGCACCACTAATCCCCAGTGCTGTCAAACTTTCTACGAAAGAGCCAGAAGAACACGGTGCTGTCTGTAAAATAAAAGACTGGGTGAGTGAGACTGATCCCCATTTAGTGCCAGTGTATGCAGCTGTGGAGAACTGGTCTCCTGCAACTGCAAAATGCTGACTGGGCTAGTGATTCACACTCAGGGCAATGGGAAACACAGCTCCAAACTTCCTGTTTATCAATGATCCCTAAACACTTACTGTGTAGACAAGTTCTGTACTGTTAGGGACACATGCATGTTACCGTTGTGATTGCCAAACAACAAATATAAGTATGCTACAGGATAACAGAAGGCTATTTTATGACAGTTTCATCTACACGAGTATTTGCTGAAATGAAATAATAATTTAAAAACTTGTCGACAATTTCTGCATCAGGAACCATGCCCAGTAAAGGCAGTCCTTAGGGATAATTTTTGAAGATGTCAGTTAGCAAACCTAATGTCTTTTACAATTGTTGCCTCTAAGGTCCTGTCATTACTCAAACATGTTTTCACATTTAATGTGGACTTTTATCCCTCACTGAAGAAAAGCTTTAAAACATTATGCCTAATGGCAAATGCAAGGAACATCCAATGCACCATCTTAGTCACCTCTGGGGGGGTGCCAAAGGGTCTTGGTTCTTTTTTTTTTTTTTCCTTAAGCACAAAACTGTCATTTAAGACCTCTAAATAAACAGAAATCAGGAGCAAATTCTTCTGAGCATCAGTGGGAACAATCACAGGGCTCATTTAAAGCTCTATCCCAAGCACCCTATTGTGAAGGGGGAAGCCTGAAGCAACTTCATCAGCTGCACAGGCAGACCCTGATGCAGGCTTAGGGCTGTTTTGGTTGATGTTTGAGCACAACCTTTTTCCACTCAGTGGGTGTTCGGGACTGTACCAGAGGCTATCAGCAGGTCATTAACCATGATAAAGATGACATCATACAGAGAGTGAGCTCTTGAAAAAGCTGCCTGTTTAATCAATGGTAAATGATAATGTCTTCAGGGAGATCTGGATGCTTTACCTCCCTTGTTTTGTTTTAATGAGTGTGAAGGAAAAGAAGGGCTTAACGTACAAAGTTAGTTATTTGTTTTTTTATCATGAAGCTGCAAAATGCTTAGGCAAGATTTATTTCATGCTGCAAGTTAAGCTTAGAGGGTTTTTTTTGTTTTTTTTTTTTTTTTTTTTTGGAAGGGTGTGATGGATTTAGCCTACAGAAGATAAAACAGACTCTGTTTGTTGCATTTCTTTTCTCCAGAATTTTATTACTTCCTCTGTACTTATCAGGCCACTTCTTTAATACAGATGCCTTTTTTTCCTAAAGCATGTTTTAGTGATAACCAATTAAAAAACTCCACAATGTGCATTCCTTACATTAATTGATAAGCATACAATTGTTTTCTATTATGCAGGTCATTTGCAGAGAGTAATTTCTGAATTTTCTTGTAAAAACAAATGTGGATAATGGATGTACTATTCTTACCCTTCCTGCCATTCTGCACTTAGCTTACTCATAGATATGGACTTTAACCTAAAATATGATTAGACATTACTGTAATTCATTAACACACAAATATCTGAGACCAGCACACAAAGCTAATTGCAAAATGGAGCTGCTTTGTTGAAATCTCACAAGTCTCCCTGGTCTCATACTAATAGTTGAGGAAAATGGACTTCTGGTCATCTGCAGGAAATGACTATAAAAGGAGGTAATCAAGACACTTGAGACTGCTTCAGCCATGAGCAGAGTCAGAGGAATGCCAAGCAGTAAGCAAACTGTGTGTACACACTTGTGCCTCAAATCCTTCACATCACTGACGTGAAAAAATGGGACAATGTTGAAAGGAGATGCAAGCTTTGTTTGCATTTACCATGGGCCAACTTTGTCTCTGCTGCAACTTGTGAACACTGGAGTTTTGCTTCATTGTTACTGCTAACACACACGTTTCAGAGAAGGTTTTTGTCAGTATTTCCTTGGGAAGAATTTATCAGCTGGGAGCAATTCAAGAGTTGTGGAAGATTTATATACTAGAATCCCACCTTGTATTCCTTGGGTAGAATCCCAAATCCCCTCCACTTTCACCTCCAAAGAGTCATTAGCATTTATCAGGCAATTAATCTGTAAAAGGCAGATTATACCCCTATAAATCCATTATAATTACATTGATTTCGAAAGTGTTACTGAAGATTGATGCCCAGGTAACTGAGCTCCCAGTTGGTAAACTTTCTAAGGAAGACTCTAAATATTTCCTCAAGAGAAAACATCCCTTACCAAGTGCTATTTTTTTTTTCTGTTCTACATGTCCTCACCTTCCATCATAATGAAGTATTTTATATAAATACAACATGAGGTAATGACACTAACTGAGAAGGAAAATAAATTCACACTAGAATATCAAGCTGAAGTCTTCCCATCTGCTTTTTATTAACACCGGCCACAATCTTAACATTGTTTAGCATCATATTCTTATTTAATTCAGCCCATCTATTCCCTCTTTACCTTGCCTACTTGACAAAAGCTTTCTTATCAGTGCATTTTAATACCAGGTTTCACCCAGCATCTTCACAGACTCCTCAGACTAAATTATCTTAGAGAAAGTGGATTTATCAGCTATTTTCTGTTGCATATCCAGACACTAATGCACTATGCCAACAAACCATTTTGAAGTGTCAGCTCAGCCTTCTGTGAAGCCTATGATGTACTGTGGATACTGCTTTAGTGAGGCTCACAGGAGTCCCAGTTGCAGACCCTTAAGCTCTTTGTGCTGCTGCTCTATGGATAACATTAAGTCCATTATTTCTTGCACAAAACATATGCATTTACTGCATTAAAACAACTTAAATACTCTAAATAAATGCAGAATAAAAAAAGGCATTTATTCACTCATTGATACAGAAGGTCTAGTGATCCTAAGTACCTACGTAGTCTCAAAAAAGCATTAAAGCGTTGTTGTTTCAATTATAAATTTAACTCTTCCAAGACTGTGTTTACAAGAAGGCAAAGAATTAGCGATCATTAGTACGTTCATTCATGAGAATGAACATCATTGTGACTTTTGTGAAAGGAAGTGGAATCATGTTGGCTCCAATTTGTTATAATTCAGGTTATTTATTCATGTAATGGAGGCATGTATAGGAACTGTGCTCCAGACCAAGAGTCCAGAGGTGCCAGAAGTCTGCAACACCATAGGAAGCAATTGCATTTAACTCCATTCATCACAGCTCTACATGTCCAGCCATCCAGCCAGCTTTTTACCCAGGTAAGAGTACATCCGTCCAAATCATGAACATTTGGTTTCTCTGGAAGAATGCTGTGGGAAAGAGTCAAGAAAACATCTTTAGGTTTTACTTTGTAACATGGGCATGAGTTTCTCTGAACATTCTTCTTTAAATCATTCCGCAGTTAACCTGAAATACACCCATCTTCAACATGCTTGTTTCCTCACCCAGATGTGTAATAATTTTCTGTTTCTCTTGCAAACCTAAATGTAATCTCTTATTTACTAAGAAGAAATGGAAATAATGGGCTCCCAGTGCCTGTTAATGCCTCCAGATGTTCTCCCATTTGCACTGCAAGGTGGTACGACAAGAAGGCTAAGTGTGACTGGTTGCGCTCCTCTTCTCACACAGATCTCATTTCTCAAATTCCAGCTTGGTTCCCACAGGAAAACTTTCTGAAAAAAAAACAAAACAAAACAAACAACAAAACCAACAACAACAACAAAAAAACCCAAACAAACAAACAAACAAGCCCCAACAAAAACAAAAACCAAAATCAACCCAACTTTTTGAGAGACTCCTCGGCTCCTCAGAAGCACATCTTTAATACTACTCAGTCTTTCTTAAAAACACTGGGTTCACAATGCAGGTACTTCACCTTTTGAACTTGCAGATGTTAGTAAGTAGACCCAGGATATTATCTTGGTGTTTAATACAGAGACTCTTTTCTGTGCAGGTGTCCCAGAGGAGTAGCTGAGGTATGACAAAGAATGAGCTTTGTGCTTTGGCTGCTGTTCCTACCCAGAAGTTCATACAAGTGGAATTATTATTCAATATTATTAACAGATATTTAGTTACAGGATCATGATCTAGATGAAGCATAAGACCAATTTTGGTAGCAAAACTTATGATCATGAACCTGCACACACCTGCTCAATAACAAGACATACTGGTTTGAGGCTGACTCCAGCTCTGGTTGGGAATGCTAATCTATCGTGCAATGCTATAATTTTAGGATTTGCTTCATACCACTTTCTAATTATCTACACTTGTTTTTTCTCCAGTTGCCTATAATGGACCTCTCTCTGACACAGTGAGGGACATTTGGACTGTGTAACATACTGGCTATAACATGAGTCTTCATGTGGTAACTGTGCCACAGCAACTACCAAAACACCTCAAGGGTTTAGAAGTGAATGCAAGGGAATAAAGCATGTATAATCCATGGTAACACATCTGGGGCATGGAACTCTTTACTGCTGTTGCTGTTAATAATAGCTGTTCACATTTCTGTAGCCTGCCCCTCCCATGGTTCCCAAAGCTTTGCATAAAGTACATATGTAAAGTGACATGAACATGCAGCTGCCTCTGCCCCACTGGGTAGTGACCAGCTGGAACAAAATAGAAGACACAGTGAGGGAACTTATCTAAAATGCTTAGGATTATCAAAATGCAAACAGTGTTCTCAGGTCATTCTGATAATGCCCTGATTTCAGCAGATGTGATGCTGGCTCTGGACACCCCCTTGACAGACCAGCACTACCATTACTAGAAGAGGATGAAAGTGTATGAGGCAGCTGGGACCATGCTGATGCAGTATCTTACAGCTTCAGCTTTCCTCTCTGAGTCTGCAACTCTGTAGTTAAAACCTGCCTTTCGTCTCCTATTGAAACCAGATTTTGACATTCCTGGATTGTTTTCGTTCTCCCTCTCATTGCTCATGTTTTTGTTTAAGATGTTCGTGTTTTTCAGTTAGAGTGATAAAGCTGCACTAATGCACTAAATAGTCATGAAAATATTCCAAGACAACAGTATTATCCTTGTTCTATGTATTCACATAAGTTTGTTGGTGATTTTTTTTCTTGTAAATGCACAGAGATAAAGGTTCCTGCAGGAACTGCAGGCACTAGTAGTTACTTAGGAAATGAGGCATATAACAATCTTCTTTAAGTTTCACTCTCTGGCAAGGTTTACACAGTCTGGTTTCACCTCTTTCAAAAGGTTTAACAAGACATGAGTCTTGTGTGCGTGTGTTTATGGAAAGAAAAAGAAAGAACAGCTGTCAAGTGCTAGGAAGCATGAGACTGTGAGAAACAAAATAGGCTTTGTGGGCTGACCTTGGGTATCCCTCATCTACCTGAGTCTCCAGATGGAAAACAGGTGGTGCCAGAAGGTGGCAAATGTGCAGAAAGGTTAATATGCCTCCAAGTTTGTCTGCTTCTGACCAAAAAGCACTACTTCTCCTAACTATTCCTGCTTTTAAATGTTTATTATTTTGATCCAGCCTGGAAAGAGTTTGTTCAGAGTAAATCATACTCTGTTTTCCAGCAGTGGCTGGGACACTGGCCTTACTGACACTGAGAAGTCAGACCTTCAAGCACTTAAGGGGTACACAGCTTGTGGAAGCAGTTGTTGGAAGCAGCAACATTCTGCAGTGGAGGGGCTGAGAAATACATGGGAAAAGAAACTGCAGTCGGGGGTGTGGGAGGGACATGACGACACACAAGACCTAGCTGGGGTGCCCATAAAAAGACCCATGTCAAAGAGAAATTAAATTAATTCAAGAACTGTGAATGAGGGCCTCATTCTGTTGATTTCGAAGTTATCTTTGTATGGAATGAGTTTAAGGAGTGTATTACAATCCTAATCAATAATATCTTGCCCCAGACTTTTTTCAGCCATCTACCCAGTTCCCTCTCTATTGCATTTCCACTTTTGCATAGATTTTTCCAGTTCCTGGTCCATTGCACAGTCGAATAGCAGCAAGGACCTCTAAAAGCAAAGAACAGGGCTACTACTGAGTAACCACATCTCTTCTAATACTGAGAGATTTCTTTAGTTGTGGTATTCCAGGCAACCACATACTTAGTCAATGCCTAATGCTGTCTCTGCCAATAACAAATCTGTTCCTCCTCTAGATTTGCAGACACTTCTTCCTTGTTATAGAATAGCATACAGAAACCTTTTCCAACCACTTCCAAGCAGCCAACTGAAGTGTGTTGAAATATCATTTCCATTCCAAGTCGTTAATATGAGGTTACCTTCATTTTCACTCAGTTGTTTTAACAAAAGCTGCAGATACTATGCTGCAAATTCTATGGAGATGATTCCAAAGTCCTGGGAAGGAGATTCCTCACAGTGATGCCGGCTCGAATTAGAAATTTATGATCCCAAGACAGACGTGGTGGGAAATTGCAGATATTAGTTCTCTAAACTTCAGTGTTAAAGCTCCAACTGAAGCACCAATGAAACAGGATATTTATTTTGCATAATTTATTACCAGGGATCTTTCAATTTGGAAAAGTAACTAATAATGTGATTTTAAAAGTCAAAGGCAAATCTCATAGTAAAGGCTGTGAGAAAGCCATTAGATATGAGCACTGTATATATTAAGGACTTAGTTTTCTAAGCCACATTGTTTGTTTCTGTGCTCTGACTGGATAAACAGAACTTTTCCAATGAGCTTTCCTCTCCAGATACTTATAATCCTGAACTGGATTTCTACTTCATACCCTAAGTCTACAATGCTTGCTTGAATTTTGCTGTTCTGGCAAATAGCTCTGAAAATACTTTTATTGGCTACAAGAGGCACTGCAAATGGAAACAAAGAGATATAAAACCATTTTGAACAACTGAAAAAATGTGAATAATTCTTCTCAGATAATCTTCACTGTATATTTTCATAATATCATTTCAGTGAAAAGGAAGGGAAACTAGGTTTGCAAAAACTCTGAAATAAATAGGCCCCCTGGATGTACTGAATGTTTGATTCTATCCTAAAATTTCTTGCAGG
Source organism: Melopsittacus undulatus (assembly GCF_012275295.1). Taxonomy (NCBI): domain Eukaryota; kingdom Metazoa; phylum Chordata; class Aves; order Psittaciformes; family Psittaculidae; genus Melopsittacus; species Melopsittacus undulatus. Next base: position 26,661,487 of record NC_047557.1, on the reverse strand, counting down.
GTGATAAATTTGGGAGCTTATAAAGCCGGCAATAATTAGCATAATCATTTCCCATATTTATTTTCTGTAAATGTATTGAGGTTGTCATCACTTGCCAAAGCACTTACTGAATGGATTAAAAAATCTACACCCATTTATGCAGTTAACACTGAAAATAGCATACATTTTAAAAGAATGACGATTTCAAGCTTTGCTTGCAAATGAGAGCTGCTAAAGCAGGAATCATAGAACATGGAAACATTCTCAAATTATTCTGGTGTTTTGATTCCCTACCATCCAGCAAGTACATTTTCTTTATGATACCAAAGCCTGATAGCTCCTTGCCTACCACTAGATTCTTTTTTGCATTGTCTTGCTTACAGTGAAGCACGCCTAGCCGGCTTGCCTCCAAGTTCCCAGCAAGCCTGCTCTATCTGCTGGGAACTCCATTTCTATTCAGGGGATTTCCTTCATTTATTTATTGCTTGCATCATGGCTTGTGCACTGTTTCCTCAGAGTCAAGGAGCCCCAGGTCTTCTGCATTTTGGTCGTGTTTTTCTTAATAGGAATCTGACAACTGAAGCTCCTGCTGAGGCACCTCTACCTCTTCCTGCCACATGGTCTCCTTTTGGAAACAATTATTTGAACTCTACCATATGGAGAAGCTGCATGTACTCAGCACTCTGGAGAAGCTATTCCAATCAGAGTACATGGCCACTCGGTCTGAAAATGTTCAACCTGGTTTAGAGGTGAATCAGGAGGAAAAGTAGGTTTGGAGGACAATGTGAAAACATTTATATGTTTACATTATACAAAACTACATTTACATTTACATTGTACAAAACATTATACATTTACAGTATAAACTGTAGTGTAGTGGGAATTCTCCATGCTACTAGGACATGATGACCTCACACCCAATATATTGCCTATTTCTCTATGCATGGGCGAAACTTGCTATGTACTTCCAAATGCTTACTCTTTGTTTCAACAACATTAGTTTTTTTCTATTGGTTATAACACTTAAAACATTGTCACAGATGGCTTAGTAACTCATCCTGGACATAAACAGTAATGATAACAAGAGGATAAAATGCTGCCTCCCTGCAAATTAAAGCATGTGTTCTCTTACCTTTTACTGAACCATGCAAAAATGCCACATCCTACAGATATTTGTACAGGGACAGGTGCCTTACAGCTGAATACACATGCTGTAAAATGCTATTTCACATGCATGAGTTTTAGGTCCTTGCTCACCCTCACTCTCCTTTGCTACTTTTGCATTCTGCCAGGCCAGAGCAGCACAAATTTTTTTCCCTTCCATTTCCCCAACAGTGTCATGTTCACAAGATACATTTTCTTCTCATTTCTACATAATGGCAGAAGAGCACAAGGAAATATGTGTCGGTGTGCAGGCCTTCAAAAACCACACAGTTCTTTCACCACAATTGATTTCCTACATCTATGTCTTATAAAAGCAGCATTGAAAAAAATCCTAAATATATATTCCTATAAAACAGGAGATCACAAACACTTCCTTTTACTGGGGAGTAGGTGAACTGAGATGTTTAGTAACAAAGATGACTAAAGCAGCTACAACAGGCAGCAGCAGATCTCTCATTGAAGCATTTCAGCATTTCAGCATACACAACCAGATTAACACTGAAGTAAGAAATTCAATTTAATTGTTAAGAAGACACTTGCCTCAGTTCTTAGATCACCTCTCAATCAGTTGCTTCAGAGCTAATCTGAAGGTATTTTTCATTCGCAGATTATATGAGATGCAGTATCTAAAAAATAGCTTGCACCATAGCCCTCAGTTTTGCAGCTGTCCCACAGGACATCTGAGCCAGGGTTACAAGCTTTTGCCCCAGGCAAAAAAGATGATTGTGAGAAAGGCTGCAAGAGCTGCCAGTGTCTCTTTTTAATAATTGGACGAAGTGGGAAAAAGCTGCAGGCAAAATGCTATGCTATTTCCATTAGGTGAGCTAATAGAAAATGTCAGCAACTTTTGTGGTAAAGGGGTTATGTTGTGTTTCATTATGTCTACTGAAGCTGGTAGAATAGAAACTATTTTCTGTCCAACATAGTGGAATCTGGTGCTCTGTATTACACTGGTGGACCTGTCAAATGTAGAGTTAAAAAGAAAATTCCCTTATTACACTATACATTTTCACAGATTAGAGGATTTCAGGGCAGGAAAAAACATTACGCTTATCCTGCTTGATTCACGCAAGAGTCTGAGGATATTTACTTGTAATTTCTCTGTCAAGACTATATCTTGTGGCTGAAATACAATGTTATTTCTGAAATATTCTTCAATTAGCGTCTTTGAAGTAGCTGAGAATTCCTCATTCCACAGATAAACACAACCAGCAGTCAACCACTCTCCTGGGTATCTCCATGAATATATCCAGCAGCAGACACTTGCCATAGAGTCTTGTTATGTCTCTGTCTGCTAGATTAAAGGCCTCTCTCTCCCGTATCAGAAAATTCTTTTTCTGTGTAGGTATGTATCAACCACAATACGTCACCTCTTAATCTTCTCCCTCTGTTTGATAAGCTAAGTAGACCTGCCTATGTTTTTCCCTGTAAATCTGGCCTGACAGACCTTAGGGCATCTTGTTGATCTCTTATGGTTGCTTCCTGAATTTCCGGTGCTTTCCTGAAATACAGCCATTGGATTGGACACCACCTTTCATTCTGTAGAAAAATAACATCATCTCCACAGTCTTGTTCAATACTCATGCTTAGGTACGTCCCATTCTCCTAGCAAAGCACCAGAGAGGAGCTGATGCTGGCTCAGTACAAGCCCAGGTAGAGAGCGGGTGTTTTCTGGAGCACAGCCCTCTGCTCTGCAGGCTGGGATCTAGGCTTGGCTGCTTCATCTCATTGCCTCTCTGGATGAGCAACAGCCCTGAACAAGCAGCAGTTTGTCTCTGACATCAATATGCAAATTGTCAAATTTACATCTAATTTACACTTATTAAATTTCTGCTCTGCACATCAGTATACTAACATTCATTTAAAAAACCTGATATTAAAGCCAGAAAATTCAGGCCCTAATCTCTGCAAAACAAGCAAACAAAAGCCCCAGTCCAGCATACTTCTCCCTGTGGGAAGACACTCAACACTTTCTACAGCATGTGTTAAGGTGTATGGGGGCCTGCCCATGAAGAGCATTTGTAGAACAGCTTTATCTGGTAGCTGCACCATTAAAATCAAGTAGACTTTGACACAGGTGGAATTATCCACGTGCATGATTCTTTGAAGTACCAAAGACAACAGTGCATGGTGAGAGGGAGTTCAGCAGTGCACTGGGAGGCTCTCCCTTACACTGAAGCTGTTTGGGTTGGTTTCTGAATATGAGTCTCCTGATTAAGTCTATTCTCTAACAGACCTGTGCCTGTGTGAATCCCACCACTACATATTTCTCTGTAGGAAATTCCTGTACTAATGGAGTAACATACCACAGCTGCTGCACAACATTTCTTTCAAGCTTTTATCAATTGCTGTAAATGAAATTCTTTGGTGAAAAAATTAGTTTCATCCAGCTCTAAAATGAAAATTGCTGCCTATCTCACTCCGACTTCACAGGCTGGGAATTTCCCTCTAGCATCAAAGGTTTTGAAAGTCCTGCTGCTGCTCTGACAACACATTCTCTTTTACTATTCACACGTCAGGGCTTCAAGATAGTGACTTGTGAAATCATTAGTGTAGCACTTAGGCCATGTAAAAATCTTAGGGCCTACCTAGGAGGCAGCATGTATGGTATACAGATGTCACCTCCCTCATACTTCCCAAGCTCTTGCTTCTGTTTTTGTAGGACAGGGACTCACAGAGATCTTGGGTATGACCAGGACCCCTTTGGGCTGGCTGCTGTACAGAGCAATCCTTTTCTTCAAGGCAATATGCACAGGAAAGGGAATCTAACAGGCATATAAGAAGTGAAGCATAAAGTCAGTGGCAGACTCACATACAATCCCATGACAAATTTCCCTTGCCTTTTCACAGCACATATTTTTGATGCCTTTGGTAGGGCCTTGCTGTCAATGACCCTCAGCTTCCTCATCATCTCAACTTCTCAACTGTTAAACACAGCTTAGCACCTGAACCCCTCCTGAAGTGGGAAATGTAGTGTGGCATAACAAACTGCTGATACCACGAAGTACTAGCTATGATGAATCCCTGTTTCCATGCAGTAGTGTGGCAAGGCACATGGCAGGAAAATGGAAAGGGTTTATCACCCTCAAAGCCTCCCAGGCTGCACAGGTTACTAATTGAAACTGCAAGGAGAAGAGAAAAAAACCTGAGCACTGCATTACCTTTGCTGCAATGAGAACAGATCAGTGAATAACTGCTTGTTGTTTCTCAGCCCTTGAAGCCACCCGTGCCAGTGCCCAGATTCAGGCATTCCCTTTAAAGAGATGCACATCAGCAGGCTGACAATGCAGATCCACAGCTGACTAGGAAGCCAGTACCTCTGCACCACTGCTTGCAAATATACTGTGCAAAAGCAAGTACCTGAACCAGCACATGCTCTGCCCTGCTAGCATCCATACCCCATTCAGATGGTGCTCAGAAACTTCTCCATGGCTCATGCAGATGCTGTGCAGCACAACATATAACCTTTCAAGGCAAGATCAGATCACTTCTTGTAGGCCTTTTGCTACGTGAGCTTTCAGTCTCTCAAACTTACACCTCACAGCCATCTTCAAGTAACTTAAGAATAATTAGAAAGCACTTTTCCAGGAGTCCTGTGATATGCCTCACTGCCCATGGCAACAGGAGATATGTAAAGTCATTACAGGATAATGATAAAAGGGTGAAAGCTAACACCATAATTATGTACATTAGCTGTACCACAAAAGCTATTATGGGAGCACAAGCGAAAACTGTAACATGGCAGATTTTCCACAGCATTCTGCCTCAACATTAAGGAACCTAACACAGTGTGGGACAAACGATGTGGTTACATTTACCAGACCTTGGAGTGTAGCAGGTAAGTAATAGTTCCTAACCATGCGCTCTGAGGCCAGGTGCAGAGCATTAGTGATAAGACTGTCATTTATGCCTCTACAAACACAGACACCACACACTGAAAGCCACCATTAACCTCTGGAGGTTTAATGAGCGACACACCCAACAACAGAACTTTTGAAATAGTTATACACCACATGGAGCATGGCAGGAGTGTAAGGAAGGTCTCCTGAACACAGTGCTCAACAAAGTCCTTAAAAGGAATTGCTTTAGAGCAATGCCTGGTAGCAAACTGAAGCCACCTCTTTGTTCACATCATAGAATCATAGAGTAGTTAGGGTTTAAAAGGACCTTAAGATCACTTAGTTCCAACCCCCCTGCCATGGGCAGGGACACCTCACACTAAACCATGCCACCCAAGGCTTCATCCAACCTGGCCTTGAACACTGCCAGGGATGGAGCATTTACCACTTTGGGCAATCTGTTCCACTGCCTCACCACCCTAACAGGAAAGAGCTTCCTCTTTATACCTAACCTGAACTTCACCTCTTTAAGTTTAAAGCCATGACCCTTTGTCCTGTCACTACAGTCCCTAAAGAAGAGTCCCTCCCCAGCATCCCTGTAGGCCCCCTTCAGATACTGGAAGGCTGCTATGAGGTCTCCATGCAGCCTTCTCTTCTCCAGGCTGAACAGCCCCAACTTTCCCAGCCCATCTTCATAAGGGAGGTGCTCCAGTCCCCTGATTGTTCCAGTCTCCCTCTTGGCCCTCCCCTGGACTTGTTCCAACAACTCTATGTCCTTTTCATGTTGAGGACACTAGAACTGCACACAATACTGCAAGTGAGGTCTCCCGAGAGCAGAGTAGAAGGGCAGGATCACCTCCTTTGACCTGCTGGTCGCGCTCCTCTTGATGCAGCCCAGAATACAGTTGGTTTCTGGGCTGCGAGCACACACTGCAGCCGGCTCATGTTCAGTTTCTCATTGATCAACACCTCCAAGTCCTTCTCCACAGGGCTGCTCTGAATCACTTCTCTGCCCAACCTGTAGCTGTGCCTGGAATTGCTCTGACCCAGGTGCAAGATCTTGCATGTGGCTTTGTTGAACTTCATGAGATTGGCATTGGCCTACATCTCCAGCTTGTCAAGGTCACTGGATTCCATCGCTTCCCTCCAGTATGTCAGCCACACCACATAACTTAGTGTTGTCTGCAGTCTTGCTGCGGGCTCACTCAACCCCACTTCCATGTTGCCAATATGGATTTGGACAGATGAAATTATATTGCAGGCTGGTTTTAGTGCAGTTTAACTTCCTTCATGAGAGAAAGGGACACAGGAGAAGAAAGAATCATACTACCATTATTTTTAAATAGCATGATTTTCAGAATTCTTTTTAAAACACAGTAGAAGGCATTATGCGGGAGTCCTACAGTCTTACTACCCTGTGCATATGGGGCAGGTTTCAAAGCCTTAGTCTGCACTTGTTCACCTGGATCCTAGGTTGAAACCCATCAGCAGGGAAATCTTCTGCTATTCTTTTCTGGCTGTTCTTTTAAGATCACTTACCCTGTCAGGCTACAGCAACATAAACATTGTACCCCATGTTCTTGAGTTAGCATTTTGAAGGTGCCCCTTTTTTTGTAGCTGTAAGTCTTGACCTTTGACATCTTTGTAGGAAAGAGAATGAGTGTGAATAAGCAGTAATTTCTTAACTGCTTTAGGCAGAGGTCAGGCAGGGCGACAAACTGAGAGTCAAGGTAACAATGCATAAGACCATCCCATTGTGAGTGCTTTGTGTGTCAGTGAACTTGATTCATACTTAGTGTGAATAGAGGAACTCCCAGCTATTTGAGGAATGTCAGCAATTTTGTCATAAAGAAACTTTGATCTCGCTCCAATTTCCCAAGCTCATTCATTAGCTGAGAATGTGGAGGGTAAGATAGACTCTCTTCTGGGAGACTGCCTGCCTGCTACTTAAATAAATCACCTACTTTTTCTCCCTGTCCTTCTCATAATAAAACAATCCCTCATGGGTCCTCTTGCTGTATGATGAAACTTTTGACTCCAAAGAAATCTCTCTCTGATGCATGGGCTAGGAGGAATGCCTTTGATTTTTGAAAGTGAGGGTCAGATTCTATAAACATACCACCCCAAAGCTGATCAGTCCCCATCTCCTCCCACAGTAACACGAGTCATGCTGGTGACCTTTTGATACTTCTAACAATGTAGAAGTTGAAGAAGTTTCTAGCCTTCACAAAAAAAAAAAAAAAAAAAGAAGAGTTCTCTTTTCTTTGTCTTGCCAGCTCTGTCCATTTTGAAGCATTGAGCACTCTCTTTTTTCTCCCTGGACAAGCTGTCCTACACCAGGACTGTTGGGCAGACTCTGAGCTTCCCCAAGCAGAGCAAACATCAGTTGGGCTAAACTTTCACATGCTGTTTGCTCTCTCACCCTCTCCACAGGGGTGTGAAATGTGCCAAGATGAACATCTCTCTGGCAGGGTTTGAGCTTTTTTCCCTATTCTGATTTAGGATAAAATTTAGTATTCTAAGCTATCTTTCATTTGCACTGTTATTATGATAACACTTTTAAAACAAGGACACTTTTATCTAAATGGTTTTTTTTTGTTGGTTTTTTTCTCCCCAAATAATTAAACTCATTTACCACCTCTTTTTTAATCCTGCCCCTGCTGTGAAGCAGGAAGTCACCTTTTAAAAAAATGTTAAGTGAAGTAGAGAGAAACTAATTGATTCATCCAAGGGTCAAAGGGTGTCAGCAGCAGAAGGAGAAAATGAAGCAAAGCATCCCAGGTCTCTAGTGCTAGCCTTCAGAAAATATGCTCTGCCTCAGGTTTCCTTTATGGCACCACCTACGTTTTTCAATTACTCTCAGTTAATTTCAGGCCCCAGTTTTTCAATATCCTGGCTTTGCAAGCAGTGTGTTCATGTTCTCAAACAAACAACACTCAGAACTCACCAGCACAGTTGTTAAGTATCCTAATCTTACATGTACTTACCTTAGGAAAAGAAATCACAGGCACACTTGTTAAAACAATCTTAGTGCCAGCTTTCCCCACATTTTAATCTTATAAAAATGCCTCAACTACACAAAGGGATTCAGAAACATGTTTATGAACATTTTCCAAACATTTTTTAAGATTACTTTTAAAGCATTATAATTGCCAAGTGATGACATTTTGGAAGCAGTGGGGCAGAAGTATCTTATAACTCCGTCTCCTCATAGCCCACTCTTGGCATCTCCTCTTATTTCATTAAAGGCTTGGAGGTGAAAGCTGTGTGAAACTTTCACTTTGGAAGCAGACCCCCTTGGTCTGCTAGGCATTTTGAAAGTGCCAATGCTGATTGGATGCAGAATGTGCATCAGAGTTATCCTAAATCCAGACTTCTAGGATGTGGTGAAGGCTGGCTGTACAACTATCCGACTACAGGCAATATGGGTCAGTACTAATGGGAGAGAAAGCCATCTTTTTCACTTATCTCCTTGGGTAAAATCATCCCTGCAGATGCCAGGGGCATTATCTTTTGTTCTTGTTTTCATAGCTTTGCAGTGAAAACTATGATATCTTTTACTTGCTTTCAAGTCCAAAATGGTGCAGTATCAGAAAGCAGAAATCATACTTTGTTCTCCTAGAAACAGCCTCTCCCAGTGCTTTGTGTTTGTAAGGAGAGGTGCTGCAGGGAGGAACAAGGTTCTCTTCTTATCTGCACACTGCTTTTAAAATTACTTAGCATGCGGCTTCTTTGGACAATGAATGTATTCTCCCCTGTGAGGCAGAAGGATCTGCTGCAAACTTGTGCTGCTGCACAATAAATCAAACTGCTCAAGTATGCTACAATAAAAATACTTGCTTTGAAGTACATTAAATGTCTAATTTCCTAGTGGTAACAATGATGCCTTATCATGTTTCTTTTTTTGTTGTTGTTGCTGTTGGCTTGTTGGTGGTTTTTTTCATTTAGCCTCTTTTCTCTACACAGTTGTTTTGTTAACATGTGTGGCTGTCTAACAACTGGATTTTGGATTCCAGATGTTTTGGCAAGAGAAAGCACAAAACGGCCATACACATCCCAGAAACCTCATACCACCCAAGTAGCTGTTATGTCAAATGGCTAGTGTAAGCCTACCCAGAAATCCCCCCCTCTTTCTCCCCCTAGATGGCTGCTAACCCTTTACTCATCAATACAAAATGACAGAAATTCTATTCCACAGCTAGTATTTCAGAAACATCCAGGGTGGGGGATATAAAGCCACATGCAAATAAGATCCATGTGGTTTTGATGAAAAAAAAGAAGGTATTTTAATTAAATAATAAGCTCAGGCTCTTTTGTGGTGAACAGAGTGATCAACTCTATGATTAAAGGTATACTTGTACACACAGACGCACATATATGAATGCATGCACATATATGCATGCAAAATTAATACTTTCACAGGTTGTTTATGATGCTGCTGGTTTTGATCTAAGGATTTTCCTTCAGGAAAACAGAAATAGCAGGGAGAGGCAGTCACTAATTTTATGCATGTGTTTATGGGAGAGGTGTCTTCTTTGGAGAGGACAAGGCTATGACTTACCACTTTACTGTACAACACCATTACTACTCAGTATGGATTTCCTGAGATGTTCCTTCACTGCTGGAGGTCATGAGCTAAAAGAGCAATAAATTGAGAGATCCCAGATTGCATCCCAATTGTTAACTAAGCTCTGGAGCCAACCATTGAGAACAGAGGCAAGACAGGTACGTAAGGAGAAGTATAGCATTTCAGATTATTTTAAATAATTTTCTGTTTCTTCTCTCATGGGAAATACTGATGTGTGGATTATTGACCTATTACCATGCTTCCTCCCACATTTTCTTCCACTCTGAAAAATTTATCATATGTTGCAATAATTTTACTTTCTTTTTAGTACCAAACAGCTGTGGTCCCATCACAGCCCCAGTGCTTTAGATGAAATTGGTCTCACCATTGCCAGACTTTCTGCTCTGTATTTTTGAAAGAATCTTTCAATTTTACTCTGGATGGTAGCCACAAGGGAGAAATCAAAGACGTTAACTCCTGAAGTTAACTCCTGAGTGGGTGACTTCACTGCCATTAATTACTGATAGCATAGGGCTTTATGGAGGAAGACATGACCAGAAGGTGGAATAAAACAGGCAGAAAACCAGAAGAACTGAAGAGTACAAGAAAGACAGTTAATAGAAACTGAGACTGGGTAAAGATCTTGAAAGTGGGGGATGGAATCTGAAATCTGACCCAGAAAATGCTGATTCAAAGAGAAATGACTAAGTAGAAGTTACAGTCAAAGGAAATTATTATAGCCATTGTGTTTTTAATGGAACAGAAGAAAGCAAGACTGAGATCATCATCAGAAGAAAATGCATTATGAGAGGAAAGAAGGAGCAGCAAAAACACCCCACTTGACCAGACAGACAGGAGGGAGAGAGGCAGATGTTGTAAAACAGAGTTGATTTTGGTGTAGACAGCCTAGGCTAGAGCCTGCCAGCCCAGTACTCATACATGGCACAACATGGTAGTATGGGCCATGGCAGATCCTCTAGGCAAGTCTGCTCTTGGCTTTATAGGCCCCAGAATGGAAGTGGGAGGATCTGGTTGTTAAGGGAGAAATAAATGACATCAAGACTGTGAAAATGTGGCAAACCCAAGGAACAGTGAATCTTCCTGCTAACACAGGTATACCTCTGCATTCTGTCATCTGAAACTGGGAACTTCCTTAGCCCCAGTGCCATGCTCCCTTAAACTTCATGTCCCTCAGCTGTGGCATGAAGATGTTACAGCTTTCCAAGAATTCTCAGATTCATCTATTAGAGAACTAATTAGACAATACTGAAAAAGAGACTTGTAAAGCATTGCAAATGACATTGCTATTATTTAAATTACCAAGCAAAAAACCAGAGACTGTTTTCATGGGCCTTTTCTTTACCAAGACGATCACCACAGACAATTGCAACGGTGACTGTCTCCCAAAGGTCCAAATTATTTATGGTTAGAGAATCTTCTTAGCTCAACTCAAATAATATTTAAAGTCTAATTCACCACTGTGAATTCCAGCTGCACATATAGGACCCCAAAAGGTAACTTTCTATTTAATTACTCAATATCTGGATTCAGCTGCATTTACAAAACTTAAATTCCATGTCTGCATCTGCATCTGAATATGAGTATGAATGTAAATCTTTCCGGTTAAGAAAATCTATGACCATGAACATGAATGGTGGGTATAGTGGCATTGTCAGTGTCATAACTGTAATTCTACCAGATAACAGTCATGTCCAAGACTTGAAAAACATCTCCTCTGTCTGATGGAAACTGTGTACTGAGGTCTACCTTTAAGGTCAAATTTTCCTTTGAGTCTTTTTGACCATTTACTGAACTCTTGCTACAAAGAGGAGTGTTGAAATAAATGCTTCCAGCTTTATGCATTGCAGACCCAAAGACATAGCTCTAGGGTTAATGTTTAATAGTAGTATTTCAGAGTCCTGCTTTAGTTCCCCACTGCCAAATTCATCAGTCTCCTTTCTTCAGAGTGGTTAAAAAAAATATCTCCTCCATTTTAATTTTCTTTTTCTGGAAGTTTTTAGACCCTCTGTAGTTGAAACTTTAGCATTTCTTTAGCCGGGGAGACTGACATGAGCAGAACAGATATCTGAAGTTCGTGTGAATAAGAACCTACAAAGAAAGCTACTAATAATGTCTGAGAAACTAACAGGGCTTCAGGATCTGGCCAGCTTGTAGAGCTTTCATATTAAATCATAGTACACTGAGCCTTCTGAATGAAGGCCAGTTCCAGGAGACAAGTGATGTTAAAGGATGGGCTATTACCTAGTTACTCCTGTTTCAGTTTGTACAGATGCCATCGCATTTGTGCCAAACTGACAGGGGCTATTATAGAATGATCACAAACCAAAAGGGAAGTCTGATGTTTTAGTTTAAGTAAAATAAAATATCATTTTTCTTGAGGAAACTGAAGTGATACTGGCAGAGTAAATTGCATTTTTTCATGCAAGTAATTACAGAAGTAACATATTTCTAACCATCCGTGTGTGCTGCATGCCACACATCCACTGAGATGCCATCTTTTGTGCTTTTTTTCCCTTAAAAATTAAAAAAGATGCTGTTTCAATCAGGTTAAAAAATCAAATCCAGATCTAGATTTTGTTTATTATTACGCTGCTCTGAATATTAAAATGCTAAAAATTCCAAGCCAAAAGGATACATTCTCGATTTCTTTACATATTTACATGTACATAATTTAGCTATGTATGTATACATATATATTCAGATACACTTCATTTACTCAAGAAGCCCACTCATGTTATTTATTTTTAAAACGTTACAAAACTGAAGTGTTTGGTAAGAATATTTAACACAGATATTAATGCAAATTTTAAATAGATCTTTTTTCAATTTGTCAACAGCTATAATAAATAATGATGGTGTACCCCATATGGAACATATTCCATTTTATTCACCACACTCAAAAAAACAATCTTGAGCTTCCCTGTAACATCTATTAACAGATTATTTGCACAGCTGGAAATTACAAGAGCACAGAGATTTCAGTTGGCAAGACACCTGGGCAGAGGCTCAGACCTCAGCTTTTCTCCTCTTTTATTCTGAAACAGAAGAAGATACCCACTAGGACATAAGGGTTCCAAACGTTCCCCTCAAAGGAAGCAAATACTGGACCAGAACAGTGTAAACAGCCAGTCTAATGGCTGTGAAGGTCAAGAATGTTGGGAAGTCTCTCAGCCACTGGCTGCTGGAAGCTGGGAGAAAGTGGCAGGGGAAGGTTTAGCCTGTAGGTGCCTTTTGCGCATACTGAGCATCTGCAATTGACCACTGTTAGCAGATATGGGATGCTGGACAAGACAGGCCGTAGTTCAAGCCCAGTATGTTGACATTTGCATTCTTGTGCCGACCAAAATGAAAGTATCGTAAAGCAAAAAAGAACAGCACTATAAAAATGTTTAATTTACCTCCATGAAAGGCACTTGCCATTCTTCTTGTCAATATTTGCATCCAAATCTGATTGAAACTACTCTGGAATGAAGAAAATATTGGTGAGGGCATCACTTACTACTGAATCTTTCTTCACTGCAACAGTCACTCCAGGCCAAGATTGTTTGCTTTAGCTTTGCTCAATAGATAGACATGTCTTCCTGTCCACCCACCCTTGCCAACAAATGACAGATCCTTATCTGTTTGTTTTTCTGCTCCTGGGTCCTCCCCCACTTTTCTACCTGCCTCACTTAAATTATTTACTGAGGCTGTGAAGTTTGGTCTTATGAATAGAAGCTTAGGTGCAGAAATATAAGAGATAGAAAGATGCAATTGCCTCAACCAAGGCCTGAAGTGAAGAGGGCTGAACACATATATACATATGCAGTATATGTAACTTCTCTTTTCCACATCCATTCTCTGGATGAAATAAATATTGGAAGTGAGTGTGGATAAATCACAGTGAATCCAGATCTGAAACTTGGCAGGTGTCTACCTTCTGTTTAGCATCCTAAACTGAGAGTCAGTAGGGATTTAGATACTTAAATATTTCTTAGGATGTGGCAATAAAGAAAATAATACAACCCACTCAAGTGCAGAGGTATTTGTTTTGTTGGGACATACTGATATCTCTATTTCATGACACTTGACAGACAATTGGCCACTACTTAAGGGCTCATTAGCCCTTGTTTTGTTGAATTGGGAACTTCCCTAACTTCTCAGTTGCTCTGAGCACAAGATGTACCTCACTTCATCTAAAGTGAAATGGATATCTGCTTTACCCTGATTTTTTAAAATTTATTTTGCTTCAGAAGAACATTAAGAAACTCTGATTCCCATCAAGCAATTTTAAATAATGTGGTCCCATCTTCATCTCCAATCTGTTGCCTACAAATCAAAATACTTTAAATGTCACAATTCATTTTCCACTCTTCCCCCAGCCTGCTAAAAACCAACATCATTAACTTGTTTCTCTAATTAGCTGGCTACATCCATTGCCAAACCAGATTGCTATGAGCTATGTCCTCTTACATCATTTGCTTATTAGCAGAATTTATTGCAGCAAAATATAAACAGCTAAGAGATTAACAGTTACTCTAGAGCTGTCAGGATGTCTCTAAAATGACTGCTGTAATGTCCATGTCACTAGCAAGTGCTAATCCAGGCATACGAGCTCTTTATACCTACCAGATAGAGGATGGCTTTATCTGTTTAGGTAACTAAGAGTCACACTGGGGAGTTTCTCAGAAAAAATCATGGAACTTAAATGAGGTTTTATTTTTCAGACAGAAGCCAAAGTAGTAGGAGAGCATTGGCATTAGACTTTTCCTTTTTTTACATAGATTATTAACACCAGTACAAGATCTAAGCAGTAACTACATATCTTAGTTTGTATAATAATTACCAAAACAAGAAGAAAAAAAAACAACAAACCCAAACCAAAACAAAACCCCAGGTGCAATGCCTCTCTATCCTTCCTGCATCCCTTTCATCTCTTAGGCTGTTGGTACTAAAGAGATGATTGCAGAATTTCTGATTGGGCTCTGGGCTCTGATTGGGACTATGGGATCCTCTGCTTCAGAAATAAATTGTAGTCTATATTTCCTATTAAATGGTAGCTTGCTCTTCTGCTTCTAGCATCATCCACCGTGTTCTAAATTCCCAGCATCTAAATAACACAGCCTGGTTTCCTTTCCTACACTTTCAGTTTTTGTAGCAATTCCTGACTTGCACTATCAACAGCTCTACAGGATACTGATCTGCTTTCTATAATAAGATAAAGTGAAGCCTGAAATACCTCTGGGTTTTGGAGGACATGATCTGAACAGCTGAAAGATCCAACAATATTGGAAAAAGTCAGTCAAGGAAGGCTTTTACTGGGACATTAATCACTACAGGGTAAACTCAAAGACAAAGAAAGTCCCTAGATTTCTACAGAAAATCTCCAGAAAAAAAGAAGCACACACTTCTTTTGGTGATGGGAGTACCTCAGACCACAGAAGCTTGCTGTAGAAATAAAGTTTAGGACAAGTGCCAGCAAATGTCAGAATGGCCACCAAAGACTAAGGTTAAATGCAGTAGTGTGACTTTAGAAAGCACTTTGCAAAGATTTAGCTGTATGACTCCTGTTACAATCAAAGCAAATCATAATGCTTTAAAGTTTGCAAAGTATCTTAAAGTATATAGCATTACTGATGCTCCCTTTTCGCCCTTATCCAACCTCATCAGAAACTCTATAGTGGGTATTTTTCTTCTGCAGTTTAAGTAACAGTCTCCTATTGAGTTGCCAGCATCTGAATTATAATTTATGTTTGTTTTTCTTTTCCAGCTCTCAAATGGTAGTGGTTAGAGCTGCACAAAAAATGGCAGGGTGAGTTAATCTCTTCTGCAAGCCCACTGATTTGAGAAATCCAGAAGAACCAGTGCAGCTAGGATACATGCACAAGCCATCTTAACTGACCATTGAGTTATATCATGGGCATGGCTGGTCCTTTCCTCATCTGTTTGGTATGCTTTGGAAGAGCTCATGAATTTTCCATGCTGCTGGTTTGATGCCCGCAGGGCTTTTTTTTTTCATGGGAGCTGTGGATTGGTGAGTAATATGGATGGCAGAAGTATAAGCTCAAAGGTGAGGTCAGCATTCTGTTGGATGTCAATGGCAGCCCAGTTGATGTAATCTTTTACCCTTTGTTGCAGTGTAGACCTTCACAGTTCAGGTCAAATTGATGCATTTTTACTGGAGTGCCTGGAGCTCCATCTCTACAGAACCGGTTGTTTTCTCATAGTTCTTACAGTCTTCATTTCTTACAGAATGAAACACAGCTTTTGAAGACTAAAATGCTGTTATGTACTCTGAATGCACTTCATTGGAAAACTGCATGACAACACAGCTGGATGAATGGCTCGCCTTCCACCCTAGGACAAAAGCAATCAGAAGGATAATGGAATGCCTTCTCTAGCCAGAATGTGCCTTACACAGAAGCCTCATTATATATATTCAGGTGTCTTTATAACTGTGGGCCTTGGCACAAAGTCACAAAGGAGGTACAAGCTGCTCCTTAGAAAGGCCTGGTGCATCAGCCCATCCATATGTGCAAAGACAAATATTGGCTGGGTGATGCTCTGAGCAGGATATAAAAGTGCTCTTCTCAGCTTTGGTATGAGTGACATGCCTACTAATGATCTCATAGGCCAGGTGTGGTCTTCATGTCATAAACTTTCAAATGGCCCAGAACCTCAAGGGACATGCTACCTTATCTAGACAGCTGGAAAAGGACTAGGGGTCCATTTGGAAGGATCCACCGACAACAGTTCCCATTGCAGTGCAGGATTAAGCTGGATAAGCAGCTAAGACAAGAGGCTTACTTCCCAAGTCCTCTTGCCTCAACCCTACCACAGCTTTGTCTCAGCAAAAAGAAGGGCACCACAGCAGCTTGCAAGCAGCCTGCAGCCACCCCAGCACAGCACTCCTTCCATCAGGATGAACATTGCTCCCTCATCCACCTAGCTCCTGCGTAGATGACACTCTTAATTTGACAAAGTGCTTGGCTGCATGAGACCATTCACACAGCCACTGTTGTTGTATAAACTATAAGCATCTGCTAAAATCTCCTCAGAACCATTTGCAGGTGTATGTACCCAGAAGCACCACAACTGAGAAAAAATGAAGAACTGTTACTATTGATTATTTTATTCCACATCCTACAGAGACCTCAGCTCTCCCACTTCTCAGTTTAATACATTCTGCCACGTTAAACTTGATTTCATTAACTGCAGATGAAATTCTGCTGGCTTGCAGACATAAGCATCAGTGAAGCCAAACAGAGCATTGTTGCCACACTTTGATAGTAGGAAAGCTTGAACATCTGGCTGCCTGAGGGAAAGATGATCTCAAGAACAGGGGACAAAGTCTGCATGAGTGATTTCTGGCCTTGGGCCGAGGTGCTGGACCTTCCACCATGTCACAAATCTTCCTTGACTAAGTATCTCATTTGCAGAAGCTACTTAGCTGTGTTGAACTACCCAATCAGGTGGTGATTCTGGCTGAGATGGACACCAAGGCACCAGCAGAAACCCAGGAGTACAGTAAGAGTCCTGCTATGACACTGGTGGGGAGAATCTCTGTGCAGAAAGAGCCCAAAACATAAGGGAAGATTTGATTACAGGGGAGAGGACTATATCTAACTCTGCAGACAAGTATCCCAGAAAAAGAGCCACCCCCACATCCTCTGTCCCTCACTCAATTTTATGCCAACCTAGTATGCTTTAATTTGGGTTGAAAAGTTTCACGGATGAATTTCAACAGCCAGACTTCCCTCTGTCACCATTCATACCATGAGGATGGATAGAAAAAATCTCTGCCTTTCCGAGAGTTGCACTGGGGCTTACTTTGAATCATTTAAACAAAGGATCCTCATATTACTCCTTGTGGTGGGAGGCTTATCAGGCTAGATGAAACTACATGGTTTTGTTCTGAAAATTAATATTGGATGTTTCATACTGAAACCTTACTAAAATGAAAATGCATCAAATATTCAATACCCATGTACTGCAGACAGATATCTGCTTGTGTACAAAATGCATATTGATCTAATCTAAAAATGGCAGCTCATTATCAAAATGGGATCCAAGTTTAAGTCATTAAAAATACAGCTGGAAATGGCAATTTCTGAGAAAAGTAGATTCTTGTATGACATCTTTCCCACCCCCAAATAAAACCTAAATAAAATCTGAAATGATGACAAAGAATGGAGTTTGCAGGGCTGTCTTTCACTTTAATAACCATATCTTTCACTTTAATAACCATATGCAAGTACCGAATGGTAAGACTAGCACTTTATATGCAAAACAGAAGTCCCTTTTTTTTAATGTAGTCTATAAAAATGCTCCAGGGCTTAAATAGCAAAGCAAACTTTGAACTGTCTTTGTTCTTCTGCAGAAATCTGAAGGGGAAAAAGTTTGGCCTTTGAGGTTGTAGGAAGTGTTGCTTTATGTTCTCCTGTGAAACCCATAATTAAATTATAAAAATGCTCTGGGCTTCAGAACAATTCAAAGAAATGAGAAATGAGGCAGGATTTGTAGTCCAGAGAAATCCTGAGATATGGCAGATTTCCTAGGAAATCTAATTCACACAGCTGTGGCTTTATGAGACTTGGACACACCTAGAAGATCAAACCCAGATGCTGAGAAAGTGTTCCCAGGTCTGAAATGATAAACATGCTGACGTCATAGTTATTGATTTGTTTCTAAAATGCAAAAGCCTATGCAGAAAGATTATGCTCTGATAAAAATGCCATCATTTGAAACATATAACTGTTTTCTGTAGATTACTTCTCAGAGCAGCTGCAAAAACATAATCTATTAAAGATAAAACTGTTCTTACAAACACAGTACAAAGGACTACAGAGAATGAATAAGACATCTGAATTTAGAAAAAGATGTCATTAATTATAGTAGCAAGAGAATGTTGTTCCATCCCAATCAAAGACAGTGTCCTGAGGTTATAACATAGATCTGTATGCTGGTTTTGGCTGAGGTAAAGTTAGTATGTAGCTGGTATGGGGCTCTGTTTTGCATCTGTGCTGAAAACTGTATTGATAATTACAAAGATGTTTTTGTTACTGCTGAGCAGTGCTTACACAGAACCAAGGACTTCACTGCCTCCTGCTGCACCCCACCGGCAAGTAGGCTGGGTAGGGGCACAAGAACTTGGGAGGGGACACAGCTGGGACAGCTGTCAGGGTTATTCCATTCCATATGAGATCATGCTGAGCACATAAAGCTGAGGAATGAAGAAGGAAGGGTGGATGTTTGGAGTGATGGTGTTTGTCTTCCCAGGTACTGTTACATGTGATGGTGCCCCGCTTTCCTGGAGATGGCTGAATATCTGCCTGCCGATGGGAAGGAGTGAACAAATTCCTTGTTTTGCTTTGCTTGTGCGTGCATCTTTTGCTTTACCTGTTAAACTGTCTTCAACTCAGCCCATGAGTTTTCTCACTTTTAGCCTTCTGATTCTCCCCTCCATTCCACTGGGAAGGTGAGTGAGCAGTTGTGCATGGCTCAGCTGTCTGTTGGAATAAAACCATTAAAAACTGAAGCTGAATCACTGAATCTGAATTATCTTGAATGTTTCTTTTAGGGACTCTTTCAATTTCAGAACCAGGTCTGACTCCAGATTTTATATCACTTTTGATTAAATAAAATACAGTTTGTGCACATCCACAGAGTATGAAATTTAGATCCACTGAGAAGCAGAATTTTTTTCTTGTCAGGATCAGCTGTATGTCCCATAAGCATCAGGAGAACAACATGCCAAGATGAAGTTTATATAAAAAATAGTAATATGTGATTTCTTTTGGGGGTAAAACTTGTTATACAGAAACTTCCCATTAATTTCCTTCTCCCACTAACAGATATGTTCACATGAAGGCACCACCACACACAGAGTAGAACAAATTTAGATAAATCTTGGAACATGTCTAGGAGAGGATACTGAAATCTGTTAGTTGTTTCTATAAAATCAGACCACTTTTCAGTCCCAAGGTGACCAACTATTCTATTTCAAAGATCAGAACTTTTCATCATAGGTTTTTGTGAAAGCTTTAAGTGCATCAAATCTATCAAAATGAAAAATAAATAACAGTTTGAATTGTACTCTACTTTCCAATGACTGAATTATGAGTGATAAAAATATCTGAACTATCCAATAAATAAGAGGTAATGGTTACAGTATATTATATTAATAGATGCTGAAAGGTCAATTAAGCAGCACTATATTTATATAGAATATAAATATTTTATGTGAGGAAACAGGAAGACAGTGCCTCAAGTCATTGGATGAGCCTCCTGATTGCATTAGTACAAAAGTAGCTATCTGACATTTTAGCTAAACAAGTAGTTGGCATGAGCCCTGTTAAATAAACTGTTTTGCAAAGAGTACTTCAATTGGATAATGCTGGGGTAGTAAAGAAAGGCGATAACTTTTTACAATATACAGAGCTCCATTATCTACTCTACAGTGCTCCTTCTGTCCCAGAGGCTAAGGGGTATGGAGTAAATTCAGTCACTGTTCATACTGAAAAAGAGGCTTGTAAAATTTAAAGAGATTATTTGGCATTAATTCATAGTAAAGAATTACAATGACTGACAGACAACAGAAAGAAAATGAGTTCAGAAGCCATTTCCTGAACAATACTTAACCTTACCATTGTTGGTCAGATAGCTGTCTTTTAGTGAAAACTTTAATCTCTTTACCAGGGAATTACCACAAAGACAAGAAAGCTTGTCACTGGGATTACAAAATAGAGTGAACTGATTTTATCATATATTTATAAATTACTACACTTTATCTATACAAATAAAACTTATTGTAAACAACATTTGTCAAAATATTTACTCCCCGGTGATCTCTACTTACCATATTTGAAGTAAAAAGGGAGTTTAATTTCTTTCTCTAATACTCACAATCACAGTCCTAGACTCACTGAGATACATTACGTTGGGGCTGTGACCCATTTTGCATACATCAGAAACTTCCCCTCTCCTCTCACACCAGCAAGCAGCTGTTCTGGACCTGTTCTCATACTCATAGAATTACTGACATAAATAACCAAATGGATTTAATTCAGAAGTCTGTCAATATGTTAACAATGTATATATAGCATGACTCCAAATCTGCAAGCCAGCCCACCCAAGCCTCTTTTGTTAGCCTACAGCCAGCTGCAACTAGTTTGGGAACTGCTGCTGAATCATAGAATGGAAGAGATGTTTAAAGGTCATCTAGTCCAACCATGCTGCAATAAGCAGGGACATCTTTAACTAGACCAGGTTGCTCAGAGAACCTGGTCTTGAATATTTCCAGGGATGGGGCAACCACAGCTCCTCTGGGCAGCCCACTCCAGTGTTTTATCACCCTCATTTAAAAAAATTTCTTCCGTATGTCTAGTCTGAATCTATCCTCTTTCAGTTTAATACCATTACCCCTTGCTCTATCACAATAGGCCCTACTAAAAAGTCTTTTCCCATCTTTCATACCAGTCCCCTTGAAGTACTGAATCATAGAATCATAGAATAACTAGATTGGAAAAGACCTTTATGATCATCAAAGTCCAACCACTACATCAGGACTGCCAAGACCACCACTAAACCACATCTCTGAGGGCCTCATCTACATGGTTTCTGAACACTTTTAGGGATGGTGATTCCACCACTGCCCTGGGCAGCCTATTCCAATGCCTGAGCACCCTCTCCATGAAGAATTTTTTCCAAATATCCAATCTAAACCTCCTCTGGTGCAGCCTGAGGCCATTACCTCTTGTCCTATTGCTTGTTATCTGGGAGAAGAAACAGACCCCCACCTCACTACAACCTCCTTTCAGGCAGTTGTAGAGAGTGATGGGGTTCCCCCTGAGCCTTCTCTTCTCCAGACTAAACAAACACAGTTCCCTCAGCTGCTCCTCATCACACTTGTGCTCCAGATCCTTCTCCAGCTTTGTTGCCCTTTTCTGGACCCGCTCCAGCATCTCAATGTCTCTCTTGCAGGCAGAGGCCCAGAAATGAACACAGGATTTGAGGTGCAGCCTCACCAGTGCTGAGTACAGGTGGATGGGCACTGCCCTGCCCTGCTGGACACACTGCTGCTGATACAGGCCAGGATGCTGTTGGTTGTCTGGGCACAAACTGGATCATGTTCAGCTCCATCAATCAGCACCCCTAGGGTCTCTTCCACCAGGCTGCAATAAGGTCTCCCCAGAGACTTCTCTTCTCCTGGCTGAAAAACCCCAGCTCTCTCAGCTTTTCCTCATAGAAGTGTTCTGTCCCTCCTCTGGATCCATTTCAAAAGAACCATGCCTTTCTTGCGCTGATGACTCCACAACAGCTGCAGTACTCCAGGTGAACAGCCATTGTTGAGCTGTGGGCCTCATTGCCACGGGAAACCAAAATTACAGATTGATTCAAAGAGTGATCAAATATATTTATCCAAAAAATCAGTTAGGAGCTAGTATATACATAACATTTGATAAACCCTCTGACTCAGGAAACACCTAAACTACAGACTGCAGTAAGTTTGGACTGTGCAAAAAGGGCAGTACTCTTTAATGTCTGCTACTTTCCTCATTTTTCTGAAGCATTTGTTATTTCTTACTTCCAGGACTGAGACTGTTTGCCAGACAGATCTTTGGCTTTATTTGGTGCAGCTTTGTACATAAGCAAGAGCCTAGAGTCTAAGTCCAGTGAAATCAAGTATGCAAGCCTATGTTTCCAGCTACAGAAATGAAGGACAGAATAGGTACCAGCTAAACAGTGTTTGCACTTTGGGAAATGCCAGGATTTACTTTACTCACTGTGTTATTTTACCTTTCTTTGTTCTTCTGTTTTCTAAATACTTAGAAAAGAACAACATACAAAATTTCTGAGTTTCATCCCCTAAGTGTTTCTTTATTTCACTTACTGAAGACTGATTTTTGACAATACACTCACACTCTCTCTCAAACCAAGGTGAATCGGGACTAGCATCACTTATGTCAGTAGCTAGATCCACAAACTGGTCATAATAACAGATGTCAAAAGTTATTGTGACATTTCAGATCCTCAGAGTGCTGAGACTGATAGTGTGTTCCTATTGAAATAGTAACTGAAAAGAAAAATACTTTGCATACAGATACATCAGACAAAATAAATCGAAAAAGATGCAAACTCATTTCTGTCACTAAACCCAAAGTTTTTAAAATCTTTGAACTGTGCAAGTTAAAGCTACTGCTTTAATTATGTTGTTTATCCACAGCTGAAACCATGGAGCAGTGGCTGGTTCCAACCCGAAGTAAAAGCGCCATGCTAGCACAAACAAGTATCAGTATGTCCATGTTTCTGATATGCTTTGTGTACACAGTTCTATACCTGGCCAAGGAGGAAATTTACTTGGCATGTGGTTTGGGTGCTTGATCAAATGATTGCAAATTAACTCCACAATGAGGCTAAGATGGGTGCGGGTTCAAAATCTTTTATCAGGTGGAGTGATCCTTTGTAGTTCTCTGCAAACTGCACCTTTGCCTTTCTAAGCACACTTCCTTGTGTAATATCAGGGGCATTTTGTGCACAGACCATGACTGTGAATGGACACAACATGAGCTCTCTGCAAGCCTCCATTTCAAAACTCTTCAAGATCTGTGTAAACCATTCTGCTGATTTCTGTGGGTGTGCATCACAACAGCAAAGCTGACCTTTGTAATCTTTCAATTTTCTTCAAAACCCAAAAGATTTTGGTTCACATTCACAAAAAATAATTTAGCTAGTTTATGCATTAGAGAAAGGGGTTCTCCGAGAAAACAGCAACCAACCTTTTCAGAACACCTTTGTAGTGAAGCCATCCTATAGCTGCCTCAGTGCTTTTATTGACATATCTAACATACAATTTGATGCTGTCTTAAGGGAGTTCTAAATATTGTAATGCCTAATGACAAGTCACTGAAGTAGGTAATTCCCTATTTCATTTTCTGCAGGCTTCTATAGAAAGGAAAATACTTGTGGCTCTATGGGTAGTATTTTTGCTCAGGCATCTTTGTTGCTTTCTGTTTAATTGGCTGGGTTTTATAAAAAGGAATCTGCTTCTGACATAAAGTGAAAAGAAAGCTTATTACATTATCAGGAACAAGGGAGGGAGTTCCCAAAATGAAGTCACACCATACCATGAGCACCTAGAATTTTAAAAAGCTGGTGTAAAGAACAGAGTGCTCTGGTTTCTAAAGCTGCTGTTATTGTTCTGTGTGACTTAGAGAAAGCTGAAAGTAAATTAGAGACACCATGCTTGGTATGATTCATGTCCAATGAGAAATTTTTATGATACATATTTTCTTAAAACTTATGTTTTTAGGTTACATATTTCCTTATACACCATCATCATTTTGAAGGTGTTGGATCAGCATGAAGACCTTTTCAGCACGAAGGGAACACATTTGTTTAAAGTATGAACATACAACTTTGAAGCTCTATTGTGTAAAACCCCCTATGTGAGTTTAAATCCATGTTTCTCTTGAATAAATGTAACAAAGAAAGTTTTGAATCAGGAAAAACTGTTTTTGAAATAAGGGAAGGGGAAAACAAAAAGAAAGAAAAAAAGCACCAAGACCTGGTTCTGCCTTTCTGGAAAAGAGAGAAAAGAACAGAGTTCTCAGAAGGCTCCTTGGGGCAGTCAGTGGTCACAGCTCCCAAGGTGAAGCTGAAGGTCAGCTCTGAGAGAAGGTAACATGAAGCCAGTGGTGCTTCGTCATTCCCCAGGCTTGTCAGCTAAGACATTCAGTCACACTGAGAAAATCAAATAAACAGAAATCCTCCTTTTTAAACACTGTCTTGCTCTAGGCTGGGTTACAATTGTGTCTCAACATTTTTCCCCATCAAGATAACCTTGTTTTCTTCGATGTGAGGTCTTGAGAAACTTGTGAGCTCTAGAAATCTTACGGTCTCACACTGTATTACTTTCTCAAAACCAGTGAATACCTATAAAACAGTCTGTGCAGAAAGCACAGTGAGAATTTCACCAGTAAAGGTCAGCCCAAAGACTGGCATTATGAGGTGCCAAGCCTCAGAATAAATGGACATCAGCACCTCTCTTCCATAGGGAGATCAGGGTAGCAACACCCCTGACAGTGGGGAATCCCAAACCATCAAAGACAGTTACTGCTGAAATTGGCAGGTAGACACAGTATCTCAGGCCTGGCTGTCAAGCTGGAATTTTGCCACGAAAACAGAGTATGTTGTTGCTGTTCCAGTACAGGATGCTATTACACATTTGAAGACAAACATGCAAGTGCTGTGTGTTTATCCATACAAGGTGGCCACAAGATTCTTGAATAGCCTCTTTCTTTCGACACTCTTAATTAATATTTACAAGAAGTTCTGATGAGAAAAAGCAAAAACACACCTACAAGGTGTTGTGGCTTAAGCTCACCTGGTAACTCAGCAACATGCAGCCACTTTGTCACAGCCCCCCTTCTTCCCTCCTGCTCCTGGGGAGATGGGGAGGAGAATTGAAAGAATGTAAACCCCATGGGTTGAGATAAGAAGAGTTTAATAAATAAATTATAATACAAAACCACTACTACTAATAACATTAACAAGGGAAATAACAAGGTAAGAGAATATAAAACTGAAAAGAGAAGGCGAAAAAACCCAGCAATAAACACAATTCAATTGCTCACCACCTGCCAAGCAATACTGAGTGCAACCCTAGCAGCGATCTAGGCCTTCTGGGTAACTGCCTCCAGTTTCTATACTGAGCATGACTGTGGTATGGAATACCCCTTTGGCTAGTTTGGGTCAGGTTTCTGCTTCCTCTCTGCTTCTTGTGTCCCTCTTCACTGATAGAGCATGAGACACTGAAAAGTCCTTGGTCAAGGTAGGCATTACTTAGCAACAACTAGAAACATTGGTGTTAGCATTGTTCTCAGAGAAGAGCCAAAACACAGTGTTTCACTGGCTACCAAGGAGAAAAATAATTGTTACAGCTGAACCCAGGACACAGGGCTGTATTTAAAGAGTTTTTTCTTTGACACTGGATTTATATTTGGCCTGTTTGAAATAGAAACATAATATGTGGCAAATCAACTCCAGGTATCTCAGGGCACCTGAAACTTCACAGCTACATGTTACTTGCAGAAAGTATGTGTTTCACCTTTGAAAGATAACACCAGAACCTTTCACTTTTATCTTCCTTTGGTTATGACATTCCTCTTGTATAGCTCTTTTCTTCTCACTATAGTGTCACCGCAAGGCCTGAACAAAAAAGAAGAAAAATATATGAAGAGTGTGAGCCAGAACTTTTAATAAATAGAAGCAACACTGAGGTCATAAAGCAGGATATTAAATCCTGCACATCCTCCTGACCTGGTAGGATTACTCTCTCTAGGGCACAGAAAGTGAATCAGCCTTAATACTCACTGAATAATTGGCCATTCTCTTGGAAAGAGTCACCAAGGTGATAAATACAGGGTATAACCACAGTCTGGCTTGAATTCACTCTTATTTGGTGATTTTTAACTCTCTGAGACTCAGATTCTGTTTTCAGGTAAACACACTGTTCTGCTGACAGGCAGGGTACAGAATAAAACGACCACACACTAGCTGTGTGATATGCACAGTTTATTAAACAAGCACACTAAAGCAAATAAACACACTAAAGTAAACAAGCACAATAATGTGAATCAGGTATATGTCTCTTCTATATATAGTAAATAAGTACAGTAAAGCAAATTAGATACATGTAAGTAAAGTGCAGAGGAAAATTAGCAATGCATCAAATCATTACTGCATAAAGAGGACAGAGATCATGAAGAAATACATCACCAAATATCACTGAATCATCATCCAGTCCCACACTTTAAGCTGGGAAGCCTCTCTGCGGCTGATGCAAGGAGTCTCGTCCACAAGAGGGTCCTGCTCTTACACCCTTAGAAAAACAGCTAGCTTTTTTGCCTGATCTCTAATTGTTTATTTGTGGGGCCATGTAGTTTTTCATAATCTCGCTGTTGTCCTTGCTGGGAGCGTTGGCCAGGGGCCCGAAATGGCCAAGTATGAAGGTCACAGAACAGCTGCACAGCTCTGTTTTCCTACTTCTTTCTGACAAACAGTCATGATGAACATAAACATATAAACTCTACTGAATACACTTTGACAGAAAAAACATACGTTGTTTTGTCTCTCAGTCATGAGAGGGAATCAGCTCCCAGCTAGGTTCCCATCCATTACTCCCACCCATCCTGCTGACATTCCTTTTTTATTGCTATTAGTTTGAAACCCCAACCAAAATATAGCTTTTCACCAAAATGACGTTTTCTTGTCCAACTGAGAGGAATCAAGAAGGTACAAAAATGAAGGTCTGTTCTAGCAAGAAAATGCAGAAAAGTCATTTGGGAAAGTAGCATTTAACGATAAAACCAATAGTAATTTCAGACCAAACAGTATTTGGTCAATTTAAGACAAATGTCTCTAAATGAATCTCTCTAATTGTGTGGAAGCTTTTAAAATGCCTATTGTTGATCTCAGCTGTGCTTTTAGTGGAAACAACTACCAACATCAGTAGGAAGGCTTCTTGGATACAGTGGAACGGCCCATTCTCTACAGCACAGCTGTCCTCACTATTGGAAGAGAGAGCACACACAGGGAGCAGAGGAATAATCTAGTGCTGCTTCTCAACATGAGTGCAAATAGTATCATGACTCATACCTCTTTGAAGTTTTACTTCTCAGTTTCCCAAAAATACAACTGAAAACCCTTCTGTACCCATATTCCTTGGTTCAGGAAGTGCTTCTCACTGAGAGACTTTAGTCAGACTATCTCTTTCCTAGCATTACTAACCACAATTCAACTTTTAGTCTTCTTTTAGCCAGTTTGGTCTTCCTTTCTCCATCTCACCTCCATCAAGGCCCATTGCAATCACTGCTTATGCATACTATCTTGTCCTACAAGGTGTTACTCCATGTTGTGAACAGAGGTACATGCAGTCTTGTTACATGAGAGAAGCATCGCTGTCAGAGAGAAGTCATCATAGATTCACACGGTCAAGGTGACTGATAGAGATTTCTGTGAATCAGCCAATAGGGTTTCTACCTGAAACTGGTTTTGGCCAGGCCTGAGATCATAAGGTCTATAGCCACACAGACCCAGTGTGGAACTCAGGCTTACAAACAGCTCTGCAGCACTGAAAGTTTTACTGAATGCCACAGTCTGATGCCATGGTTGTGCAGAAGTCCAAGGACTCAAAAGCAAAAGATTTTATCTCTGTGTGCTTTCCTAGAGGGTAGGCAGGGAACATTTATCTTCTGGATGCCAGATGATTCCATTCCAGCTTCTTCGCACACTCTGAAACTAACCTCTGGGAAGCCCTTAATAGGCAAAACCAGCCACCATCACAGGGAGTGCTGCTGGAGTAATCCTAGGATGAAGGAAGTGACATGGGCTTTCACTGAATTCTGCTCAGGTGAAAACAAGTGGATTGTATTGGTTAATAGATGAGCTCAGGTGAAGAAAGGACTGAAAGAAGAGCATCTACCTGATGGAATAAAGTGGTTAAAAGATGTATCTGTCTCCTACTAGCTCCATTGCTATAAGGGCAGGGAAAAATTATACGCCTCTTATTACAAATGTAATTACTTTGTGGATTTGGGGTTTGAAGGTCTCAACATATGCTTCCTAAAGTCAAACTCCTGGGTAGCTTTGATGTGTGTGTTTGTATAGGAAATACTTTGCAAATCGCCAAAATTGATCATGATTGTGCATCATCTAATAAGTGCACACTTGCCAAAATATTCATAGGTAAACAAGTTCATGGAGTCACTGAATCATAGAACAGTTTGAGTTACAAGAGGCCTTTAAAGGTCATTTAGACCAAACCCCTGTAATGAACAGGGACATCTTCAGCTAGATCAGGTTGCTCAGAGCTCTGTCCAGCCTGACCTAGAATGTTTCCAGGGAAGGGAAGTTGGCTTTCTAAGCTGCAAGCACACATTGCTGACTCTTGTCCAGTTTTTCCACTCACCAGTACCTCCAAGTCCTTCTCTGCAGAGCTGCTCTCAATCCCTTCATCTCCCAGCCTGTATTGGTACTGGGGATTGCCCTGACCCATGTGCAAACCTTTCACTTGGCCTTGTTGAACCCCATGAGGTTCACATGGGCCTGCTTCTCAACCTTGTTCGGGAGTCATCCCATCCCTCAGGCATGTCAGCTGCACTACTCAGTGTCATCTGCACATTTGCTGAGGGTGCACTTGATCCACTGTCTGTGTAATTAATGAAGGCATTAAACACCAAATATGGATCCCTAAGGGACACCACTCATCACTGGTGTCCATCCAGACATCGAGATGTTGACTATTACTAAGTTAACCACTTCTGACTTCATGAAGTAATTAAGCTTAAAAATGAATGAAGGATTTGTAAGTGGTATTTACTCATATCTTGTAATCAATTGTATTGTTAGTATATATATAGCTGATTATGTGATGAATGTGGCAGCATGCAACCAGTGAAGCAGCATCATTTGCTGAGATTGGACACGAGCAGTTTTGTTTATCACTGACTTTCACAGAAGCAGATCTGGGTCATCACAGAGCTCTGCTTTGCTGCTAAGGCTTTCTGATCTCTCATTCCATGGCAGCTCATGCAGTGTTCAAAAATGTGATTGTCACAAGATAAGATAGCTTCAGACGTCTAGAAGAACTGGAAGTCCCTTCGTCATGCTGCTGGAGAAATGTCTGGATGTAGAAATTCAAAGGCACATTGAACCACAAGGAAGTGCCAGGACTACAAGATGCTGAGAAGCGGGAAATATTTCAGTTAAAAGTAATCAGAAATACCACTAGAGTAAATTCCCAAAATCAATATCTGCACTCAAGAAAAGTTGCCTTTATTGCACATTTTGTCTCTGATTGGTTTCCTTACAGCTGAGCAGTACAGCCTTGATTTATCATTCAAACTTCTTGTCATCAACAGCAGGTCTGAAAATACATTTGCAGAGTGAAAGAGTCAATCAGATGCAGAAGGCAAGCTGCCAAAAGGCAGCCAGTTATTAATTCTGAGCAGAATTTGATTTGATTTGATATTAAACAAGCTGACACGGTGGTTTCCAAGGATGCAAAGAAGGTAGAAAATAATAGTATTTGAATCAAGAATGAGGAAAGTATTTTTGTACCCTAATTCTGTTTCATGCTATTTATCAAAACTTCACCCATCTGGGATAACTGTTACCTTGTTCATCATGGAATTTAGAAGGGGCTTTTAACTTTGACTTGCAGAGGTTATGTACAATCGTAATTTCTTTTTACCAGCCACTAGGGACTCACAGGGTACGTTTCTCTAAGGAAGTCATGCAATTTTAGGACATCTGCTCTAAGCAACAGAAAGATAGGGCAAAGATCCTTAACTAGCAGAAGTTTCTACCTGGAAAGCACATGGGATAGAGCCTATGTATGTTTCATCCAGGAGCAATACAAGATTAGACTTCATCAGACACTAGTATCTAGAACATTCCAAATGCCCTCTTGAAATCACCAGTGACTGGGGTATTTCTGGTCCTTTCCCTGCAGATTCACCTTGGCATGTAGGGATCCTGCCCCAAATGCTGTTTGAGCTATGCTGTCTCCATAAATATGTGCAGCTTTGCTACCAAGTGTATTAACACAATTGAGAAACTCACTTTGAACTCCATCATGCACTTGCAGCTTTAATCTTAGAGTCAGGCACTTCTCAGCAAGATTAAACACGACAACGTGAATCTAAGCACTTGGGTAATTGTTGTCCAGATCCCTGCTGAGTCTCAGTTTCCCTATTTGTCTGAAATTTAATTCCTTTTTTGTTGAAGTGTCAAATTCGATCAGATTAGTCTTTTCCAGTATGAGCTTGGCAGAACCCAAAAAGTAACTCCAGTGCCACCTAGGCTTTTGTCAGTATAAAGAAAAAGTATGTTTCAAAACATGTATTTATGCATGTAAATTAGATCCCAATTACAGTCTTTTTTGTTGAAAGTGTTCAATTCCTGAACAGTTTAGAACTACTAGAGTTTGTGTTGTTTCTGTAAGCCTCATGCAGATTTTATTGTCATCCCTGAGTGGAGATAATGCATTCAGCACTTTCTCCACCCTAAATAGTGCAATTAAATAAGTACTAATGACTGTATTCTTCTTGAAAATGTATTTATTTGTTTGGTTTTTTAATTGAACATCTCCTCTTACAATTGGAAAATAATAATTTTTTTGTTCTAAAGAAACAGTTCACAGCCAGAAGCAGCCAAAGGCACAGCAGGTTCTCATTGTAAGAAACCTGAGAGAAAGAGAAAATTGACAGTATTGAAAAAGACAATTAAAAATTAAAAAGAAATAAATCCCATTTCTGACATCTCTGCCTAAGCACAGACTACCTCACTTGGAGTATTGTGTGAAGTTCTGGTGTCCTCAACATAAAAAGGACATGGAACTGTTGGAACAAGTCCAGAGGAGGGCCACGAGGATGATCAGGGGACTGGAGCACCTCCCATATGAAGACAGGCTGAGAAAGTTGGGGCTGTTCAGCCTGGAGAAGAGAAGGCTGCCTGGAGACCTCATAGCAGCCTTCCAGTATCTGAAGGGGGCCTACAGGGATGTGGGTGAGGGACTATTCATTAGGGACTGTGGTGACAGAACAAGGGGTAAGGGCTTGAAACTTAAACAGGGGAAGTTTAGATTGGACATAAGGAAGAAATTCTTTACTGTTAGGGCAGTGAGGCACTGGAATGGGTTGCCCAGGGAGGTTGTGAATGCTCCATCCCTGGCAGTGTTCAAGGCCAGGTTGGATGAAGCCTTGGGTGACATGGTTTAGTGTGAGGTGTCCCTGCCCATGGCAGGGGGTTTGGAGCTAGATGATCTTAAGGTTCTTTCCAACCCTACCCTATGATTCTATGATTCTATAAACAGAACTGACCAGTATTTACTTCAATGACTGATGTTTTCCCTGTTTCTCATTACTCATTTTCATTCAATCTCTCATTTTCTCTTCTGCTATCTCTTTCTCAATCATCCCTTCTCCTCATACCTTCCTGCAGAACGGTCTCATCTTTTCTTTTGCTATCTGGGGGTCTTTTTAATCCTCTCCAGAGCCACAACCTTGCATCTGTGCTGTGCCACTTTCTTCCTTCTCTTTCTTTCCTCAAATATCTCCAAACAACCCCAACACAACTACAAGCTTTTCTCTTGTACCAGTATTTTTCTCTGCAGCTTCACATTTTCCACTGCAACTATTTCCCCCCACTGTTTTTTAGCTGACTTCCCTTTCTTTCCTCTTATTTTTACCTTATTTCTCGTATTCTCTTATTTTCTTTCCTTAAGTACCTCAGATTCGCCTTTCTCACTTCTATAATTAACACTTGTCTTCTTCTTCCTGCTTCTTTCAGGTGTCTATGCTCTTCAAGATGGACAATCTTCTGTTTTTCAGATGTCCTTCCAGGGCCTTCTTCCATTTTTCCATTTTTCTATTTCTTTCCAAATCCCCTTTCCCTCCTCTTTGCTTTCTTTCTATACCACCTAATTCTTTTCAGATTCTGTTTCAGCATCGATGTTGTACCATTTGGACAGACAGACTGGCAGACTACATCAGAGGGAGGGAGGGAAGGAGGGAGCACAGCTTTGGCAAACAGCCAGAGTAACTCTTCAGCTCAAAACTCAACAGCTGAACAGCAAAGCTATTTGAAGGTCCTTTTCTTGAGAGCTTCCTCCAAGTCCTCACAGAGTGCTGGGAGACCCACCTCCCCAGGGCTCCTGCTGTGTGCACAGCCCTTTGGACTGTGACTCTTTTCAGTGATCTGTACAGCCCATGGGGACCATGTGCTCACATGGTATCCTAGGATTTTTTTTTTTTTAGTTCTGGCCCCATACTGAGTATTTACAAGGAATCAAAGGACGCTGCTAGGGACTTTACAAATTAGAGGTAGCCTTGATGCTGGATCAGGCTGCTTGGTGCCGCATTTGGATGCTCTTATTCTACAGTAAGGCTGCCACATGTAGCACTGCACTATGCAGATAAGCCTTATTACATCCGACTTGTGGTGCTTTCACTTCTTTCTCAAATGTTTGTCCCTCTGTTAGTCAGAGATGTGCCAGTCCATCATACACCAACCTTATGAAGTTCAAACAAGCCAAGTGCAAGGTATTACAGCTGGGTCGGAGCAATTCCAGGTACAGCTACAGGTTGGGGAGAGAAGAGATTCAGATGAGAAGAGAATCTATGATTCTATGGAGAGATAGGGTTTCTTCCCACACCTCAGCTCTGCAAAGACTTGAAGGGTATAGGGCCAGCCCATAGGAGATCCAGGTAGCTGTCCTGCTAACACTGCTGCTGAATTGCATGGACACTTCAGGACAGCAGAGTTCTCTCTGCCACTACTGTTTCCACTACTCAACAGTGCTGGTGTGAAATGGGCTAGAATCATAGAATCACAGAATAGTTAGGGTTGGAAAGGACCTTAAAATCATTCAGTTTCTGATCATCCTTATGGACCTCCCCTGGGCTTGTTCCAACAGTTCCATGTCCTTTTTATGTTGAGGACACCAGAACTGTACACAATACTGCAAGTGAGGCCTCATGAGAGCAGAACAGAGGGGCAGGATCACCTCCTTCGACCTGCTGGTCATGCTCCTTTTGATGTAGCCCAAGATACATTTGGCTTTCTGGGCTGCTGGTTGTTGTTGCTTGCCCCTTACACCTGTTGTAGCCATCAACCAAACTGAAACTTATTGCTGCTATTGGAGTAACTGAAGTTCAGTACATATGGTCTTTAAGCCTATCTCCAATTTATGGGACCATGGAGATGGTGTTTGAAAGAGTCAGAATGCAGAGCAGGACCATTTCCATAGACACAGTAACAGCTGGTCCTGCTCAGTGATTAGTGAAGCCAAAAAAACCTAATCTTTATCAAAAAGAAGGAATCACTAACATGCTTTTAATGTCATTCATTTCAGTTTAGCTCTTTTAATGATTTTCTTGCAGCTGCTGCTGAGTGATGGTGTTTGTGGAAAACGAGTACAAACAGTGCTGGACTGTAGATGCAGGGGGCTATATCAGTTTGCCTTTGATCATTCCCTGGATGGAAAGAGACAGATTCCCATGCATGATCAGGCTTCTCTAGCTAGCCAAGTAGTGGTATTTCTGATAGCTGAACAAGCAAGTTCTTGTCCCTCTTCCTAGCTACAGGGTAAAGGCTAGTAAATAGCCTTTGTTAAGAAATAGCCATGTGTTAATGAGGAACAAAATAAGGGATTGAAAAAAATAATTTGTTGTTTGTATGATAAATGACTTCTTCAACTGAATTAATTCTGTAGATTTTTTTCATTATTGTGATACTACTTCCTGTGCATGGCAGCATCCCCTTAGACTTTAAAGCTAAACACTAAAAATTACGTTCAAAAATTTCAATGTATCTGCTTTCAAATTCTCCTTCCCCAGCTGATTTTGCCTAGCCAGGAAAAAGAGAAAATGAGCTATTTATTGGCTTCCTGTCTTCTTACCCTGGAGTGCCATATAATTATCAGGATCCAAATACTAACTTGTCTATAATTTGAGGCCACTCCTTTCCTAGGCTCTGCTTTGATTTGAATTGCATGCTAGTCCAAAGGGAGCGGAGTCACACATGTGAACATGAAGCCAGAATAATGCTAAACTTCCCCTGAGCGGGTATTTGGCAGCCTGCAGAGTTTCACCCTGAGGAAGAGCAGTGCAAATTCAGCTCCAGAGATAAACTTAGGTCAAGAAGGGTACTGTGTCTGTTAGAAACATCAGTTCTTTTGTCCCCTTCTTCCAGAACCCTGCCCTTTAACACCTTATTGTCACTTGTGGAATAAAGCACCACTTACTGACACCAGCTATGTCAGTATATGAACCTTAAAGAAAAGTCTAAGTTTTTTTCATTTTGCAGATGGAACAGTGCACCTTCTTGTACCCCATGATAGCAGTCCTGACAACTGTCTGTAGTGAACCCTCCTTGATGACAGGATTCCATAAAAATAAATATGTAATAAATAAATGCCTTGTTGACAAGCATTTGATTCTGCTGTAACCTTTCCATCAAAAAGACACATTTTGTTAAACAGCCATTTTGTTAAAACTGCTAAAGCTGTGTGCAGGTGGCCCTTCCTGGCCTATCCTTCATTAGCAAGTCACAGCAAAGCTTGCTTGCTGTTTAATGAACTGCCTTCTCAACAGGCACTGTGTGCCTTCAGCATGTACACAAAGCCAGGCAGCAAAGCCATCAGTCTTTGCCACTTGAACAACACAGAAGAGCTATAGCAAGCTGCATTTGGAGAGGATGTTGTCCTCTCCTATCTTAAATATCCTATATAGAAGCTGAGAGAAAGATATTTCTTTATACGGCAGATTGGCATGGCTATCAACCATTTCTTCACCTGCTTTACTGTGCTCTGTGAGGGAGCACAGTGATGGTAGGCAGAGGATCTGCGGAGCCATACATTGCAAGAAGGTATCAATAAGAGATGAAATATTTGGAATATTTGCAAGTGATAGTAAGATTACTGCCAGCATTCTGCATCCTCAATAGACCTGACAAAGTCGGATGAACAGTCAAGATGCAGGAGGGCAGGGCTTCCTTTCAAACTGGAGGAATGGGCAAAACCAGCTACTATGAAGTTTAACTAAGAAATGTAAAATCCAGCATGTGGGAAGGGGTGATTCCATGTTTTGGTACAGGCTGGAGGCTCTCTAGTTCTTCAGCTGTACTGAAAAGGACCTGTGAGTCCTGATGGGCAACAAATTGGATATGAATCAGTGGTAAGCTCTTGCAGCAACGTAAAAGTATCACCAGTAGGTCAATGCAAACAATGATTCACTTCTATTTGGCACTTCTAAGGCATTATCTGTAGTAGTGTTCAGTTCTGGGAGTGAGTCCACAGGGAGGCCGCTAAGGTGGTTAAGTGCTGGAGCACATGAAGTTTGAGAGGCTAAGGGAGAAAAAAGAACTCTAATAACTGTCTTCAGCTACCTAATGAGGGTTATAGAGAAGGTTGTAGAGAAAACAGGTCTTGCCTCCACTCAGAGATGTACAAAGAACAATAGATAGTGATCACAGCCTGTAGAGAAAGAAATTCTAACTGAACATAAGGAAAATGTTCTTCACCATGACAGGGGCTAAGCACTGGGACATGCTGCTCACAAACATCATGGGATCACCATTTGCCATCCTTGGACATTTTCAAAATCTGACAATAGAATACCCTGAACAACTTGATGCAACTTTTCATGTTGCCCTACTTTCAGCAGGGTTACAGACTAGAGACTTACAGACATCACTTCCAACCCAGCAAGTTCCATGATATGTATAAAATGACAGCATCAGACTGCTACCACAGAACATCAGAGAGGGGAGGGACTGCGGTACAGGAATGTTAAGTCCTCTTAAGAGTACTCTTAAGAGCTGGAAGAACCTGTATTCTATTAGTCTGGTGAGAAGGGCAAACCTTTGAAGGGTATCCACGGCATGAACTGCCCTCTTTAGGATCTTGTTAAAAAATGAATGACATAGTATATTTGTAAACGTAGGTTTGCAATGGCTTCATAAGAGGATTACTCCAAGAGGTAAAGCACTGCAGTTTATAGATTCCCCCTTGCCAAGTCTTTTCTCATGGGTACATTCAGTACTGTTTTAATGGCTCCTGAAGCCATGTGATTTTGAGAGAATTTCAGGTTTTGTTTACAAGAAAAAGCTGTGCAAAAACAGTCCAGGAAATGTTATCATGAAAGACAACAGATTTCCTAGAGACAAGTAGGAGACCTCAGAACATTTCAAAAGCAAAAGGAATGTCAGTTTTTCAAGGTGGTCTCATGATTTTTCAAAGCCTGGCTTGTGGTTGTGCAATGCCTGTGGTCAGCCATACTGTACAGAGAATACGCTTGAACAAAACTCATTTTGGAAATGAGTTGGGAAGGAAGCTGGAGCCTTTCCCATCTTCGCAGCATGAGGAACCAAATTCCCAGAGCTGTGAGAACCAAAGTCTAAGGCGAAGTCCAGAATAGAACCAGTAAATGCAGGCTCACCTCCAATGCTCAAGAGCCCTGTGTTTGCATCAAACCAGCCAATATGCCTCAGAGAGCTCACTTGAGATTTGATGGAAGTGTAAATACAGGAAGAATGATTGCTTTCTGCTTGTGAGAGCAAGGGCCCTTACAGCACTGCTCATTTGTGCAGTGCAGGCAGAAACTGCTGGCCAAGGAGAATGTTATTTCTAGCATAGACAGCGGTTAGACAGGAGGGGTGAGAGGACAGCATGTAATAAAACTGCCGTGGAGAAAAAATTGAGCTGATGAAACACTTTCTGTTTCACTTTCTGGAGACAGAAGAACTATCTCCCGCTGCCTGCTTTCTTCCCTGTGATATTAAAAAACAAAAGGACTTCTTTAGCAGTCTTGAGATTAGTACAGTATTTAAACCCGTTTAATTACTGTGATGAATTACACGCCTGCCATTGATCTCCTCTCTCTTATTTGCTCTGACATACTAATAGGCTGTTCATTTTGCCTTTTGAAAGTACAAAGTTTGAAGTGAGTTTCTATTTACTTATGTTAATAACTAATCACAAGAATCAAAATGAGCTGTACATGACTAATTGACCGGTTTGTTTTACTGTCCTCCATGGTAATGCTGATAAGCTTTTCTGATGGCATGCAAATCAAGCGGCTATCAGCAAAAGAGGCCTTCCCTGTAAAAAAAGCAAAAGGAGCAGGCACACTGCAGTTATTAGCTAGGAAAGATAGCAGCTGCTTGCGGACAAGGAGCTGCCTTTAGCTGGAAATAGCAGACAAGAGAGGGGGATGGGATTTAATGAGTTGTGAGGACAGGAGACCTGCAGTGTAATTAACTCCCAGAAGATCTCATTCAGCGTTCAGCAGAACCCCCACTCAGCAGTCCTTCCACCTTCATTGGAATTAAACTTTAATTTGGTGTCAAAGGGCAGAGGAAAGGCCTGCATTATCAAGTGTGGAAATCAATGAACCATGTGAAGGAAAACATCCACCCGCGTTTTTGCAGCACAGAAGGTCTGAAGGAAAAGGTGAAGATGCAAACCTGCTCAACACTTACTCATCAGTGCTGGGAGTAGGACAGATGTATGTTTCACCCCATAGGCTTGTCACTAGGTCTCTTTCAACAGCAGAATTCCCATGGAAGAGAACAATGAAGGGCTCAGGAAAGGTTTTTCCCACTGTACTAGTGACCGTTGTTGTTTCTGCAGCCTAAAGAGTTGTTGCAGAACTTTTTACCTGGTTTGTTGCAGGTATCAAACAGACCAGTGACATGAGCATTTCCATCAGCAGTGGCCTTGAAATGTTTACATTTCAAGATGTCTTATCTCAGATCATTTTAGTAGTGTAGTAGGCCATGTATCTATGCTGTTACATCTATAAATAATAATACAGACATTTAGTTGCTATATGGCAAGTGAATTTCCATGCAGAACCTTTCCTGAATAACAACCTAACTAGCAACCTAAGTCAGTATAGGTCATGAATACTCTTGGGTAGAAGTAAGACCAGCAGATAGTGGGTACTATCTGAAAGAAAGTACTTCTCACAGCACACAGATTGCCTGAACACTGTGCTTTCCCCAGCATGGTGGTGTCCTCCTCCCTGGGGAAGCACCTCAACAAGAACCTCTGTAAGGTGGTCCCTTGCCTCTGCTGAGGGACACCTTCATTTTAGTGAAGCAGTCTTTGTCTGCCACTGCCCATTAGCCATCCTGTGCAGTGGCTGCTGCAAAGACCTTAGATATTGTCCTACTACCTGCTATTTTCTGAACAGTGTAGCATGCGTGGGGATAGTGTAAGATTATCATTATCACAGTGCTTGGAAACCAATAAGGATTTTAATTTACCTTGAGAATAAATGGAATATCCACAGAAAGACAAATGTATGTAAAACAAGTAAGCACATGTACTCTCCCCCATACATGGGCTAATAGTCAGGTAGGTCTTGGGACACTGGGACATTTCCCTACCTTGGGAAATGACACTGTCTCCAGACACACCATGCAACAACTTAGGTAACTCCTGTGTGGAGTTACTTCATGGATTACCTCACACAAGGGTGAGCGGTCAGCGTTCCAGTTTCCATACATGTGAAATGTGGCCTTGAAACCAGTTAAACTCTGAGCTCTCACTGCTTGTTTGGCTGACACAAACACACACTTGCTGGCAAAAGCCAAAACATGTTTGGTTCATCCTGCAAATAAAGTTAAGTGCTATTTCTGCATGTGTGCAGAGTGGAGAAAGTATGGCCTGTCATTTATCTTGACAAATATCTTCTTGAGAAACACCATGTAAACTTTTTGGAGTGTTAAAGTTTCCTGAAATGTCTTCACTTTCCTATTTCCAAGTACCTTGTCATTCCCAGGGGAAAGTATCTGTTCTTGGGAATTGAAGGGAAAGCTTGCCTCCATGAACAGGGATTTTCCTGAGCTGAAATTCACAGCCTCAGCAGACATTAGACTGGTTTGCAGGCTGCCTGCTGGTGGTCTTTCAACTTTGCTATACTTGCAGCTATTTACATTTGGATCCACCTTCACTAGTCCATGTTCATTGGCCTTTTCCTTCACACCTGCAATACAATTTCCACCACACCAATCTTTTTGGAGACAGCTGAGCTTATTTGGTCAGCACTGAGCTTTAGCTGGCATTCTGCTTTCCTCTGCCAGATCATATGTCTCCTCTGTGCAACAGACCTTCTGCCACAGTTGGCTTGGACACCCAATGTGTCCAAATTACAGCCCATACCCTTTTCTTGCCCATCTGTCATAAAATACAGTCAGTGCTGTGGTAATTTGCAAGACCCAGCTGCAGGCATCACCTCAGCAAGTTGTGCACCGCACATATTTCTACAGTAAAGAGCTGAAGTAATTCTTATCTCACCTTGACCAATCATTTCAGCTCAGGCCTAGATGGTTCCCTTTTATCCATTCATTGTCCAGTCAATCCCAGTTAAATCTAAGACTGCAGTAGTTCAAGCCCACACACTTTTAGTTCCAGCTTATCCCAGTTCATAGAATCATAGAAGCATAGAACACTTAGGGTTGGAAAAGACCTTAAGATCATCTAGCTCCAAATCCTTGCCATAGGCAGGGACACCTCACGCTAAACCATATCACACAAGGCTTCATCCAACCCGGCCTTGAACACTGCTAGGGATGGAGCATTCACAACTTCCCCGGGCAACCCATTCCAGTACCTCACCACCCTAACAGTAAAGAATTTTTTCCTTATATCCAGTCTAAACCTCTGCTGCTTAAGTTTCAACCTGCTACCCCTTGTCCTATCACTACAGCCCCTAATGAATAGTCCCTCACCTGCAACCCTGTAGGCCCCCTTCAGATACTGGAAGGCTGCTATGAGGTCTCCACGCAGCCTTCTCTTCTCCAGGCTGAACAGCCCCAACTTTCTCAGCCTGTCTTCACATGGGAGGTTCTCCAGTCCCCTGATAATCCTCGTGGCCTCCTCTGGACTTGTTCTAACAGTACCATGTCCTTTCTATGTTGAGGACACCAGAACTGCACACAATACTCCAAGTGAGGTCTCACGAGAGCAGAGTAGAGGGGCAGGATCACCTCCTTCGACCTGCTGGTCACGCTCCTTTTGATGCAACCCAGGATACGGTTGGCTTTCTGGGCTGTGAGTGCACACTGCAGCTGGCTCACGTTCATTTTCTCATTGACTAACACCCCCAAGTCCTTCTCCACAGGGCTGCTCTGAATCTCTTCTCTGCCCAACCTGTAGCTGTGCCTGGGATTGCTCTGACCCAGATGTAGGATCTTGCACTTGACATGGTTAAACTTCATGAGGTTGGCATCAGCCCACCTCACAAGCATGTCAAGGTCCCTCTGGATGGCATTCCTTCCCTCTAGCGTATCAACAGAACCACACAGCTTGGTGTCATTGGCAAACTTGCTGAGGGCACACTCAATCCCACTGTCCATGTCACTGACAAAGATGTTGAACAAGACCGGTCCCAACACTGATCCCTGAGGGACACCACTCGTTACTGGTCTCCAGCCAGACATTGAGCCGTTGACCACAACTCTTTGAGTGCGACCATCCAGCCAGTTCTTTATCCACTGAGTGGTCCACCTATCAAATTGATGTCTCTCCAATTTAGAGACAAGGATGTTGTGTGGGACAGTGTCGAACACTTTGCACAAGTCCAGGTAGATGACGTCAACTGCTCCACCCCTGTCCATCACTTTTGCAGCCCCATCATAGAAGGCCACCAAATTGGTCAGGCAGGATTTCCCCCTAGTGAAGCCATGCTGGCTGTCACCAAGCACCGTGTTGTTTTTCATGTGCCCTAGCATGCCTTCCAGGAGAATCTGCTCCCAGATTTTGCCAGGCACAGAGGTAAGACTGACTGGTCTGTAGTTCCCTGGGTCATCCATTTTCCCCTTCTTGAAAATGGGGGTTATATTTCCCTTTTTTCAGTTGTCAGGAACTTCACCTGTCTGCCATGATTTTTCAAATATGATGGCCAGTGGCTTTGCAACTTCATTCTCCAGCTCCTTCAGGACCCACGGATGGATTTCATCAGGTCCCATGGACTTGTGTACATTCAGGTTCTTAAGATGGTCTTGAACCAGATCCTCTCCTACAGTGGGCCCAAGGTCTAGGTTTTCACAGTCCCTGCGTCCGCCTTCCAAGACTTGGGTGCTGAGGTCAGAGCCTTTGCCAGTGAAGACCGAGGCAAAGAAGCCATTCAGAACCTCAACCTTCTCCAAGTCCTGTGTAGCCAGTTCTCCCGAAAGCTTCCAGAGGGAGCCTACGTTGTTCCTAATCTGTTTTTTAGCTGCTACATACCTATAAATTCCCTTCCTATTATCTTTAACATCCCTTGCCAAGTTTAGCTCTAACTGGGCCGTAGCTTTCCTAACCCGGACCCTAACTTCCTGGACAACATCCCTGTATTCATCCCAGGCCGCCTGTCCTTGCTTCCACCTTTTATAAGCTTCTTTTTTCCTGTGAATTTTTCTCAGCAGCTCCTTATCCATCCAAGGAGGTCTCCTGGCCCTCCTGTTGCACTTCTTTTTGGTTGGGACACAGCACTCCTGAGCTTGTAGCAGGTGATCCTTGAATATTAACCAAGAGTCTTGGGCCCCCTTGCCCTCTAGGGCTATATCCCATGGAACCTGGCTAAGCAGGCTCCTGAAGAGGCCAAAGTCAGCTCTCTTGAAGTCCAGGGCAGTGAGTTTCATCAGCCATGGCCTTGGAGAAACTGTAGAAACCCATCTGAATTGCCTTCCGAATGAAGTCATTAGTTTCTGTCTCCTTGAGCAGCAAACTTGGAATTAGCCCCACAGAAAAAAAGCTAATCCTACTGCAACTTTTACATACTAACAAACATCAGGAGCTCTTGATACATGGTTGTGATGTATTTTACATTACAAGGGCAGAGAAAAGGCCTTCATAATCACTTCATTGCAGACAACCTAATTTTTTCAGATGTTATTTTAATGCTTACATTGTTATTCACATTTTCAGATTGAGTCTCCCAATGACAAAAATGTAAAAGCTGATCAATCAGCATGCATTCTCAGATCTTTGTACAACAATCATTTTACACTGGGAGCCATCATCTCACAAAGAAGTCTCTGCTTCTACTTCAATTTCTTTGCAAAATCCTTCCTACAATTTTCACTGCATAGAAGGGAATTTTAGTCTTGTATGAAACATTTTGTGGATAAGCCACAGATCAGTAACAGAAATAATCTCCAATCGCCAAACATACTTGTCCATCAGAAATGTGTCTTAATTTTCTTATGGCATCTGTAGAAAAATTGTGACTTTCCAGTTCATTACACAATGTGTGCCAGTAGGTTTCCATGGACTTACAGAATAAATTAATTTGGATACACAAAGAATTTAGCCAACAGCAACAAATCATATGGCTAAGTTTCAAAACTGTCTATTCACAAAATAAAGGAAGTTTTAAAGATGTTTCTGTTTGACAGGTCTGTATAACTGCTCTTCTGTTGAATGTGGCTAAAGTGTGAATTAGAGTTAAAATTGTAATAAAAAGAGACATTTTCATTAACATTCATCCAAACTGCCTGTGTTACCACAAGTTTGCTTTAATGGTTTTCATAATCCTCTGTTTGCTTTCTACACTGTTTAGACTAGCAAGATCTAATTCATAAGGATATTTCCAGAAAGGCTCACAAGTTGGATCAGGTTATAAATGTTTGCATTTGCCTCCACAGCAGAGTGTTTGGTACAGAAGCAGCCAGTCTGTCTGCAGGAACAGTGCCATGTGTCTTCAGTGTCCAACATCCTGCACTGACAATGAACAACCAGTAATGCACTGAACAGTCTTGGCCACTGCCTATAGACAGCTAAAATGAATCTATATCACTCACTGTGTATTTTGGAGTATGACATTTTTCAAAGTCTTTATAGAGCTGTTTTGCAAGCAGAAAAATGGGTGAAATTCAAATGAAAGAACATTTTAGGCCACCAGGGTTGGACTAAGAGCACATGGGTGGCCAACTGCAGGGTTGGAGGGTGCTATGACAGATTTCAGTTACATCCTGCCATTTGGCCATGCCCACATTATATGCTGGAAATATTCCATACATTATGTATCCACTTAGTCTGTATAAACTCAGATTAGAGCTTCCCTTGCTTTTGAATTTTTCTGCAGTGAAATTTCATCCTCTGGCGTGCTGAGTTGCTTCTGCAAAATGCTCAATGTCCCAGACCGCTCCAAGTTTCACAGGACAGAGCATACTGCTGGTCTGCTCCACTCCCAAGAGGATCTTGCACTAGGGAAAACTGGTTTGAATGACAATGCACACCCTGCTGGGCACAGTAACAGAAGCTTCTGTAACAACTATCAATCTTAGCAT
This sequence comes from Melopsittacus undulatus, assembly GCF_012275295.1. Lineage (NCBI taxonomy): Eukaryota > Metazoa > Chordata > Aves > Psittaciformes > Psittaculidae > Melopsittacus > Melopsittacus undulatus. Next base: position 26,618,095 of record NC_047557.1, on the reverse strand, counting down.
GACGCTAGAGGCATCGTCACACCCAAAAAGCCTCTGTCCTCAGAAAGGAAGGTGAACACTCCCCATCTTTCTCTAACCAGCCTAACCAGCTATCACACAGCACCCTTATGGGCTGTCTAGATCCTTTCTTTTCTCCTGTGTCTTTTCTCAGGGCACAGTATTTCCTATAAATAAGCATCCAGTAGGTCTACTGAGAAAGGAGGTACATATGTTGGTGCAATATATTCCTCCACAGAAAGCAGGACATAAGGACCCTACAATTCTACTGGTGAATGGGCACTGCCTACTGAGTCTCACTGTTACTCTGAGCAAGTGAGAAGAGTTAATGCAAGATGCAACATCAGCCCTGTGGCACTAGAGGAACTGCCTGTTCTGAGGAGGTTCTCAGGTAAAGGAAGCTGATTTCTGGCTGGCTGGAGCTGGAAGTGGAAGGTTGAGTGAGTGTAGTGGTTCTTGACATCGAAAGTGCATTTTCTTGCGTTTTTCCCAACATACAAATAGTTTTCATAGAAATCACTGATGTAAAAGCCAGCCAAAGCCAAGTGAATCTCTGTGTGTGGAGTATTAACTCTCCGAAGTGCTACAAACCAAATTAAGACTCTGTTGTTCTGAAGATCAGCTCCAGACCCTGGTCAACCACAGCACCCATCAGTCCCACCATCTAAGCCGTATATGAAAAAAAGCACCAGCTGCACATCTTCTGTCTTCAGTCATCAGCACTGTTATGCTGAGACAAATAGCCTAAGGCTAATTGTCCCTGCAGTTGATGAAGCTATATACTTCCTAGCAGGGTGGATTTCTCTATTCACAGACTACTATCTAGTAGCAAAGTGCAAGTAGTTCATTGCTTACAAGGATGCTGGAACAAACAATGGATGAAAGAGGTAATGCCTTGAGAAACTTATATCTGCATAGGGAGAAAGATTATACCATGGAAAGATAAACCTGGACGAAACTGTCTAAGCTAAGCTCTTTTATAATAAATTTTATAGTAGTTTACATGCATATGAATCAAAAAATTGTTCCCCAGAGCCATTTATCAAAGTGCTTTCCACAGCCAAGTCAGATTCACTAGCCCAAGGAACTTGTAACAACAAGTGAAAAACTGCAGCCTCCTGCTCCCTCCCACTACCTTAAGTAAGATCAGTAACATAGGACCCGGTACATGTAGGACCTGTACTGCCTGGTCCCCACCAGGCAGTCAATCTTTCTATGCACTTCAGTGGATGAGTCCCTCAATAGCAAGTGTGAAGTGTCCCTAGGAAGAATGAAAGAGACTGTCAAGTACTTCTACCCAAGCAGGTGCTGCCAAGAAAGGCTCACTGAGCACCACAGCAAGCACACTGTCATTCTGTTTATATGGGAAAGAAGGTCATGCTATGAGCTGGGTGGTGAAACACCTACACAGAATCGTGCAGAGTCAGGCTGAACAGGTTTGCTGACTGAGAAATAACAGTCCCAGATAACCTGGGACACATCTTCAGGGTCTACCACAGGGGTGCATTGTCAGTAAGACCTTTTGTTTATTTATGGACTCTGTTATTTTATGTGCTGAACACCGTTTGAGACACACCACAGAGCAAGACAAACTAGTGCAGTGAGATCAATGGGAGCACTGCTGATGTCAGATATCTCTCATTTCTGGCAGTTTCCAGGCATTGAATATGGTGTGCAGCAGAGATGGGGTGTGCATCAAGTGTGGTGTGCAGTTTGAGAGATAGAGTTATGTTTTTATGGAGATAACCTCTGCCTTCCTTTGGTTGAGTCATATGCATCTTTATGAAGCAAACACTGAACTGGTCAATAACCTAAGGAAAATCAGCTCCCAGGTGTAAAATAATTTCAGTGCAGGCCTTGTGGTACACATACTTTATAAAGGAGAAGTCAGGATTAAGTACTAGCCTTAATAAACAAACAAGCTCCAAATTTATACATTTGTTTCACATTGTAGATATTTCCATTCAAAAAATGCTTTCAGGGCTTCAATGAAAACTGGTTTCTAAATAAAAGCATCTTTGTCAGTAATTAGCACAGTCATCCCAAGAAGTTCTCAGAATCTAGAGTCATTACTACGACTGGGTAAAACAGGATAAGCCCTGGCCTTAACAGAGCTGTTACTGCATAAAGAACAAGACTTAGTTTTGTCATCTGAAGACTACTTACTATGGCTGGAAGTAGGTCAAGTGCCCTCAGGAAATGACTGGTTTTCAATGAGAAGTAACCTGATACTCACACATCTCCAGCCTCATTAAAACCTCAGTCCCAAGCAAAGTCAAGGATGTCAGCTAAGTTTCTTGTTGCACTGAATGGGCAACGGGTGATGGCTGAAAGGAAAGGGTTTATTATTTTTCATCAGACACTCATGAAAATCACACTGTCAGTGAATCGCATGTAGAGCTGTTTAGTTTTCCAGCAGCCCACACAAGAGCCATCATGTGATAAAATAACCAACGGAGGAGCTGGAGGGTTGATCTTGCAAAGCGGTAGGCACTGCAAAGCCATGAAAGAGCTTGCATGTGTGCTTAGTTTAAAGAACAAACCTCACCATTATCTTTTCTTTCTTTCCACTTGCTTACAGGCTTGGTTGATAATGAAATGAGACAAAGTCGAAACACCCCTGCATGCTAGTAAGAATGGTGTCTACCATGGAGGTAGCTACAAGGAATTTTTATGGATCACTGGGGGTCAGGCCACCAAGTTTTGCTTCTCCAGGTACAACTGGAAAATCTACTCTGTCCTGAGCAGTGCTTTTATTATTATTAATCTTCTTTAATGCTTGCTTTTCCTTGAGAAGAGGCAATGAGGACCCAAAATCAGGTGAGAGGAGTTAATTATGTAACTGTTTTATGTGTTTCATGAGAGGATTGAAAACTAGACTACCTCAATTCCCCCAGTTTCTAAAGAAGGCAAAACTCCTCTATTTGCTTTCAGATTTGACACAAAATTCATGTGATGCTTATGGAAAAACAAATTCCTGCAAGAGAGACAACACTTCCTTATAAAGATTTGTTAAATTTTTAATTGTTTCAAAACATAAACCCTGCACTAAAACTTGGAAGAAGGTCAGAGGTGAGGCAGGAGGACAGAGCAGTCATTGCCTCAAAGGGAAGCTATGGTAGCAATTCTCCCCTTCCCATAGCACTTTGCCAACCTGCCTTTCCCTGTTTATCTTGTTCTGAAGGTCTTCTCTGCTCCCTTCTGAGAAATATATAGTCCTGTTCTTAGACCATTCAGTGTCCAGCAGACTAGCTGAAAGCAGCCATGGGCATGCCACAAGATGTTTATAGTTGAGGTCTTGCACCTCACATATTCAAACTGCGCCCTGCATCTCATCCAGAGGAGAGAGTTCTCCATAGGTGGCAGATAGACTAAAAAAGTGGGGATAGCAGGGACAGGCAGATCTAATCCTACACACAAACGGACCTGTGCATTTTCTGCAGAGCCATAGCAATTAGATGAAACCGAAAGTGAGGACAAGGGACCATCCTCACAGTACATGATGGAGAGCTACTAGGTGCCCTGCCCAAGAGATTTGCATGTGCTCCTCATAGGCACACTCAGGCTGATGACTGCACCACAGCTCTGCAAGCAAGGAAAGCACTTCCATTACCCAAGCCTAACTCGTTAAGTACGATTATTCCCATTGTACAGCCCCATTATAGAAAATCCTTATGTGGAAACAGGAGGATGTGACAGCAACAGAGAAGAGATGACTGCTGGAGTATGGGTACAGAGTTCATGGCTCCCACCCTGTCCTTTGACAGCATCTCTTTTTCATGTGAGGGCTTTTTTTTTTTTTTTTGTCAAGTGATATCTGATTGGAAAAGAAAATACAACAAAAACCCCAGCAGGTTTTAAAATAGCTTGAACTGCCTGTCAAAGCCTTGTACATATACACAGGTGCCAAGCCAAGAAACTCTCCTTAGAAGCTTTTGTTGGAAACAGTCAACATTTCAACTTTATCTTTTCTCTCCTTTTAGACAGCTATAAAAAAATTGTCAAAAAAAACCCAAAACCAGCATTCACAGGGGCTGGCTCTGTCCTCCTCTGTCTGAGCCATATCCAGCACATGCCTCTGCTGGGAAAGGGCAGCCTGAAAACTTTAAGAATCTGTTTCTCTTGAGTTTGATATTCCCAATGTCAGAAGTAAAATTCACCAGTGAAATGAAAGCAGGCTAGAGCAGGAGCAACAGAGCCACACAGTCAATGAACAGAGGCTAGAAAACAAGGTAAATGGCATTCAAATGGCATGTTAAGCCTGATTTCCAGCAATAATGGTTTTCCCCATATTAATACAAGATGTTTTCAGGTAGGCATCAGCTCTGTATGTACCTGGCATAAAAAAAAATGGTTGAAAGCCAGGGTGTCTAGCTCAGTACTGGACCTCATAGAGCTCCTAAAATGTGTGAAAAGGCAAACTATTCATTTCACTGGTTGGGAACAGATTCTCTTCATCTTTGTGATAGTACTAATCAGGAACTTATCAGTGATTTCAAATGAGTTACACCAGGAGTTGGGGAAGGAGTCAGAGATTCTACTTGTCTTTATGTTCCTTAGAATATTTATGCCCTGAAGAAATGAACAAAGCTCACTCTGTTGTTAACACCCAGCTTAGAATTAGGCTCACAAAGCCAACCACAGCTGAAAGATAAGTATCATATTCTCACTAGACCAGTATTAGCCAGTAATAAATCAAAGCACAAAGAACTGTGGCACTATTCTTAAGGGCCTGAAAACCCAAGTCTCTAATAATTGCAGGCTATGGCTCTTCAAAAACTTACATGATATTCATAATGCCACTGATAACCAGATAAATAATTAGAAGTGTTTAGGGAGCTCTGCAAGCTCCTACAGCAGCAATGTAGATTTGCAGTTCCTGGTAGAATTAATGTCTATTTTGCCTGCTGAAGTCAAACTTGGTTTGAATGTATAAAGCTGCTAATTTTCAAAGCCAACCTTTGTTCTGCTTGGCTTAGCCATGGCAATGGGTGCCAGGCTCATCTCCATGAGACCAGGTCCCCACCACTGTAGTTTGTCAAGGACAGAATCCCTGTTGTGCTTGTGAATCCAGTGTCATGTTCAAGGTATTGTGATTGCCTGGTGTAAATTATGAACTCTTCTCATAATTTCAGAGGAACACTTGACAGCTGCAGCATCCTGTAACGAGTGACAATGCTTTTAGTTACTGTATCTGAAAAGTATTCTTCTCCAAGTGTCTGATTTCTGTAGTTCCCATTATTGCAATAGTTTGTCATGGTCTTAAAATGAGAAGGAAATGGATACAAATCTGAGCTCTGGGGTCTAATGATCTATCAAGGGAAACAAATGGCAAAAGTAGGACTTTCCTCTAATAACATGCTGCCATCAATCCATGAGAACTCAGGTTTAGGGATAGACAGAAAATATCCAGCAGTGAAAGGGATATGAGAAAAAGATTTCTGTCTCTGACAGTGGGACCTCAGTAATCTGAGCATCTCATCAACCATTAGTTTCATCAAAGTTTATATAGTGGTTGCTATTCTGGAAAATGTTCTTCACAGAAGAAGTAATTTGAAAAATGGGTTAAACTAGCAGTTCTAAAATATGTGGATTAAATTTGCAGCAGCAATGTCCACAGAACAGCAGAGACACCAGTTTTGTCAGCAGTCAGCTAAGTCACTCTAATTAGCAAGTTCCAATACAACGAGTAGCTCCAGCAAGTGAAGAGGAAGTCACTATGGAAATCTGGATTAAGGTATAAGGTGCACACAGTAGTCTATGCCTCTCAGGAGGATGGCAGAAAGTTGCAGCTGCTTAGTGGACTTCCCTACAAGAAGCAGCAATATTGCCGCTACTATCAGATTGATGAGACCATGAAAAAGTACAGAAGTGTTACCCTTGAGGGTATTGGCTTCATTGAGCCAGGTATGTGCATTAAATGAGATTTTGGCAGCAGCTGTGGATGCAGCAAGATCCCAAAATTGTGATCTATTCTGGCAGCAGGCAATGTGCAGTGGAGTAAGAAGAGTTTTATAAAGACCTGTGAGTATACATACTTGTGGCTGCTTGGATTGAAGCAAATAGGTTAACATCTCCCCTTTGGGGAAAAAAAAAAGACTGCAGCCAACTTGTAGCAGGCAAAATCATTAGCATGCAAATAATGCAGCAAAGATGTCTAGTGAAAAGTATTAAATAATGTTGAACACTGTAGAGTTATGCACAGCTCCCACTTACTTTCCTGAACTAAAAGACTTATTTGAAGTACTCACATTTGAAATAGAATAAAAATCAATATATCAAAAAACAAACAAAAAAGGTAAAAAAAGCTAAACTTTGTTAAAAACAGAATAGGGAAATGACATTAATAAGGCAACTTACTAAATGACAATATACATATCAATCTTATATTATCAGAAGCCTGGTACAAGTAAGCAAATTGTGAATTCATGTCTCAGTTTCACACAGGTTTTAAAAAATAGCTGAGATCTTGGTTTGGCGGTCAAACCAAAAAAGAAGTTATGAATCAGCCCAGGTGGAATTTAAATGTTTTAAAGTTTAGTTCAAAGCATAAAAAGCAAACCAACAAAACAAATCCTATTCAAGGCATTTGGTAAAAAGAAATAAAAATGAAGGGCTACTCTGAGGTCCTATCTACTGAACCAATGAGGCAGAACAAGTCTGTCTGATTAATCAATAACCCAGAGGCCAGGTATTTTCACTTCTGGATAGTCCCTGAAAAATGCTTTACATGGTATTTAGAAGGGAAAGTGGCATGATACCTACACAGAATTGCTTCAATTTTATCATAAATGGTGTTCCATTTTCCTCTAAAATACTTAAATACTTAGAAACCAAAGAGAAAGAAAATTACTCTATAATTCATGATAAATTGTATTGCCCCTGAGAGGTAAAATATGGACTTCCATCTTCATTTCAAGGCATATTTTCTACAGAGTGAAAAAACATGCGCAAAGGAGTCTGGCAGTGAAACAGAACAAGTTTGAAGGAAAAGCCTGCAGCTCTAGGGGTGAGGGCACCCACTTAAATGCAGAGGAACATTGAGATTTGAATTACAGGTTTTTGTGTCTCAGGCAAGCATGCTGACTGCTATCTGCTGAATAGAAAGAAGGATCAACACCTTTGCTATTTCATGTGTGCAGCCAGAAAAAAAAGTTCAGCCTGAAAAACTTGACTCCATAAATAAATTCCCATGAAACCAACAGATTTGCACTGCCACAAAACTGATTAGTCACACTGGAAAATGAGGCCTTCCATCTACTAAAGACATTTTACAGTTCAGGCCAACATGCTCTTGGAACCATGTTGTTTCCTCATTCTCTCCTGATTGGAACTCCTGGGATATACATTGTAAAGATTTGTCCTTCTACTATTCTGTCCGACATTCACTGACTCTCTAGTTCAACAGTAAATACCTGGTCACCTCTGAGAACTGGACTATCAGACTGGAAGCACAATTACACAGATTCACATACTTTATTGTGGACTAGAATATAGCCACAGGATGTAGCTTAGTGATCCTCTTCTTGGGACAGGCTTCACCACAGGATTCACTAAATAGTGTCATGAAGGTATTTGTCAAGAATAGCATATTAAAGCTAACAAGCATATTAAGCACCTAATTTTTCCTTACAATGAAAAGAAAATATTGGTGGGATGCAAAGATTCCTTTCTGTAATACATATATCGATTAGTCAAAGGATTAATACCTACTAAATCTATTTTTACTGTATGGACATCATTTGATAGCCAGATGTCAGCTGAATTCCTTGGAAAATTGAGCCTTCACTGATTTTGTTTAGCTTTTAGGACTGAGTTCGAACTCAGAGGAGGTTCAGATATTGGGCTAATGTAACATCACCCTGAGTATAGTGAAGTAAAAAGGATGCTTCAGCCTGCATCTCAGGGGAGGCCAGTTATGAGAGTACTCTTATCTCCTCTCAAAGCTACTGTCAATTCACTGATACGTGATCTTATTAAATCACAATTCTGGATCTGGAACATTGTTCTATTTCTTTTTATGCTTCCTCTGGCAATAAGAACCGTTTTCTGGGATATGAGCAGAGCAGAGACAAAATGACTATCCACATCATGTCCCATGTAAACCAGTGCATCACCCACACACATCCGGGACTTCCAAAGTCAAGAGACACCATCCTTTTACTCCTTTCTGCCTTTAACTTCTTCAGTCTCTATTTTAACTTATTTACACTCTTGGCCTCCACAGATCCTTGTAACAATTGCCTAACATAACAATTCCCTGACATTATTATGCATGGTGTGAAAAAGTACTTCTTTTGTTTCATGTAAACCATTTTTCTCTTTGGCAGTATTTTATTGGTTCAGTTTGGGATTCCATCTGTCATTTTACTGTCTGGTCACTCAGATACCTCAGATCCTTCCACAGTTCTTTACAAGATTCCTTCTCAGCTAATGTGAACACTTTAGTATTATTTTTTGATTTTGTCACCTCGCTGTCTGCCCTTATGTCAGATCACATGAGCATGGTGAATAGCACAGATCTCATCACAGACCCTGCAGAATTCCTTTGTGAGTTCCATTTCCATTTGGAAAAACAGCCTTTTTTTCCTCCTGCATTTTGATCAGTTTAATAACTTAAACCTGAAGACCTTTCATGTTGTTCGGGTTTTTTTAACTACCATAGCAGGTTAGGAGCCTTGACCTTTTGAAATTTCGCTTGTTAAAAGCTATGTATTTCAATATTATGAGTTTTCTGACTCAAAAAAAAACTGAACAGCTTGCAAAGCATGCACTTCTCATGTATTCCTCCTGATCATATTTTTCATTATTCTACCTACTTTGTTCATAACATAAGCCAGGTTTACTGGTTTATAGTTGCCTAGATTCAACCTTTTTAAAAGATAGTGCCATATTTAGTTCATCTCTAATCATCTGACAAAAACCTAGTGTAAAGATCCAGGCAGTACAGCAATTCCATTTCTAAGCAACTGCAAAACACACTACAGTCTCATCCTGGCAGTTTTCCAGTCTTCAGCTTAATGTTTTATTATTTTAATTTGCATTACTTATCACCTGTATCGTGTCAGTCAGTATCAAAGCAAAGAGGCTCAGGCTTTACAACATAAAAGTCTACAAGTTCAGCCAGCAGTGTTGAGCTGGAGAGGAGTAGTGGAAGCACACACTTGTAATGTTACTTTAGGCAACTCACTTAAAGATTCTGTCAACAAGTTTCCTGTTTATTAAAGGGAATAATAATAGTTCCTTGTTCACACTCCTGATCATCTTAGATCATCTGGTACTGGAGGTGTCTGCAAAAATGCTTTTTGCACAATGAGGTTCTACCCAGGGTGAGGGTATCTTAGCCATTAGGTAACACCAGACATGAATAATTCCAGTAAAGCAACACTGTTACATCAGCTGAAGGTAACCCAGCATCCCTTTTAAGCTGGAACCAGCCAAAACTACTGGGACTGTCCTGGTCTCCTGTCAAAGTCTTTTTTGGATGCTGTTTCACCCTGGATTTTTGCCTGACAGGATTTTTTCCTGTCTCCATCCCAAGTCAGGGCTCTGGAAAAAGGCCTAAAGCAATTACACTGAAAACTTTTCATCCTGTTCACAGCCCAGTCTGCAGTTAGCAAAAAGCTTGTATCAATTGGGAAAGTTTGGCTTCACTGTGGAATCTGGGGACCTGTCACCTTTGGCTCAGGAAGAACCCTCTGAGCGAGGCAGAAGGTCTCATGTGACAGCTATACTCACTACAGTCCACACTACTGCTGTCCCTGTTTTCTCTTTACACAAAGTTAGTGACTATAAAGAACTTCAAATTATTTACTTCAGTATCATTTGCAGGTAGAGTTTACTGTAACTGCATCATGTTCCCTGTGTCTTGTGAATATTAGCTCAGAGCTTGCTGCCTCAATGCCCATGACAGCAGCATTCCTAACACTGGTATCCTAAAGGTGCACTTAACTCCAAGTGGGAACAAAACACATTACCTATGATCTGTGTATAAAACAGTGTGCACTTGGTAAAGACCATATTGAGTTACAGTTACTCTTAAAAGCATATTGAAGAATAACTGCTTATTTTCTGAAACAAGATCGCTTTAAAGACCTTTGGTTTCAACTGGAGTCACCAGGTCTGCTTAGAGAATAACCCAGCCTACAAAAGGTAGCAAAGCTGAGTGCTAGAACTGCTGACATAGGCCTCCCAAAAGGTAAATCCAAAGAAAAATTCACTTCAGCTTGTGTTTACGCGTTGGCATGGAGTACAAATGATTGTGCAAAGCATTAGCAAGGCACGCATCAAAAGGGAGGTATCTGAAAGTGTGGAAATACAGTTCCTATTGACTATGGGAGTAAGTTGCCACTTTTGGGACTAAATTACTTTCAAAAGTAGTGTCATGTGTTTGTAGACAGGCTTGCCAAACTTGTACATGCATCTGTGGCATAAGCAGGTTTTCACTTAATGAGGTGCCTATTTCCATAAAAAGACAGATATTGCAGTAATGCAAACCAAGAAAGTCATTAGGCTGGAGAGGAGCACGCCTGTTGCCTCAGCACAATACATCAACAAAGCCTGAAGGGACATTGCAGGGTTGTCACCAGTGGACTGGCTGCGGGGACACTGGAAGGGATGGCAGGGCAGCCACAGCACCCTGCAATACTTCCTTTCATTGCATCACCACCAACAACATTCAGACTCACTGCAATAGGTGGGGCAGAGGAGGGGTGACAACAAGAGCTGAGAATAGTCTAGGATGCACAAATACAGGTCACTGTGAATGAAAACCTGGCCAAATACATTCATCAACCTGGCAGGTCCTTGCAACCTACAAACTTCTCAGGTGCATTTTGCAGAGACTGCTTCAGGCTTACCTGAACATTAACCTTATAGGGAAATAGAGAAGAGAAGAAAATCCACAGAGGTAAAGAAGAGAAGATGCACATCAGATGTACATCAGAGAAGATGTACACCGAGCCTTACCTGTATCCAGTGGTTCAATAGATTTTTCCCCAGCACACTTGTGGTTTTGTTGCTAGGAGAAATGCAGCAAAAAGGACAACCGTCTTGTGCGCTGAGGAAACCCAGAGGCCAGGAATATACATGAAATTAGCACTGTGCCGGGGCCTCTTTTTACTAGAGATGATAGGAAAGCAATTTAAGTAATTTCCAAGTGACCTAAACAGGTAAGGCCAGATCCTTCTAACAGCCAGACCCTTCTAAGGCCAAGATCCAACACCAGGGACACAGTCTCTGACTGGCTGCATAGAGAATCATCCCCCTTTTCCCCATGGACTTAATCATCATCAGCACCAAGTTCTGTCATATTTCTCAGGGTGATGTGAGGATGCAAGAAAAGGGTAAGACAGTGTGTATTTGAGATTCTTAAACAAATCTCTGTTTTCTCATGGCAAGCAAAAAGTAGCAAGGGGTGGTCCCCCTTCACACAATGTAAATCAAGATTAAAAAGCAATTATACTCTTTTTCTTATATCTGAGACTCATTCTGGAGGTACCAACAGCACTACAACTATCTTTGTCTCTAAAAACCATGAGCTCTGCCCACATACTAAGCCAGAATTCACCGGGACAACTTTCTGCCAGCAACACTGAATTTTTATGACCCAGACACAAGTGCAAGTTGCTAAAGCAGAGGCATATGGATAGTGCTGTAACTATGGCTATTTATTAACAGTCTTGAGAGCTGAAACATGCCATTTTTAAAGCACTTTAATGCCTAGGGGGAAAAAAAGGTCTCAACATAGCAATTCCTCTTTTAAATAGTACTTTTCTTACTTGATGTAATTCCCTGCTTCCATTACATGCCCCACAATAACTCACTTCTTAATCCAGACTCTCCTTGTGCTCTCCTAGCTCTCTGTCTCCTCTTTAACTCCCGTCATTTCACTTTTTTTTCCCACTAGACCTTCAAGAAATAACTATAAAAACAGCAGACTGGATGCCTTCCAGATGGGTTGTCAGCACGCACAGCAGAGGGAGAAACCCCCTTGCTGTGCCTTGCTGTGCCTGGAGGGATGTTCTTGGTGATGGGAAGGTCCAGAGAAGCACTTTGTCTTGAAAGCCTTGTGAAGCAGCAATAGGCCTTGTGCCCTGATGAGTACCTCAGCGACACCTTCATGCCATGCAGGCAGCACTTTTTGTCATAGAGGAGTCCAACCATATATAAGCAGCTTCAGATGCAAACCTCCTGGTTTAGAGAACATGGTCTTCTCTTCCTTGGGGGATTATGGATGAAGGGAGAACAATGTGCTGATCACATGGTTCAGGGGTCTCTTTGGTTTTCTATGAAATAGCTGGCCTTTTTCAGAAACCTCCTTGGGATCTCCATTTCCTGTTGCTTGCCCACACAGATGCTCTCATGCAATTGCATTTACTGTCACCCTCCTGTTCCCAGAGCCCTGGAAATACAGCACTGTGTAAGAATGGCTGAGGGGGCAGCTGGAAGCATTGCAGCAATTCCTCAGCTCCCCAGACCCTCAGCTCCACAGAGAGCAGCACCCTGCAGAGGATACAGACCCTCTCTTCTGTCACCCTAGCTGACAGCAAGTTTATTCTGCACTCAGCAAGCTTAATGCGAAGAGGAAGGTGGGTGAAATGTATTTTGAGCCCACTTCTTATCTTTCCCAATCAGAAATCAAGAATAACAGGAGCTAACAGCCACTACTCCCATGTCATGCTGTGTGGCACAGTTTAGAGCCCTATTTCCTGCAGCATTTAACTACACACTGTCAAACTCTCACATGTCACCAAGGGTCTTTCTGATTCACTTTATAGCCCTATGGCTGCCTATATTATACATGGCAGCAAACTGCAATTTTGCATGCCATATCAGCAATGTTTTGCTTTGCTAAGCCTTCTCTTGTTCCATCTAACAAACTGTACCCCATTTCTACTCCTCAGGAAAAGAATTCTCCCCTTCTGCAGCAAGAGGAGTTCCTTTTTAAAACCTCAGCTCTACAGGAACTGTCTAGAATATATCTTCACTATTTAATTAAAACAGTACAAATAAATTATTTCTTTTTTTCTTTCTGCACAGAAATAGAACAAAAAGGACTATATTGTCAGGAAAATGAATAGCTGTTTTCAGGGCTTTTTAAGAAAAAGCAAACACAAAGCCAAGGTGAAAGGTGAAGCTCAAAAGTGTGTGGCAGATTCTTCAACAAAAATAACATGCATTTTTCGCAATGAAGTATACTTTTCTACAAAATCTGTTTTCAGCTGGGAACCCATTTCACTGATAAAAAAGCCTTCTCCTCTTCTTTAAAAGACCAGATTACTGATCAGCCTTGAGCAATATTCCTATTTCAGTCTTGGATGGATTATTTTTGTTTAGTTTAAGTTCCATTACTTATTACCTTCAATTAAATCAATAAAGGCAATTTAAAAAGAAATTAAGGTGTCAAAATTATCTAAGTTCAAAATAAATTGGTTCTACTTCTTTCTTATTTTTAATTAAAACTGATGAACCCATCTGTTTCAAAAATTTCATATACACAGGTTCTCAAATACATACATCCAACTATGTTCACAGGATGATACCGGTCCACGTTTGCATGTGCATATACAGATGCTTGCATCTGGAAATAAGCACTTAAATTCCTACACTGCCTGGAAAGAACTTTCCTAACCTGGGAGGTTGATTAGTTTGAGAGATTATAAACTCCTGTACCAAAGGTTATTTCTGCAGGTAAAAGAGCATTTCTGAGATTCTAGACATTTTTGCATCAGACACTATTGTTGAGGTAAAGTTGGAAACTTTTTATTATATTCAGGCTATTTCTTCCCACTATCTTCATGAAAGCTTTGCATTGCCCTTTACTGAGTTTGGAGACAAAACAATAGTTAGGCACTGTAACTGCACAAATCTTGCACTCTTAGAAAGACTATGTGCTGTCTCCTAGATGAATAACTTGCAAGTCCTGTGACCAGTTTTAACCAAGTTGAACACAAACAGCAGAGCTCTCACAAATATTGAGTCTTGTGAAAGCAGTTGATTTGCTTTCCACATGGTATGGCTGTCCCATGACTGTAGTTTGCTTCCACTCACTTGCTTACAATTGCTCTCTTGGGAAGGAGGCATTCAGAAAAAAGAAAGGAACACAAACTGAAGGCAATGGGCTAGAAAGCAAAGGGTGCAGCAAAGGGTGCAGCTAGGTATCAAAAATGTGCGTACACAATTCTTAGCCCATGGCTTGCATCCACCTTACATCTATAATCTCTCCTGACAGACCTGACAACATACACAATGCAATCACTGGCACAGGAGGTACACCAACAGATGCAGCAACATGTTAACAAAAGGACTGATGAAGGAAAAACAGAGAAAAAAACCTCTTACTTTTTGGCATTAAATATAGTGCTCCCAGGAAATCTAGAGGCTTTATATAACATAAACTTGGTTGGACACATGTAACTTTAACAGTTCAATTGGATCAGGATTCAGGCACTTCTGTCTTATGCCACTCAGAACCTAACATGAAATGCAACCTTCCAGCTATACAGTGAAGCCATATTTTACTATCTGTCTCAAGTGGTTATCTGGCTTCTCTGAATTGAGATGCCACACAAATACCTTCTATGTGAACATAGTTGCTTTTTCACTGCTAAAATAAGAGATTATCTAGATTTGTTGCTTCTGGAAAGGAGGCAAAATTAATACACACATTTTTTACAACTGGAGCACAACACATTCTAGCCAAAGCTACGGCTGCTTACTGGGGCATAGCCAAATGTCTGCAGAACCAGAAGTAGGTTTTACAAGAGTCACTTCAGTTTGTTTGCATCATTGAGTTTATTCTCCTTTAAATACACACACCAAAGTTGCACTTGGAAAAAAGTGATCCTGGGTGATTGGAATAGAGTAAGTAAACAGCGTTGTCCAGACTTGAATTGTTCTTTTTCCTCTGTGTTTCAGTCTTGGGTTTTAAGGCTGGTAGACTGCTGATAGCTTTATACATGAAAAATAATTGCACCATGGTTTTCTGAGTCAAGGGGCAGCGATACAGATCAAGAAATAATCTATCAGCACAGAAGCAAATCTCTGATTGTTTGGACTGCATCTAAATACACACCACCAGGACTCTAGCATGTCTTTCTCCTCATCCCATATTCCCAAATAAATTGTCTATATCCATACTGTCCCAGATTACCCAAAGAGAAATGCAGATATGTAAAACTAAAAGGCAGCTCACATATCAATCTTAGATCTGATAATTTCTATACTGTAGTCTTACTATGGAGGTTCAAAATAGTCTTTGCAAGCACCTACCATGGTGCAAGTGACAGCACCTATGTTTTAAATATTTCTTTCTTATTATTTGACAGGGATGGGTGCAACCAGAAATACTCTCTGCTGCAGCTCTCTGAGCATCCTGCTTCTGCTAAAAGACTAAATCTCTTGGAAAATGTCAAGTGTGCTCACTTTCCATTTACCTCAACAACCTGCTTAACACCCAGAAGCATCCAGCCCCAAAGCTCATTTCTGGCCAGTCTTGGCAAGTTTGCATCTAAACTTTGCAATCAAGGCGTAGACACACGTGAAATGGTTGCTTCCTCTGCACTGGTATGAGCTTCAAGTAAAATCTGAGTTGAGTAAAGACCTTGCAGCAGAATGAATTTCTGGCAGTTTATGGTTAAATTAACTGAGAAGCACAATTTAAAATTGCTGCTTATGTAAGAAGAGCCTGAGAACAGAACTAGTATTTAATTGAGGGAAAAGTAACTGAAGAACAAGAATTGCTTGGAGATCTGCCAGAAGGATTTTAACAGCTGGAAGTTGAAAAGTGATTAATTTTGACAGAAATAAATGCTCTGTGTTCATAAGTAATTATGTTTAGATTTCCAAGCTGTTTGAATTATTTTTTGTGTACTATTAACATT
This sequence comes from Melopsittacus undulatus, assembly GCF_012275295.1. Classification (NCBI taxonomy): domain Eukaryota; kingdom Metazoa; phylum Chordata; class Aves; order Psittaciformes; family Psittaculidae; genus Melopsittacus; species Melopsittacus undulatus. The sequence goes on along the minus strand of NC_047557.1, from coordinate 26,602,214 downwards.
TGATTATCCAGATAGGAATTTGAATTATCTTTATTTAGAAAATGTACTAAAACTCATTATTTTCCTAGCAGGTACCTACTTGTCTTGGGAAAAGAAGAATGAATGCAGCCTAGAAAGAACCATTCAGAAGAACTGGTCTCAGTGAAAAGCGACCATGCTTAGACCATCTCTTGAGAGAAAACAAAGGATAACTATCAAGGCATAGACACACGTGAAATGGTTGCTTCCTCTGCACTGGTATGAGCTTCAAGTAAAATCTGAGTTGAGTAAAGACCTTGCAGACACTTGACAGTGTCATTTCCCAAGGTCAGGTAGGCAAGCTGAAGAAAAGAGAGACAAACATGAAGGGAGAAAGCTCTAGCACCCAGTAGCTCCAGGAGGCTATGATCTGCCTGCTAGGCCGTTTTGTTAGTTCTCCTGACACAGAACTATTATCAAAGCCATAACAGTTACCGAGTGTAGTCTCCTTTGAACAGAGACAAGCACAACCCTGACTACATCAAAAGAGAGGGCAAGTGTGGCAAGTGTAAGCTGAAGTCCATTCTCAAGAGTACCACATAAGCAAACACCAGCAGCGGAGTGGTCAAAGTGAAGTACGTTGGTTGGACTTCATGGCTTTGTGCTGGATCTTGAAGATGTAATGAGAACAAGCTATGGGGAATTAGATGTCTAAACAGGTAGTCTTGGGAGTTATTAGTTGAGAGCAGTGCATCCTCAACCATGGAACAGCCTACAGACATTAGTGTGTGGAAGATGTAGTATGATCCAAGCCACACAGAACATTTCACCAGAAAGCAAAGCCTCCCTGGATACTCTTTGCCTTAAGCACAAACCAGTACAAACCTCCAGCCAGCCAGGCCCATTACTTGCAAATACAAAGATGAAGGCAATCATCCCTCCAGTTGTAGATTAACATCCTTTGAAGACCACCTTTGAAAAAAAGTCAAGGTACCATTGATACACCCAAAAGACATGACTAAAGCCAACTCTCACCCCACCCCTGACCTGTGCCTGAAAGAACTTGTCCAAGTGGGTGAAGATAAGACATCCCAGAGGAAACAGATGAAACAACTTACCTTAGCAAAGAGTGTGTAGGATTTTTTTTTTCTCGCAAGTGTTACAGTTATGGCCACAAGAAAACTCTCTGCCATTAACAGTGAAGGAAGACTGCTGCAGCAGCCAGCTCTGAGGGACTGCCAGATCTGGTAGACAAACCTCAGAATTGCTTATGATGAAACACTGTCTTCTGAATATGCACATATTCCCTATGTGAGACAGAAGCAGCAGGCTCCATTTGCAGTGGATTTCACAGGGCACATCCTGTACTGATAAGGCAAACACCAGCCTCATGTCTGACACGTGCAGAGTGAAGCATCATCTCCCCACTGTGCAGGCTGTAGAGTACCAGCTCACAGAGCTGGAGGCTCTGGATGCCACGCTGATGTAGCAAACCCATTGATGGGTACATACCAGCCATTAGATAAACGCATACATGATATCAGTGTGGAGGAGAAGAATATTTTGACAAATCCTTCTCTCTCTGCTGCAGATCACCCAGCCCATACAGTGCTTAATAAAAGCTGATTTGCTGCACTGCACTTTTGTCCTAGCATGGGAGGTTCACAGGTTTGTATATAATCTCCTAGATTTCTTCCTCATTGTAAAAGGCATTTAAAATATTCACCAAGCCTGAGGCATAGCATTTGAAATAAAGAACTAGTAAAACAAAGAGAAAAATGCAGTTGGAGGAGGGCAGTTACATTTAGAAATTGACATATGGGAATTCCCACATCTTTGATCAAGGTGTTACATTGGTATTTACACTGGTCTCTTTTAAAATGTCATGGTTTAGCCCCAGACAGCAACTAAGGACCTTGCAGCTACTCACTCACTCCCCACCCCCTGCTTGGTTGGATTGGGAGGAGAATTGGAAAAAGGTAAAACTCACAGGTTGAGGTAAGAAAAGTTTAATAATGGGAAAAATAAAGTAAAATATTGCAGTAATAATAATAAGATTAGGAAAAAGAGAGAGAGGACTAAACCCCAAGAAAGGCAAATTATGCACAATACAATTGCTTACCACGTAATAACCAATGACCAGCCCATCCCCAAGCAGGCTTCTGCAGGCTTCTGTAGGCTTCTGTCCAACCGCCCCCAGTTTATATACTTGGCATGATGCTCTATGATATGGAATATGCCTTTGGCTAGTTCAGGTCAGATTTCCTGCCTCTGTTCCCTCCCAGCTTCTTGTGTCCCCCCTCACTGGCAGAGCATGAGAGACTGAAAAGTCCTTGACTTAAAGTAAGCACCACCAAGCAACAACTAAAATATCACTGTACTATCAGCATTATCTTCATACTAAATCCACCATCCATGAGTCAGTATAAAGCACTGGCCATTTTTCTCATTCAGCAGTCTAAGGTCAACTGAGCAGCCTTCACCTCGGCAAACTGACTCGATTCACCCTCTTTCAGCAGTTTCTGCAACTTGTTGTAGGGACTCCATACAGCTGCCTTCCATCTCCAATGCTTCCCTACAATTAGGAAACAGACATATTGCTTCTCACTTTCTGGTAATTTATTATACAGTCGGGCCTCTTCAGCACATATCACCTCTTCTTCTGGTGACCTTCCAAACCTTTTGCCTTCTGGCCAGTCCGTGATAACTTCTAGGATTCCTGGATGACTGGGATTTCCTGTTCAAGCTCCCTGTGTAATCAGTGCAACTCACTGCATGTGGCATCAGTTGCATGATGTGTAGAGGAGACCCTGCATTTGAACATCCAGCCCAGCACGGCAACTGGGGTGACAGGAGGAGCTGTGCTTCAGTGCCAGTCACTTCTGAAGCAGCTCGAACTCCTTCCTAGGCTGCCAGTATCTCTTTTTCAGTTGAGGTATAACTGGCCTCAGATCCTCTGTATCCCTGACTCCAAAAGCCGAGGGGTCGATCTCGAGTCTCCCCTGGAATTTTCTGCCAGAGGCTGCAGGTAGGACCATTCTACCCAGGGGCGGTGTAGAGTACATTTTTTGCATCTGGCCCAGTTTGGGCTGGTCCAAGGGCCACTGCATGAGCTATCTCTCATTTAATTTGCTCAAAGGGTTGTTGTTGCTCAGGGCCCTGTTTAAAATCATTCTTCTTTCAGGTCACATGATAGAGAGGGCTTACAACTGAACTATAATTTGGGATGTGAATTCTCCAGAACCACACAATACTAAGAAAGCTTGTGTTTCTTTCTTAGTTGGTGGAGACATTGTTATTATCTTGGTGATCACATCTGTGGGGATCTGATGACATCCAACTTGCCATTTTATTCCCCAAAATTGAATCTCCTGTGCAGGTCCCTTGACCTTACTTTGTTTTATGACAAAATTGGCTTTCAGTAGTATTTGGATTATTTTCTTCCCTTTCTCAAAACCTGCTGTATTGGCCCCACTTGTTGATACATATATCATCAATGTATTAGAGGTGTTCTGGAGCTTGCCCCTGTTCCAGTGCAGTCTGGATCAATCCATGGCAGATGGTAGGGTTGCGTTTCCATGCCTGGGCAGTCAATTCCAAGTGTACTGGACACCCCTCCAAATGAAAGCGAACTGTGGCATGCACTCATGCCTTGTGGCCAAAGGGATTAAGAAAAATGCACTGGCAATATCAATTGTGGCTTACTACTTGGCTGCCTTTGACTGTAGTTTGTATAGAAGTTTTAACTCACCTGATATGGCAGCATTCAGTGGCATGACCTTCAGGAATAAATAATTCAGGACATAAAGCCAGTGATTAGCTTTGACTAGATATGTTTTCAAATAGCATCACTTCAGGCAGATGAGCTCACAGGCTTTTTTAAGTGTGTTTCCTATGCCAGTGATCCAAGAGCAGGATCATCCCCATCTTTCCCCTCCTACCGGATTCCAGGCTTAGAGATTCTTGTACAAAGAAGGGAGGGGAGGCTGAAGCAGAGGAGGAAATTGCAGGTAATGTATGGGGTTTCTTGAGTCACACTTTCTTTTTCAGGTGGGTCTGTTGAAATCAGGTACTTAACCTATCATCGGATTTTTCCTTATGGAAAAGTTACATGGCCCATATCAGCTGTTATAGTCATTTCACAGCAGCTGGAAGTGAAAATAAGAAAGAGCATCAGACCCAAATGTGGAAAACCCAACTCTCCAATGACCTCTGCAATGAACCAGAAGGCTTGTTGGGTGAATCTCCAATCTGCTCCAGTGTCAAAATTGCTCAAATGAAGCATCTGAGAAGCTGCCAAGAAGGAATAGACACTTTGTTCTCTGTAACTTCCCAGAGTTTCATTTCAGGAAAGGCTGAGCAGGGGCTTGGCATTTATTCCCAGGAAGCATAATATTTATCCAGTCCCCTCCTACTCACCATGCCCCTGATGTTAAGTAGCTTCCACTGCAAAATAAAACAGTGTGACTGCTATTGCTTGTGCCACTTCCACTCAGCCATTCATTCAGCTGCTTGCTTTATATGCATGTAATATCTCTTTTAACATTTCACTAAGTTACTTCAATCTTAGAAAAAGAAAGCTTCAGGAAGATGATTAAAATAAGCATCATGTGATATTACGTGGTTTTGGCGTTTAACGTCATGGCATGTGTAACAGCACTGTGCAAATTGGATTAGATTCGGAGACATTCCTCTTTAGACTAGAATAATGTATATTTATTAAGCCTCCATCTAGTCAGTGTAAAACAGAAAATTCCTTCAAAAACTACTTACCTCCACCCCTTTTTTCTCATTCTGTCATCAATTTTTTCCATAATATGACAGAACAGAGGGAGGACAGTTAGGGAGAAATGGTTGGCAAGAAAAATGAAAAGCTGTTAAACTGAAAAACCGTATTAAAATCTCTGTCTGAAGACCCCCTTCTAAAAACCTTGTTTTCATTGTGTATTTAGGGGATTGCAGCCACAAAGAGGGTATTACTGTGAAAGAGGGAAGATTCTCTGTCTTCTACTTGGGCAAAATGTACTGGGGAATCCTTTAGGCATGCCCCAGTTTGACCAGATAAGTTCAATGATTTTCTATGGCTTCAGGATCCAACTTGAATGATTCTTAAACATGACACTGTAAGAAAACATAATCATAATCCTGATATTTTTAGTTTGCATTGATAAAATATACAAAACATGAACCCCATCTCCAGCAACATTTTCTCTCTTATTTTTACTACATCGAGTTTTGTTATTGTGACCCTTTAATAATCATCTATCACCAGACTACTTTGACAGCCACTGCAAAATGCAGCTGCATATTTGCTCTGAAAATGTGTAGAAGGGCAGGATTTGTTAGCACATTGCATGGAATCGCACTGCTTTCCTTACTGGCTGTTAGTCATCTAAGATGCTAGTTGGAAAACTAGCTATAATGTAGTCAGTGGGCATTTCGATATGGTCTTCAACAGGGACAAAATCCCAAGTAAGCTGCAACCACAGATGCTGCAGCATGTTAAATATTTGTTCTTCTCACTTGAGAATTGAGAACACTTCATACCTGATAAAAGCAAAACATCTTTGAGCATTACACATTTAAAAAGACCCACGTATCTGAAAAACCCGTGGTCAGTTTGGCATTTGATCTCTCCCTTCCCAGCTCCCCAGAAGCAGCACACATTCACTTGAATTTAATGACCACTTATAGTGAGCACAGATAGTAAGATAGGCTATCACTGGGGAGTTCTCCACCTTCTTCCTAATGTTATCTCTTGGGATACAGCAGAGCATCTCTCATGCTCTGCAACTCTGTTCCATCTTTATTACTGCAGAGATGTTTTGGTTTTCTCCATGGAGGCAGCTAATAACATTTATTTTTGGCTACCAACTCTGCAAATACTGTCTCTGGAAGATAAGCCAATGCAATGTGCTAGCTTGAAAGCTGGCAGGATCATTGGTGGGATTTCTGCCTATAAGGCAACTGAATACCAGGTCATGCAGGGTTACCAAAGGGAAGCTATTTATTTTGTATTGCAAAGCACCAGTGACTTTGACTCATATCCCCTTTAGTCTTTATATCTCCCAAAGTGAGGATGGGGTTAAAAGAAAGGATTTCCTAAATCCAACTCGTTCCAAAAAGGTTAGTGATAAAACTAGAAGCAATTATGTACTGTTATTAAAACAGTACCTAAACGTGCATGCCAGGAGCCTTGCTAAACACATGGAGATGATTCTTGCACCAAAGAATTTTCAATATGAGCAGACAAGACAAAGGCAGTACTGTTATTCTCATTTTGCAAACACTGAACCAAGACACTGAGACTAAGTCACCATAGCACAGATATTAAGTCACTTACCAAGGTCATATGAGGGATCTGTGCTATAGCCAGGACCTAAGTTTATTTATATGTCTCCGCCATAGTCCTGTGCTTCATAAGAGCAGTCCCTGTAACTCATTCAAGTTTCCAGAACTGTGTTAGTCTAATTTTGATTTTCAGAACCAAAAGTCAAAGATACTTCATCTCAAAATCCCACTGCACAAAATCCCCCCCAGCAAAAAAGGTTTGAAAGCAGGAAGAATGTGTTTCTGTAAACCAAGCCATGCACTTTAAAGGCCCACACCTTGAAGAGGCTCTTATTCAGTCAGACCCATATTGCCACTCTCCTCACTGTTATATGCAAGCAAAATCTCAGCAACAGGCCATCTAATTTCCTGTTTGCTGTGTGACAATGTCCATTTTTTACTACTAGTGAAAGAGTGGGAAGGAAGAGTGGGAAGCATTGGGCCTGGCTAAAAATTTCTGAAGTTATTATTCCACCAATTTTCTAAAGATAATTTTAATTAATGTCTTATTTTAGACCAAAGCCAAAGCCAAACCTGTATGCGCAACATGGAGAGGAGATTTCAAAGGCAGAAATGGCAGTATTTAATTCTTACTTATTCTGAGGGCCTAATGCACTTGATGACTTTTCACCCCTATAAAACTTCAGATTTTCTGTGCCTAACATGTAGAATGCTATACTTGGGCTATAGGAAAGTACTGAGAAGTCCTTCACTTCCAAAACTCAAACTGCAATATATTATGTGCATGCTACAGTAAGACAATTTGTTGTTCTGAAGCAGATTCCTTTTATCTTCTGTCTGATACTGTCTTCTCCCTTAAGCATTATACAGGAAATGAATGGAGAAGAGGAAGACATTACTCTCATCCCCATCTGCATTGGTCGCTTAAGAAACAAAACAAACCTCAGCTATTTTATCTGTAACAGACTTGACAATTCACAAGAGTAATTTCAGATGAGACTCATATGTCTTATTGACATGTCATTTATTAGTCTAAAGAAGGAAAAACAATTTATATTACCATAATTTGCAAACATTATTTCAGGAGAGTTTTCAATCTCCACTACCTCCTTCACCACCATCTCTTTATTTAGAGGTCATACTTACTGGTTGGGTTATTCCCCATTAAAATTGATAGCTCTTCTCTGATTAGTCAAGATAGCAGGAGTAACAAAAAATTTCTACTTTTCTGATGGCACTCATTCGTGCCTATGGACAAAGCTACACTACCCTTCTCGGGGCCTATGTTCCTCTAGGTCATGGAAAGATTCCCTGAAAAACGCTTATTTCTGCCAGAGACTCTGCCCATTGAAAGTAAATGTGAGATTTCAACAGATTCTGATAATGTAAAAGCCAAATCCTTTCTCACCTAGTTCTCAGTCCCAAGAGTTGAATTTAATTGAACTCTTAAATTCGACAGAAATATGTAAATAGGAAGGACAAAATTATTTTTGGAAAAATTATGTTACTATGACAGATATACTGGGTCAGGTGCATGTCTCACTTAGAAAAAAACCCTCAAACCTATAATTAAGCAATCATGTATTTCTCATTATATATCCTACAGATTTGCACCTGGATCAGTGATTTCCAGCATGACTGTGAAAGAGTCTGCATGGAAGTCCAGATTACGAGTAGTAAGATTTAAATCCAACACACAAATGTAATAATGGATGTTCTGGCATCTTCAAGGATATCTCACCAAAAAAAAAAATGGAGAGCACTTGTTTTCTTACTAGCTAACACTCCTTTATAGATATCATCAAACTACTACACAGCTACTTTTAAAAATGCAGTATTTCATCACTGATTTATATAGAAGTACAATAAAAACAGAAGGGTTGTGTTCACTTTGAGGAATGTTAACAGAATCTCAGCTGTGAATTAGAATATCAGATAAGCTAGTCCTTATTGACAAATTAATTATTTCTATCATTCATTGCTAGGTTGTTTTTTTTAATCAAAAACTCATTAACTCAGTGGATGAGCTGTTCTGAGGAAGAATAATCAAAAGATAATCACACCATATTTGAATAATTTTATCACAGCTCATTCACTTTAGGCTTTCTCTAGTGATCTAAAGGATGAGATTTGAACTTCATTATGCACTGATTATAAATATAATTCAGATGGATGGGAAATTAATTTGAAGAATTTTTAGCCTGGTAATTAGTTTCCTTTGAAGCTTGTAAGGCAATTGTTGGACAAATTTGTAAACAATTATTGCTTGTCTACTAGGAACTAGGACATTGAAGAAGTTCTTGGATTTTATTAATTAAATTAATTTCCAGGCAGAAAATGAAGAATACTGCCATATAGCTTTCTCTTTTGTCTCATTAAATATGCCTTCCACTGCTCTAATGGCTGGAAGTTTTAAAGGACCTCCATCACCAAGCCTGAGACCATGTCCACTCTTTTTCAAGCTACAGCCTCTAGTCTAATAAAAGAGATGCTTTCATCTTACATCCATTACATTACGTATCTTAGATACTCAAAGCAACTTCATCAGCTTTCCTTCGAGAAGGTGATCAAGGAGCTTCATATACTTACCCAACTGCTTCACAAAGGGCTGTATCATTGCAGATTGTATTATCAGAACTATTCATCTGCTTTAGAAGATACAAAAACCTGGCCTGGTAGATGGTGCATCTGGTGCATAGATAGTGCATAGATGATCGCTAGGAAGCAGTAGCTACATATCTTATGTGCAATATTGAATTCTTCACAATTACCACCTTCTTATCTCATTTACCTCAAGAGATTTGTTTAGACTTGAAATTGGGAACATGCAAAGAAACTATTTCAAATCTTATCTATAAACTTAGGTTCTACCTTAAAAACATTTAGGTTTTGGTTGTTTCTTTGTTTTTGTGGGTTTTTTTTTGGTTGGTTGGTTTGTTGTTTTTTTTTTTTTAACTTCTAACAAGTTACTTTGCCATCACTTTTTTGCTTGATAAAAACCTCTTAACTTCTAGTTTAAGCCAATTAAACCAGGACAATTAGGCTTCAGCTAACACGAAATTTTGCATCCATAGAAACTAATTACAAAACTCCTTACAGACCTCAGTAGGACACATATTGCTCCTTAAGACATGCAGTATATTAATATTAATTTGCCTAAGTATTAAACCAGAAAGAAGCATTTGAAATACAACTGCAATACTGCACCCAAAATGCATTATATAAGTGTTAGTAGAATTTACATTATTGAGTTTCTGCAGGGATGTACATTAAAGTCACTGTAGTTTTATTCCTCACTCATGCTGGTAAGAGTTATTACCATTATCCCTTGCTTCCAATTCCTCACTTTTAAATGCATTATATACACTGTCGACATGTAAAATAACCAGTGCTTTCTGAAATATTTATTACCTCCTGTTACAGAATAAAGTTATAAACAAAAAGAATGTTTGTATAGCATTCTAAACACTGATTAAAAATTGTGAATGCATCAGTCTTTCTTGGAGTTTTTAGTTGTTGAATAAGAGAGAAGCAATACAACTTTTTTCATGCTTAGATCTGAGTGGTTTGTACAATTAACAATTCAACAAAATATAGACCAGAACTTGAGTCTGTAAGGTGCTGAAAACTCTCACTTCTCCCTCCCACTGTTTGCTGAGCTCTCTTAGCATTTTACATGGTCTTCATTTTGCTTCAGAAGATGTAGTAACTTGTTTCTTTGTCTTGGTGAGCAGCTTGCTCCATGTCTTTTTTATAGCGTGCTCTGTATCTTAAGGTTGCTTGTTCGTCATACAAGGCAAAGGGAGATTGTTTTTCCAAACAGAATTGCCTAGATTTCTAGTGGGATTTATAATAATGATGCAACTTTAATCCTAAAAATGAAGCCTGTATATTTTGTTGTTCTGAACAAATACTGAAGAAACAGCCCTGACACCAGAAGTCCCTTATTTTTAGCCATATTTGTACTTTTTCACCGTCACAGAAGCAACACTGTGCTGTCAATAGGGAAAGGACTCCCCTGTCACTGAACCAGACCACCACTGGGGTATGCCTGCAGAGTCAAGTAAGAAGTCCTTACCAGTAAGTGAATGTTTCCTGCCACGCATCTTGGAAAGGCCTAAGTCCACCCAGCTCTGCCTGTAACTGGCATAAAAGTGTGTGTTTGTCTGCCTTCATGCATACAGACGTAACTTTTATCTTCCTGTGATACAGCCAACATTTGGCACATGCTGTCAGTTCTCAGACAGTTCAGGGTTTGATGAGACACCTTCTAATATCTCATGTTTTGTGAGAAGAAGACTTCTTGCCATGACAGACATTTATTGCATTCTGCTGTTAGAGGGAACCCAGGGTGGCTAGCTGAGATGAAGACATGTACAATGTAGGCATCTAAAACTGGAAAAACTAAGACATATTTTAGTTGGCAGGCATTAATTTCATACTTTAGAAAAAGACAGTTTAATACTGAACCATTGGGGAAATAGTCCCATTGCTCGTTTGCAATGTACACCTTTCCACAGAGGAGAAAAATCTCTAACCAGGTACTGAATTTGTTAATAGTAGTACTTAGCAGCCATTAGGATATGCATCTCAATCCTTAATTTTTCGTTGTGATTATTCATATTCTATAGGAGTTCATTTCAATTTTTTAATTCTCACTACATATTCCATGCTTGTGGTTTAATTTACATGTAGAAATACTTTTTGTCCTTGTTTCCTCTGTAGAGCATCAAGAAATTTAAAAAGCCCATATTTGCCCATTCTAGATTTTCTGAAAACAGGTCATAGGTTTATTTAGATGAGAAATACTGGTTTTCAATAGCAACTGTCTGCCATAATGAAATCTGAATACCACAACTTGGAGTATTTTTTGTCAGCGAGTACCATGACTCTACATATGTGAACACAGTGTCTCCTCCAGAAACCCGTCTCTCTGAAGTCAGAGATGAAGAGTCTGTTGCCTCATTCTCCAAAGTGTCTCTGGACCCTCTGGCAATAGCATAAGGTCAAATAAACAAGATCAGGTCTTTAAATGTACTTTGGGGCCTAGCAGAGCAGATTGTGAGATTTTTAAACCCTGCCATGAACATGTTCTGTTCATACTTCACCCATAGCTACCTGACTGAGTTTAGACTCCAGTTCTCAGGCACTGCCATCAAAGCACTAAATTGGTCAAGAGTAAGATTCAGGTATGTTTTTAATGCAGATTTGAAAACTGTGTCTTGTCTGCTGGGGTCTGAAGGCTTCAAGTGGATGTGGAAAATCCTCAGTTAAGTAGGCAAAAGGAAGCAAGCACTTCCCTGTCTGAGTGGCTGCTGTCAGTGAAAGCAGGATTGAGCAGCCAGTGAGGCTCAGTGCCGTTAGCAGCTGCCATGGGAAGCGGGTGCTGGTCTGCAGCTACCAGCATGCTGACATTCAGCAGAGAGGAAGCGGGTCTCTAATTAATAGGCTTTGGCATAGATTCAGATGTTGTCATGCCTGTGACTTGATAGGTTTAGTGGAAATATATATCTGAAAGGAAGATCTGTCCTGAATGATTGAGTTATACTGCAGTTAAAAGCAGAACAGATGTATAAGCAGAAGTGATGGTGTTACTGAGAATCAGTTACAAGTCCCATGGGAAAACCTTCATTTGTCAGATAAGGACAATATGCTACACTGCACACATACCCTCCTATAAATGTAATCTATTTTTCTCTGAAAGCATGTGTGACAGCTGTTCTGCCCAGAAGCAAAATGACATTTTATATCAAAAGCATTATTGGCTTTTCTTCTTTATAGATTTTGGTAAAAAATGAAAGAAAAAAGTAATATACAATACATATCTACAGAAACTGTCAGTCTTGGAAGTGGAAAGGTTTTGGCATTTTCTGCTTACTCTGCATTTCACACTATTCTGCATTTTCTAGTTCTCTCTGAGCAAAAGGCTTCATATCTAGCTCATGCAAAGAAAAAAATTATAAACCCTATGAAAAGCCTGCTGGTACAAAATTCACAGACAAAAGAGGTGCAGTTGGTTTCAGATGTGCACCTAGGACAGCAATGAGCCAGAACAAGATGCAGGTAGCTGAATTTGTAAGTCAGTATCCTGGCAGGAGAACCAAAGGATTTCCATTGCCCACTGGAGCCTGGTACCTTTGCTGCAGGACTTGAACTCTAACTAAAGGCAGGTGACGATCCATTCCATATGAAATCTGCTGTTCTGCAGGGAACTGATCCGTGAAGAACAGTGTCTCTTTCCACATAACCCTATCTCCTGGGGTATGGTAGTCCCAGGCCATCTGCCTGGAAGCAATGGATCTTCACTCTAATTCCCTTCTCTTTGGACCCTGCTCACTGAACTCAGGCAGCCTCTGTATTTCATCAGGGCTAACTTTATGTCTTTATGCTTACCATATGGTCTAGGGCTTACTCTGCCAGCTGGTAGGATAAACCACACCACAGACAGGGCACAGGTGACTTAAAAGAAAGAAGATATGGTACCTCATTAGCTTCTCAGAGAAATCCTACTTGCATGCTGTGGGTTCCTGCTACAAAGGTATGTCACCGGGGTATCTCAGCCATTTGAATGCCTGTGAAATGGTTCCTGTGTCCTGTGATAAAGAGTCAGCAAGCAAACACTGTGAAAAAGTCAAGTTTTCCTGCTTCCTCTGGAAAGAAGCCAAGACCACTGAAAGCAGGGTGGGTTTATTTTTTGGTAAAAAAGATTATGTTCACTGGACTGGGTAAAAAATTACTTGACATAAGTTATATGGATTGAGAGAGATCAAGCTCCTGATCTAGAAGAACTGTAGTTGTACAAAATGGAACACCTCCAGGAAGGGCTATAGCAAGAACACCACCACCAAACACATTATAGCTCTGTAATCAAGTACAGGCTCTGGGAGAAGGAAGTTCATGTGCCGTGTGGACGTAAGAAAAATGCATTTACAAAAAACTTGCCTGCCAACAGAGAAACGTAACCTTACACAGAGTTTTGGTCTCAACAAAACATTTTCTGATATAAAAAAAAAAAAATAAAAGTTTGTAGGGAAATTTCCAAACAGATCCATTTTTAATATTTCTCTCCTGGGAATTCATTTACCAGGCGCACAGAAGAACTGGGAACATTTCCTTTTTGGCCAGCTCTCCTTGCTTGTGCTGGCTGCAAGCCATGCAGGTGAGCCTCAGATGTTATCTAAGCTATGAGACACTTCAGAAAAAGAGAAAGATATAGAGCAAATATCCCTATCATCAATAGGCAAAGCCAGGAGTTTCAGCTTTTGGTATCAGCATGGAAAATGTTTGAATGTTTTGAAGACTTCTACATTTATTTAGCTACAATATTCCTTCTGAAGGGCAGCTTTGCAGTAGATGTTATATTTGTCATGATGACACTTCCCCATTTGGTGAGAAATACTTTTTTGTATGATAGCGTATGCGTTTTGTCTATTTATTGGTTAAAAAAACACCAACCCAGATTCTTAATGCAAATAAGGAATTAAGAAGCCCACTGGATTTTCTGATCTGGTTGATGAGCCTAAGCCCACAGCAAATGAAGCATGCAGCTGAAGACTGTATGTGGTGGAGCTTTGATTCAATGTTGAAATCTGTGGAAGCTGTGACTGATTCATACTTTTCACTGTTATGCTCTGTCTCAACTGTAAAAATATTCTACTGAATACTGCTGGGAGATCAGTTTCAGCTGAATTGGCTGCTTTCCATTCCATCTTTAGTAATAGTAGATTTTATGTTTTAAGTTTTGTCATCAACAGATTGATTTTACATGAGAAACTTGTCTTTGCCATCATGGATGATGTGTAATGGTCTCCAAATACAATTCCCAGTTTATTGCAGAGATACTCCTTGCTCAGAATATATTGCTGACCTCTGTGCAATTTCACAGATGCTACCAGTTTGGTTTGAAATCAGTCATTGTCATCAACTCCAGATTAACAAAGATATTAAATCTAATGATTCAGAACAAACGGTTCTTGGCAAACATTCATTACGTAGCATGCTTCAATTCTGCATCATCAGTCTCGTAAGCTCCTTTACCTGTTTTGTGGCTTTGCATTTAGGTGAATTCACCAAGAATCTCAGTCACTTACAGCTTTAGCAAGCTTAATTTCTGTACTGAAATTAGAGGGGATTCTGTTCTCCACCATATTACTGAAGCATTTCACTCCTGTGCTTCTGCACGTAGCATGTTGCACCAACCAGCCCTCCACACTGTTTTAATCCATATTGATGAGGTATCCCACCTCACACAAGATAATACTCTTGTAGCCTTTCCCAGTGACTTTGTGGTAGTATCTCTCTTGTCAGAAAAATGTCATCTTTGTATTTTTGATACTATCTTAGTGAACATTCAAGGCCTTTATACCGATATTGAAGTTTGTAGGCCCGCCAGAAGGCAAAGATGCAGATCTGCTCAATCAGAAGGATACTCCTTGACTCCCCATCCTGAAGTGATATTACTTGTGTGAATGTGCACATCTTCCCTGATTATCTGTAGGATGTTCACCATCTCTTTCTTTTTACCTGTTTCTTTCAGTAAACATAGCCCTTCTGCTTCAAAACTAAATATAATCTAAAAGCTTGTGGATAGAACACACAGACATTTATCAGTACCATGTAAATAAGAGCAGCAATGACAAATGTAGACACAAAACTGATGTGATGGCATTTGGTTTTCACTCAAGCAACCATCTCACAAAACCTAGGCATGCCAAAATGGTTTCTTTTTTTTTATATATATATAATTGTATACTATAATATGCCCATCTGATTTGGATTTCACCAGCTGCCACTTCTTTCAGAGACTCTCAGGTTTTGTACAGCACACCTTAGCATACAGCACACATGAGTATTAATTTATTCAGCAGTGTCCTGGGTTCAGCAGTAGCAGTCATTTTTTCTCCTTCTTGGTAGCTGGTGCAGTGCTGTGTTTTGACTTTCGGGCTGAGAACGGTTGCTGATAGCAAGTATGTTTTGAGTTACTGCTCAAATGTTTGGTTTGTCCAAGGCCTTTTCTGAGCCTCATGCTCTGCCAGGGAGGAGGGGAAGCTAGGAGGAAGGAGAGACAGGACACCTGACCCAGGCTAGCCAAAGAGGTATTCCATACCACAGCACGTCATACCCAGGATGTAACCAGGAGAGACCCGGAAGGGCTGGAGCTCTGGGGGGATGAAGGAGTCGGTGTGCAGTCAGGCAGGGTGAGGTGAGTTATGGGTCAGTGGCTGGTGAGATGTTGTATTCTCTTCACTTATTATTTGCTTTATCATTATTATTTGTAGTAGCAATAGTGATTTATGTTATACCTTAGTTATTAAACTGTTCTTATCTCAGCCTGTGGGGGCTACATTCTTTGGATTCTCCTTCCTAACTCTCCAGGAGTCTGGGGAGCAAGGGGGGGAAGTGAGTGCACAAGCTGTGCAGATTGGTTTAAACCACAACAAGCAGGCAACCTTACAGCTGGGGCAACAGGTAAAGTTAGTGATCAGCATGATATCTCAAGGGGAGAAGTTTAGTTTGAAGTTCAGACCACACCATAAGGCAGTCTAACGCTAACTATACACCAAATCAACACAAATTTTTACTTTCTCACTTTGATTTCAGAGGAACTTATTGTGTACCTTAAGTTCTAAACTCAATCAGCATCTAAAATATGACATAATAGATCCTGTGAAAGATGATGAAATTATGGGACAGTTACTTTGACAATAAAAGAAATAAAAGGATTTTACATTAAGATTTTTTTAGCATGTTAATATCTGATACTGTGAGTCTTGAATATGGATTTCAGACTACGGGTTGTAAGCACCTAAATGAAAACTGTGGTCTGTTTTTCAAAGATGTTTTGTTTTGAAAGCCCTTACTAAAACCTGAAATGGCTAATACCTGTTCTTCCCATCAGTGTGAAGTGTGGGTGCTTCACATGCTAATCAAGTCACACATCCATATTCGGTGGCCTCAAGGCAAGCCTGGGGCTGAATTTTAGAAACCCTGATTAGGATTCAGTTGCCTAAAAGCACTCAAGGCTGCAGGTGATATCTAAGACATATTTGCATGGTCATCCTTTCATACTTGTTACTGGTGAGGCTACACTTCTAATACTGTGTTCAGTTGTGGTATTCTCACTCCAAGCAAGACATTGAGATGCTGAAGTGCTTCCAAGAATGAATGACAAAGCTGGTGAAAGGTGTAGAGAACAAGTCATGTGAGGAACAGCTAAGGGAGCAGGAGGTTGTTCAGTCTGAAGTAAAAGAGGCTCCAGGGGAGACCTCATCACTCTCTACAACTACCAAAAAGGAGGATGAAGCGAGGCAGGTGTCAGTTTCTTCTCCCATGTAAGAAGCAACAAGACAAGAGAAAATGGCTTCAAGTTGTGCCAGGGGAGTTTTAGATTGGACATTAGAAAAATTTATTTGCTGAAAGGATTGTCAAGCATTGGAACAGGCTGCTCAGGGATGTGGCTGAGTCACTATCCCTGAAGGTATTTAAAAGATGTGTAGATGTGGTGCTTAGATACATGGTTTAGTGCTGGGCTCGCCATTGTTAGGTTTGTGATTTGGCTCAATGATCTTAAAGGTCTTTCCGGCATAAATCTATGATTCTGTGCTCTTTCCTGTGATACAGGAAATCTAAAGACCATTGGTCTTCTGGAGTGGTACAAGCCAGCCAGATGAGATACAGTCTCATGTCTCAAAAGGTGCTGACTACATGACACATGGATGACTGAAACCCAGTACTACAGTACCACTTCTGCTGTTAGATATGAGCTGTTTCCACCAGCTTATTCCCTTGGAACCATGAAGGGAGGTATCTCTCCTTCCATTTGCCCTGCCATCTAGAAGAAAACCTAGGATTTTATAGAAATAACTCCCTGTGCAGAAGCATATGATTCTGATACACCCCATAAACCTACAGATTTTTCTGTATGCTCCTACAGATATATAAACATTTGATTCTCCATTATTTAGTGCCTCAGCAGCAGGAAGCAAATGTCAGTTAGAGAGTTATAGGTGGCCAAAAAAGCACAGTGGCTGCATTTTCTCCTCTTTCCTATCTATACATAGAAATATTTTTCAATTCAACATAAAAATATATCAACCAATAGTAGTCACGTGCCTTTTCAAGATGAACAAATTCATTTAGAAACAAGCATAAATGACCAAGCCTTAACATACTCCTTTGAATAAGCTTTAAGAAAGCCCGACATGACCAGGGACCACAAGGGATACAGACAGTGAAGGAATCCTGCAATCAGTCAAAAATGGGTGTCTGCTTGTAGGACCAGGCAGTAAACACTGGAGTTTTTGTTTCTGAGACAGTAGTTAACCACATACTGAGGACACTGTTTCAGAAACTAAATCCTACAAAGTCTCCACTTCCCCATGGTGTAAGTGAGCTTTTGTAATGCCTC
This sequence comes from Melopsittacus undulatus, assembly GCF_012275295.1. Classification (NCBI taxonomy): domain Eukaryota; kingdom Metazoa; phylum Chordata; class Aves; order Psittaciformes; family Psittaculidae; genus Melopsittacus; species Melopsittacus undulatus. The sequence goes on along the minus strand of NC_047557.1, from coordinate 26,584,558 downwards.
TTTCTGCATGAAATCTTCCAGTAATCCCACCTGATTTTAAAGAAGTCTTTCCCACCACTTTTTCTGCTTTTTTAAGAAAATGGAACTGAGGGTTAGATTTATGCAGCCAGTGACAGCCAGTCACCCTGTTGTTCTGATGTCTTTAGAAATTGCAAACAAATGTGTTTCCGGTGCTAAAAAAAGAAATCCTAAACAAGTAAAAATCTCTCTGCCAGAGCAGCTGTCCTTGTCCATGACTTATACCTCTTCCATGCAGTCAGTTTTTCTAAACAATGACCCAAGTGTCCTTGTTTTATAGGAAACTCTCTCATCAGGAACTCCCTCTTGCAAATCCAGACATGCAGAAGTTCAGCACAGGAAGTCAGGCTGTCATGGCTCCAGGCATTGTTAATCATTTTTAAATGATCATTAAAAAGCAGCAGCAAAAGGATGCAGCTCTGGTGAGGTCAGATAACAAAAATGCCTTTTTTTGGGGCGGGGGGCAGGGGGGGTGTGTTAAACTAAAAACACATTTTGCAGACTGAGTTTTAAAACACTTTATTCAATGTCTTGGAGCCTAGGACAGGAAAAGAAAAATACAGTACTGGTCTGACAGTTTCTGAGGCAATTCCTACCCTGCTTCCTGTGGCCCCCCATTCCCAACAGACACATCCAAACTACTTCTGTCTCTCTTTGTGCAGCCACAGTGACTTTGCTGTACCCAGTGCTGCCTCCAGTCTAATACCAGATCTCCAAGACCTGCTAATGCTCAAGGTGCTGTATGTTGCCATAATACTGCTCACCCCACAGTTTCTGGGTGCTGTACTCTGCCTTGAAAATTTTTTAAACCTTCGACTTGTTGAAGCATTTGAGATTTAAATCTTTAGAATTCAGACCCAATTTCAGTCTTTTGATGCAGACCAAGTTTTGCAGTCCATGGCGAACCCATGGTTCGCCATCATTAATCATGTCCACCCATGACTTTGGTGTCATTTGTGCCATCAGCTAACGCTGACATAAATGCCATTGACCCTATTGTTATGAGAAATGAATGGCGTAATGTATCTTTTCTCCCCTTCTGAACCTTTCCTATGCACTACCATATGGTTTCTGTACCAAGGGCACTCCGCCATCTGGACTGCGGAGCATAATGCCCTGAGGAAGACACTGACATAAACCAATTTATGTTAAGACCCAGACCCAGACATACGGTATCTGTGTGACATACGGCTGGGCCCAGCAGATGAGGATGGATTACTGAGTCCCCAGTAGCTTTCCTTCTTCCTCCCTCCATTGGTGGTCCAGGTTCTCGGCTGTGGCAGGCATGTCCATGCAACCCCCCAGGGTCCACTGTGGTTAAAGACACTGCCCACTGTGCCAGCAGGCTCCTGATATGGCCCCTCACAGGCAGGAAAAGCTCTGATTGCCCACCCTGAAGCCACCCAGCATATACTCGTGGCAATGCCCCAGCCAAACAAGAGTGGTCTTGTTGATGGTATCAGTCAACACAATGACCAGCAACCTTTTTCATTTTATAATCCTTTTCTTTTTGTAAACCCTCCCAGTTAACCCCAGAGTGCCTCAACCCCAGTTATACACCTGCCTTTACCTCCCCAGATTTTGATCCCCATGACACCTCTAGGGACTGAGCCCTGCATCTCTGCCTTTCTTCATGTGCCTGAAAAATAACCTCCATTCCGGTAAGGAGCAGAGAATGAATATAGATGAAACTTTTTCATCATAGACAAAGGGAGGACCTTTGCCTCCAGCTCATTTTTGTTTGTGCTCATGATGCAAACACTGTCCATCACCAGTACAAAGACAAAGCATCAATATCCTCTGGTGGCACCTCAAGTGTGTGCTGCCTGGGCCAGCGTCTCAGCAGGGTGCTCTGTGTCCCACCTCTCTGCTCTTCAGGTCACCACCCCTGCCCACACAGGTGAAGCTCACAGCACCTCTGCACCACCATAGCACTGCCAGGAGACCTCAGTGAAGCTTTCAATCACAAATACACTGTGTGTATTTTAAGAAAGCCAAGATAAACTAATGGTTGGCATCCTTAAAAGCAAACAACAAATATTTACATATTTGTCTGCACTTAACTTCACAATTCAGTCTCACACATTTTCATTTCACCTTTCCATTTTCTTTTTTCTTTTCTTTTTTCTGTTTGTTTCATTGCTAAGCATTGAACCAGGTTGCTTGGCAATTAATTCACAGCTGTAGTTGCTAAGGAACCACCAAAGAAAGTAGATTAGTCTCCAGTAACCTGTTTCATTGTCAGAGATGTTTATTTTGCATAAAGGCAATAACTGTACACAAAGGGGTTTATTGAACTTGGAGAAACAAGCAAATTATGCAGCATTATTTTTCCTTCCAATAGCTTTCTCTGCCTCCACAAAGCTCCACACAGACTTGAGCTTTTCCTTAGAGAATAGGATTTATTTATTCAAAACTGTACACTCCTTCCAGTGCCAAACTGGAGGATGTAGACTGTCGGGTTGCACTCCCCTTTCTCCAAGGAGACACATATGAGAGGTATCTGTGTCCTCTGCTCTTTGTCTCCAGGCATGCTCATCTGCCAGCCACCACACCAGGCCCTGACCTGACATCCAGGGAGGTCACAGCAGGCTGCCAACCGACATGAGCCCGAAACAACACTGCTGCTGGCAGCGGGACCCTTCTGTGGAGCTCACTTTTCCCTGTTCAGCTTCTGATTGCTCTGTGTAGACAGAAGGGTAGGGTGTGCTGTGCTTGCAAGGAGAGTGCCACTACCTGTGCCACTCTGCAGCCATGCTGCCCACAGGGTCCTGTCTGCCCTCAGGCCCTGCTGTGATGCAAGTCACCTCCACACATCTCTGATGGCTACAGCTGCCAGACCAGCACTGGAACAAGACTTCTTCCAAACACTCCTGTCAGTAAGCAGCAAATGACGTGTCAGCCACTTACCCCAGCAAAGAGTCTGACTATGTGTCTACTTGCCCTTGGGACCAAGTTTCTACAGTGGTCTTGCTCTAGCACTTTTTCCTGCACTCAGAGCCTTGTCTGTTGGTGAAATCTCTGACATTTCTTCAAATGCTGTTTGGATGGCAACAGACCAACAGGAAGGAATGAGCTGTTTGAGGATTATAGCCACCAGAGATAAAGAATAAATGCAAGAGGTATTAAGGACTACTGAAGTTCTCTTCAGAGCTCCCAGGTAACACTGCCCTTACCACCTCACCTAGTAACTCTGCTTGTGCCCCTACACCGGCTGCTGACAGAAGCACAGATTTGCAGATGTTTGTGCACAGACTTGTGGAGAACCATGGGCCACTTCTAAGAGGCCTTACAAAGTTAATTGACAAAAACAAACATATCACTAAGCACAAATACTTCACATCTCCACTGCCAAAATGTTTTGGGATCTGCGGATCAAAACTGTGTTGAAAGCCAAAAACCCAAAGTCTGTATCCTTTACAGAGTCATTCAGATCTCCAATCGAAGTTACGAAGTGGTGAAGATCTCCTCAGACCATTGATATACCATCCAAGTAAGTCCTTCCAGGTTTGTTTTTTGGGGTTTTGGGGGGTTTTTTCCTGCTTCTTTGTTTTTGGTTTGTGGTGGGGTTCTTTTTTGTTTGTTTCTTACAGTTTTTCTTGGTTGGTTGGTGTTTTGTTAGGTTTGGTTTGGTTTTAGTTTTGATAGTTTAGTTGTTTGTTTAAAAAAGCAAGTCTTAAGATGACAAAAGGAGCAAAGTTTCCAAGAATGAAATCGAGTGTTGATTACTACACCAATTAGTTCTAAAATTAAAATTACAGGAATTTCCTATGCAGGGTGAATTTAAGTTCCATAGGCAGTCACAGTATGGCAGATGGAAATACACAACGACAAATAATACCAGCACATTCTTCACTGAAAAACAAAACTAATAAAAGTTCAGTTTCCTACAGATCCATGCCCTCTTTTGCCTTCCCAATGCAGTAACCTCACTTACCCTATTCTTTCATGTCACTGATGTACTATGGACAGTAATCGTCTGCGTGCATAAAGACTGGCTTACTGCTACTAAACCAATTGTCAAACAGCTAATTATGCTTTGCTTTTTCTCTGAGGCACCAGTTCGGGTCTCTTTCCTCTCTCCAGCCATTTATTTGCAAAAAAATCCATTGGGGCATATTTCATGTTAAGATTCCTATCATCATCTCCTTCAAACTCAGTTAAATTTGGCCAGCAGGTTACAAAGTTACCAGGGGAGAGGGAACTCATACACAACAGAAGAGATAGACCGTGTTACCACAGAAACCTCAGTTCCTTTAGGAAAACTGGGTAAAAGTTGATATACAAGCTTTACAGTTACCAAAAAGAAACAAAGCTCTTGGAAAATTAGTCAATCTATATTTAAAGCTTAAAAGAAACAATTGTAAACCAAAGATATTGTACAATATTTACAGCAATTCTGATGGAGGCACATGTACGAGAATTTCTAGGACGTACAGACTTTGAGTCACCAGAAAAGCTGTTAATGGAGAGAACTGTGCACATACACTTGGTAAAACCTGATGAAATACACACCATCTTACAGCAGTGTTTTGTGGGACTGGGTTTTTGTTACTATAGACAGCAGTGCTAGATTCCCCACCAGCAAAAGTTTACAATGCAACATGGTACAGCTACTCAAGTGCTAACATGGGAATTAAATTCACAACTATATAGCTATAAATTGAATGGCTACCATATAGACTCCTCACAGATGACATTAACAAAACATGGTGCCATCAATCTCCCTCCTCCATTCTCTTCCTCTCCCCAGGAGATCCCTGACTGGGGATGTCTGTTTTATACTACCTTACATTATAGTGTCTGGAGGCTGATGTAACTTTTTCAACATACTGCAAAATCCAGCTGATAACCAGTCCTAGGTAATTTTCTTAATTTACCATTGATTAATGAGCAATACAGCTGTTTCAAAATTTTCCCAGTAGAGCAATTTGTTAGGTCAAGAAGAGGGAAAAGAAATCCCCCACAACTTAAATTAGAGATGTTTCATAGTCTCCTCTACAAAGTAAGTGTTACAAACACTAAGTTCTCCATGCCCAAGTTGTGAAACAATGGCTTGTGTTATATTCCCATGGCAATTTTCCTAAAAAAGAGAAGTCTATAATTCTCTTCTCTGTTTTCAAAGTATGATCTCATTCTCCAGATCTAGTTAAGGACAGAAGGAGCCTAAAATTGTAAGAACAAGAACAGGAAGGGCATCCATATGCTCTTTTTAATAGTCTATGAAAGACTTTTCAAGTCTACACACCAGTCTGCACAATAACCTGGTGTGATGGTCTAAAGCAAAACTCTGACCACTGTCATGTAACAAGATGTGTAAGAAGAGGATCCAAAAAAAATTAAAATTATGTGGATTATATCACCAAAATATACCTCTGTTATCTCCTGAGTCTGCTTGTGCTTCATGAACTTTTTACAGCATTTTAATGAAAACATGGTATTTATTACCAGTGATATAGTTATGTATGAAAAAAGTAACTCCCATTTTAAAATAATAGAAGAAGGATATAATTTTTGGTCAACTAGAAAGAAAATCAGAAAAATAATACATTACTTTTAAAAATTCTGTGGGATCAAAACCTATATGAAATATGATGAATTTCAAATATATCAGATTTTTTTTTTAAAAAAAGTCCTCTATAAATTAGGATGTGTAAATACTCACATATTCTGTAAGTTTGACAGTTGTTGCTGTGAGATTTCTGACTACTTTGTATTAGTTTGTTCACAAGCTTTTTTGGACAAGTTAGGAACTTAAAACAATAAGTTTTCAATCTTAAATTTAATTTCCTGTTCTTTCTGGAATTATTTCCTGTACTTTATCCCCCAGTCTGAAAACACAGAAAGCAAAATCTTGGCCAAATACCAAGCAGGATCTTCATCATGTGCTTACATATGTCAATTTTGATGGGACACACATCACTTCCACAGTTTATCGCTTTGGAAAGCAATGTTGTAGTCTTCTCTACACAAGACTGTGATATCAGCATGACATCAGTAACATTCAAGATCAAGATAAGGGAGAAAGGGAGGTATTAGTGCTTTGTTAAAACAAGGCAAAAAGAAGTATGTGTGCAGAGGGATCTGGACAGGCTGGATTGATGGGCTGTGGCCAGTGGTATGAGCTTCAACAAGGCAAAGTGCTGGGTCCCGCACTTGGGCCACAACAACCCCATGAAATGCTCCAGGTTTGGGGAAGAGTGGCTGGAAAGCTGCTCATGGAAAAGGACCTGGGGGTGTTGACTGACGGAGCTGAACGTAATCCAGCTTGTGCCCAGGTAGCTAACAAGGTCAACAGCATCCTGGCCAGTATCAGCAATAGTGTGGCCAGCAGGGCCGGGCCAGTGACCATGAGCCTATACTGGGCACTGGTGAGGCTGCAACTCAAATCCTTTCTTCATTTCTGGGCCTCTGCCTGCAAGAGAGACATTGAGGTGCTGATGGGGGTCCAGAAAAGAGCAATGAAGCTGGAGAAGGGTCTGGAGCACAAGTGTGATGAGGAGTGGCTGAGGGAACTTGGATGGTTTAGCCTGGAGAAGAGAAGGCTCAGGGGCACTGTATTGTTCTCTACAACTACCTGAAAGGAGGGTTGAATGAGGTGGGGTCAGTCTCTTCTTCCATGTTACAAGCCATAGGACAAGAGGTAATGGCCTGAAGCTGAACCAGGAGAGGTTTAGAACAGATACTAGGAATAATTTCTTCACAGAGAGAGTCATAAGGCATTGGAACAGGCTGCCCAGGGCACTGGTGAAATCACCACTGGAAGTGTTTGAAAACTGTGTCGATGAGGCCCTTAGTGATGTGGTTTAATGGTGGTCTTGGCAGTCCTGGGGTAATGGTTGGACTTGATGATCTTAAAGGTCCTTTCCAACCTAGTGATTCTATGATTCTATAATCTTATTACCCTTGAGCCTGTCAATGTTCTGCAAAATGCAGTCTCAGGGCTGCATACTATAGTAGGAGGATGTTGTAGATGGATGTGAAAAGGTTAACAAAACTAAGCAGATACACCACTATTTTTCAACATTAGTACATAGCATTCAGTAAGGGGAATACTTTAATTTAATTTACTCAAATATTACCTGAAATTACAGTTAAATGTCTGCTACAAAGCCTCATAGTAAATATCATTAGACAGTCATGCCATGTATGTGTCTCTATAAGATTAGATTTCACCAGGGTCACTAGAGTGAACAAAGCCATTCCAAAGTATTTCGTTTAAAATTGCCTTCAAGAGGGCTCTGAACTACACTCTAAGGCAAGAACTGAGACATTTACAGTGTTCACCAGAGTGGTATTCTGGCCTCCAGAAAGGCTTCTTCAGGGGATGAATGTATAAAAGTTGATATGAAAAAATATTTTACAATAATTATATTCTCCTTTCAGATGGAAAAAAAAGTTTGCAAGAAAACAAAAGGTTTTCCATAAAAGAAACCATAATGCTCCAAAAGTGAAAATATAGCAAGAAATCAGTAGCATCTTAGTTTTTAAAACATTACTCCCGTGCTTTGTGGGCACAACTGTGAAGGCACCTCTCAAGACAGCTCTTTAGCTAAGGCTTCTTGTCTGCAATGCCCTACAACTACACAGATGCCAGAGCACATCGTGTCCCCCTCTTGTGCCCTTCCACATAAGACCTCTGAGCTGCACTGCCAGAAAGGGAATTCCTACCCTGCAGTCTCAAAATCAGATTCAGTAGAAACTGGCAGCCACTTCAAAACTAGTCTTCAAGGTCCTGACATGAAAAAATGTGTCAAAACATCCGTCTTATCCAGTGTCCCTTTTCCAAAAGTGCCCAGTAACAAATGCTGCAACATGTAAAATACAATGGGTCACAGCATATGTTTCCATCACCAGTCTGTTAGCTACACAGGAGTAAACAGAGCCAGAGACAGGATCCACACCCCTGGATTTAATAGTGACAGACAAATCCATCCTCCAAAACTTTTACAGACCTTTTTGTGACTCCATTGGCATTTCTGGTGTTCACCGTGTCCCATGCCAATGAGTTCTTTCTCTGTCTTACTCCTGAAATAAAAAATTACCTATCTGAATATATGCCCTGCTAACTTCACCAGGTGTTGATTAATTTTTGCTTTGTGAGAAAAAAAATAGTCATTCTATAGATATTTTACATTGCTCTTCAAATTTTCTCTGTCCATCTTCATCCAAACTACAGGCTTCTCTTTAGTCTTTCCATATATTTGAGACCATTTGATTGGCATTGCTTCATTCCCTGTGACATTGCTTGTCCTGCTTGTTCTTCTAGGAGTTAACTGCCGGGAGCGTCCAAGAATGAATGTGCTAGAGATCCATGTCACATACTACTGACATTTTCTAGCTTGTTCCTTACAACTCTTGTAAGAATTACAAGTGGTCATTTTGCCCTTCTGCTGCCATCTATTTGCTAGACTGGTATTTTCAGGATTTCTCAAGATGTGTGTTTGTATATGTGTGTGTATTTTATGTATGTATATGGGGGTGTGTTTGTGTATAAATAATGCTCTCTTTCTCCATCTGACCTCTTCCTCCCTCTGTCCTACATGCATGTCTTTTGTACTTAGTACACTGAATTTTATGTGCCAGTTAATAATTCAGTATCGTAAGATCACCCTGCAACTCTCCAGAGTCATTCCAAAAAGTTGCATTCTTTAAAACATGCTAATGGAAATTAGTTACAAGAATACCAATATAAAGAAGACTTAGTTGTCTTAGCTGCAAAGTCAGCTCTTTCTCAGATTTGCATGTCTGGAGTGCAAAAAAAATATCAGATACTCTGTTGACTATAAAAAATGTGTCCCTTATTACCTCTGACTTGTAGAGATTTCTAGTGGAATTTGTAAAGTTTTTGATAGCTCTCAAACCTTTTAAGGGGCATTTTCATTCAAAGCAATCCCTGCCCCAAGTGTTTTCTCCATCTGATCAGCCTGGTTTTCCTCAGTCTTATAAAATCCAAGGGTCAAAGCAAAGTCAAGGAGCAGAAAGATTTCCAAAACTGAGATAGTCAGCTCCAAAGAGGAAAACAATCCTTCATCTATTATCAGGAAAATCTTAGCATGACAACATAGACACACAGCAGAGGCATATTGCTGGAGCAGTGGGGACTACTAGAAACTAATTCCAACCAACACGGTTTGTATTGTAGTACTGGTACATTCTACTGGGGGATTTAGGAGACTATATCATCTCCCTGCAATGAAGATAACTGGCAAACAAAAAGAGAATTGCAGCAGTAGAAACATATCTACAAGATGATCCTTTTGAGACTGTGAGTTTTGTTCTCTGACATATCTGGAGGACTGATTCCAGATTCCAGAGATCTGGGGAAAGTTAGCAGAAAGAAGGAGTGCCACCTGGGAGAGAATCCACATTTACAGGCCACCAGATCTCCCGTGGATACTATAGGAAATGGCAATATTTTGAAATCCTGAATTAATCTACAAACACTGAATTACCACCTAACCTCATAAAGTCTATAGAATCTTCCCACTTGACTCTCTGGGGCCAGTTTTCACGTGCCTTAGCTAAAGAAGCGCTTGTAACCTTTACTTTCCCACACCCAGCTCCCTGTCACAGGCCTAAGAGAACCGAGAATCTTTTGGATAGCCAAATCACTCATGGGAACAGACAGATGAGTCACATCAGCACATGTCCCAGCACATGGTATATATTCCATCAGCAGAGCCAGGCTGGTGGTATGTATGTGCTGCAGCATCCCACTTCTATAATAAGGATGCGTTATCAGCTGTAGCTGAAAGCAGATATAAAAAATGTAAATAAGTGGGAAGACAGACTGTAGTTTATTCTCACCACATGTGGTTACAGTAAGTTTTGAAACAGCTTTGGTGGGCAGGTCTGACAAAAATATACAGTACCCACAAGTAAATAATTTTCAGATTATGATTAACAGCTATAAGAAAATAATAGAGAAAAGCAAACAAACAAACAAAAAAAAGTTCTGTTGGAAAAAAACAGCCACAACTGCACATTTATTTTATTTATATTTCACTATATTTCATAAAATGGAAAAAAAAACCCAATCCCCAAAATGCTGATTTGCATTACCAGTTCATGAATCACCTGTTCAGGTAATGAAAGTCAGGGTAGTTAAGTTGATTTATAAACCCCAAGGATCTTTTATCTATGGTTTTTAGGTACTGGAGTCCACCACCAATGTTGCAATTTTCCAGGTGCCTCTGACAACATCCCGAAATCACCAAAGATAAAATTAAAACATCCTGTAAAAAGAAACAAAGGGAGGAACGGCAGCAAAGAATTTTTCTGTAAATAGTCTAAGATTACTGTGCCAGAGGGCCTTTTATACTGTTTTTAACTAAATGAAGAGAACGGGAGATGAGTTTTCCACCTTACAGCCCCATAACAGGAAAAACATGATCACCTGAGGAGAGAGTAAGGTGCAATGGGAAGATTATAAAACCACAGAGACGAAACAAGTAAAGGTACCCTTTAGAAGAAGGCTTGGGAGAGTTTGAAACAGAACCATTGATCTTAGCTTGCAGCCTGTTTGAGGTGGTCCCACTCAAACCAATGAAAAAATCTCCCACTAATTTAAAGCTGTACACATCCTGACCTACTGCATACCTAAAATCCCTGCACAAGAGACACAAGAACCTGCATTATTATGCATAGGACTTATCCATGAAAAGCATTTCTAGCTTCCGGCACTGCAAATGATTGCATATTGAACAAGTAATAGTCTGCATTTCCCAATAAAAGTGCACTGTCCACAGATACTGCTATATTTCTTTCTGACCTGCCGACCAAGGCAGATTTTCTCCTGACACACACAGAAAATCCATGATGCCCAATGATGGGATAAGCCTCTGGCTAGGCAGGAGGTGTTGTTGGCACAGTCTAGCATAGCAGGAAACAGTGGGGCAGATTTGCTCCTTTAGGAGTCTGCAAGGAGTCCCAGAGTTTCTCGCAGAAGACTGCAAGGTTTAAATATGGCTCTATGGTTGTGGGTTTTTTTTTCTCCTAGGATAAAACATCTAGAATTTTCAGGAGTTTTAACCTAAAAACCTATTTAAAAGGCTCAGAGTAATTTGGCAAAAAGACTTGAAGGCTCAGTAATATGGAAATTATTTTCTTATACTAAATATACACAAACTAGTCATTGTAAGACCACAGTGTATAAATTCTTTTATTTGAATGCTCACTATTCTAGCTTTTCTGTGGAAACTCAAGAAATTGCTGCCATATCAAATATCTTTCTAAATTGGTTTAGCTTTGGGTAATAAAACAGAACTGCTGATGCGCCATAATTTCCAGGAAGACTGAGGACACAGATGGCAGGAGAAAATGGAGCTGTCAGAAACTATGAGCATTCATACAGACTGTCACACTATCTGTCCTGATGCTTTTCCCCAGTACCTTGTTTCTGCAAGTGCCTGGGAACTATTGGCCTTCAAAATGGAACAATGTGCCTGGGCTTCTACATACACAAGTGATTTGGAAGCCACAGAAGAAACTGTAAAATGCTATATTTAAAATATTATTCAATATAAAAGTAACACATTTCTAAAAGTTGCCTCCTGCACACAAGGACAGTAAAGAGAAATACTATGACATCTGTTCTATAGCACTTCAAGAAGTGAAAAGTCTGCACATTTAGGAGCGCCACATTTGGCAATAGGTACATATATGTTCCTTTTTTTCCTTTTTAAATTCAGCACTGTATTTGTAGGCATCAGGCTATTTTACAGAGTGAGAAATTTAACTTATGTAAGAAATCAAGAAACTAAAAAAAGAGAAGGAGGTATGTAAACCATTCCCTCAAAGCAGCACAGGAGACCTGCTACAGCACCCCTGCCAGAAGCTAGGCTTCTGTCACAGTTTTTACTCTTTAGCCAAAAGAACATCTTCTAATGTTAGAAATTTTAAAAAAATCTTGTATAAAAAGAGAAAGGAAAAATAAGAAAAAGCAGTAACTTAACAAAGGTAATTTTCATACTATCTAAAATCAACCACAACCCCATATCCCACATATATTCCTTCAGTGACTTTCTCTGATCCAGCTGGAATATGAATGCCAGTAACATCTCTTTGGGTCAAGCTCAATGACTTTCAGGAGAGATAGAGGCTTAAAAACAGGACAGCTTTTCCAGGTAGTGTAAATGAGCAAGGTAGAGATCTCATGTTGAAGAGATAATGAAGTAAAAAGGCAACAGTAAAGAGAGAAGGGTCCAAATACAAAGAAAATAGTCACAAGGTTGTTTGATGATAACTTCATGATATATTTCATAGTGTTGTTTCCAGACTTACCCTCATTTAACCAATAATACTGAAGAAAGCCAGAAAAGAAGAGTATAAATCTCACATTGATCCATGACTTATAGACACAATTCACAGCAGTTCAGAAAGAAACAGAAATATGTTTTAAATTAACAAGAAATAACTTTTTTATTATTATTGGTCAGTTCAAAATAAGAGAATTGATGTTACAGATTATAATAATATCTTTTGATCCAAAATGAAACACTGTTTCTCTTGCAAAGTGTTTTTGCACTTGCAAAAATAAACTGAAGACACTTTTGTTTAAATATATCTATGTTTTAAAGTGTCAGAACGAAGCATGCTCCCTTTTCCTCCAGAATCCTTTAAACAACTTTTTTTTCCATATTTGAGAGAATGTTCTGAAATTGACCATATTTTTTGGTCAAACACATATTCTGTCAAACCAAATCTGGAATCATTCTTGTTTACATAATTGGGGGGGGGGGGGGGGGGGGGGGGAGGGGAGAGAGGTGAAACATCACATCACTTCTAGCATTAAGGCCAAACCAACGTGAAAGTCGTTGCAGAATTTGGAGTTACATGTCCAAGAACTTCCATCACCATGTTTCATTGGTCAAACTATGCCTTCCCACTCTTTCTAAACACAGGTAGTACTTTTTGTTAAATGCTAGACATCATCTACTTTATAAAATCCCATTTATCCAGATAAGGACATTATTAATGTATGGACACTATAATTTTATGAAAGCATCTGGTATTAGGAAGCAAATTTCCTTAGCTACATATATTCTTTTCGCAATCTTTGTGTGTCTCTTCTGCAATGGGAAGAAGAAAAAATATGCATATTTTAGCTCAGTAAGATACCATTTAAGGACAGGCAGAAGAAACTTTTGTAATGTGATCGTACTTGAGAGCATCTCATTAACTGGATCCACCTTTCTCTACAGAAACAATAATTCCTATGGGCAATAAATCTTCCCAGATTCTGTTAATTATTTCCTCCCATTACATACATTTCTAAATGACTCATATTTACTGAGGAAACTAGTTAGACAAATAAGGACACAGAAGCCTGACCAAATTTTAAACAGATTTTTCAAAGTGTTGATAACGGTGGTATTTCAGACTTGTTCCCATCCATTTTGAAACCAGAGCCATTCAATTTTTTTTCTTATGTCAGGACATAAGGGTGACATGAGAGGAAGGAGACCAAAAGGAAAGCAGCTTTCTCCTAGACATAACATTTACTCTCCAGTCTATTCTGCCCTGTTTTCCTATCCATCCTGGCACCTACCTCCTTTAAAAGTCACCTGGGAAATTAGAAGTTCCCCTCAAATTATCAAGCAGGTGTTACACACTGGTGTAACTCTCCAGCATGCCAGAGAAGAGTTTTGGAGACACAAAGACTGCATTTCCAGACAGAATATACAGTGTGTGTTTGCCCTTCTGATTCATGCACTTGGATGAGACTGTGAGAATACCTCCAAAGGGCAAGGAATGAATGGGTGCTTTGTTTTGCTGTCCTCCCTCCCAGCCACCTGCAGGACATCCAACGTTGCTGTCATAGGCTGGCCGCACGCGATACAAGCATGTGCCTGGTACCACCGGTTGGGTCTGCAGCTGGTGCTTCTCCATCAGCAGCAGTGGGGGTCTGCAAGCACAGATCTGCACACACACACACACTCCCCTCACTAAAAGAGAATCCTAAGGCATACAGAGCACATCCAGCCCTCGTTTCCACATTATTCTCCTTTTATCCCACCAGTGTTCAGAGTGTTTTCCTTCTTCCCATTTTGTCACATACACCAAAAGCCATCAATGGTTGTGAAAAGAGATGATAGCTAATGCTGGGTCTGGGCCAGGGCTGTTCACTTTTACTTTAAGCTGTTTCATGCATTTAATATGTTTCTTACATTTTCAAATGTGTTGAAAATAGAGTTCCATGAGGTTACTGTTACTGTTAGCTTTGCTAATTCCTCAACATATTCTCAGGAAGAGTGTGACTCTGGATTTCTATACTACATCATCTCTGGTCTCAGTATACTGTCTTTGACAGAAAATATATGCTAGTCTAAAACATCTTTGCAAAATTAAAACTGAGTAATATAAAGTAAGAAAGAAGCTTTCTCCAAAGGATGACTTTAGTATATTCATGTTTGTTGACTGAAACATCCCGACTGCTAGATCACAAACTTACTGTTTACACATAATCCCTCCCCTTTGGCACTCTCGAAAAAAACAACAAAAAAGGGCTTTTTCATGTCTATAATGACAATGTTTCTCTTTGCAGTATGAAATATGATCAGAAAAAGACTTAACACACACTTTCTACAGGTAATGTGCTTCTGAGTTGTATGCCTTGTGTACATTTGCTTAACTGGTTTACGATCACAGTTTTTTTGGAATATATTTTACTGCATCTGGACAACCTGAAGACATCTGCGAAGCACCACCTTTTTCCACACAGACATTTTCAAACTGGGTGGAGAAGGTATTGCTAGAGTTTGCATACTCAACCTCAGTGGATATGTGAGTTCATATTCAGTGTTTTGAGCTCCAAGGTCTTCTAGAGGTCTCTTATATATGAAGTCTTCAAGCTCCCTCAGGAATTCCATTCTGTTGATAAAAGAAGTCTTTCTAGCTCCAGCAGATTAATTCCTTCTCAGCTATTGTAGAGAAGGCCAGTAAGATGCCCTGTCTGACCTGCACTGTTATCTGCATCATGTCACTGGAAGCACAAAAGAACTATGAGAACCATGCAGCTAACCTATCAAGATTTTCACCTATGTACTGACCCCTAGACTGTGCTCCACTTTCAGAACTAATGTGTATGTATGTAGGTGCATACTCACACACATACACACACACAAATATAGCACCTGGGCAAAGAAAGAAAAATGTTTAGGAGCTTGAGGTGGAGACATAAAGAGCACTGACCAGAGCAACCAAAGCATTTCAGACACTGACAGACAAAAACCCATGAGTATTTTGCCCCTGCCAGGATTCTAGAGAGCCAGATGTGCCAGAGCTGGAGGGTGTGGGGTAGAGGCATATATGGGATTGCATGCAAAGAAGTGAGACATTGCTGGGGGCACTTGTTTATAGGAGAAATTATGAGTCTGGCTGTCTTGGTGTCCTGGAGCCATCACACTGCACCCATCATCTGCAGAGGCCAGGAAGGTGAGCGGACTGCAGTTGCAGGGAGTGGAGGGGGTATCAGGAAAAGGAATAGCTGAAGAGAAGAGGGTGGAAAAGTCTGGAAGTTACAGATTTTAGGATTAGTTCAGATGACGGAAGGCTCAGTGAGAGAAAGACAGGAGACATCATTGTCCCCCTCCCCAGTTGGCTCCCCAATGACTCTTTCTTATTTCTCCTCTTCAGCCATAGTCTCTTGTACTTCATACCTGGTCTCAGTCCTCAGCCTACTCCTTCCCACAAAAGAGCCAGTCATTACCACAACAAAAGATTTCTGGTCCTCCGGAGGCAGACACAGAATAAGGCATGTTGGCTCCACTGCTGGAAGCTCATGATATTCTGAGTCTGGTGAAAAGACTTGGACACACAGAGCTCTCTGGTTGAGGCTGTGAACAGCTGGGATAAATCCAAGAGCTGCCTTGGACTTGCTTTTATTTATTTCAAGGTCTAATCAGACCCTGGCCAGCAGCAACAGAGAGCAAATATGATTTACAACCACCTTTTCTAGTGTAGCCAAAGATTATTCTTTCTTCCAGGCCAGAGATATCTAGTCTCTCCCGAAACAGTCTTCCCCACAGCTTTTTTTTTTTCAATGCTTTTTTTGTCTCTGCTCTTTGATGTCAATGCCAAAACTCCCATTTATTTCATCAAGTGTAGGGTTTGTCAGTGCAAGATACAGGGGAAAACAGCAGGCTTCTGGTTTAACATGTGTGGGAAGGACATTTTGCCATGTGACTAGCGAGTCTCCATCTTTTCTAACTGAACCTGGTAATGCAGTAGCAACAGTGCATGAAACGACCTTGCCTGGTGTGCAGTTTAACAGACATGGTAGCGCTGGGGTGGCAGCCTGGTGTGTGAAGCTGAAGGCATGCCAGCGGCTCTGCTATGTGGGTTGTCACATCAGGACAGCTAAGCATCCTCACTGGGCGAGAAGGGAGTTACATACCTGCTTTTTTAGTAGATTTTGCAACGTGTCATGTAGTGCTACATCTTCCTTTCACATTTTTGCAAGCAGTTTCTTTTGTGTCCTCTCTGGTAGCAGAGGAACATTCGTTCAGCATAAAATGAGTCCTAGACAGACGCGAAGCATCAGCTTTTGACACTAGCTGACCTATGACTTCATACTACCCTGTACTGAACACCCCCCAGGAGACTGGGCTTCCAGCACAGCTACCTGAAAATCATAGAATCATAGAATCATAGAATAGTTAGGGTTGGAAAGGACCTCAAGATCATCTAGTTAGAATCCCCTGCCATGGGCAGGGACACCTCACACTAAACCATATCACCCAAGGCTTCATCCAACCTGGTCTTGAACACTGCCAGGGATGGAGCATTCACAACTTCCCTGAGCAACCCATTCCAGTACCTCACCACCCTAACAGTAAATTTCTTCCTTATATCCAGTCTAAACCTCTGCCATTTAAGTTTCAACCCCTTACCCCTTGTTCTGTCACCACAGTCCCTAATGAATAGTCCCTCACCCACATCCCTGTAGGCCCCCTTCAGATACTGGAAGGCTGCTATGAGGTCTCCACGCAGCCTTCTCTTCTCCAGGCTGAACAGCCACAACTTTCTCAGCCTGTCTTCATATGGGAGGTGCTCCAGTCCCCTGATAATCCTCGTGGCCTCCTCTGGACTTGTTCTAACAGTTCCATGTCCTTTTTAAGTTGAGGACACCAGAACTGCACACAATACTCCAAGTGAGGTCTCACGAGAGCAGAGTAGAGGGGCAGGATCACCTCCTTCAACCTGATGGTCACGCTCCTTTTGATGCAGCCCAGGATACAGTTGGCTTTCTGGGCTGTGAGTGCACACTGCAGCCGGCTCATGTTCATTTTCTCATTGACCAACACCCCCAAGTCCTTCTCCACAGGACTACCATGAATTTCCTTTTTGCCCAACCTGTAGCTGTGCCTGGGATTGCTCTGACCCAGGTGTAGGACCTTGCACTTGGCATGGTTAAACTTCATGAGGTTGGCATCAGCCCACCTCACAAGTGTGTCAAGGTCCCTCTGGATGGCATTCCTTCCCTCCAGCGTATCAACAGAACCACACAGCTTGGTGTCATTGGCAAACTTGCTGAGGGCACACTCAATTCCATTGTCCATTCACTGACAAAGATATTAAACAAGACTCGTCCCAACACTGATCCCTGAGGGACACAACTCATTACTGGTCTCCAGCCAGACATTGAGCCGTTGACCACAACTCTTTGAGTGCGACCATTCAGCCAGTTCTTTATCCACTGAGTGGTCCACCTATCAAATTGATGACACTCCAATTTAGAGACAAGGATGTCATGTGGGACAGTGTCGAACACTTTGCACAAGTCCAGGTAGATGACGTCAACTGCTCCAACCCTGTCCATCACTTTTGCAGCCCCATCATAGAAGGCCACCAAATTGGTCAGGCAGGATTTCCCCTTAGTGAAGCCATGCTGGCTGTCACCAAGCACCTTGTTGTTTTTCATGTGCCCTAGCATGCCTTCCAAGAGAATCTGCTCCCAGATTTTGCCAGTCACAGAGGTGAGACTGACTGGTCTGTAGTTCCCTGGGTCATCCATTTTCCCCTTCTTGAAAATGGGGGTTATATTTCCCTTTTTCCAGTCGTCAGGAACTTCACCTGACTGCCATGATTTTTCGAATATGATGGCCAGTGGCTTTGCAACTTCATTCGCCAGCTCCTTCAGGACCCACGGATGGATTTCATCAGGTCCCATGGACTTGTGTACATTCAGGTTCTTAAGATGGTCTCAAACCAGATCCTCTCGTACAGTGGGCCCAAGGTCTAGGTTTTCACAGTCCCTGCGTCCGCCTTCCAAGACTCGGGTGCTGCAGTCAGAGCCTTTGCCAGTGAAGACCGAGGCAAAGAAGCCATTCAGAACCTCAGCCTTCTCCAAGTCTTGTGTAGCCAGTTCTCCCGAAAGTTTCCGGAGGGGGCCTACATTGTCCTTAGTCTGTTTTTTAGCTGCTACATACCTATAAAATCCTTTCCTATTATCTTTAAAATCCCTTGCCAAGTTTAGCTCCAATTGGGCCTTAGCTTTCCTAACCTGGTCCCTAACTATCCGGACAACATCCCTGTATTCATCCCAGGCTGCCTGTCCTTGCTTCCACCTTTTATAAGCCTCTTTGTTCCTGTGAATTTTTCTCAGCAGCTCCTTATCCATCCAAGGAGGTCTCCTGGCCCTCCTGCTGCACTTCCTTCTGGTCGGGATGCAACACTCCTGAGCTTGTAGCAGACGATCCTTGAATGTTAACCAAGAGTCTTGGGCCCCCTTGCCCTCTAGGGCTATATCCCATGGAACCTGGCTAAACAGGTTCCTGAAGAGCCCAAAGTCTGCTCTCTTGAAGTCCAGGGCAGTGAGCTTACTGCACGCTCTTCTCACTATCTTGAGGACCTCAAATTCGACCGTCTCATGATCACTGCATCCAAGACTTCCCTGGAGAGTCACATTTCCAACGAGCCCTTCCCTGTTGGTGAGCATGAGGTCAAGCAGGGCACCTCTCCTCCTCGGCTCCTTTACTGCTTGCAGAAGGAAGTTGTCTTCCACACAATCGAGAAACCTCCTGGATTGCTTGTGCCGGGCCGTACCGTCGCCCCAACAGATGTCAGGGTGGTTGAAGTCCCCCATGAGAACAAGGGCCTGCGAGTGTGAGGCTTTTCCTATTTGTCTGTAGAGTTCTTCATCCACAAGTTCCTCTTGATCAGGCAGTCTGTAACATATCCCCACAGTAATGTGTCCCATCACCGATTTCCCCTTAACCCTGACCCACAAACTTTCTGTTAACTGATCACCTGTCCCCAGGGAGAGTTCCATACTCTCCAGCCTATCCCTAACATAAAGGGCAACTCCCCCTCCCCTCCTACCAGGCCTGTCTTTTCTAAAAAGCCTATAACCTTCCATTCCAACACTCCAGTCAAAGGAGCCATCCCACCATGTTTCGGTGATGCCTATTATATCATAGCCCCATAGATGTGCCCACAGCTCCATCCACCCTGTGATTTAGGGTGCTGCTCTTTCAGGGTCTTAATAACATAATCTCAAAGAAAATATTAGAGAATTCCAGATACCAGCTTTTACCAAATAATTAATAGTATCTTTCAGACTAAGACAGGAGAGGTAAAAAAGCTGTTTAGTAAGTTACCCAGTGACTCCTGCCTTTCCATATTAAATTGCTGAAAAGCATTTTGTAAGTAACCAGGACATGGTCACTGATAACAAACGATGGACTTGTATTGACACTAGTTGCTCAGACACAATGTGCATGCTTTGACCAAAAAAAAAAAAAAAGCTGTTCCAATGTACTTCTTATAACTAACCCTTAGCAGGCATTGAACAGTGGATTCCTTCAGCATGGAAGCTTACATCATAACCTTTTCTCATCACTAGTGCTATTAATCTTTTCTTTCATGAGGGACACTATTACGTCCCAGAACACTGTGCTTCACCAAATTAGCTATTTCTTGTCCAACAAACTGGGAAACAAGAGAAAACAGGTATTTGATTGCTTATAACTCAGAATTATTTTTCATTTAAGTAAGCTTTGGAATGTTAAACTGTAAGTAGAGTCAACAGGTTATACCATATCATGTCAGATAACACAGAAGAGATCACATTTTGGATCTATAAGTAGCCCAGATAATTTTTTATATAGTGCAGAAGCTTATTTTGGTTTAGATTTTTTTCCTACATCATTTATTTGATAGTGTGACAATCTGCATGTTGTTATTTCAGGTGTGTAGCCTCCACTATAAATACCCAAAATTGACTCCATACACAGCCGCCTCCCTGGTTGCTGTGGTTGGAGGATAGGTGTGAAACAGAGAAAAATACGGGTGGCTCAAAGGTCACAGCAAAGACACATGGTGACAGACATGGAAAACTGTAATCATCAGGCAAAACAAGCTACATCTACATCACATTTCAGGACATACTTACAACCAGGACATACTTACAAGCCACTGAGGCCAGATTTTGCAGAAGCTAGTGTACCTCAGTGCTCATTTCATTTCTAGAAGTTGGATGTTGCTGGAGCATAGTTACTTGCAGGACAAAGGCATGTGGTAAGACTTTACAGTGCATCACACCAGCACAATTATTAAAATCAGACATTTTAATAAATGTCTCACACTAAAGAGACATTCTGTATTTCCAACTGACTTTGTCACAAATTAATAACAACTTGGCATGTTATCTAGCTCCCATATGCTTTTCAATTACATTTTTGTGCCCAAATGTAGTCCAAATGTAGTCCAAACACATACCTTTATTTCTTCACACACAGAGCAGACTTCAGCTTTAATGATACTGCATGTTTCTGGAGTTGAAAAGTGGGGGTTAGAGGAAGAAACAGCACCTTTTGGGGCACAGTATAGTGGCTGTAATGTAAAGCCTTTCAGCTGTCTGTTTTAAATCTGTAATGTCTCTTACAGGGGATACCATCAGTTGCCATGCCATACTCCAAGATGGCTTGGCTTCAGGGAATGCTGTGGCAGGGCTCTCATCTTTCTGACAGGGCTCAGAAATGAAAAGCTCTCTCCATCTAAGCAAGGACTAGAATAGTATCAGAGATAAAGATGGGATTTCCAGACCACTGCCTTAGCCGGTTTTGAAATCAGTAAGCATAATTACCAGTGGCAGCTGAGTTAGGCCGGTGAGATTCAAATGAAACTAAAAATTAATGATGCCTTTAAGTCCAAGACAGTCCTCCAGATACACAACAGTCCCTGCTTAGCTTTTGTCATCATTTTGCATTGACAGGTTTGCATATTTTCTTTGAGCAAAACTCACATTCTCACTGTTCATGCAAAATGCCAGAGGCCAATTACTTGTTACTATTTATATAGTTTTTGGCTCTGTGCAAGTTTATCAAAAACGTGATCCTGCAGAAAGACCTTTGAAATATAAATGGATATAAATGAAATATAAGACCATTATTTTTCCCTTTTCACATCTCACCTGGAAATTTTTTCTTCTGGGTGGAAGAAGAAATAGGCAAAGGTTTAACTGCTGGAACATGATGCCGGTCATAAGAACTGAAGCACACCATGAGAAGGAGAGCTGGGAATTGTTCCACACTTTTTCTTTGTTCCATACTTTAGTTTCTTTTTCACACACTAATGTATCATATTTTTGAGATCAGTAGTAATTCCTCCTAATGTATTGATCTACTCTGCAAAAATTGTATTACATCTTCCATTTTTTACAATCTTCAGTTACCCCATATTAAATATAGTCAAGCACCAGTCAAACACAACTTTATGTTCAGAGATAATATCTTTCAAAAGAGAAGAAAGGACCTTCCTTTTGTTGGATCAGCAGCAACAAAAGCTCCCAAACTCCATAACATAACTGAGTCCTTGACAAATCTACGTTAAACTAGTAATTTCTTCTCTCATAACAATATAAATCTCAAGGATAACTTTACCTACTCTAAAATTAGTATTTACAGAAGTAATCCGCTCCATCATTTGAAGCAGTTGTCTATGACACAGGAACAGCCCCAGGCCTCAGGATACTTTATACTGGATCCCAGGAAGGAGACTGGGACAGCAGCATGCCTGCAGGGAGCCTGTAGAATGTGTAATTCAGCTCACTCATGTGCTGTGCTTTGTAGGAAAGATTTTTTGCAGAAATTCCTGGCTATGACTCTGAGCAGACAGAGGCAGGTCAATAGAATAAAAATTAACCTTTTTAGAGCTCTAACTTCAAATATTTTCTGACTTTGAATGCTGGCCCATCTACACTGAAGCACTAATTTGCAGACCTCTCATAATTTTATAATTTTTTTCTTTCTTTTTTGTAACAATGAAAATACAAGTATCAAACTACACACTATGCTCTGATTAAGCAAAAATGTCCCATATACCAGCAGCGATAAAATGGCTCCAGCAGAGATTGTCACTGCGTGATATAGCCCCCAAATTCATATAAAAACACACTGCTGCCACTGATCATTACTCCTAACAGCAGTAATCCTCCCTGAATGGATTTATTAAAGTGTCCTCATCATCACTGTGGGTTGTTAATGATCTGCTCCTTACAACCCTTTTTGCTGTGTCTACTGCTTAACCCACATCTGTTTCTGCTTTTTGGTTTTTTTTTCCCACACACACATTATCATCCACTGAAAACATTTTCCACATCTTCTCTTGTAGCACAGCTAGAGAAAGCCTCCTGATAGTCATTTGAAGTCTGCTTATCCTGGATCTTCTGCAGAAATACACTTGTAAAATCAGCAGCTTTGCATGCCCCTACCTCCAAATCCTCCAGGAACAACTACAGTGGTGACATCTGCCAGTCTTGTTAAGAGGGACCACATTTTGCCTTCTGCCTCAGACACTGTCTGTACCTATGCTCCCTGACTAGATACAGCACACTGTAGCACCCTGTTTCATTGGCTGTCTGGAGAGGCTCCTCTTTGGAGCACAGCAGGCTCCAGCCTGGACCACCTCCATAAAATCGTGTAGAAAATACATTGCTGAAGAAATGGGATAAGGATGCATGCCGATATGTGCTTGGTCTGATGCACGCACCCTGATGCATGCTGATTCATCCTGATGTGTGCTGATCTCACCCATATACAGTGCTGGGGATAAAAAAAGATAGCATAAAAACTGGTCCAGGCACTTGGAGATAATATCTTCTCAAGACTGCTTAAAATCCCATAATCCCACTGACACTGCATGAAAACAGTGGAAGTTCTGTATATTTTTCTCAAATTTGGCTTTATCTGAACTCTCTATTTTGCAGAAAGCATCAGTGACTCCAGCCAATCAGCTTGCCAAAGGGCTTGGACCTTTTGATGGAAAAAAAATTTAAAAGTCCTCAATTTTGTAATCCTCAGCTTTAAGTTTGCTTCCCTTTCACGGCAACACAGAAAATTTAAGTATGAAAATTTCATTAGTAATGCAATTAATCCTGCTGTTGGATTCCTGCCATTTTAGCTTATCTTGAGGACATTTTAGCTTAGGTGATCAATTGATGCTTTGCAGAGATACAGCAGAAAAATCCTAGTATTAATTTTCTTAATAATTTTAATCTATTTGGAGTTGAATACTGTTACTGTCTGGGCACAAAATATAATTCAGTTATGCAAGGAAAATGCACATCATACTCCCTGTAACCGTTTTGCTCAACTAGCTTTTGGATATTTATAGATTAAATAAACTGATTGAAAACAAAATTTAGAGTACTATTCTAAAGGCAGCATGGTTAAGGATACTCTTCAGAAGGAGTGCTTGTTGATGTTTTTTGGCACCTCATAGGAAAAGCAGACCCTTTTAAAAAAAAAAAAAGAAAGAAAATAAATTCTGTTGAATTAGCCCTTAAAAAGTACGAGGAGACTTCCTTGCCTTGCTTGTTATTTTTTTACAAACAGTACTAGATTTCCATAGGGTTGCTCTGTGAACTGTTAAACCTTCTGACACCTCTTTGTAACTTGCCTGTTTACTTCAAGGTTACAAGAAATGCAAGTACTTCCTTCTTAATCTATCACATACTATTCTAAAAAGCCAAGATGCAAAAGCTTGGTAGCTACATCATCTGCATGAACCTGTAAAGAGAAAATTACACCGAAATACAACTCAGAATAAACCCTCACTTTGCCATTCCAGCAGAGCTAGCCTTTAAAAGGGTAGTATCCATTTAGATAACAGACATTAAAAAGAAATATCAGTTATTATAGCCTGGGTGTCAATTCAACAGTCAGCTTCAATCTATTACCTCCAACTGTTCACGTTATATCTTACTTTTGTCTTAAAATACAGTTCTTATTGGAACTATAAAAACAGATTGGAAAACAGATCAGTACCCAAGGAAGTCCTGTGAAATAAATTGACTATGAATACCTTTGACAGAAATCTCCAGTTGCATGAGTTGCTTTTGTCTTGTCTAGCTGTTTCAGGTGGTCTTGGACTCGACTGGTTATGAACCTATGCCATTGCTTTGGAAGATCTCTAAGGTCAAAAGTAATGTAAAGAAAGGAGATTTCAAAGTGTGCCTGGAAGACATCAGATTCTCTTGTTATCGATCAAATTACAGTATGGTCAGAGATATCAACTTCCTCAGATAACCTGTTCTCAGACAGCTTTTCTTCCAGTGGCAAAAGATACAAAAAAATTCATTGGAAAGCAAAAAACTCCTGTAAGAATTTCTAAAAGAATAAAAGGTATGTATTTCTATTTTATGCATACAAAGTCAAGACCCAGAGCCAACACCTATGTCTCTGAACATCCCTCTAAAATCAAGAGTTGAGTCCAAATATCTCAGCATTATTGTTCTATTAAATAATTAAGCTGCAACTTACTCTATATTCCAAGGTATATTAGAGTTTATTTCTTTTTTTGTTATTCTTGCTTAACTGACATTGTAAGACCATGGTGAAACTTCAGTAGTCTTTCTCTCTTCTACTGTTTTCATTTGAGCTGGAAACTGTCTACTGAAAGTATAATATTACTTTTCATTTTTTATTTTTCAGTAAAATCAAAGTACAGGGACATTATAGGGGAAAAAATCACCAAGCACACACACACACTGGCATCCTTGGCCCTTTAGAGAAGGTTTTGTTGTACTAAGCTCAAAGGGCTGGCTTTCACCTTTTACAACTGCAATGATTTTAGTTATGAGTAAGGCTAGATGCTGTCGTGGTTTAAGCAGAGTCAGTAACTCAGAACTACAGAGACACTCGTCCACTCCCCCTCCCCCAACATTCTTCCTCCCTTTGCTCCCAGAGGGATGATGGGAAGAAGAATGGAAAGAATGTAACTCCCAGGGGTCCAGATAAGAACAGTCCAGTAACTCAGGTATAACACAAATCACTGCTGCTGCCAACAATAATAATAACGTAAAGGAAAATAACAAGGGGAGAGAATACAACCACTCACCACCTGCTGAGCAATACCCAGCCTGACTGAAGCAGTGATCTAACCCTTACAGGTAACTGCCCCCAGTTTATATACTGGACATGACGTGCTGTGGTATGGAATACCTCTTTGGTTAGTTTGGGTCCGATGTCCTGTCTCTGCTTCCTCCTGGCTTCCCCTCCTCTCTGTCAGAGCATGAGACTCAGAAAGTCCTTGGTCAGAGTAAACATTACTGAGCATCAACTAAAAACATCGGTGTTATCAGCATTGTTCTCAGGCTGAAAGTCAGAAACATAGCATTGTGTCAGCTACTGAGAAGGTGAAAAATGACTGCTACTGCTGAACCCAGGACAGATGACTTTAATGATTGTATAAGAGTGGATAAGAATCCTCAAGCCTACATTAAGAAGCCAAGTTCCAGTAAGCAGGGATGTTCAGACTTTTATTTGGAGCTATTGTAAGAAAGAGCAAATGATCTTTAGACTGCCACACACTCCTTCTCAGTCATTTCAGAGCAAGAGCAGTGAAATGCCATAATAGAAAACAACAGTCTCACTCATGGGCTTCTCTTTCAGTAACCTCAACTCACTTCATTAGGACCTGATCTTGAGGTTACAGAAAAAGCCACTTACCCAACAGTTGGAGACAGTATTCAGAATGATAAATATATACTTTTGACTAATTGTGGTAAGCTCCTAAATCACGTGGAGTTTTGGCAAGCATCAACAGGTGTTAATGTCCTGTGGTCTTTGGTGTGCCAGGTTTTCTTTTCCACAAAGGCAGTAGAGGGTACTAGAGGCTTAGCAAGGGTGTCACAAATTCTTAAGGAAGCACTGCCTGTGATTCTTTAGAAAGGCTGGTTGTCTGTGATTTTACAGTGCTCTGAAAGGCTCCATTGACATGCACTTTCAGAGCACAGTGACGTTAGTCTAGTTATTTGTCCTTTTTATTGGTCTTTCCATTAAGTGGTTTTGCATTTGTACCTCTCACTAATAAGGGAAGCCTGTTTTTAACTAGGAGCTCCTAGTTACATTAGTGATAAGTCACTGAAACACAAATGCAAAGTTGGGCATTGGTTGAGAGTTTCTCCTGACCACCCTCAGTATTTCAAAGCCACACTGTGCTGCACACACACTATTTTCAGTACTCTTTTCCATAGCCATGTAGCCACATGGTTTCTTTTAAGAGCAAAAGGCTGATGACTTCTGTTTAACACTCTGCTTTTCTTATACTATCTCCAGCAAGTCAGAAGCTTATGTCCCAGAAAAACCTGTCCTCACAATAACTTTTAGGAATGACTGGTTCTTAAAAGGATGCCATTTTAGAATTGCAGCTGTGTGTGAAATAGTAAACAACTTTATATACTGAGAAATACCTGGGAAGCAAGAGACAAACCAGCACCTCTGCATTCTGAACTGTTACTTATCTTATTACATAGGTTTATTTTCAGTATGAATAGCGCTTACACAGTTCTCACCACTAACATGCTAACAATGATTAAGCCAGACTTGGACATCAAATAGTAGTGGAAACAGCTGAATGGTATTTCTTGTAGGATATACAGCAGTTAACAATCCATGTTCTGAATTTTTGCTTTATTGTGACGTCAGTACCAAAGCTAGACTGAAGTTACTTCAGAAAGAAGCTGATACAGCAGGGTCATGTAGCTGTTTGCTGAAACAGCTTGGGCTTGATTCAATTAGTAGATGGAGCTACTGTTCCACTTCTAACTGAAATGTTTTGGAAGCGATACCCACATAGCGTTGTTCTGTAGTAGGGAATTAACACAAAGACAGTGAAGCTGAACAAATCTTTGCAAAATTGAACTATACAAACTTTTAAAAGCATTTTGACTCCCTCACTGTGTCCTTAGGTTGCTCTTGGCTAGTGTCCAGCTCCTGCATAATTTGGGAGCAGCCAACCACTGTGAGACACCTGAGTGTCTTGAAAACACCCAGGACAGATACAGATAGAAAGAAGTGGATTTGGTGTGCCACTGCAATATAATCCAAGACTCCAGTGACCTTGTTCAGATTATTTATGTTTAACTGTCTATTATAAAATTACGCAGATGACATATGAAGTATGTCCACTAGTACAGTCTCGGCCTCACAAAACTTGCAGTGGGGAAGTTGCATAATTTTTAGTCCCTTGAAGTCTTATCAGCTTGTGAAGATGGGCTTAGGAAAATGAAAATTTTAAAATAGAAAAAGTATGTGACTGAAAGTGCTTTAGACAGCTGCTATATGAGGTAGCAGGTGGTGAACCTACCCAAAGACCACAAGAAATATTAATATTTAAAAGGTCTTACATTTCACTAACTTCAGATAAGTGCATGGTATTGTCTGTTGCCTTAAGGGAGTGGCAACCATGGAAATCAGAATGACTGAATTAGAGAAGGACCTTCATTTTCTCTAAAATGGTTCTCCCTTGGCACTTCCTCAGACCTGTTCTCCACCTCATCAGCTCATCAGCACTTTGGGCTGACACCACACTGGGCTACCGGTAGCCTCCCCCACTTTTCTCCAGGTTACAGCAAGACATATACATCAAGGTAAAGCTCAGCTCTGTCATGGTTGCTGCTGGTTCATGAGGCTAGCATGGCAACTTTTGGAGCTGCGTGTCATCTGTTACATCAGCTGTATCTGTAACTTCCTGTGGTTCTCATGGGCCTGTGATATGCATTATTTCTAAAATTCATATTATCGCAAATCTTTTCTTTTTCTGGCTGCATGTTTCAAGTTTTTGCTTTCTGGGCATTGCTTATAGCTGGAGAGCATGATGCTAGTCTGAAATCCACATAAACTGTTGTCAAGACAAAGTTTGGCAATTAAAAAAAAACAAAACACACAGGTTTGCATTTTACTCCCTAACATTAGGTTGCTTTAGAATTAAATACATGTCCCCACCAAATTCAGGTAAATGTGCATACAATGGTACCTTCATATATAAAATCTCCCAGACTTCTACATTTGCAAGCTGATCTCTTTTTTTTTGGCAGGAAGAGATACATTGTGGTTGTCTTTTACTGTTGAAACTAGTTGAGTGCTGCACTGATGGGAATATTGTTTATCAATCTGCCACTCAAAAAGATGTTGAAAGATTAATTACAAAGTTTTGTTCACTATGCTATAAATCACCATGTTTAAAAATCTAAGTGGCTGTACAAGTTATCTTATTCTAGGGAAACATTCAGCATTTTAGATGAAATAATTTTTTAGAAGAAAGAAATAATATCTTAGGGAAAGCATTAGTAAGTTTCAGTGTTTCCTAACTGAAGTACTTTAAATCTTGCAGACTACAGAAATTTGGGATTTTATTTTTATCCAGGAGTAGAAAAAGGTATTTTTAGTTATATGGGAAATGACAAGCAGTTATAATTATATTTGCACTGATTCATTAAACACAAAATGTGCATGCAATAAACTGTATGCTATATAGTATAATCTTAAAAAAAAAAGTTTATGACACGAGTTGGAAAAGACATTAGCAATAATGAGGATGCCACTGATGAGCTAAGCAATGTTGAGAACCTGCATTGTTACCAACTTTTACATTTTTTTCCTGTTGATTCACTGTCTTCAAGAATACAAGCAAATGTTGTTTGCAACAGTACCTGTCATTTTTCTTGAAAGCAAATTCCTGGAATCTTGCAATAATACAAGTCTAATGTCTGACTGGCCACCAGTACTTAAACAAACTGTCAGGTTTGGGGTTGTGGTGTTTTGGGAGGGGTTGGTTGCTTGTTTGCTAATAACCTCAATGCCAGCAATACTAGCACATTTCTCCAGAGGTATTTCAAGGTTTCTCCAAAGCCAGCCTAACATATTGTTTGTGCAGAAGATTTTGTTAAAAAGTTAGTCTATTATCTTAGTTTAGTGTAAAAGTAGAAGGTATCTTCCTGTCTCTCTGAAGATCATATCCCTCCAAGAGTGCAGGAATTCAGTTTTGCCTTTGCAGCAGAGAACTAAACGAGCAGGTAGGGAGAAAAAGAAAACAAAAAAAAAAAAAGAGGAAACAAAAAAGAGAGAGATCTTGAGAGCAGATTTTAGCCTGCATTTGTTATGAGAAGCTGTTGGAGTCCTGGAATGCTAGCTGAAGTCATCAGGAACCTCTGTGATATGGGTACAGGTGGTCTGTTGTGAATAATTTTTTTTTCTTTTAATTTTTTTTTAAATTGTGCATATTACATATACAGGTGGGACAAGACTGCCCAGGTTAAGTGTGAAACCATATCTTCAGCTGATATTTACCTTGATTTCAAGTTTGACTTGCCAGTAGACATAGCCATAGGCAATTCATGGCAGAGATTCAATCTCTTGCACAAAACTGTCACCTTGTGAAAAGAATGAAGAAGAGAGGAATAAGCCAGAATCTCCAGAGAAAAGGAGCAGCTGCAGAAGCCACAGGCTCTTCTACTTCTTGTCTCTTGTTGTCAAATTTTAGACAAATTGTTGACAAATTTTAGAATCATAGAATAATAGAATAGTTAGGGTTGGAAAGGACCTTAAGATCATCAAGTTCCAATCCTCCTGACATGGGCAGGGACACCTCACACTAAACCATGCCACCCATGACTCTGTTCAATCTGGCCTTGAACCGCCAGGGATGGAGCATTCACAGCTTCATTGGGCAACCCATTCGAGTGCCTCACCACCCTTACAGTAAAGAACGTAAAGAACTTCTTCCTTATATCCAATCTAAACTGCCCCATTTAAGTTTTAACCCATTACCCCTTGTCCTATCACTACAGTCCCCAGCAAAGAGTCCCTCTCCAGCATCCTTGTAGGTCTCCTTCAGATACTGGGGGCCTGATGTTCAAGCACCTTCAAGGTTAGGCAGTGTCTTTCGCAGAGGCAAATGCCAGTTGCTTTAATGGGCATAATACTGATCCTTCAGGATCAAACAGAACTTCCCTGGTCTGCAGTATGCCATGCAGGATGCCACGCAGGATGCCACTGAAACACTCAGACTGGTTGCAATAAACTGAGAGGGCACAGTAATTACTTAGTGTCAGGATGACGCACCAGTACAGCTTTTGGGATCAGAATTCACATGCCTGCATATGCCACACAACAAGTGGCTCTACCACTGTCCTTGTTTTGGCTGAGACAGAGTTTATTTTCTTCCTAGTACTGTATTTTGGATTTAGCATGAGAATAACATTGGTGACACACTGATGTTTCAGTGGTTACTAAGTAGAGCTTACTCTAAACTAAGGAGTTTTTAGTTTTGCATGCTCTGCCAGTGAGGACGAGACACAGGAAGCTTTGAGGGGACACAGCCAGGACACCTGACTCGACCTGCACAAAGGACTATTCCCTACCATAGAATATCATGCTTAGTATGCATACTGGGGGAGTTTGCTGGGAGACACCTATCACTGCTCAGGGATGGGTTGGTCATCAGGCAGCAGGAGCAATTGTATTGTGTGTCAGTTGTCTTGTCTTGGGTTTTATTCCTCTCTTTTTGTTTTCTCTCTCTTCATTACCACCATTATTATATTTTACTTTCAATTATTAAACTGTTCTTATCTCAGCCTGCAGGTTTTACCTTTGTCTTATTCTCCTCCCCATCTGATGGGGACAGGAGGAGAGGGAGCAAGAAAGTACTTAAGTTGCTGGCTGAGGCTAAACCATGGCAACCATCCACCTCACTGATAGCTATGCCTTATGCTTTTGTTATTTTCTCTGCAGTCTATCTAAAGTCATATTTCTTAAATTTCACTTGGAAAAAAAAATATAACACTTCTCAAGTTTCTCCAATAACTCAAAAGACAGAAAGTAGAGAAAGTAACCAACAACTATTTGAAACATCCAACTTCCTTTTTGCCAGCATGCACTACTTGCAGTCTCAGAGAGAAGCACTCTTTGATTTCCAAATTGTCTGGCATGACCCCATAGCACTCCTTAGTGTCTGAACAGCATTTGACACAGCTGGATTCCCACCCTACTTCTACCACATGACTTTAATGACGTTCAATAACAAGTAGTTCAAGGAAAACACACACAAGTATGTTTTACCTGCTACAGTCCACTGTTAGCAGAGGAAGTGAGACCTACTAAACCCCTCTAATTGTCCATCTGTCCTCCTCCTTCACCTATAGCGACTTCTTCAATTTTTGTCTGTCAATGTGGTTGAAGGCTCAGAAATAAAAATCTCTAAGAAATGGTGTGAGAATTCACATTTGGCTAGAAGATAAATTAAATTACCTTTTGAGGGGGTTAATTAAAGCCACTTTTCCCTTATCAGACATGGGAAACTTCATCCAGTTGGTCCATAAGCACATAAGTGCCAGCCTGCTGATCTGATAATGCCTAGCTTCCAGTCAGCAGTAATATGCACCGGTACTCACTGGGACCAGTATGAGGGGAACTGGGAAGTCACTGGAGCTGGTGAACGGCACCATAGAATGCAACACCCAGCCCACGGGAAAAATGTGAAATGCTACAAAGGGAGTGTTAGTTGTGTTTAGGGCACACACAACACAAATCCTTTGGGAAATCGGGCTTCATTAATTTCAAGGGGTTTTGTATGACACATACAAACGTAGACAGTAGTACACACTTTGTGGTATGCTGATGCAATAGAAATACATTTTAACTCTGTGCCATATTAAAAAGAAGTGACATTAGGAATACTGATCAAAGCGGAAGGCCATGTCATCCTATGGAAATAATCTTGGTCTAGACAGTCTGAGCAGACTTAGCTCATTAAAGAAGACACCACCCTCAGCCAAGAATTTAATGAAGACTTTCACAGAACCCAGGCAGTGATCCATTCTCTGTAACTAGAAGTCAGTATTATCTTCAAAATTGGCAAGAACTCAAGATCTCTGGAACATGACTTCTTAACAAATCTTTCTCCCACACTTTAAGCTCTCAATTGCTGTAGTTTTGTTGACAAGAGTAGATTCACATTGAATGCCAAGTGAGCAACACACTGACCTCAGAGTAGAAGCAGAACCACAGTCTAGAATGGTCAATTTTTTTTAATCAAAATTTGCTCATCCAGAAGCCAACCCCTAGAGCAGCCACGCACAGTGTGCCACCTGCACCCTACTGATGATCCTTTTGGACTGCTAAAAATGGAGGATCTCCTTCAGGGATACCACAGACAATGTTATGTCAATCTCCAAGCATAGTTTATACCTGGACTGATTGTAAATTTGAGTCCACCACCCCAGCAGCCTTATTCTAGACAGGTTTGCAAGGGAGAGCATTTGTGTACATAGAAGAGTTGAAAGTTTGGTACCTCATTCACACTGCCAAACTTTCAGACATTCCCTAAGCTTTATAGTAAAACTTCCTCCCACCTGTAAGTACCTTCTCCAGAAGAATTTTATGTTTTTCAAGATTTTTAGTTTGGAGCGTATTAACCACTGTCAAAATCTAAAATTTTATGAAGTGATAAATACTAGCATAGATCTATTAAAATTAACTTCCATGAAGCCTGCTGCTTCTACTTGACATAACTGGCATAATTCAAAATACTATTTTCTTCTGAAATCTGGACAAACTCTTATCTGCATCATTTCTGCATTTTTTTCCAACAACTCAAGAGCTTGCAACCTTGGGAAAGCTCTTTCTGAATCCAAAGATCATATCCAAGCTCAGTTTTCGGAGGAAAGCCATCATCCTGCCTGGGTTTTACTGAGAATGGTTTGGCCTGGTGGTTCAATGTTTTAGACAAAGCAGCTGTATTGATTTGCTCTTAGAGAATACCCCTGACTGCCAGCATTTAGTTGAAGTCTAAATTTCACTGAATAACACTGTAGAACTGTACTCCAGCATTCTGGAAACATACTGCTAAGAATCCAAACAATTTCTTGTTAAAGAAAATCTTTACACTTCTGCATTTTGAACTAGCTCTTCATCTGCTGCTGGGGGCAAGGACTTTCCAGAATATTTTTGACTCAGGTGATGAGATGTCTGAAAATATCAAGCAGTATCTTGCCTACTCACTACAAACAACATCTAATATCACTGTCATGGTCTAACCTGTCAGGCACTAAGCACCACAAAGCTGTCTGCTCACTCCCCTATAGTGGGATAGGGGAGAGAATAAGAAAAAAAAAAAAACTCACAGAGTTGAGAAATAAAAAAATAAATAAATAGGAGAAATAAAAAGAATAAAACTCACTGAGTTGTGAGGGTGGTGAGTACTCGAATGGGTTGCCCAGGGAGGTTGTGAATGCTCCATCCCTGGCAGTGTTCAAGACCAGGTTGGATGAAGCCTTGGGTGATATGGTTTAGTGTGAGGTGTCCCTGCCCATGGCAGGGGATTCTAACTAGATGATCTTGAGGTCCTTTCCAATCCTAACTATTCTATGAAAAAAAGCTTAAAAGGACAGAAAAAGGAAAGGAAAATAATAACAATAAAAGAACACAAAAAACAAATAATGCAAAACGCAATACCCTACCACATGCAGACTGATGCCCAGCCAGTCCCCAAGCAGCAGGCCTCCGCTCCCCAGCTAACTCCCCCCAGTTTTATTGCTCAGCACGATGTCATATGGTCTGGAATATCCCCTCGGTCAGGCTGGATCAGCTCTCCTGGCTGTGTCCCCTTGCAGCTTCTTGTGTACCTCCACCCTAGCTGCTGGCAGGGCAGCATGAGAGGCTGAAAAGTCTTTGACTTAGAGTAAGCACTGCTCCAGCAACAACCAAAACATCAATGTGTTACAACCTTTATTGTCATCCTAAAACCAAAACACAGCACTGTACCAGCTACTAGGAAGAAAATCAACTCTATCCAAGCTGAAATCAGGTCTAACATAGAATGACATCATAGTACAGTCAACTTAGAGTCTAAAAAGCCAAGATATAACCTAATACACACAAGCAGGGCAAATGACAGCATGGAGTACCTAGCTTCTACCCTGAGCAATGTAAATATAAACTTTATGGAAGGTGACAAGAGGGAAAACATCTTATTTCAGGATTCACAGTGACCATTTCCAATTTCACTGTTACACAAAGGGATCCCTCTTCCAATAGGCAGATTTCTGACTCCCAGAGCTGTTTCTAGGAGCTTGTCCGTTGAGCCTAATTTGAATAGGTTTAAAGGATTAAAGGGACTGGTTTGGAGGAATGAAAGGAGTAGTTATTCTCTTGCCTATAACACAACCCCAACATGGCCAATTCTAACCAAGCTAAGTTACTGTTGACATAAAGAGCAGCAATACAGGCAAAAGCTGTCCAGTGACTTGAGGATCTGCCCAAGAGTTAGAATACGCAGGTTCACAACCTAAAACCACCATGGCTAACCTTGGGCAAGTCATTTACTCGTTGCCCCCTGGCTACATGGGGAAAATAAGCATCATGATACCCTAAAGAAATAGTGAAATTGAGAAAGGGAATGTAAATTATATGCATACCTAATACAGTTTTTCCTGATTAAATATTTGCTAGCTAAGGAACTAATAAACTATTCAAAAAAGCAAGATAAAATATATCCCTTTATAGAACAAAAGTGTATGTTAAAACTACAAGCTATGTACAACGGCAGCTCATTAAAGCCAAGACAACCTGAGCCAGGCACAAAGGCCATCTAGGCTCCAAGAAGTTGCTCTGGTCACTCTCTTACAAAGGTTGATAGGCTAAGATTCTGGACCACAAGATTTGATAACAACATAACTCAGACATGACTATTATCTTCCAGTTTTGCAAAGTCACAGCTGAAGTGAAATCCTTCTCAGGATGAAGAATTCTGGGAGATGCCAGTCACACTGCCTTTGGCTGGCACTAAGTAGAGTTGGGCTCTAGAAGAGTGCATAAACAGATTAGGGAAATTAAGCTGGTTTGTAATTTACATGTGTGCTGTTCCATAAACACGTTTACAATAAACCCATCCCTAGCATCATTCTTTCAAATATTGCATTTCTTTGTCCTGCTCAGCAGTTTCCAGCACACCACATTTTTTGGCATCTTCCTTTCCTAGTCTGACTGACACTCTGCTACCTGTGCCTCATCTGTGCATCACAGGGACACATGCAAACCACTGGCTTCCAACAGGGACAGACTGTGTGAGCCAAAAAATTTCTTTGTAAACTAAGGAGTGGTTTACTCAGTGAGAAATAACTGTATTGATAAATGACAGATCTTAAAAATACATACAGGAACCAATAATATTCAGAATGTATTCATGGTACTCATTGACTTGCAAGGTAAGAAGATTTTTAATGGGTCAAAATATACACAAATGCACCGAGACCGAAGTTTGACTAAGTCCCTGAATTTGGAAAAAGTCAGTCAATCTGTTCATGCCTTTCTTACACACTAAATAAAATAAAACATAGCATGGCTGTCCTGAGAAAAATACCTTTCCTGAGGGCAATTAAACAGGTTTTAACGTTAAAAGTTTGGGGATGGTGCTCTGATCACTGAAACCCAACAGCTCCTTCGATAGGCAAGACTTGCTTTGTTGCAAATCCATTTTCTCCAGTTCAAATCAAATAATAATAACATTAAACCTAAGCACATTGCTCCAAAACAGTAGTTAAAAAAATATGTATTTCATTTTGTAATAATCTTATATTCCTAAAGCAAATAATTTACAAAGAAAAGTCCAGCAGGATCTATAAGCAGCAGCAATAATGTAGTAGCCTAACTGCTGCTGTTGGGGTAAGAAAATGGACAAATGTTAAAGAAAAATAATTTTTCAGGTCTGAAACAGAAGCAGTAAAAGGACAAAAAAAATACAGGTGAAGAACCATTGCCTGGTTTCAGCCTAATGTTAATCAAAGAAAGACCAGACAGGTTTTATTAATTCAAAAGAAGAACATAACCCCCAGAGCAAGTCTGGTCTCTAAATGATGTAGCACCAAATTACTGCAAATGCAGTAGGATTGCAAAAGACTGATGGATTGTTTTAATTAGTGGAACATGTATTTTTATTCCCTTAAAGAAATGAATAAAAAAGACTAGCACTGGTTGTATATTCCATGTTCTTTATTTTTTTGGCTACTTGGCCTCAGTAAATAACTTCCTAAACTATGACATATTTGAGCTTAGACTAAAACAAGATTACAGCCTGCTTCACTCAAGAGATTTTTCCCAGACTGTTTTCTTTGACATTTTTTTTTAAAAACATGTTTTAAACCAAATAATAAGAATGAGCTCATAGAAAGTCTATATCTTATTAAAACATTTGAGACTACTACACTAATTTTCTTCAGCCCTGGCTTTTCTCCACTAAAGCTCAATGAAAAACTGTCAGCCAGCTGTCTGCTTTGCAAGACCATGAACCAATTGCACAGAGATTGCTTTACAAAGTGAAGAAAGCTTTTATTAAAGCTATGCAACACACAGCTCTTTTAGCATCAGTAGGCGAGTAATCCCTCAGCTGGCCCAGCTGAGAGCAAGATATGTAGCCCTATGCCCAGTGATATTGTTTGTACTGCAGTAACACTTAAAGGACCTGTTTGTCTAAGTACTGCATTTTCTCATGCATGGGAAAAACATGTCTCTTAAGAACAAAGTAGAATCTACAGCCACACATCTTACTGTAGGAGAAACTAGAAGCAGAGTTCAATAAATATAAAGATTCCCACAATTTTTCTATGTTGTCTATGTAGTTTCCCAATGTCAGTGACAAATGCAGAACTAAAACTGACACAGAATAACGATACTGCTAATTACAAGATTCTTTTTCCCAAGTAAGGCATTTTGCTTAGAAAATCCTAATAAGCTATTTCAGTTTCCTCCTCATTCCTCTAGCCTAATGTATTACCATCAGCATACATTTTATAGATCCCACTTTTTTACTGACTGTTATCAGAGGACTGAGCTGTAGTTTGCAATAATCTGTCACACCAGAGCCTACAACAGAAAGACTAAATCAGAATGTAATGGTCAGATTTATGATGCTGTTTGGTTAATGTTCCTCTTTATTCATGACTTATACATTAGTACAGTCAAAACAAAAAATGGAAGCTAATTGAACAACAATCTGCTAATTAGAATTAGTCATAGAATGGTTTGGGTTGGAAAGGACCTTAAAATAACCTAGTTCCAACCCCCCTGCCATGAGCAGGGACACCTCACACTAGACAATGTCACTCAAGGCTCTCTCCAGCCTGGCCTTGAACACTGCCAGGGATGGATCATTCATCTCTTCTCTGGGCAGCTATTCCAGTACCACACCACCCTTACAGTAAAGAACTTCTTCCTTATATCCAACCTGAACTTCCTATGTTTAAGCTTAAACCCATTACCCCTTGTCCTATCATTACAGTCCCTGACGAAAATCCCTCTCCAGCATGCAAAAATTGATATAATGCAACTCAAAGATAGGACACAGGGAATATGTACAGTAAAATAAGTAAAATCTGATAAGATGGTATGAGAGGTTTTAAACACCCTGACAACTTTAATTAGCACATTGTAATTTATGCTTTTCTTAATCAGATGGCCTGGTTATCCAAATGCTTTTCAGAACAAATTTCGGGTAAATAAATGCATAATAATATAGAAATGATACAACATCTGATAATGAAGAAGTACACAGTCCACAAAATTCATACCTTCAATAGACCTCAAGTTGAGGTTTTGTTTTGAAATGACACCATATAGCTGTCATTTTTTGTCTTTTTTTTTTTTATTTTATTTTCAATGTTTCTACTTATACTACTGACAGTCTGATAACGAATATGTTTCCTGCTATTCCTATTGATACACAAATATGATGCTTCAGGCTCTAGGCAGAAAATAAGGGCCAGTTCATCAATAAATGGGCTGGCTTGTTCCAAGACGTAAAAGTAAGTGCACAGTGCTGCATTAACATTTCTCACATGCAAGCTGTTTTGTAGCCCAGACAAAGGCTTATAAACACCCCAAACTGCTGCCCACTGACAGATGTATTTCCCATAACCCACCATATTATTTCTCACATTCAGCAAGCTTTAGAAGTTAGACCCATGTAATTAATCCCATTTAAAGTCTAGTCTAGTTAATTAATGAAACTAGGCTTCATGGGAACACCTCTGACTAAGGCAGGATTATAGCTGTGAGCTCCTGACTTCTCTAAGTTGACTCAAACAACAGCTCTTCCACACATACCCAATTCAGGTTCTGCTGGGCAAGGACAGGGATCCAGAAATGAGTCAGGTATTTGCCATGAGTACATTTAATGTGAATTAAAACAAAAGAAAAACAGGGGGTGGTTATTTAAATTAAAAGAACCAGAGCTTCAGATGCTTGATTTGGAACTCCTTAAGCAAGTAGCCACTACCTCAAAGTGTGAGGCTTTTAAATAGCTTCAAGTTTTGGGAACACAAATCATAAAAATGCATAGATTTTCATATCACTGGCTGGCAAAGGCTGCTTGTGTTTTTTAATTCTTTTGTAAACTGTTTTCCATTTCATTTTTCCTTGGGAAACCCAAAACCAAATTAAAAAACCCACCATCTTTCCCCCTCTTCTGATACTGTAACTAAGTTTTGTTCTAATATTATGCTGGTAGATAGAACTTCAAACTAAGGAAGTGACATACTAATGCACTGTTTGGATAATTTGATGTGCATACTGGATGGTGTGGGTCAAACATAACAACCTAATTGTACAGGACTTCCTTTGCATTTTCCAGGCAAAAAATTTAAGAGTTCAGTAGTGCATTTCATTCAACCACATCTTTTCACTTTCCTCATCCAGGTATTTGTTCTGTCTGATGTCTAGGTTGCATAGAGATAATGTATTAAAAAGGAAAAGAAATCTTGACAATTTGTTACCCAGTATTGAAGATAAATGAAATCTCTTTTCACAAAGTACTTTCAGCACTAAACTTATCAGATCACTACTGGCTGAACACTTGCAAGACTAAGGGCCTCCGGCTACAAAGCAAAGTGTTTCCTGAAGTGATTAATGTCAGCCTGAGAGGAAAGAAAACAGTGTAGCACTTAAAATTAGAATAGAAAATAACAAAATTAAGTTCGGTTAGTTGCACTAATGCCAGTGATGATGAATTGGTGAGATACCCTGAAGACAACAATAGTATGTCGTACTGCAGAAAACTAGACCCTGCATTGCTAACCGTTTATGTCGAGCTGGTAAGTAGATTATACATTGTATTCTTATGCTGTTGTTCTACAAAAAAAAAAAAATCATTGAGTCTTAATATTGGTGATCCAAATGTATCTGCTGTAGAAGCAGTGAAGTCTATAGAGGTATAACCAAGAAAGAGCAGCCTACAGCCTGATCACATTAGCCTCATATTCTTGTGTGATGCCTTCATTTTCTTCTTTGAGGACTTTAAAAGGAAAAGGAGGATTTGCTTGTAATGACTATACATAGGGTTCTTGTACTGAAATTCCTTTAACAGGAGGTCCCTTCTGACTCCTGGCTCATCAGCCAGTCCATACCATGATTCAAGTCTTGGCACAAATCCCAGTGTGTTCTGTCAGGGATTGAATATTTATACCAATGTGCAGTATTGTACAGTAACAGGACAACTGATCTAGATTTTTAAGAGGATTCACCAGTTTTGCTGCAGGCTTCCCAGCTGACTTTAAGGAAGCTCTTCCAGAGCTGTATTTCAGTTCGTTGTATTTAAAGGGATGACTAAACTCAATTTTGCCTCTGCTGAGTCTAGTTTATCTGTTGGGAGCCAAGCCTGGAGACTTTCTTACATGTAGTTAGTTACCATGTACTTCAACAAACCCCAGTTGTTGCCTAAAGTTTGTAAGTGCTGCCATGATCTACATACTTTGCAAAACAGACCCAGGGCTCCTGGCAGTCTCCAAAACAAGGTATTATAATTCATCAGGAAATGTATTGTGCTGCTCATTTTCAAACTTACATCTTCAAGAAAATAAGAGAGTGCCTACGCTAGCATTTTACTTTAAATGAGAGACACACTTCTGAAACCAATCTGAAGATAGTCCCTACAACAAGTACTTTGATTTACACTGCAGGTGGTCTCAGAGAGTAAAACTGTATTCCTTTGGATAAACCAGAGGATACACTCTGAGAGCACATCAACTGCTCTTTAAGCACCAATGGACTTCCAGCTCACAGAACCGGATTGTAGCTTCCCAAAAATGCAAAATACGTATATATGCGCACATATAGATTGATAAACACAGACCAGTCACAAAACGCACATAGTGTGGATGCTGGCTCTTCAACATCAAGCATTTCAGTACATCGAGACATTAGGAGTGATCCTATGATTATACTTAAAAATATTTGAAGGTTATTCATCCAAACTCCCTTAAATAAGAGGAGCAGCATGGTTTCTGGCAAAGTTAAAACTCCATAGAGAAGAAGGCATTAGCTACATGCAAAGGCCTCAGCAAAACCTTGTCTGTTCATCCCCTGGAGAGTCAAGACCTCCATTAAGCATCTAGTGAGAGATCTCAGGCACCTATATATAAGCTCAACCTCTACAAAGTCCCATCCTATTTCCATGGCTTTAGTCACCTTACTTACTTCAGTTTCCCTCCTACAGCCACCACCAACAAAGTTTGCAGATGTAGGTCTCTGGCTGAGACCTTCCAGCTGTCAACTTCTGAAACAAACATAATTAAGATCAGAGTTGGACCTTGTCCTCTTACTTACCAAATATGCTTCTCAGAAGCAGTCATCTGGACTCTCAAACAACTATTCCAGCTGAGTTAATCTCAGCATGCTCTGTTACCCCACTTTCTTTCTCCTCTATCCTTCTCTCACTCCTGCTTTTGTCCACTGGTTCTCATTTCCTCCACACATGTTAAGAGACCTCCCTGAGCTGATTCACACTGCTAAGCCAGTGGAAAACTGTGGGTTTTTTCTTTCTGAGGTAGTCGAAGGATGACTAAGCTAATGTGAATTAAACCAATTTACAGGGAACAAAAGGGACAACCCAAGTGAGTACAGAAAGTACATAGCCACAACAGATGTAAAGAAAAAGAAAAATTTCTCCTTCTGTAGTTCTCACATTGGGTCACCTGTAACACTCAGTTTCAGCCTAATAACCCCCAGCCCCCATATCTTTCAGAGCATTTCACAATGGAAACTCTATCTCACATCACTAACAAACAACCTATTACAAATAAGATTCCTGTGTTGCCCCAGAGAGGTCCTGATCAACCATAGACTCCCTCAGCTTCTCAGTGACAGTTTCTCCCATCAGAAGCCAGAGGATAACCTATTCCCCATCTCAATCTGGCCTCAGCTGAGCTGCATTCACACATCTACTGGTTTTTGGCAATTCTTCCCTGTCCAGCATGGGTTTTGTATACACCATAATTTTAGATGCTATAACTCCATTATCATGTACACTTATAATCATTCCCCTTGGGACACCATGGGAATCAAAACCTTCTCGGTTCAATTAATGGATCAATCAACATTACAACATACAGGAGCTCAAGCATTTCATTATCATCCTGGATATTTCTAGTACCAAGAAAAAATTATACACAATATGCTGAGACAATTGCTGTCAAAAACAGATTGATATTTTCACTGCTGCATTATTTCATAGAATCATAGAATAATTAGGGTTGGAAAGGACCATAAGATCATCCAGTTCCAACCCTCCTGACATGGGCAGGGACACCTCACACTAAACCATGTCACCCAAGGCTTCATCCAACCTGGCCTTGAACACTGCCAGGGATGGAGCATTCACTACCTCCCTGGACAACCCATTCCAGTGCCTCACCACCCT
The DNA here is from genome assembly GCF_012275295.1 of Melopsittacus undulatus. Classification (NCBI taxonomy): domain Eukaryota; kingdom Metazoa; phylum Chordata; class Aves; order Psittaciformes; family Psittaculidae; genus Melopsittacus; species Melopsittacus undulatus. The sequence goes on along the minus strand of NC_047557.1, from coordinate 26,542,567 downwards.
TACAGTAAAGAATTTCTTCCTTATATCCAATCTAAACCTCCCCTGTTTAAGTTTAACCCACTACCCCTTATCCTGTCACTACAGAACTCTAATGAAGAGTTCCTCCCCAGCATCCTTACGGGCCCCCTTCAGATACTGGAAGGCTGCTATGAGGTCAGAGACAGTTGTGCTTCTTCCAATTCCAAAATTAATATTTTGTTGGATTTCTCCATGTTTGATATATTAAGAAAATATTATGAAGAAATTATAATCAGCTCTGGTGATTGTTTCCAGCAGCTTTTGTAAAACAGTTCATTCTTGTCCACCTTAGAAATTTGTATTAATACAAGCTTAATTTTAATACAGACTGATGCAGTTTCCTGCTGGACAACCCGATTTTCATACAAATGTATTTTTTCTAGTTTTAGTTTATATTATTTTAGAGATATCCCTCAAATAATATCAGTAATTGCTGGGACAGAAGGAACTACTTTTTAAACCCATATGACTACAGAAATTTAAGCATCACAGTGTAATCAGTAAGACTTACCAGTGTATACAAAACTTAAGCTGCCCTAACAGGTTTCTCTTCTGGTACCAAGTAAAAAACTCTAAGTGAATGTGTCTGAACCCTAAGGAAAATTAGACTAATAACAGTGACAAAAATTTTGCCTTCTTAAAACTGAGCACTTTGTGATCATGCCAGCCTTTTATGCAGAGGTATCTAAGTATCCAGGTTCTTTCAGCACTACAAAAATTTCTAAATGTTGAAACCCAGCTTATTTCTTCATGAAGGTGGAGAAAAGAATTCTTAATTAGACCTTTTTTTTTAACTCACCACACTCTCACCTCTGACAGTCCCTGGTTCAGCAGGCAGCAATTGAGATAGGAAGGATGAGGATATTTGAACCCCCAGCCTTCAGCACTGAGGTAATCTCATGTGCCAAATGTACAAACTTTCAGAAATAAATAGGTTTTGCTTACCTTAAGAGCTAACAGTGTTATTGCAATCTTCTAAATAGGGGGCAATACATTTTTATTTTTTATTAAGTACAATTTTCTGTGAGTATGAAGTACTGCTATGAGCAATATCCATGTTCTAATTTCTGTTTTAATGGCATGTTGGAAAACTGGAGGAGAGACAGCAACCCACAAAAGTAATAAGGAAAAAAAATCACAATTGTGAACAGCTCTAATACCTCAAGTAGTGCTGGACACTAATACATTTTTTAATCTAGTTGGAAAGGCACAGCAAAAAGCAATAGGTAAAAGGTGAAGCCAGATATACTCAAAAAAACCCAACAACATGGTTTGCTAACCTCTGCAATAATCTACCAAATGAAGGGCAGATTCTCCTCTCCCCATGCTTTTGAATCAAGTTTAAATGTCTGTCTGAAGTGAACTCTAAAGATATTCACCCCAGACAAGCACTAATATGCAAGTAAAATGCAGTGGCCTGAGTGGGATTAGTTTAGAAATCCAATGATCTGTCCCAGACTCCACAGAACTGTGACTGACACCAACTACATTAGAAGCAGGATCAGGCTGCATAAGTTCATTAACTTAGTGAAAAGAGATCTAATGAATAAGTAACTCCACAAACACCCAGCACAATGATTTCTATTTGCACCCTCAAAGGCTCCTCACTCCAGCTGCTTGTCAGGCAGAGGAAGCATGTCATTCACTCCTTTGTAACTCTACCCATTGTCCAAAAACCCTTTTCTTCTATGGAGAAACCCCTTATTTTGTTCTTATGGAGAAACTTTTGGAAGCTGAGAGAGGGAAAGGGAGCTCAAAACAAAGGGAAATAGATCTTCTGACAGCAGGAGGCTAACAAGAAAATGACAATTTCTGTATCACTAGGGTCTGAGCACAATCTCTGCAGGCAGTGTCAAGCCCTGTGTCAGCTCGCTGCCCTGCCAGCCTTTCACAATGGGTCAGGGTGCCTGCTTGGGAGAACAAAACCTTCCTCCTCTAAGGAAATCACCTCCTCCAGCTCCCAGGCACAATGTTCCCTGGCAGGGGCCATTCGGTTTGGCATGGCACCCCTCTGCACCCCTGAGGCTGGCTGATGGCCTAAATAATGGCAAATTATAGCTGTGTTAAAACAATCAAGTACCAACAATGGCAGAAGCAGAGCATGAGACCATGCCATGTGGACTCTGTTTATCATTTAACGTTTTGTATTAATAGCCATTATATTGTAAAATAATGTAAGGTTTGTGCCAGATTGTGACAGGACTTGGATTTGTATAAAGCTCTACAACCCCAGAGCAGGATTGCTACACTAAGTCATTTAGCATTAGAAACTAAGCTAGCTGCAGGGGCTCTTTCTCTAAGCTTTCTGGGCAACTCCTCTTGATTGAATGGGAGGAGAGAAATCAATTCTCTACATTCTCCCGCTGAAAAAGAAAGAAGGGGAAAGGGAAGCTAACTCAATCACTTCCACAAAGGTGGATGGATTGAACAGGAAGCAATTCTAACATTCTAACACATGGGCTGCCTGGTACCCTATGGATGCCTCACATGAAAGAAAAGACCATAGGGAAGTGAACATGCCACAGTTGATACAATACAGCAAGACCTTTCTCAGAAGCAGAGGAAGGTCACTGTGCCTGTCACTCAGCAGCTGTGGCATTCAGGGCTCTTTCTAGGAAACCATAATTCAGAGGCATTTTGAGTGTTCTTCTTTCAGCATTTTTCTAATATCTTTTTTTCTGCATGCCCCCTTTAATTTTTTGGATTCCTGAACAACTACATTTGTAACTGAACAGAATGGTCACAGAATGAGCAATGAAAGTAAGTCTGTCAATTACTGCATATAAAATATTGTTCTAGATGCAACATGAGTTCTATGATAATGCATTGCAGGGAAGTCATCTCCAGTGATTAATGCTACTGGTTTCAAAGAAAGCATGAATTTTGTCCAAGGCCTATAAGAAGGAACCTCTCATTAACTTCCAAGGGGCTTGCAAGCTTTTATACTCAGACCTGAGAGGGAAAAAATAAAAAAAGGAAAAAAGAGCCATGAAGTGATGCTACACTCAAGTTCATCAAAGTGAAGCAAGCATGAGCTCTTCCTTTACATGTTCAAACAAATGTACTCTTTCTTTTACATGGTCTTTTAAGACATGCTTCATAATCATTCTTTGATACAAATAATTCCCTTTCTGCATCTGCATGGCAGAAAATAAAAGAATAGCCCTTTTTTCTAAAAGAGCATATAAAAGAGTAAGAAGTGTTCTTTTTTTGTGGAACTGACCTCTTAATGAGTAAAAACAAAAAGATCATTTATTACAAATGATCCTCTGCCAACAGCCCCCATGCCTGTTACCAATTTCAAACACTTTATGTTCTCCCTCCAGAAAGGCTTTGTACTCTTTCCCACTCATTAGAAGATGGCTGTTGTAAATAGCACTTCCAGCATTAATATTAAGAACAGAAAGAAATATGTTCCAAACAGGTTATGGCTGTAAGGCAAACTGACAAAAGACAGGAAATCCCTAAGCTGAATCCAGCCCTTAGCTTGAGCTGTTGTGACAACAAACACGTGGGAGTTAGTGAGGAGCCCAGGGTCAGCTCAAAGTGTGCACTTCCTGGCTTTTGTCAGAGGGGTCAAAACATCGACCTGACTTACACACCAGATTGCCTTGTTTAAAAAGGGCCTTGCACACAGGGAAGAAAGGAAGGGGCACCCACCTTCCCCTTGTGGCTCCCCAGGCTTCAGGGAGGGATGGTGCTCGGCCTGGCTTCCAGGAATGAAGAGCCTGAGCCAGTGTTAATCCACCATCTCCCAGGGTGGACCCCGCATAGAACAGGCAGAGAGGGGTGTCTCATGGGCAATGAATGGTCCCATTTGTTCAGTTTGTTCTTATGGAAAAAAAAAAGTAAGAGCGTTATTGCATGTATCCTGAAATTCCCCTTATCTTCATGAGAACCAGGAGCTCTTTTGCGTGGGACATGGGTGCATAGGCTGGGTTTGAAGGACTGTGCTGCTGTGCTGCCCAAGGGAGAAGGGCCTTAAAGAGGCTGAGGGGCTGCTGGAGCCAGCCAGTGGCACTCACCTACCCCTTTAGACACCCTGCTGCTGAACAAGGGACAAACTCCCTGTTCTTCCCTAGTAGCAGGGACTTGGGCACACACTATCCCTCATACTGGAGCACAGCTTTTCCACTCAGCAGCATCCCCGCAGGCTCAGGAAGCCTGTCCCTGTGCAGCTAGGGCCACCTACCTGGTCCTGCAACAGCCCTGACAATGTGCCAGTAGCCTGAGGAGGCAGGCAAAGGGTGATCAGGCTGAGAAATGTTCGTTTCATTCTAAAAGTTAAATTCCTTTGATGAACTCTGACTTGACAGTCACTGTTGTAGTAGATTTTCCCAGCAGGCAAAAAGACAGACTAGGGGGTGCAGTTACCTCAAAATATTTTTGCTTCTGTAGGAATAGTTATTTTTTTCTTACTATATGGATATTGTATGTCTAAAAGCAGTGGGCTCTGGTACTTGCTTCTAGACCTAGAAGGTGGTATCTAATTTCTGCATTGCCCATGAGAGGGGAGGAAACATATCTAGGCCTAAATGATTTTCTCTTAACCAATGTGTTGGAAAAAAAAGAAAAAGAAAGGTTTCTGTATAATAACTAGTATCTTATTTAAACTAGGTTAAACTAAGCTGCTTTGAACCTCTTATCATTGTATTTATTCTAATTCCTGTCAGTTTAAGTTAAATTGAAAGGAGGCTGAATCAGGCTGTGCTCAAGTGCAGCTCTTTAGACCAGTTCAGCTAACACACACCTTCTAACCTAGCACAGATCTCACCAGGATACCTGCAGGACACAATAAACATTTAATTGTATGAAAAATATTTTATCTGCCTCAGGAGGCTGACAGGAATACAGGTGGTCAGCTGAGCACAAGCTGAGAGAAAACAGGTGAGTCAACCCCACACTGAAGTGTTAGCTCATTATTCCATGACGCCCAGTCTTTGAAGGAATACATCTTTTATAACCTAGGAGAATGAGGAGGAGGCTGCTTATGGAATTAAATGTTCCAAGCTTCTAATTAGAAAGGGAGTAATTGCAGTATCATTTATAGAGATCTTAATAATTTATTTCATTTTCATGACAGGTACATTTGTGTTGTTGTATAATTTTCATTCATATGCCAACCAAAACAGGACCTTTTTCTGTTTTGTTTAGTTTTTGCTTCTTTATTATTTTTTCTTTTGTTTGTTTTGGTTGGTTGATTGTGTTTTGGGTTTTTTTTTGTTGTTTGTGGGTTTTTTTATTATGCATTTTCCTTAAAACCTAACCCTTTATTTAAAGGTCCATTTTGGCACCTTTCAAGCTGGGGAAAATAATTAAGAACAAAGAAATATTAATCTTTGAAAGTGACAAAAATAGAAATTTTGAGATTTAAAAAAATTTTGCTTCCGTTTTCTTTGGTTGAGCTTTTTTCTCCTCACAAAACCCATTATTCCTTAAAGCAATGTGAACTTATGGCTCATTCAGATGTCACTTATTTCATTGGTGTATTTCAGCAAAAATAAAGAAATGAAGCAGTGATTCATTCAGAAAACCACTAAAACATCATAAATGTTTGCTCATGGCCTGGTGCTTTTTTGGTTTGGTTTGTTTGGTGGGTTTTTTGTTTTGTTTTGGTTTGGTTTTTTTGCATTTTAGACAGGAAAAACAAAGTCCCCTCTAGTTTAGGCTCAAAGTCTAAATTAGAGACAAATATAATCTAAGCGCACAATACATCAAAGCTGAGACTTCAATTACTTCCAGAGTTATTTATTTAAATACAAGTTTCTCATTGGCAAACTACTGCTCGAAGGGCCTCAAGAGGAACATGGAGGCAATGAGGGAATTCCATTATTCCCACCCTCCAGCCTCCTCTCCTGGGCACAGGACCAACACAGAGAAAATAAAAGTCACCAAATATAGCACAATGGGCTTTTCCTCCTTAATTACCTTTAAAATTCCCAGCCGAGCACACAGACCCCACACAGGCTTTCTATGCTACGTATTAGCACCGGTTCAGCTGAGTGATGAACCTCGGAAAATAAAAGCTTCATAATGGAGCTGCTGACACAGCAAAGAGCAGCCCCGTACAACGAAATGGTTTCAGAGCAGCCGATTCACTCCATCATTTTGAGGAGAGGCGTTTCTCCCTTTGAAAGCCTGCCTTTTGTGTTGCTCACACTCCTACAGGCTGCTCCCTGCCAGACTGTTTGCTATTCTTTGGAGGCTTCTGCTGCTTCCTACATCAGATGGAATTTACCTTCATGTAATTATTTGTTCTGGGAGCTTTGATCTCCACTTCCCTTGTAACTGCAATGTAGTCACACTTTGAACTACAAGAAAGTACCAATTTAAGGCTCTTGCTGCAAACATCATAATGGTTAATCCTAACAAAAAGGTGTTAATTGGTCTCCTGGTGATTCTAAGCCGCAGTCACAATAGGTTCCTGTATTTGTTTACCACCGCTGTATTTCCTCCTCATCTCAGTAAAAGTGCATTAGATCTGATAACCTTTTAGGCAGGCTTCTCGTTTTTCAGCTCGCGTTAGGATTTAGGGCAACACTAAATATCTATCTAGTCGTCCTAGCCCTCCCCGATGTGATTACAGACTGCCAGCTTCACAAGAAGCCGTCTGAGACTCTGTACTCATGGGTAAGAAGTAAGAATTTAGATGACACCAAACCTCTTTCTGAAGCACAATAGAGCCTCTGTACGAGATGAAAGCTGTTTCTTCATGTAATACACTCACTCAAACCTTTGGCCCTGACAGAGATTTCATAGAGCTGGGGAGGAGCAGTACTCTGTTTCATTTTGGATCCATCTCCTGCTCAGCAGTCCAAGAAGCTCAAGCTGAAGAAAATGCTTAAGCTTAAATAGCTCAGACTAATGAAAATGGCTCATCATTCTGGACTGCACTGTTGATTTTTCAAGAGCTTCTTTATTGTTGAAGGGGTTGTTTTTATAACAAAGCCCTGATGGAAAACTCCTTCCCAGCAGAAAACCAGACTACAGGCCCTACATCTCCAGGTGGGGTGATGTATTTTTATTTGTCTAAATGGAACATGGTGTGCTTTTAAGCACTCAGTGTGCAAACATGTCCATGGCATTACCCAATTGAAAATTAAGATTGTGTGCTTTTTGTCTTACACAAAGAGTGTTCTTACTTTTAACACAAACACTGAATTCTGGTCACAGTCAGACACACCATATCTGTCTCTCCATAAAAAAGAGTGACATATCTGAGTATTTGAATGAAGAAACTGGAGCTGATTTTGTCAGGCCCTTGGGCTGTTTCTCAGTGCAGTGACAAATGGACCAGACAGAACTGTAATTTCGGTGCTCAGCTTGCATACTCCTGGAGTGCAGCAGAGACTGCTGTTCAACAAAAGACTGCTCAAAAGATAAACACGGAAATGGTGCAGGACACTGACATCCCACCTTTCTCTTCCAATTTCCTAGGCACACCTCAGCCATCTCAATGACAAACTGCCAGCTCTCCCTCCTGCTTTTCCGTTTCATATTCTCACAGGCAGAATATTTTTGTTTACTTCTGCTAGGCCAGCCCTTCCTACTGACCAGCTCTCCTGAGGAGAGTTTTCCTGTTGTCCTCTTCCTGTGATTAGAGCACTTCAGAATCAAACACTTCAGAACTCCTGCTGAAAAATCCAGGAGAGCCCTGTCTGACTGAGAACTACTCTTGAACCCTGACTGAACTCCTCATCCCGCCCAGGCTGCTGATTTACTGCAGCACGATCACTGTCAAGGTACATCCCTGCAGAGTGCTCTTGAAGACCTGCACTGCATCCCCACAGGGTACCTGTTCTCTCTCCCAGGCCCATATGATGGGGACTCTCTCCCCAAGGTTGGCCTTTCTTTCCCCAGCCAAGGACTTCCCTTCCTCTCTCTCCCTTAGAGAAGCACAATAGATCTGTATTCCCCAGGTTATCTCTGTCCATGTTACGCAATGCCTCCCTGGTGCTCTCCTGTATGCACAATACCTCTAAACCTGTTTGTGAGCTCACAAAACTGTAACATCACGACCTGCTTCAAACTGCCTTGTAAGCATAAGTATTCAGAAAGGGAATGTTGGTTATGAGAGCGGAAGCAGTGTCTAGCAAGCTCGATGGGAATAGGGTGACCTATGCACAGAATCCAGACTGGGGGAAAGGCAGCACTTCTTGCTCAGCTGCAAGCAAGGAGCTCTCTCCCACAGTGCTCTACATACCTAACCCATGAGCACTTAGGGATGCTCTTCTGTCAGTAAGGGCTTTACCTAATTGCTACACGCATGGACGCACACTCAGTTGCAAGCCTCTGTCTCAGGGTTATAGCAAGATGGTAGCCATGAAATGGGGACACCACTGTGAGGTTTTATGTTGAAAAAACATTAGTTTTTCTTTTTCATGTTTGTTTTACATGACTTCCTGCAATCTCCTGATCACAAGCCAGACCCTTGACAGCTGCAGGCCACTGTCTGAGGCGCTGATAAATTTATTTTGCAAAATATCTGTAGTATTCTCATTTCATCACAATGCCTCCTGTGAGCAAGGGGAAGGGGCAAAGAGCTCTCTGATTTCCCAGCAATGTTATAATTTAGAGCCTATGCATTTCACATCTGGGTAAGCTGACAGTCACTCTGAAAACGTTTTTTGTTCTCACAGTTAAAACTTGAATCTGTGCCTTCTGTTTCTGGCTCCTAGAGGCTGCTTGTGCTTTTTCATGTTTTGGTTTGTTTTGGGTTTTTTACTGCCATTAGATAACTAAACATTACATGCAATTTTCTTATGTGGCATGGTGGGGGTTTTGTTCAGGGTGGGGTTTTTTTTTGTCTTATTTCTTCTCATTGGCTTTGAAATGAAAAAGCTTTTAGAAAAAAACTATGCAATATCATGCCAGTTCTCCTGTTCCCAGGATATTTAGAGCCCTAAACCCTACCTTCTAGGAAAACAAGGGGTTTTACAACAGTAACTTGATACAATAAATCTAATCATAATCATAAATCACACTTAAAAGTTGCATTTCAGGATTATGTAGGTTTAGCAATGATTCTACGTGTTAAAAAAGAGTAAAAGTCTTACTGTGACAGATGACAAACCAAAGTTCAACAGCTTTGATTTCAAAGTGCAGTTCTTAGCTAGGAGAACAGGTCCCTACTGTATCTTACGTAAACATCCCCTTTCAAGTTAAGTGTCTGTAGAAAGTCAGTCACTGCATTTTTTCTCACCTGGGCACTCCACCGTATGTGCTTGAAGCCCATAGCTCATAATACAGCATGAACGTGCAAGGAGGGGAATTAAAATTATGTGATTACCTGAAACAGTGTGGAAGTGACTGAGACAAGTTTTCTCCTGTTATAATCCTGCCAAGTCAAAGCCAGCAGAGAATTTCGATCATGTCTGGGGCTTGGGACCAAGGGGTTTTCTCTGCTGAAAAAACAGAGCTTCTGATAACAATGTTCCATGTTCAGCTTCTTTGCTTGATTTACCCTGCTTGATAAAAAGTAATCCAAGGGAATCACATGCTTTATGGCTGTTTGTGGCATAAAGAACTTCACAACCTTCAGTAGGTTTATCTTCGACACAAAGGTAGGAATGTGAGGCAGGAAACTAAGGCTCAGAAAGAGTAAACAATAGTTTAGTGTCACTCACAAAGGCTGTGGGAAAACAATCCATGTGTGGGGTCTGTTCCTCATCAAATGCACACTTGAATCAGACCCTATCCTCACCCTTTGCAGGACTTCCAGTCTTAACCAGATCTGATGCTTCTTTAAATAAAAACCTATTAGTTTTAATTACAGATGTCTCATATTCTACGCCAATCTGGAGCAAAACTCCTGATCAATGTCAGCAGTAAACAGGGGCATAACCGGTTCCTAATGTGGTTGCATTCAAATTCTTTGCAGTGCTGTTGCACTACATGTCACTTAGACACTGCAGTGACAGCCATGGCAGATATCTCAGGAAACTATTCCTCTGATCTTCTAGTCACTGTTCCATTCCTCAGCAGAAGAAGCAACTCTGTTTCTCAAGCCATACTTCCTCAGAAAGTACCAACCTAACAAAAACTACTAAATATTAACAAATAATTATCCAGTGTTCATGTTTTCAAGGAGATATGCACAGAAATCTGTTACATTTGTTACCGAAAATCTGTAAGGACAGGCTCTCTCCTTCCAAGTGTCCTGGTACTCCTAGCTGCCAGAGTGGAAATTCAGCATTTCTGATAAAGCACAAATGAAAAGGAAGGAGCTGTAAATTTACCATAATTTATACCATTATGGTAAATTAAAACAAATCTTTGAAAATTAAATTGTGATTGGATTAGTTCTGACTGGCATACTTTATCCATTCTCTGTGGCTTGTGCTGTGGCTATTAGTCTGCATACTGTTATTTTAAAATAAGGAAAGAAATCCTACTTTATTCTAGAGGCATCACCCAGTGGAAGGTGGGATACAGTCTGTATGGACAATGCTTGAAGAATCCCCATATCAAGACAAGGAGTACGCCACAAAGAGCCTCATTTCCCAGTATATAATCCTTTCCACAGTACATGTTTTTCCCTCCATACTTCCTACACTCCACAATTTCTCATATGCTTCATAACTACCTCACCCTTTTTTTATACACATCTTGCCCATGTCCCTTCCCACTGTGTTTTGATGTCCTTCATCTACTGAATGTTCCTACACAATGCCATAGATCTCAATTATAGGTCACACTCAGACTGCAGTCAACCTGCATCCCCACTGCAGCACCCCCAACTTCCCTAACCTAAACCACACTTTAACCCCCTCAGCTCCTCCACACATGCCCTGCCTCCTGCACAGCCATCCTGTGCACAGCTATCTTGTGCTCTCTACAGCATCTTCAAGATCCTTCCCCACTATCCTCTTACAACCCCAACCACAGCTGCACAATGTTTACCAAGGAGCAGCATATATGCACCACGGCTGGTGCGGAGCCACCCAGGCACCAGCTGGTATGAATGTGGCAATAGGCCCGACCACCCAGGAATTTGGGAATGGGAACAAGGTGTGCACAAACAAGCCTGCCAGCTGCTGCCTCTCAGGCAGCCTATGTGACACACTGCCTATCAGATACCTGGCAGGCCCAATGAATGGCTTCAGAGATGGCATCTGGCCCCCAGGCCTCTGCTGCTCCCAGTGGGTCCTGTTCAGCTCACTGGGAGTTTGCCAGCCGTTTGCATGAAAGTGAGATCAGATCCCAAAGAACAGAATGGGCACCAGGCTCCCTCTCCCATGAGGTTACCTCCCCACAGAATCCCTATAATCTGACTGCAGTCTTATAACCTCCCACTCTTCTCTGGTGCCCGTGCGCTTGGAAGATCCCCCATGCACAACCACAGAGCACCTTCTTCATTCTCTCTGGAGAAGTCTTCATTGTCAGGATGCAAACAAAAACATCAACCTGGGGATTAGGATGTGGAGGAGCCGAGTGCCCTGTCTCTTCTTGAGTGTGTTTCCACAAGATCTCTCTTGTGCTCATTAGTTCCTCTACACGCCTCTGCTGGCTAACATCCTTTTTGGGGACAGGGACTGCCTTTTCATCCTGTTCCTGTATAGCATCAATCACAGGGAGATTCTGATCTCCTGCTCTGGATCACAGTCATCAAAATAGTTTAGTTAACAATCCAATAAATTCTTACCAGACATGCAGTTTACAAACATATGAGTGCCTGGAATTAGAAAGGAGAAGCTTTGCCATCATATGCTCAACTGGCAATCTCTGTGTTTATTCTTTGTTTTACCGAATTGCTTACAGAGAAGAAAGGCCATCGAGTTACAATGGGGAATGAGCCCTTTTCCAGTTATTGACAACAAGTCTTGATTCAAAACTTGCCATCTCCCAGAGGTGAAGTCATGCTGCCTTTGCCAAAATCAGGTGGCTTTTTTATTTCCTGTTATCATCTTCCACACTTCTAAATCCCTAGTCTGCAGGCACATTCCAGAGGAGATATTGAATATTTCATTGACAGGCAAATACTGAATAACTGGTTCCCATAGTCACTATCTGCAAAAGTCTTCCCCTCAGGGCCCACACAAGGGGGGAGCATGTGCCTTCCCACCCTGTCCCTGCTGAGAACAATGCTGGGGAAACCCACTGCTTCCAGGGAGCTCATAAATCTCGCTGATGACTCTGGGCAGTTTTGCTTGCCTTGAAGAAGGAACAAATACACATGCTTGAGATGAGCATTCTGAACTCATTATCAGGCCTCTAGGAAGGTGCCAGCTGCATTATCTAAAAATAGCTCAGGTACCCATGAGAAAAAAGTAACCTGCCAAACTCTGAGTAAGCTGGAGAGGCTATTGCCCAATATTCCTCTATAGCTAGTCTGAGAGGAGAGCACTCTCACACCTCAGAGGTTTGTATATAAACTCTCTGAAGAGGAGGCATTTGAAGTGAATACAGGAGGGTAAATACTTTGCTATGGGGATAGCCATCAATGCATAGTTCTCTTTAAACCTTTCATCTTCGAGGCTCTCTTTGGCCCATCTCAACTGCATTGGATCTTCGTCTTACCGTGAAAATATTTCAGGATCATGGTGGCCTTCAGGATCATGGTGGCCTTCAGTACAGTCTCTGTCCTACAGCAAGTCCCATTTGGACTAGTTAATGCTGCCTGATTGACCACAACAGCTCTCTTATTCCCTCATGCCAACTCACTGATTCCTTTCAATTCTTCTGCTCTGACTCTATGTTGACATATATGTCTCTGCAGGACACCAGACAAAGTTTTCCAGTTTCTCCAAGTACTCCTTTTTTTCCTTGTTTCACACAGCTCCCAAGCCCTACACATGCCAAGAATGCCAAGCAGATAACCAGTTAGCATTCTGCCTTGCTGCCTTTTCCAAGTCCATATGCAACCTGGTTAATTTCTGTTGTCCATTCAAAATGTCTCTCTCATATACTGCACACTTCTTGGACAAAGCTGTCTTTTTCATGGCTCATGCAGCCACACACACAGGGGTATGGCTCTATTAACAATCCTGAAGGATGTAGTTCATAACACGTTTTCTTCTTAGCAAAATTGGTTAATAAGTTCTCTTTCACCCATCCTGAGAGCTGCCCATTTCTCTGCTATGCCACAGCCTTGTGCGTCCTCAGTCATGTCATGCACTCCTGTCTACAACCTGCTTTACAGCATGTCCCGTGTTTACATATTTACAGCATGTTCCATGAGCACTTCTATCAGCACCACTGAAAAGGTGGTGGCTGTAGAGGAGGGTGGGAAAGAATGACTGAATGAAAGGCTAAGGTGGAAGAGAGATTTCTCAAACTGACTTTGTTGCTGAAGAAAACAAATGGAAAAGCATCCTCGATGGGAAAGATTTTTCTTATCTGCACTCGTGACGATTATCACCCCTCCCATATCCATAACATGAGCCAGCACAGCTACACAAACATGTAGAAGATCACAGAATAATCAGTATAACTACTGCTAGAGGCCTCAGATCAGATCAGTTCTTAGGAAATCTGTTTGGTAAGAAGGAAGATTATACAGCTTTTTCCATGCTACCATTGCCAAACATAGTTTGAACACTGACTTTTTGAGACAAAGGGCTTTTACATCTACCTTCAAACTGTACTACAAAGCTACAGTCAGGTGATATATCAGCTGTGTTCTGTACAACGATATCACACCAATACAACTAAACCCACGCAGGTACTATCATCAGATTAATTCAGAATTGGCTATTGGCAACCTAAACCAAGTTGAAAACCAGTTACAGTGCCTGTGACCAGAATCCTACATGTTCCTCAGCCCACCAGAGCAGCAGATCTTACTCAGCCAAAGCTCTGAAGCCCCATGTAAAGTATTTGAATATGCAGTTTGCATACATAGACTGTGCATTACATCCAGAGGGCATCGGGCCTCAAGCAGATGTGTTAGGCAGTGCATTTGGGTGTGCACAGAAATCCCACCTCCTAAATACATCAGATTTACTATGTTCGAATTAACCAGACTTACAGAGGATGTCCAATACTGACAACAGTCTCAGGTGGCACTCTGCTGCCCAGGACTACAGCACAGAAATATGGAAGTCACATAGAAGTGCTTCTGGCTCAGCTTCCCCTCAGCCCTTTTCTATATATAACAGTCATGTTCACTGCTAAAGAAAACAGATCTGAAACCCTGTTCAACTTAAGTGCAACAATACAGTGTGCTGCCCCTATCTGGCTGCATCCATTCATTCTCCTATTCCTGGGCATGATACTTGGGTTGTCTCCAGGTAGCTTCATGTTTTCCAGGAGAGCAAAAGGCTCAAGTACATTAACATTAATTAACATTAAAGTTAAGGGACCCTGGGGGTTGAAGAGTCCATATGAGTTAATGGTGCTTCATAACTACTGTTATCTCTTGATCTGATTACCAGAGAAAGCAAACTATATAGAAAGAGAATTCTTTAGACACAAATGGCATAAAGGAAGAGCTGTATTTTGATCAACCACATTACCTCCTTAAGTAGATAGCTCAGTTAATTCCTGGGAAACAGTGACAAAACTCCCATTGATTCTAACGGAGCCCAGATGTAACTGTGTCTTCAAAACCAGTTTGTTCTTCTTTAGGCTCTGTTTTGAACAAACAAAAAACCCCACCCTCCACTATGTAAAACATGTACAGTAAGACTCCTCTATTGTAGCAGGAATTGATGGCAACATTCCAGACCATTTCTTTGACATCAGAAGGAGCTGAGATAGCTCAGTGATATAAATGCCAGAGCACAATTGTTACTAACCTTTGATTCTCAATTAGCCCTCTGTAGAATCAAGATTATTAGGGATTAATGCGTGAGTCTGCCTGCTTACACAGAGATCTGAATAAACAAGAAAAAGGGTATGTCAAGACACAAGGCATTTACTAGATCAATACAAGAAAGGAAGGTACTCACATTAAAAAGATAAAACATAATAGAAGACAATATAGACAGAAAAAGCTTTCCCAAGAGAGTTTCAGGGGAAGCAATCACGTAGATAAAACAAATATTAGGGACATAATCTCACTCAACAGATGGTGAAGTGACAGGGCCAGAAGAGGAGCAAAGGACCTGCAGAACCTAAGTTTTTTATCAATTCCCTCTGAATACCCAATAGCCAGGAGTCCTTTCCAAAGTAAGCAGTTCTTATACTAACACCAAAGGGGCAAGATAGAGTAAAATAAAAATATGTGGTAATGGAAAGAGTATATAGAAAGAAACATAGCTGAAGGTAATGGCTGCTGTGCAGATAAGGCACTTGTATTTTTAAAAATCCAGTGGCAGTTTTACAATGTTCCGTAGATAAAAATTGGAAAGCGCATCAGAGGTAGAAGGTGAGGAAAACTGGGCAGCAAATCACCTTTTTTTGAAAAAACACCAAACCTCCTTTTTTCTGCCTTGGGTATTTCAAGACACTGATATACACAAATCATAAACAAACTGATCTACCCCAAGTAAAGAAGTTCTTCAGTGTGATTGCTACCAAACAGCAAAGGATGTTTAATAATTTGCTTCAGTAGGTTTGTGAATTGACTTTCGGGCAAATTTTGGAAGAATGAATACCATCAAATGAAACTTCCAATTCCATTCTGAATAACCCAACTGCAATAATATTGACACTGCATATGAGAAAACCCTCTTTCTAATGCCCTTTTTTGTACTTGTACACTCATATTAAGAGATATGTCCTCCTCTCAGAGAAACCAGACATCCACTAATAACAGCAAGAGAGACTTCTGGAGCACTTACATCACCCAGGAGAGGGAATGAAGCCCAGCCTGGGCACAGTATGGGTCAGTAGAAGACAGAGGACAACCAGAGAGCCGTCATGTAGGTTGTGGGATGTTCTGCCCCAGGATTACCCTGGTGAGCTGCAGCAATTAGAGTCCTTTTTAGTTTAGGAAAATATCACCCCTTAGTTCTGTGCTTTTGATTGACCCTTTCTCATTGTGTTAGCTGCTGACTACAGGTTTATGCATCTCCCTCAGATTCTGTTCCCATCATGCACTAAGGAAATATGCAGGGATGACTCCACCACGTTCGCCTCTCAGCTCTCCCTATTCATTCCCAGTGTGAGCAAAGCCAGACAGCAGCCAAGAAAAACACATGCCTTGTATGATCACTCACTTTTACATCTCTGGGGCTGGGAGAAGGCAAGCCTTTTCAGCAGTTGGCAGGCTAGCTTCTGTGAAATGGAGATGGTTTCTTGCTGCTCTTTACAAATAAAAAGTTATCTAACTCTCCAAAATGATGCACAAAGGAATCTGAAGAGAACAAACAAGAACTCCATCAATCTGCATGTTCCTGCAAGAGAGTAGGGTCTATTTTGAAGGCAGAGTGATCTCAGTTGCAATGAGGTAAATGCAGTCAAATACCTCACAAGTTATCTCAATGCAGGCAAACAGAGTATCTCAGTGATATTCAAGGAAGTTCAGTTCTTATGTTGAAATCGTTTTAATTCTTAGTCTCCATTTCTCCTTGGTGGTTATGGAAGGCAGAAGGGTACTTGACCAGGGTTTGGTCTGTAACTGACTGAAATATGTGCCCTGTATTAATTCCATTTTTAATAATCTAGATGAAAAAAAGCTTGGGGTGAATGATATGAGGACAGTGCTGGAGAAAGCTGTATTACAACTTAAAGCATAACAGATTTCACTTGGTGCTATTCAGTGGGAAACTGAAATCAAATACAGTAGCAAAGCAATCTGTCAAAGAAAACTTGTTCCACTGAACAGCAAAAGCCACTTAAAAGTACATAACTCACCAGCATACGAAATAAATGACATTTTCATTTCTTTAATTCCTCATGTATTAAGGATATGCGATCTAATGCATAAGATCCATTATGATAAATCAGAGTAAGAGGCAACACTATAGGTTACTCTGTGCACTTAAGATTGTTCAGCAACTTTACCTTCTTCCCCAAGGCTTATCTCTCAGCCACATCTGTCTTAGTGAGAATGACATAATAGGAAATTGTTACAGGTTTAAAGAATTTTATAAAAGTGACTGACTAAAAGATTAGTCATTGTGCTTCCCGTATTCCACCGATAATGACAAGGTACTGTCTTTATCACTAAAAGTAAATGTTCAGGGTGCCATATTGAACTATATCACATCATTTGGAAGAAAGGGTAGGCTGTGTAACATATTGGCTTTTCACAAGAACAACAGAAAATTTTGTCAAAGTCAGTTCTGGTGACTCTACAGTGTGCCTTGCAGGAGAGTCTGTGAGGAAGTCCTCTTGGTTGGAATTTCTCAAGTCTATCCATGCAGATAAAATAGTTCAGAAGTCCTTAACAAGTGATTTCCTTTCCTCCTACTCCACATCACTCCTTCCATGCATGTTCTATTCCCACTCTCACTTGGAACCAATGTGACAGATATTATTTGTGAGACTTAAGTTGGTGTTAAATTCCCAGCCATGTCATATTAAACCCCCAAAGCACCACACCCAAGCATCAGCTCTCTCGATCCCGTTTTAAACTCCCCCTGCTCTTTAGACCTTTAGTGCTCTGACGAGTCATGCGTACAGTGTGAACATGTGTATCACACATAAGATCTCTTGTGCAATAGCGTGCATTTCTCATGGCTTTCCTTGTCTTGCTGAGCCTGTGCTTTCCTTATGACACTTTGCCTGTCACTTAATGTTAAACCTGAATATTACATTTCTGCAGGGAGGGAGAAATCTCCAGGGTAACAAAAGTATTTTATCAAGAAGAGAAACATACGCAGAAACATGTCAAGGATACTTTTGACTGCAACCTATTCCATTACGATTTTGTTATTTGATATTAGAAAAAAATGCACTTGGGAACTATAAATCAGTAACTGCAGGCTCATCAATATTGTGTTTCAAGGTGTCACTTTAAAACCAGCTGGAAGTCAAAGACATGCTGATCTACAATGTTGCTTGATTAGCAACACATCGCTGAAGTTTTGACTCCAAACTGCTTTTCTGATTCAGAATTTGAGTGCAAATTAGCAAAAAATAATTACTATTTTGGATGGAAAAAGGGACACATTTTTTGTTAGTTATATAAAACGTAGCACAAAAGTATTAATGAGGAAAACATATACTCAAATATATCAGAAAAGTTGCTCAGCATAGTAAAATGATACTACTATAATTACACATGAATTCTTTGTTCCAAAATTTTTGTTTTTTTCCCCATAACAGCCAACATATGCCACCAGGCCAACGAAATGTTCCCCTTGGGAAGGGACCAAGCTCTAAGATGGGAAACAGACAGTTTGGTGGGCCAGTAGCAAGAGGTAGGCAGCAATACAAGTGGATTCGCCTCAGGGCTTGGAAGAGAAATCCAGATTTCCCAGTCCTGGTTTGTTCCCACTTATCAAAGAGCTGTGCAGCTTATTTGCCCAGACTAAGAGAGATATTGCTCTTAACATCTGCCTGTTATTAGTAGGCACTATTTTCTTACCCAGGTAGATCACACTGCTGCACTGCCTTGTATCAAAGGCACTAATAGTCCCTTTTGTTATGGTACCACCGCACCCAAGACCAATGAGGAAGAAACTTATCTGATGATGTGATGGGAAGACAAAAGAGGGATATGATGGAGACAGCACTGCTGCACATGGCTGCCTGCTGCCAGAGCAGGAAAGATACTTTTTGACTCTAGCAGACAGCATGAGACAGCAGTGGTGGAACAAGACCAGAACTGGACGCAGCATGCAAATCCCTTGTCCTGGGAAACTGCAGGGTTTTGGAAAATGTTTCCTTTTCAAACCAGAACAAATGTTTGATGACAGGCTAGAGCTGCACATACACACTGCCAGTGACACTTCTCAGGGCACTCAACTACTGCAAAGCCCAGACTGCAGCTTTTGTTATACCTGATCTGAGGCTGTACTCAGGACCTGCAGGTGAGAGCCCTTACCACTGGCCTGCTGCCTGGCTTCAGTGTGCTCAACTTCTCTTTATTCCCATTGCCTTCCAATGGGAAATACACAAAGAAGGATGACCATATCTATCTTCAGTTCTTAAACTCTTTCCATGGGCATCTACCTGGAGGAAAACAGAATCTTTGGTCTGATGTAGTTGAGTCAGAAGTATGTGCTCTACCTTTTCATCATCCTCTTTTTCTCAGTCATCCACTCCTCTAAGAGAAGTCTTTCCTAGCCATAGCTTCAATGGAGCTGATACATTTTTCCAGAAAGTTTTCTTTTCAACAAGGCAGCATTTTGCATTGCCTCCCATGACAGGAAGATTTTCCAACTCAGTCTTAGTGAGAACTTTTTCTGAGACAGGCAGAAGCTTACCCTCATACTTTGCAGGTCATGCAAATAAAGGCTCATTGACTGTGTGCAAACCCTTGAAGTTAAAGCCCTGGCTTTTTCCTATGTAGCAGCAGTCTGTCTGAGGCAGCAATGTTCCTGGCATTCCACCAAAGTCCATGGAAAGATTGCTATATGTTTCAGCAGGCTTTGGTTTAGACTCTCTCTGCATAGCTAGCATGCTGGGCCAGTACAAGATATACATACCCGCACTAAAAATCATAGCATATTAAAATTCAAAACCAAATGATACCTGGTGATTATCCTACTTACACACTTGTGTGCCTTTCTTGAAGAGATCTGTCTTATTTCAAGAATATTCCTAAGAAGATCCAGCCCTTGATACAACATTGAAACTGAAAAATACTTATTCCTTGAGGGAGCTAAATGTCATGTTCTGTGCATCTATAAGGAGAAGGTAGGTAAAGATGGCAAATGTCCTGTCATCCTCTGATCCTGGAGCTGGCCCATGAACTGCAAGCATAATTCTGGTCAGCACTGGACAGACTTCTGCACACTCTAGCCTGTTCCAGCATGTCCCCAGTTAAGAACAGGAAAGAAAGATATGTCTGAGTTGTCATAGCTGAGACTCCTCCAGGCTTTTAGTGCAATGGACCATCTCAAAAGGGCCATAGATGCTTTAGGATCATATGGCCCTGAAACTGTCCTTAGAAACTAACAGGGTTTCAGCGACCCAGATAGCCAAACCTGAAAAGAACAATTAGTTACTCTACTACGTTCTCCAGTGACCCAGAACCCAGAACTGTGACCCTAGAAAACTTGGTCTGCTTGAACCTCGCAACCAGTGAGGCCCTGAATAACCACAGCAGGATATTTTGCAGCATGTGCAACTGTAATGCTGACCCCAGGCTCCTAACAGTTCTAGTGAAGCTGACTGCCTTCTCCCTAGGAGCTGTCACTAATAACTACACCATAAACACAATAAATGGACCTTGTGCCAGAGCAGCATCAAGCGTTGAGTCCTACAGACCTGTACAGCTGACAGGTGCTCAGGGAATTCAGGCTCTTCTGCCACAGTTAACATAATAGTTCTTGCACACACTGGACATTGACTGCATTCAAGTAATAAGACAGAGGATTGTACAAAATAGGGCTAGAAGGGACTGCTAGAGGTCACCTCATCTGCCCTCAGGTAAACTCAGCTCTATCTAAAACATTCCTGACAGATGTTTGTCTAACCTGTTCTGTAAAACATCCAATCATCACAGACATCCCATGGCTTCCCTAAGTGGTAATAATAACTTCTTTGTATTTTCCAGGGCTCATCTCAACACATGTACCAACTTACTTACAATACAAAATGAAGGTGATTTCAACACCTAAACATGAAAATGGGATCTAACTTCCCAATTTTAAGGAAAGCCCTCATGAATACAAGAGTGGGAGAGAAGCTCCTCTATAATGGCAGATAGATTAGCCTCATCCACGTAACACACACGAGGAATCTGCATCACTGTTCTTTTCCCTGTAAAGGCATGGTTAGGTGAGACACAGTTACTCCCAGGCAGAAGTGTAATTCCTGAGCTACATGAGACTGCCCTAAATTCATCATGTAGTGCTAGCTGCACAGCACTGGTTGCCCCAAAGCTTCCCTCTCACACATGGCTGCGGGTTGCTTTTGCAGTATCAGTGACCTGAATATATGAGAGCAAAACTCTCAGAGAGAATTAGATTCAAGAGGCTTGAAGCTTCCCAGGAATCTGAAAGAGCTGGCATTTAGGTCTTCATGGACCACTAGAGCCAGTTAAAAGGTCAGAAATAAAAGGTTACTGACCTGTAGATTTTCTTGAGACTCAGAGGGCACCATGACTTCAGCCCTTGAGTTCTTCTCACAACACAGGGATCATAAAGGGGTTTGCAGGTCACTGACCCCCACACCATATGAAATCAGGAAAATAACTGGTAAATTTACTCTGCATTTTATTTGATTGCTATTGAGTTACTAAACAATAATCTCAAGTCAGGAAAGCTCATGAAGGGCACAAGTAATTTTCACTTTAATAAATACTAAATGACATTCTGTGGCCTAAATTATATAACCAGTCAAATGAAGAGATCATAAGGTCCTATCTGACCTTACAGTCTGTGAATCTATATTGTTTTCATTTAGCAAAGCTAAGTCTCTCTGTGTCTGACTTTAGTTTTCCCTGTATTCCTTAAAGTGCATCTCTCAAGACCTAGTAACTACAGTTCCCCATTCTTCAAACAAATACGGTCCATGCAACAAATCATATTATTATATATTACGCACAAGAGGGTTTGTTCTTGACATGTTGCCAAGAAAGCTTGAGAACACAAGTCTTTCTGTCACTTTGATCATGAAAGACAAGTGGCTCCAGTTATTTGAAACTCTATTTGACAGGATGGAAGTAAGATAGGAAGTGAAATGTTAAACTCCACCATAAAGATCGATGCTTGAGAAGCATATAAGCAAAACAGAACAGAAGTGGATTTTCAAAAGGCAATGCAGGACAAGCAGGGAAAGACTCAGGTATACTTTTTATCAAATATCCCTTTAAAAGCCTGGCTCTGATGCAAGTGAACTCTTGACTGTTGCTGTGCTCAGAGCACCCTCACTAATGCTAGAAAGCCACTCACTAGCAACACCAGATTGCTGTGTTTAACAGTGCTAATCAACATCAAAATGCTGCTGCAGCTTTATGAGCACCTTTTCACCCACATTCTTCCCTCACAGTGACTAAATCCTTGAAGTCAGTAGAATTAAGGCTGATCCAGGCTGGTGGAAATGAGAGGAGAATCAGCACTTTGTCCCTTCAAGTGGTAATCCTTATAATAGTCTTTTCCTAACAGAAAAGCAAAACCTACTACCTGCAGAAATTACCCCAACTCTCAGCTGAACTTTGAATGTTTTGCACACAAAGGAAAGCCTTGGAGAAATGACATCAGAAGTGAATGTTTATTTTAGTGTGCTTCTCCTGACATTACTGAGCAACTTGAGTTTTGCTTCAGGCCAAAAACGTATTACAGAGATGAAAGACTAATAGCTTATCTAGCCAGCCTGATGACTATTAGGATAGGGCTGAGCAAGAATGAATTTTTTAAATGGAAATAGTTGCATTTTTTTTTAAGATTCAAAGAGCTGAGGAATTCTTTGTGTTTTATTCTGCATGGAGTTTATGATTAAAGGCCATTAGCAGCCAATATACTAATGAGACAGCAGCAGGCATCATAGTGGCTGCTGTTTTTAAATTATTTTCAAAGTAAACTGGATTAATAGCCCTGAAAGCACTCATCTTCCCTCTAGTCAAAACAAGAAATATCTTAAGCAGTAACTGCTTTAGTTCCCACTACTATGGATCCCTTCACATGAAAGAGCAACACAAAACAGCACAGCTGTCATAGCCATTATCACTTTCTTCACTCTGCTTTATATCCCAAAGGATCTTGTGGAGGACATGTAACATGTAACCACTGAGTAGAAAGCTAGCAGTCTTTTTTTTTCCCCAGAAACTGCCCCTTCATGTGTGTTTTCATTCCACAATATCACTTGGCAAATGCAAACTGGTTCATCCATTTTTCATCAAAGGGCTCACAATTTCAAACTACCTCACCCTTACAATGGAGGAGGAGCAGGCGTGGGAACCTGCCAACCAGCAGATGTAGAGTAACCTGTTATCTCCAGCGACATCTTCACATACCCTCGGCTTGAGAAATCTCATGTAGGTCTGCAATATGGACATCAGCCCACTGGGAAATCCATTTTCAGCTCCCATATGAGAAACAGCCTTCAATCAATTCTAACCAGAGATCTATGGGCCCTGAGCCTAAGCCAACCTTCCTACTGTTGTTTTATCAAAGAAAATCAGTTTCAGCTGCTAGCCTGGTCGAGTTGAAAAGTCGACCATAATTACTTTGAAACCGAAGTTCACATCAACATTTGTGACATGAAGCCTGGAATAACATATTAAAACATGAAGAGCTGTTGTAGAGATCTCTGAGATAAAATCAGTGACAGTTAACGATTGCAGAAATCTGGCTTGTAAGTCAAATCAGAGGCTGATATATTCTCTGACCTGTATTAATTCTAGGTGGTTCAGAGCAGATTTTGGAGAAGCACGGAAAATAGGACATTCCCGTCAGGTCCTGATAAGAGCAGAAGAATTGGAAATGTGGCAGTAGGCCTCAGAATCAGCCTTTAAAGAATCAATAGCCCTGGCCTAATGCTTATAAATCCTTTACATCAGCATAACAGCAGAGCCACCAAAATGAATCTCTACTTGATCTTTGCTCTGTTTCCTTACACTGACATATGACAACACTTGTTTGCATTGCATGTCAGGTGTCTTGCCCTGGCCATAAGAATCCTCTTTTGGTCTGTGTTAGAATGTCTGCATGCACCAAATCTCATTGTGCGGGGTGGGGTATCCTGACATATGGAATTATGTTTCTTACCTTGTTATATAATATATAGTATATGTATCATACAGAATTATTAATTCTTACAACAATAAGAAATCAGATTTTGTTTTTGTTGTATTCAATAATAGCTAGAGATATTGCAACCATTAATCCTGGTATGATGTGAAGCCAGCAGGCCTGGATCTTTTCTGTTAGTATGTTGTTCCCCACCTATTGAATGCCCCCCTCTATTCCCTTCATCTTCAACAATGTCTGTTCATCCTCTCTTTTCCTTCCATAACTTGGCCCTGACTAAAATCTGAAAGCCTTCTCCAAAGCTCATTAGATACTAGCTTTTTTCAGATTACATCCTGTCCTGGGTTCAGCAGTAGCAGTCAGTTTTCTCCTTCTCAGTAGCTGGTGCAGTGCTGTGGTTTTGACTTTCAGCCTGGGAACAGCACTGATAACACCAGTGTTTTAGTTGTTGCTCAGTAATGTTTAGTCTGGCCAAGGACTTTCTGAATCTCATGCTCTGCCAGGGAGGAGGGGAAGTCAGCAGGAAACAGCGACAGGACATCTTACCCAAACTAACCAAAGAGGTATTCCATACCACAGCACATCATCCCCAGTATATAAACTGGGGGCAGTTACCCGTAAGGGCTAGATCACTGTTCGGGTCAGGCTGGGTATCAATCAGCAGGTAGTGAGCAGTTGTATTCTCTCTCCTTGTTATTTCCCTTATCATTATTATTATTGGTGGCAGCAGTAGTGACTTGTGTTATACCTTAGTTACTGGACTGTTCTTATCTCAACCCGTGGGAGTTACATTCTTTCAATTCTCCTCCCCATCCCTCTGGGAGTGGGAGAAGGAAGAAGTGGGGGGAGTGGGCGAGCGGCTCCATGGTTCTGAATTACTGGCTGGGCTTAAACTATGACATATCCAAAAGCAGAGCTGGCTAACATATACCCTGAAGCAATACAAAGTGCAGGAGAGAGAGTGTCCCCTGATGAAAGAGCCACAGGACCTCATCATGTTTTTCCACAGCTGTTCCAGTTAAACATTTTCCTTCTGCTTCCTTATCTCTTCTCAATTCCATGCTTGTATGGCAGTATGGGTGCTGCTGCTGCTGCAGTTATTGGGCTACCCCAGACACCAGTGCTGCTCAATAACCCTTGAAACAGAGGAAGAGGTTCATCCTAGCACACTTTGGTAGTGACTGGAGCAATGGGGGGATTTTCACATAGATTAACCCAGAAGCACTAGTATATAACTATTTAAACTGTTCTCTGAATTGCAGAAACAGGTCAAACCTGTTCCAAGCCAGCTTCTGGCTCTGAGAGCAAGCAGCTCCAGAGAAGCTGCTGCTGAAGGGGATTTGATGTTTCAAATTGAAGTATTTTATACTTTGGACTTTCTCCAGCAACTGTAAATGATTTTTGGGACATGGTGAAGTCCTACAGCTATCTCCCTAACTCAGTCACCATTTTTAATTTGAGCATTCGACACATTTTTTTCCTACCTTAGAAAAACATATCATTTTAGGCAGAAAGCCTGCTACCACCAGATACTTTAACATTAGCTGTTAATGACTTGTGACTTCCTTATGCAGTCAGGCAGAGAAGACTTGCTTCACACTAAACAGGTAAGCAAAATTTAAACCAGATGGGTCCAAAAGGAGGGGCAGTGAGACAAGCAGGATTAACATAATTTTGTATACCTAAGCTGGTGGGGCAAAGCACAGGAAGAAAACAGTAATACATTGACAGTCTTCAGTGCTTGCGTGGAAGACGAGTAGCTCACTAACCATCTGGAGTCCTGGAAAAATGCCATCAGTTAGGAAGTTCTTGGAACTACTTATAAACCTTGACCTAGAGCATCCATTTAATGTAACAAGGCTCTTGGTCTACTTCTGGCTTGTGCAGCTGGGCTGTAAAGACACAATGCGAGGCACTGATCTCATAACAAGGACAAATCAGCCATGAGAAGATTGCTTTAAATTTCAAGAGCCATAATGTGAATACAATTTCACCTTTACAGTTCAAACAACAGAACTACATTGACATTTGGATCTAAAGTCCTCCTTTATGTCACAGAAGCTTCAGTTGGAGTGAAAAGATGATGCAAATAAAGGCTTTTCATAACTCTTTAGCAGCACCTCAATTCACTTGCACAGGGAACAAACTGGTATTTGCAATCAAACTTAAATCTAGTTTCAGTAATTAAAGGGATCTTCTAAATCTCCTCAGTGGCAAGAGACTCTGTTTACTGGTTAATTAAAGGCTGGTTCCTAAGCCCTTTCAGAACAGACTTAAAAAAAAAAAAGAGTAAGAATGCAAGGCTGAAATCATTGGTTAGGCTCTACCCAAAGGCAGAGATTTATATTTATCCACTAGCTCATACATGCCTGTGTTCTGAAATATCTTACTCCCTTCAATACAGTTGAAGGTAAGAAGGAAGGTGCATGTCTCTTAACGACTTTGTGGGCACAACTGAGTTACCAGTGCTGCAAGGGACCCATAGGTATCAAAAGACACCTCCAAGTGCTAGGACATACTGTATGAGAAAGGTGAAAGGACAGTAAGGGACAGATTAGCACAGTTAGGTATTAGCATTACCTCATGACTGTCAGACCAACCAAGGGTAAAGTTGTACGTGATATGTGGTCCAGCAGTCTGGATGCTGTTTCAGGATCTGGAAGATCAGGATTTTTTTCTATCCCATGCCAGAAACTTTTTGTAACTCTTTGTTATCACAGCACAAGACAGTGCAAATTACAGCTTACATGGTTATACTCCAGTGACTTGGTGTGCTGAAGTGATTGCTCAGTTACATTACCTCACATACACAAGACTCTGTCTCTTTTTGCCAATGCACAGCATGAAGCCTCCCCTCATGTACCTGTTATGAGGACAAATACACTGGAAACCATCTGGTTTCTGGGACTCATTTCACTGGACACAAAATAAGTATATCAGCCAGAAGAAGATGTTTGGTCTGTTCTTATATCCTAACACTAAACTGCAAAAGACTTTCCAAAGGCAAGGTCTTAAAACATTTTGCTAATGCATCTCATCAGTTAAAGGTTCTAAGTTCTTCCAAATCCAGTGCTGGATTGTTTGCTGGGTGTCATTCAGTCAGACAGAAGTGAGTCCTGTTCCTGCCCCAAGCCAACAAGCAGTACTATGTGCAGGTTAGTACAGTACAAGCACAAGCTACTACTGCTTCAGTTAATATACTCTTACCCCTCTACAAGGCTCAATTCCTCAGTTTAGAATAATGCTACTTACTCCCACACAACTTTCTGTCAGTCCAGGCTGTGAACGAAAAAGTTACTGCCTACCCACAGTATATGGTAGGGACTTGCCAATTATCTCCAGTTTGGTTTTGAACAAATTCTCCAGCAGCCACCCTCATACGTGTAGAACTCTGAATGTTTGCCATAGTTTACTGCATAATACAATATTTAATTTGATAATACTTCTCTACCTCACAAACAGGATTAGAAAGATTTATTCAATTCCAGTGCAATCCTATGCATTGTCCTGTCCTATGCAGCTTCTTACACCACCTTTAGCAGCATAAGACTGAGTGAGTTCAAGTGGTGTGCTGGGCCATGTGTGTATTGCAAAGGAGTGCTGAGTGTGAGGGCAAGTGGTGCTCTGTAGGTGTACACCTGAATTTATACATGCATGTATACACACAGGCTGCTACTCTTTGATTTAGAGGAGTTGAGGAAACGTGAGCATAAAGGCAACTTAGTGGGTCTTGGATTCAAAGGAAGTTAATTTCACAGTTTTCTAAAAACCCTCTTTTTACCTATTCCCTCATGCACCCCAATTTTCCCTTCCTACTGAAGTCTCATCTCCTGCCCAGGCAGTCCTAACCTTGTGTGGAAGTGATGGGAACACAATGCAGACCACAGGCTAGTACCTGCAGCTCTTGGATGACCATGCACAGCAAAGTCATAGACCACACTGCAGCTTTATGAAGACAGCCTTCGACCACTGCAGTGGCTTAGCAGTTAGGCATGAAAACAGGACAAAATCTGATACAAAAGCATTTTAACCACCGGCATTGTGTACCTGAAGTGGCTGTCTTTTCTTCATATGCTTAAATCTTGCTGAGAATTTTGGAATCGAGGCTGCATAAAAAGTCTCCAGAGACAGAGGCATTTATATAGTACTGCTCCCTATGCTGGCTGCATTCACAGTCCTGAATTCAGCCCAAAACGACACTTCTGGTCTTCAGAGAGCCCTCTGCCTTGTTTCTGGCTGTTGCCATCTCATAGTTACTTGCTTTTCCAGCAGGCATAGTCACTCATCTCCACTGGTTTGAATGTAGTATAGTCACTTGAATACAGTATAGTCATGGCTGTTAGGAAGTTTCTTTCTCTACCAGTCAGGTTAGCTTTTAGAAAGCTCTACCTCAACATCCTCAGCCCTCCCTACATATCTCCTTTCAGTCATTCTGCTTATTTAATCCTCCCTTTGGACTCCTTTCTCATCCATAGCAGGGAAGTGTGACAGACAAGTAAATCTTCAGCTGTCATCACTTCTCTCCTGGCAAGAAGAAGGACTAACAACCTGGCCTTTTCCCACGGCTGAGTAAACTACAACCCATGGGCTACACGTTTGCCAGTAAATTAAATCACTAATCTGTTGTGCTTAACTGTTACAACAGGTCTAGACATACTATCTGTCAGGGCAAATTCACATTCTCCTAAATATTACTTATCTATATCTATTATTGATTGATTAGCAGGTTCTGTTCTTGCAACAGGATGTTTTACCTATTCATTGCATACTTCCAACCAGAATGACCTGTCTCAATTCACTGATCAAAAACTGATCACAACCTGCAAAAGGCAAACCCTGCTGTGTTTAAAGTCAGCAAAGTACAATGCCATGCAGCTTGCTCTGTTTGTGTAAGTCACTCCAACGCTCAGCATCAGTCAAGAGGTGAAAGTTGCTGACAAAGGCCACCTTTTACAAATGTTTCCTCATCCCACCACTTTGCCCTTTCTTTCTGTAGAAACAAGCAGCATTTTCTCTTTGCACCACCCAAATTCTCCCAAAAAGTATGTTTCCCAGCAGTGCTGAATAAAGTCCCACCTTCCCTTTGGAGTGCATCGCAGTTCCCCATCACCTTTTGGTGGCCAAAACAGTGAAAAAAACTATGAAACTTCGTCCTTCCATTATTCACAGGGCAGGGCTTACAGTTGTCACTCTTCTGCATAACCCTATGATGTCCCACAGTGGCAGTCACATACAGTCCAAGATCCTCCCTGTTGACAGCAGGTACAGTCAAGCAGTACTAACCACTATTCAACAGTCCATCATTACTTGGACAAAAGACACAAGCCTAATCAAAACATGTAAGCATGTCTTCAGCATGCAGAAAGAACAGGCATGAGGCATCAGGTAAAGAGAAATTCTTTGTGCTGGAAAAGTGGGAGATACTCGTGAAGGCTACTCCAGAAAATTGCCTCTAAAACATAGAGGTCCAAACAAAACAAAAAAGGGTTCTTTAAGCTTTTGTTTGCTTCTGTATCAGTGTGAACTTTCAAGTTCAAAATTCTTTACATCTAACTATTTGTATATCCTTGGGAGGGTCTCTCAAGCTCTGAATTTCAGTTCCCAGACACACTCAGCCATCATTTAGTGTTTCCCAAGTAACTCCCTCTCCCTGGAAACACAAAGGAGTGCCTGGGGTTTATTCTCTGTAACTTTGTTAACAATTAACATTTAAAGGCACTAGTATGATAAAGACAAGACAATTTGATTAAATTATATAGAATTATGGTTGCCTTCAGGTGGAAAATACTTCTTTAGAGCTTATATGATAAGAACAATGAGTTGTTTCCACTCTTTTAGTCTTCATAAAAAAAATAAACAGTTTTCACTTGATTCTACTGGATGTACACTTAAAATTTTTAGCAATGAAAGTCAGACCTCGAATCTGATTGACTTTGCATCAGGAACAAGTCCTGACCAGAGAACATGAGTTTCATAGAATCATAGAACAGTTTGAGTTGGAAGGGACCTTCAAAGGTCATCTACATGAGTGAGCAGGAACATCTTGAACTAGATCAGGTTGCCCAGAACCACGTCCAACCTGGCTTTGAATGCCTCCAGGGATGGTGCATCTGCCATGTCTCTGGGCAATCCATGCCAGTGTTTTACTACCCTCATTGTAAAGAATTTCTTCTTCATGTCCAGCCTGAATCTCCCATCTTTTAGTTTAGAACCATCACCTCTCAGTCCTGTCGCAAGAAGTCCTGCTAAAAAGTGTCTCCCCAAAGACAGTTTGCATGATGCTACATTTTTATAGTGTGTAGACACTCCTGTAATTTTAAAAAAGTATGCATTTTGAGAAGAAATAGCTGTATAAGAGGTTTTCAAGTTTCTAAAGCCAATAAAGACCAATTTTTAATTTATTTAAATGTCAAATTCGATGTCAACAGCAACCTAGAGATTGTTCCATTGGAGACAGAAAGATTCCAGCTCCTGAAGCAGGGCTTTTGAACAAAAGGCACCCTGTTGGAAAGACTGCAGAGAGATTGTGTATGATCAGAGGAAAGCGGGATTGGACATGTGCTGGTCAGATACACCTAGCAACTCCTACAGCTCATTAATCCCTTTGTAGCTACTGCCTATATCACTGTGATCATGCCTTTTTAATCCAAAGAGAAAAAAAGCAAACATCTAATACTTTTTTTAAGCATGCTTTTTAAATGGCAGATATCTTGAACAAGTAGCATGCAACTTTTTGGTTAAAAAAAAATATTATTTTTTAACCATGGAAGACAAAAAAAGCCAATAAGTGAAATGTTGTGGATACAGTTCATGGAAGCAGGGAACAAAGATAAATCTGAATATTGAATCTACAAAGGATGTTCCCTAGAAAAATCTCCCTGGCTGGAACACATCATCAGGGATGCTGCTGGTGTTCAACACCATCTCTGGGTGGAACACCAGTTGCCATGGCCATGAGAACAGAAAGAAATAGATTTAAGACTTTTGCATCTAATTCTTCACACATACTGTGAGCTCTCAGACTGGGCTGTCAAGATCATGAAGTAGCTAGTCTGTTCCTATTTATCCAGAGAGGAAAATTCACACCATTCCCCTCTCTGCCAGCGCAGTTCTTGGCAACCTGCTGGGAAGTATTTTATACATTTTTTTTCTGATGCACACACCACTGTTTAGACAATGGACTCCCACAAGCAGGCTGAAGTGGTCCCTGCAAGAGCATCTGCATTTGCCCAGCTGTTCCAGAACCCCATTCACAGGAGAAAAGATGAAAGGCATGTTTCAGCTAAACAGAAAAGGACACACATCAGCACTGATGACTAAACCTTTTATAGCTAACAAAACACTAGCTAACACAACACATTGGACCTTACTTTTATGACATGAGTATTTTCAGGGTTTTTGCAAAGTTAACCAGAAACAGCTAGATACAGGCCTCTGCCAAACATCGCTGCAAATAGCTAATAGCCATGAGCCATGTGAAAAAGGGGCTAAAGCTCTGCTATTCAGGTAGAGTGAGACAAAGGCAGATCCTCTGCAGAATTACCAGGCCACGGGACACAGCTCCTGGACCACATTCAACTGCAATATGCAACCAATGCCATCAAAAGCTTTTCACCTCCCTGCAAGATTCACTGTTCCTCCATCTAACTGTGGGCTGCGACAATGGGTCAAGCAGGAGCTGACACAGGATTGGGCTGAAAGTGCAGACAAGAGTGAAGGAAAGTAAGGGCTAACTCTGCATGACAGTGAAAACTGATGTGCTATCCTTCGTACCCAGGGGCACCTCCACCGATCCACTGACCTCCTCTCACCCAGCCACTTGCCAAGCCCTGAGCCAGGACACTCCAGCCAGTCATTCCCCCTAGGAGAGTCTGAGTTGCCTGAGTTCCCCTACAGTGATACTCAAGCTTTAACATACTCTTTCTAGTATTTGTAAAATAAGATGTTTCTATTTTTGGAATGGAAAAGAAAGCCCATTGTTTCCAATATAAAAAGTCCGACCTTCATCTTTCTTTTGCTTTGTACTTTTCCATAACTAGAGGGATGATGAGGAGCAGGATAACATTTTAAGTCTGTGTAAATACTCTGCTACCAGCAGCTCCCTAAACCTGCCTTCTTCTATCCACGCTCTTTAGCTAAAGAGTAACTATCTGCCTGAAAGAACTACTGTCTCACTGCT
This sequence comes from Melopsittacus undulatus, assembly GCF_012275295.1. Taxonomy (NCBI): domain Eukaryota; kingdom Metazoa; phylum Chordata; class Aves; order Psittaciformes; family Psittaculidae; genus Melopsittacus; species Melopsittacus undulatus. Next base: position 26,510,680 of record NC_047557.1, on the reverse strand, counting down.
GTATAAAAACCCAGCTGGCTTGTGTTCATTTGTGGCAAGTCCTCCATATTCTTAGTCCTGGGAATTAGTCCTGGGAGACAACATCTCTCTAAACAGTTTAACCTCTTCTCAAGCAATTAACAACACAAGTGCAATTACAAGTTTTCACAGCCAGTCTTGCTAAGCAGCCTGACATCCTGTTGACTGGCACAGTGCATGCAGTGGCTCCAGGAGAACGTGCTGGGAGACCTGAGGAGGATCTGCTGAGACTCTTGTTGCATCCCGTGACAGACAAATCCCAGCCAAGGCTGAGACTAAGCATTTTTGCTCCCCAGTGAAGCTGTTGTTGGGATGAAATGTGATAAGGTATGATAAAGGATGCTGAAATCTCATGGGAAGAGCTGCAGATCTGTAAATCTGAGTTTGTGGCTGTGACTCTGGCCTATATAAATATATAGTGGTAATTAAATAGCACGGTCAACCATAAAACTTACCTCTGAATCAGAGCTGTGACCCACAAATTCTGCAGTGATTACAAAATATCTAATGAACTTAATCTAACACACAAGCGTTAAGTAATTTACTAAATGTCTGATAACATAAGAGTACAATTAGAAAGGGTCCTGGCAGAAACTCAGTGGCTTTGCCTCCTTCACAGCTGCCCATTGCTTCAGAGATGAAGATTATGGTTTCTAGGGTAACTAGACACACACACTCACACAAGAAAACGGACACACTGCCTAATTCAGTTTCCTGTCAGAGCACTGTGGGGCCAGAAGCATAGCCTAAACCATGATTGTGAAAAGACTTGTAATTTATTTAGCCACTCATTTCAATTCACAGTCATGCCTTACATGCATTTTTAGTTTCAAGGGTAATTCTGATATTTAAATGTACGGTTTGTAACAAATAGTGACACTTTTGAATTCACAGACCATTATTAGGACCATTAGACCATTAACAGGACCAACAGATGGTCCTGTTGTGTATGTGCATATGCTACCACTGAGGGAGTTTGTACTTGGATCTATGCTACACCCACACATAAATGTAAAGATCTGAATAAACAGTTTTCCTGTGATATTCATGTTCCTGTAAGGTTTATGTGCACACACTACAGAGATGATAGACCAGATTACCAGTTAAAATCACAGCATCTCACATGGCAGAGGGGAGTAAATTACACAGGTCTTACAGAGGTCTGAGGGCCAAAAAGTAAAGCTGGGTACTAGTCATCCTTTAAACCAACAGAGGCTTAACTTTGGCTCATTTGGTATTTGCCAGCCAGGGATATGGGCACATGTCTGCACTCCCACATGGACACTTGTGCTCCCACATTGACACTTCCACATGTGACAAAGCTCCACTCCATTTTCTTCTTTTGAAACCAGAGAAGACACCATGATGCCCTCCTGTATGAAGACAGGCTGAGAAAGTTGGGGCTGTTCAGCCTGGAGAAGAGAAGGCTGCGTGGAGACCTCATAGCAGCCTTCCAGTATCTGAAGGGGGCCCATAAGGATGCCTGGGGATGGACTCTGCATTAGGGACTGTAGTGATAGGACAAGGGGTAATGGGTTAAAACTTAAACAGGGGAAGTTTGGATTGGATATAAGGAAGAAGTTCTTTACTGTTAGGGTGATGAGGTACTGGAGTAGGTTGCCCAGGGAAGTTGTGAATGCTCCATCCCTGGAGTTGTTCAAGGCCAGGTTGGACAGAGCCTTGGGTGATATGGTTTAGTGTGAGGTGTCCCTGCCCATGGCAGGGGGGTTGAAACTAGATGATCTTAAGCTCCTTTCCAACCCTGTTATGTGATTCTATCATTTTACGCCACTGCAAAGCCCATGAGGCACTGCCACCTCCTGCCCTTTGGCACACCAAACACTCTTCACCTACTACTGCCCATTTCTTTCTGCACTTCCACAGTATTGCAACATGGCTTCTGCACAAGCAGTGTGTCTTCACCTCTTCAGGACCCATCTTTCCTACTTACCATGATGCAGGTCCCTCAGAGACAGCATTCCTTCCTCCACTTCAACAGCATTCAGATCACCAATGCCAGGTCTGACAATTTCCACCCAGTTATCCAGGACCTAAGGACGATCCTGGCTGGGATGACGGCAATGTATTAAACCGAGCTCAGGAACGTTCCCAGGCACTGGAAGGCAATTGTCAGTTGTACTAAATGGTTTGAGCGGCCCTGGCAAGTTTGTGTCCCACTTGCACTGCTCTGGAGTGCTCCCAGCCAAGGCTCAGGAGCCAGGCTGCTGCAGCAGCCCCCCTGCCTCACCAAGACTAGGGGTGCTTGTGGAGCTCCTGGCTGCTTCCTGGTGGCTGGCCTCAGTGCCAGAGACCACTCCCAGGCATGTCCAGTATTACCTGTATAGATAGAGCCTTTGAGACTTCTCCAGGTCAGGGCTGATCACCCAGTTATGCCTGATGGAGCCATACTCCAAGCTAATGACCTGATTCCCTTCTAATGATTCAAGGCATTTAGTATTCTTACTTACCATCATAGAGCCAATGCCTTGCCAGTGTCTATTTCACAGGCTATCAGCTGTTTTAAATCTAAATGTAACTGTTTAAATTCTAACCATAAATATCAGACCTCCAGTGTAAGTCTTCCATATTCAGAGCCAAGTAAAGGAGCTTGAATCCATGGCCAGAAAAAAGCTCTCCAATAAGCAACCTGATGTCCTAAAATGACACCAGTGATTCAGTCTGCAGCAGTTTGTTCATTCCCTGTGCTACTGTAAGCATCCCAGGACCTAGTAAAATCCAAACAAAAACCAAACCAGACTAAACCCCCCACCCAGTTATGTCCAGCAAAGTGCTTTTAAGGAGCACTGAGGTAACTGTCCCACTCCCTAGCCAAGGCTGACTGCAGCTGCCTCAAACACAGGCTATCCAAGCAATGCTGATGCCTGAAAGTCACTTGGTACTGCGGCCCTGAATCTTTTAGGCAAATAAACGCTCAAAGAAACCTGTGACTTCCAGGAGATAGCTCCAGGAATTTTAATAGAAGTAGATTAGAAGATTTTAGAAAAGTTAGTTCCTGCAGAAAGCAGTACTTCCTGATACCGCCTGTCTCTCTCTGCTAAACCAGTACTACCATTTAATTTCTAGGGTCATGAACCCAGGTGCTCAGTTACACAGGTTATGCTGTACAGGCTGCTGATGACAACTGATGCATTATCATCCTTGCTGCGCTAAGCTGTGACCTGTGGACACCTCCTCTTTTACATCCTCCTTCAGAGCTGTACAGGCAAAGGGATGAGGCAGCAGGTAGTGAAACAGCTCAAGCAGAGAAGAAAGGCCTTGTTCCTTTGTTCCACAGCAGTAGATGCATGCTTGAGGAAAATCCTCTTCTAGGCAGGAGAGCAGGTCAGTACTTGGCAGACCTGAGCAACTGAACCTCCAGGGTGTGTGCATAGATGCCTCTGCTGATGCTATTTTAGACATGGACGGTCATCAGCAACATCTTATGGCCACAGAGGTGTTAATCAACACAGAAAATCAATAGCATTAAAAAAATAAACAAACCCCAACACAAACCCCACCACCCTCTATACAAATGAACAAGCAAATAAGCTTAAAAGATCAAAGAGTTTGGCTATATGTGTGCATTATCTACAACAACTGGCATGTTTCAGACACAGCCAGCATTTTTTGCCTTGAAAATAATTAGGAATGATTAGAGATGCCTAATTCCACTTCCAAGTCATATCAGGCACTAGGCTAAACTATACTGCAAGGACCAACAAACTTGCATTTCCTGTTCTTAAATGTTTTGAGGCTCTGAACTTGGAGATAGCGATCATAATAACAGCAGCAGAACAGAACAAAGGGGAGGGAAGTGCAACTGAAGCAGAAGCTTAAACCAAAGCAGTAAACTGCATGTTGTCAATGTGCTTTTATTAAGAGGACATGAAAAGGACATTATAAGGGTTTCAAAGCATTTCGGGCAGGGGAGGCAGGGGAGGCACGGGGGAAGAGACAACACTTGAAATAAATGTTCCATGGAGAGAAAATCTCTAATAATTTATTGACCTTCAGTTTCACATTGTGAATAAAAAGCAAGTTTTACAAAACCTTAAGATGTAGTAGCAAAAAAAAAAAAAAAAGACACAACCTAGACAAGTTTACTTCTTCACTTGCACAGTTTTCTTTTAGCACATGAACCACATTTTCAATAGTGAGGAAAGGGAACATTATTCTGCTCTAATCACTCTTATTCAGACAGGTGTCAGACTTTGAGAAAAAGGGCCGCACAATTATACCAGAAGAGGAAGGCTGCTCTTTGTTACATGTTTCTACAGCAACGACCCTACAAAATAAGAGGAACCTTCCTGTCTTATGCCAGGGTTTTTGTGTGCACTCCACTGTGAACTGCACTTGCTTCAAAGTGTGGGCTGTTTTGCAAGACTGGAATGGTCAAGTAGCTAGCCAGGATTCTCACATCAATTCAAAGAGCAAGAGCCTAGCACATTCCCTGCAGAGCCAGAGGCCCACCCCGACTTCAGCTTCCTTCAGCCTACACACAGGAATTAATCAAGAACTTGAAAGCAGACCACAGCGCTGGAAACAGCTGCAGAAAATTCATCCCACTTCAGAAGTTGTACGGCACTACAAAACAGATTTCATAAGCTAAATGGTTCGATGCAGGGCAGCTTCACGTCTGGGCTCTAGAAAAAAAACATGTCCCAAGCCTATCTGCCCATGTTTGAATAAGGGGGCCCCTGGGCACCCCGTTCTCTGCTTCCTTGTACTGCGGGCAGGCGCTACTAGCACCTGAGAAGAGGACATGAAAAGCACAGGAAGTCTGGTTTTATGGCTCCCTTGCACTCCCAGGAGTGATCCACAAGATGAAAGGCAACACCAACTCAAGGCTGTTTGCTTCAATGGGGCAATCTGTGCAAGAGCAGGGATATAGAAAAGAGACCTACCCTATCTAAGATGTTTTCCTATTGCTTAAAAGCCATCTAAGAGTAAAGAACCAACACTGGGGCGGGGGAGGCATTAGGGAAGGTGGAAGAAAAGGCTGTGCGTTTAAACACTTCTTTAACCTACCATTTCAAGAAATCAGTTTAACCAGAGGAACTATAACTGTTCACACCTAGGTGGGCCTCACCCTTTAAAAAACTGCTAATGCCTTTGCTAATTAATCAGTATTCACAGAATTCCAAATAACCTATTTCTGAAATGTAAGAGTCTACTCCAAACAGCAAGTCAAATGTAAGGCAGCACAGAGAAACTTCCAGTGACCAGTGTAAACACTTTCAGATGACAAAGCTTTCACAAATACAGCTACATCACTGTCACACAAAGGAAAGCATCACCAATGTGACTATTTTTGTTTTGCATGCATGCATGCAGCTGTTTACTTACACTGCAGTACACATCAACCATGGAACTGAATGTGCCAGTTAAGTTGGGCTCCAGAAACACTTAGGAAAAAACACAATACAATACAAGCTTCATGACAGGATCAGGCAAAGAAAGCACCTGTGAAACATAAGCTTCTTAAATCCAGAATAAAAAGAGTAGCTTCATCTCTGTCTCAAGATCAAAAGTTTGGTTTCTCACAATTGTAGCTGATGCTTTTGAGCAACCAAGTGTTTAAAAGCACACCTGACTAAGGAAAATAAAAGGCAGCAGAATTTGAGGGCTATTTTTAAGAGGTTTAACATTCATTTTCTATCCCCATAAGAATTTTGCTTCAGCACTTGGGTCTTTCACACCTGGTTGCTCTGATGATCATCTGAAATCCAGATGCACGAGGCAAGCCAGTCAGTGCAAAATTGCTGCACTCTTCTTTTTTTTCTTTTTTTTTTGTTTTTTAAGACTTCATCACTAACCTAGCTTGAGGTTTTTTTGTTTTTATTCTTGAATCACCATATTCCACTCACTCAGATCAATCTGGCTATATTGTAGGTACCCCTCCTCCAAACCAATAAATAAATAAATAACTTTGGACAATGACTTCATATGGGCTTGGTATCCAGAAGCTCTTCCACAGTATTTGTGTTGCAATCAAGAAGCTGCACAAAGAGAGAGCTGCAAGAGATTTTGGCTATTTCCAGATTAGAAATTGAAAGGCATGACCAACAAATGAAATGTAGCAAGGACACCATCTACAAGCCACACCACATGCAACCTGGGGAGCTGGTGGCCTGAGAAAGTGACCTCCATGGCTTCTTCCTCTAGTACATGTGTAATTTAAGATCCTGCCTTGTAATCCTTCCATTTTTGACTGGGAAGCCACCCCTCCCTCCCACCTCCAACTTTTACCCAATAGTTTTCTTTCTTTGTGCAGCAGAGCAAGTCAGCGATCACAAAATGTGCAAAACATACAACAATTCACACAAGCCCTTGCAACATGAAGACAATTGCAGGCATTGTTTCAGCATGCAAGCACTGAACAATAAATAGCTATATCTACAACAAGTAACATAATAGGAATGGGACAGTTTGAACTACTTATAAATACAGGGAGGAAAAGGAACAAGGAGCATTTGGGGAATGTAGTTTTTTTTCCCCACTATTGCAAGAACATTTCACCACTGGGCTGCTCCTTATCAAGCAGAAGATCACTCACTGCACACAGGACAATGCAATGCAGGATCTAAGAGATGCTGTAGGCGCTGCCCACAGACAAGCATGCTCTGGTTAGCAGAGTTCAGCAGCAATACCACTCTATCTTCATTCACAGTGGCATCTCACTGTTTCAAACCTGGCCTGTTTCCCCTGCAACTGGGGCTGGCACTTCAAATCACCACAAAGCGAGGTGACAACCATTTCAAATTCCACATACAAACAGTGGAGTCCATGGAAATCAAGTGCTGTGTGCTGCACAGCTCAGAGAAGTCACTTCTTTTTCTCCTTTGAAGGACTGATTAATATTGGCATTAATCCACAATTATTAGCACAAGGACCTGATCATAGGTTTGTCCGTTCATATTGAAGCTATGTGCTGAAGCACTGAAGAGTTTTTTTCTCCCATTCCTTCATGTGTAGATTAGATAATTTACAAGGTGCAGATGATTTTCTTCAAACACAAGAGATGCTGAACGATCTTTCTTCATTAAAACCATTTCTCCAGATCTGAGGTTCCAATTCTCTTCTCCAAACAGAGGAGTAAACTAAAAGCATGGGAAGAGGGGGGGAGAGAGAAGACAGAAGACTTTAAAGGGTTTGCTGAGACAATGTACCATAAGGTTTGTGTTAGATGTCAAAGACAATCTAAAAGCTAGGCTTAGGATACAATCCAGTTGATGGGCTTACCCGCCTCCCTCCCCAACCACCCTCCCTCCAGTTTTCCTGTGCAATAGCCAACTTCTGATAAATAAGCCAGCCAAGAGCGCAATTATTTAGAGTCAGATTCTGCCTTTATTATTCAACTAGCCTTATTCTGCAAACCACCCTACTGACCCAGAAGTACTTTAATTTTTTTGCTATAAATTCAGTCATTTGAAACCTAAATCAAACTGGCACAATACAGTTCTGTGATGTGATGTGCTCTGCATCCCGCATACTTCAACATTCCTATGTTCCCCAATATCTTAAAGGTTTGTGGATTTAAGCAAACATAACCTTGCGCAACTTCTCTTCCATAAAAACCTGCATGAACACTTAGTGCAAGGAATCTTTTCTATCCCTGGGCCAAAGCAAACCTGGCTGGAGCTAAGCAGAAGGGGAGGTGAAGGTGTCTCACCCCAATGCTTCCATTCACCATGAAGAATTCTGAATCGAATTTACTCACAATATAGAAAGGGTCGTATAATCCCCTTACTTAAAACATATCTACTATTCATTAGAGCATAAGTCTGCCTCATTTCTTTTCACACAGCAATGTACCATGCATCAGTAATTCCATCCTAAAGTCTTTTATAAAAATTGATTATTTAATGAGAAATTCAGCCTTTGGATGCTAAGATTGTGCTCTGCTTTTTCACTGTGAAGCTGTATTAAAATGCCAGCTTCCAAACCATCATCAGCTCCTAACAGTCATTTCTGAAGGCACTGCCAGAATTTTAGGAGGCAAATCCTCCATCATTACAATGCAAAAGAGCTCCAGCGAACTCACAGTTCATTTGAACATACTACATCTCTCAAGCTGTGATGTCGAAGAACAACAGGGAGCACTCAGAGGAAACACCACAGCCTACATAATAGTGCAGAGCATCAAGCCTCTTTGCAACCGTGGGCTTGAAACACACTATTTCCATTATGTCTAAGAAAAAGGTCTCTGCACTTAGTGTTGATTAGTCTTTTCTAGACATTTTTCAGCATAGCATGCTGTTCTTCCCACTGAAACAGACTATCGACACTGAAGCCAAAACAATGTTCCCTGTCATGGAATGAGCTCAAAAAAGAAAAAATATAAACAACTCCAAAGTAGGTGGGGGGGGGGGGGGGAATCTCCAACCTACTCAAAAGCCCCGAGTTTGAGGAACAAGACAAAGCAGACTGAAGTCTTCCTAAAAGCTGTCAGACTGGGGCCACACAGCGCCATGAAAACAGAGGGTAATCAGAAGTAATTTCCTTTTTGTCCCTCCCACCCACTGACAGAGCAGCAGGGGAAGGAGTCAGTAGGGGAAAAAGAAAACCAAATCCAAACTTATTAGATGAGCACACAGTATTGGAGAGACTTCAGTTTAGGGATGTGTTCAGCCAGTTACTTGTGCACTAGTGAAGCTAAAATAATGGCTTTTAAGAAGACACTGCAAAGCAAAGGTTTCTTTGCACCGTTACAATTTTTTCAAAATAGAACACTCCCTCTCATGTACTGCAAACCTCAGAACAATTAAGTCAGTCTCGGAAGAGAAAGTCAATATTTTTCTTGGCACAGACATGATCCCGGGCATTCAATACTGCTGCTCTGATAATGCTGGGAACTGCTGAAAGTCAGTAATAACAGAAATTAACTGAAATCGTCAAAATGTTGTTCCCTGCTAGGGAAGAAGCCACCACACACACGGGGGCTTTCATGTGCTGGCTATTTGGGATGTGATTACGCCCAGGACCTGATAAGGCTCAAGGGTTTGCCCTTCTTTCCCAAGAGTAAGTCTGGAAAAAACAAAGTGAGGAGAGGGGAGAGGGCAGTGCCCTCAAGACAAACAGCCACCTGAGTCAAGAGCAGCACAACACAGCCCAGCTTCACACCACATTTCTGTGCTGACCTGCTGCTTTGCACCAGCGCAACCTTGTATTCTTTACTCAATCAGAGCTTCCAGTCCACTGAAAGATCGCTGCAAGATGAATCCTCATGTACCACAGAGAAAGGAATTTCATGACTACCCTACATTTATAGGTATATATTTCTATCTACACTGCTTCAAAGACATCTGGGTTTTGTCTTTACTGCAAGAGTGAAGCAAATGCCTCCAGTTGCAAAAGACCTAAACAGAATAACCTAAGGAAGTCCTTACACACAGACTGTTCTTCCTATTTTCTGGAGAACATGCATCAGTATGGAGTTCCAGGTAACTTAAATGCAAACGCAGAGCTTGTCTAATTACTACCACTGTATTTGTTTGCCCTGTTTTTTCTAAACTGCCTGCCTTTCATGGTAATACTATATACTGTTCAAATCAAAAAATAAATTACCAATCACAGAGCATGGATTATTTAGGATTAAGCATACCCCTGTGTTTGTTTGGTTGGCTGGTGGTAACTGATTCTGTACTAAAGTTTCAAAGAGGGTGTGGGGGAAAAGAGCTAAACAAATCTAAGGTAGTCTGCCAGATTTGTTGCAAAATACACAGATGAATAGTTCTGGAAAATGTCAGTAACTTATTTTAAGTGATGTAACTCTAGAAAAGATACAAATAAGGAAAAATTAGTCATAGTTGAAGTTACAGTGAGCAGTTATAAAAAAGAGATTGAAAAATATTGGCAATATGTGTAGGTACCCAGATTTTTCAGTGGGTTCTTCTCCCCTCCTCCTAAAAATCAGATATTCACAACAACCAAACAAGCAAGGCCAAATTCAGACTTGCTTGTGAGAAGATACAATGCTGAAGCTGCACCTGGTAAGAGCTTGGCCCATTATGTGTAATTAAATTGTTGTGGAACAGTGTGTGCCATAGATGGGTAATTATTTCAGCCAGCATTATTAATTATACATCTTCCTGACATTGTATGTAGTCCAACATGTATGACCGTAACTATTTAAAAAATATATATATTTCAAAGTGTATCAATGAACCAAATGTAGCCTGAGTCCACACAGGTGTAACCATGCTGTCTAGGTGAGATGGAAAATTAGGCCTGAAAAACACCCTTCATAAAACAGCAAGTTTCTCCAAAGGCTGTCTGCATGGGTAAAACATGCTGCCTGCCTGGTAATTCAAGTGAATTCACTATCAAGCTTCAGATCAGAATTTATAGTATCTTTTTTAGCTGCTGTTACTGGATATATAGTGTGACCTAGCCTCTGTCACCAGGAAGATGGTATCGAAACTTGTTTAGCATGCATTTAGTATTTAAACGCAGAGCAGGACTCAATTTCCAAAAGATTCCCTCCATTTCCCCACAGGTTGAAAATGTCATGTTTGCTCAGTCCTTTACATCTAAATCATTCAGGAAAAGGACACATAAAAAGAAGTGGGTGCAAGGTATTTGGCAAACTACTTCCAGCATCTGGCTTTGTCAGACCTGGTGCCTGGCTTAAAACAGCCCATGAATGTATGTGTCCCAATTGTTTCCAGCTGCAAAACTGGCTTGAATATCCTCACCCTCCTCAGAGCTGCCACTGAAAAGCTTTGTGAAAAGCATTATAACAGTGGAATTCAAAGGTACTATTTCTTACCTGGTAATTCATAATTGCAACACACACACAATTACGAGGGGAGGTGCTTCCATGTGCTGACGAATGCCGTGGGAATCAACGAATAGGGCACAGTTGTTATGCTGTTCCATACATCTAACGTGGGATCATAGCAGTCCAGCGTCTTGCACCTCTGAATGCCAAAGTAGCCTCCAACCACGTACAACTTGTTTCCAGACGCCACTGCGTGGCAGCTCATTCTCTTGGCTGTCACATCTCCCACCTTTGTCCACTGGTACGCCTCACTGTTGAATTTGTAAGCGGAGCACGCGGAGAATTCAGTGTCTCCACCCATAATAAAAATCTGGTTTCCCAGAACAGCTGCAGCCGTGTAGCGCCAGGGCTGGGGGCAGGTGGCTGGTACTGTCCATCTGTTTTCACACTGATCGTAGCACTGAACTTTGGGCAGCTTGTCATGGCTTACGCTGGTACCTCCAAAAGCAAACAGCTTGAGCTTCGCACTGACTACAGCTGCGTTGCTCACTCCCTCACGCAGTGGGGCAACCATGGTCCATTTGTTGGTCACGGGGTCGTATTGCTCTACTTGCTTCAAGGATACTGAAGGGGAAGCTGGAAGGCAACCAGTTGCTGCAGTGTGTCCTCCTACTACATACAAACAGTGCTTGAGTTCAGCAGAGCCATGCCCAAACCTAGCCACCAGCATGGGAGCAGCCTTCGACCATTCCTCGTGAAGGGTGTCGTACACCCATACGTCTTTGGAGACTCCATTTTCTGACCCTCGTCCCCCAGTGATATAAACTTTGCAGCCTATGGCACAAGCGCTGAACTCTTTCCGTGGACTTGGTATGTCAGCCTTCGGAATGATCTCCTTTGCCTTTTGGTCCACCAGGTACAGCTTGTCACACATAAAGGTTTGGCCACCCAGAAGAAAAAGCGAATGGCCAGTTTTCCGGGGTCTGGCACACAAACTAGTAACCACTCCATCATTCTGTAGGATTTTTAACTTGCATCTTATTGATTCTTCTACAATCTCTTTGCTTTTCCTTTGCTTGGTGATAAGTTCTTCCATGGCCACATTCTCCATAAGGTATATGGCAGGCAAGAGGGCCAATCTCACCGTCTGCAATAACTCTGGCAGGTAAGAGTGGCGCTTACTCAGGTCATAGCTGACCCAGTTGATAGCTGATTCATACACCAGCCTTTCATCTTCAGTTTCTAATTCTTCACTGGAAAGGAGTTGCACTACCATGTCTTTTGGCAGCTGGAGGAAGTCTTCACTTTTACTGATACTCTGGAAGTTGCTAAGGCACATCCTCCAAGAGAGCTCATACAGCTTGGTGCACTGGTGAGCATCCGACAGCAGCAGCATGCCAAGACAGTTGGTGGGATGAAGGTTTTTCTCCAGAAATTCTGCACAAGCATCCCGAATGTCCTGAAACTCCAACATGTCACCAGCCTCCAGCAGTGATTCTGCGTTCTCCTCATTGATGATAACCCTGGAGGAATATGCGTAGTCCAGAAGAAGCTCCAAGACTTCTGGGTGAATTGAATTATGAAAGTTGACTTCACTGTCCTGGCTCTCTTTCAGTCCTCCACTGAACATTGCTTCGAAATAGCGGCTACAAGCAGCCAGGACGGCTCTGTGGCAGGGGAATGACCTGTTCCCAGCATGGAGAAGTACATCTGTAAAGAGACGCTGCTGACGCAGAAGGTTCAGGTGAGTGAGGACACTATCAGCGTAGGATGACTTGTGGAACAAGTATATGTTTATGGAGCCAGTACTGGCCCTAGATTTGCGATTTTCATGCATGCTGACTGACATTTTCTTTCACACCTATAAACAAAAAATTAATAAGATTAATGAGCCAGTTAAATCCATTGCATACAAAAAAGTGTAACTATTACGCACTATAAGATGGGAAAAAAAAACTTAATTTCTAGATGAGTAGACAGAGAATTACATCTGCATTTGGCATGTGTTTACTTTTTTGTAAGATGAGTTTCACAAATGACATACTCTAAACTTGTTGCCCAAGAGCAGGTTTATCTTGGGAAACCTGATCTCCAACTTTCATACAGTAAGTAAGTAAGTTGGAGGTGAAAGAAAAGGAACCAGGACTGATTTTCTCACCCTTCCCCAGCCTAGACCAGCTGATTCATTACATACACACACATGCACATGCTTGAAACATTCTCCTGTACTGAATCATAGCAGGAAGAGCTACCAGACAGAATACCTAAGGAATGTCAAAAGCTGCATGGAGAACAAAAACCTACTAATCCCATTAGGAAGCTTCCCTTTGGTGTAATGATTCCATATGCAACAGCATACAAAGGAAAAAAGGCAACTTTAAAATAAAAACCTAGCAACAACCATAAATTTACACTTGTGAAACCGCAAGAAAAATATGATGGGTGAATTTTAGAGATTACATCTTGAACTCTGCCAGTGGCTGCCTGCTACAGTGACACAGCACACACATGGGCAGAGTCAGAAGAAAAATGTGTTTTGACTATCAACTGAAGTTGCCAAGGCATCCCCTCTGAAGCTACCTTAAGCCAGGTACTCAGAACACAAGCAATTGGTTCATTTCGAGGTTTGGAGGAGGCATAAACTCGAAGACATCCTATCCTACACTATTCCTAACAAACACAGTGCTGTTCAGTCCCTGCTTGGAGGTGAATGTTACTGTTACCTGCTATAATATGCAGGTCTATGTATGATTACAGCAGCAAGTTTCCAGATTTGATTAAGAGTCAAGCCAATACAGTATGGTGTAGACGGAGCCATATAATATAAGCTAGTGGTCAAAAACTGAGTGCAGATAATAAAAGCTGAAGCATACAGAGCCCAGTGCAAGTTGTGGCTGTAACCACTAGTGTAATAATTTCAACTTCTCTCTCTTCAAACTGCAAAGGAACCTTAAGGAAAAGTAGAGAACCCAAATTTCCTAATGACTATGATATTCACATGCCCAGAGTCCCTTTTACTGCATTCTTAAGTAAGGAACAGGGCAAAGCCTACCTGGGAAGCACCCAAGGCTTAAAGTCAGAGCATGACCTAGGGCCACTTGTGTATGTTTTTAATGTGGATATACTTCCCTCTCTCACAGACTCCAAGATTTTCATATTCCTGAGCATGTTTAATAAGTGCAGAACTGTACAACAGTATTCCCACATTTCATGCCGCCAGATGACACAAGAACTTTAAAACCTCAGAAAGAGCTTTTTTAATAAATAAAGTATTTTTCCAGATTTGTATGACCAGAATCTCAATAAAATCAAAACCATATAGGATTAACTTGTGCAGCAGAATCTGTTTCAGAATGGGCCATGTCTGTGTATGGAATATGCAATACATGCAGATTAATTGCAGCATAGCCAATACCATCCTTCTTGCTCAGTATTCTAATGTACAGAACAATTGATATGTCACATACAACAGCAAGCTTGTGATATACCTTTCCTTTCAGTCACTGAAAAAAACCTTCAAACCAGTATCAATTAAGGAAAAAAGAGACAACTTACTGTAAAACTACCATAGCCCATTTACTTTAACCTGAAACATGACTTCTCAGATCATTAACTGGGATTCAAAAGAACAAACACCACAGCTCAATATACAGTACTGAAACCAAAATCCTCTGAAACAGAGAGGAATACTTCCCAACAGAGCCACAGGCAGAGTACCTAATTCACTCTACCATGCAAAAGTTTGCAATGGTATCTTACCAGTGCTCCCCAGATCAACCTACTAAATGCACTAAGCACAGAACAGCTTAAGGAGGCTGGCATATCTTCACAACACAAATCCTTTTACAGGGAAAAATAAATTGCATTTAATGCAATTGTATTGTCTGGTAAGTAAAGATTCAGATGGTATTTAAGGCTCCTGAGTACTAATCTCAGACTGAATTTACTCATTTTATCTATAGTCAAAAAGATTATACTGACCATATACATGTTGAAACCTGCTGGAACTGAAGGATTGCACGAAGGGTCATGGATTGAAAACTGGTACACAAACAGTTCAGAGACACAGATGGGATGAGAAGCCCTTTACTTACAAAGCAAAATTTTCCAGTCATTTTACCATTTTAAATGCCATTATGATACAGTGCAAAGCATTCAATGGCTCTCGACAGACTGGCTTTCCTCACACAGAGAACCTATCCCTGCAAGGTGTCCTTGCCAGGGAGCAGGACAGGAGCTAAACACCCACTGATCAGAGACAATAGTCACCAGGATCTGAAGATGCTCACTGCCGCCCTGCTCTCCGCCCAGAGTAAATGAATGAGTAGACACGACAGTCTAGGCATGACAGAATCTGTATGAAAATACAGTTCCTCTCCTTTCTCCCCACATATTGGGGGGATTCAGAGGACACTGAGAATTTTCTTTTATCATGCACACAGGGTTCAGAAATAGGGCAGGTAAAGTTCACATCAGAGTCTGCCAGTGCAGGCGTTCAGACGTTTCAGTGGGCTCTGTATTCCTGCAAGTGCCACTGGCTCAGCAGCATTCAGAACGAGACCAAAACCACAACAAAACAGAAGCAAACAAAAAAACCCACCCTGCAGTTATGCATACACTGCAGGCTACTGAGCCACCAACTGCATGCGGAGGGGAGGAACAGATCACTCACTGCGTGTTACCCAATCCCACCCACAACCATAGTAACAAACAACACTGTAAAAAAATAAATTAATAAAACCAACAAAAAAGCCCTATAAGAGTCTCTCTCAAACAGCTACTGAATAGGGAGCTCAGCCTTTCACCACACTAAAATAAAAGATTTCGTCTTTTACAGAGCAACATCTTTTCTCATGAAGCACTTGCAGATTTCATATATGCTGGTCCTTAACTGTTCCAGTAATGTTGCTTTTATCATCACAATGTCATCTACTGGGAAGAATTCAAAGTATGCCAGTGCACATTTAAGATAAGCTAACATATTTCCCCAAACTGAACAAAGATACATATCTATACATCTTTTTTCCTCCACTGTGGTTGGTGAAATGAGTTCACACATGGACTAGTCAAACAAACACCCTTACAAGCAATTATCATAACTCACTAACAGTCAGTGTTTCTGTAAACATGTCCTTTTACAGTTTCTGGCAATTAGCTCAGCCCAGAATCTTGCAAGAATATTAAAATGGATAAATGACATCTCTGATTTCTCTATTTGGTGTTGGAAATTATGCAAGCCTCAAATACTTCAGTGGAGGCAATTTACAGTCAGTGAACAAATGTTCATCTTGAATAATGAGTCAATTCCCTTCAGGCATTTTTTCCTTAGGAGTAATAATATTTTTATGTAAAAGACAAGAAGTGGTCAGAAAATTACCGATATAGATTTTATCTAGGAATGGAGGTTGAACCAAGACTTTGATTTATAATTACACTTCAACAGGCTACTTGTCACAGCAGTCAAGTAGTAAACACTACTTTAAGACTAAATAACAGACTCCCTGCCCTGATTCTTAACAGCTTTGCAGCATGCGGGTCTCAGCTTAAATCAAATGAAAAACCAAGTATTTCTAAATTACTGACACATCCCTGATGGAGGCTCATTTTAATACGATTCTGTGATTACATGGTAGTGGTGGTTGCGTTTTTGTTTAGAATCAGCGAAAACTGCTGAAGGGGAGGAAATCTGCTAAACATCCCGTCGACTTAACTAACACCACTTTCAATTGCTAAATCTGCAGCGATACTATCAATTTTGCAAAGCCAAATCCTGACCCTACCTAAAGTCCTCTAACACAGTACTCAGTGGCTTCCTAGGACCTGCAGCGATACGAAAAGCAGAACACGCTGCCCCTGCTAGAAACGCACTACTGCTCACCACAGGCAGACAAAGAAACCCAAGTCTAAATTCCCCCCAGTTCTCCACATCACAACGCCTGAACAACTCCGTTTCTGAAAAGAAACTTGCTGGGTTTCTTCCCAACTTGATAAATAAATAGTAGGAGAAGTCAAAATGCATTCGAGTTCCTTTATAGAGTAATAACCACGTGCGAAAATTTCTGTGCCAGCACGGGGCGACAAGCGGCCGGCTCCAAGAGCAGAGAGGCGTTCGCACTTACCCCTGCCCTGCCTCCGCCCGCCGAGGGATGCTCCGGACCTCCTGGGGCTTCGAGGAGGAAGCTGCAGTCTCTCGGGAAAGCCAGCACACTTCCTAATAGAAGCCGGCAGCTTCCGAGCACAGCCGCACACAGGACACAACTGCTACCGCGGAGGTCTACCCGCCCGCCACCCAGTGCCCGCTGCCTGCGGAATTCCAGAGCGACGGTGCTCGGCGCTGCGGGCAGAGCAGAGGAGCGCCGGGCTCCAGCTATGCCTGGGACCCACAGTGCAGCCCGGCTCCCGCCGCCGGGACTTCGCCGTCCTGCAGCAGCGCCGACCCACGCGGTGCCCGCCCCAAGCATGCAGCAACTCTGTCCCCCACGTCTGCCCCGGCCCAGACCTACCCGTATCCCCACCGTGTCCGGAGCCCAACAAGTCGCGGTCACAGACTTACAGCAGCGGCTTCTGGGCAAGCTCGAAAGTCCCTGTGCTTCCGCGGGCGCGCAACACCGCGCATGGAGGGAAGCGCGGCTGCCTGCTCCGCCTCGTGCAGACAGGCGGCAGGATAGACTGCTCTGCCAGGAGCCGCGCAGCGCGGGGCGGAGGTGGTGTTGCTGCCGGGAGGCGGGCCGCGGAAGAAGGGCGGGAGGTAGGAAAGAGGGACGGAGATAAATGCAGAGACCAGCAGCTGCTGCTGGCACCGCCGGCCACAACTCTGCCCCGGCGACGGCGCGAAGGGGTATATGTGCTGGGGGGCGGGGGGAGCGTTTATGCAAAGCACGTGAATGACAGGCAGGGGAGGGACGGGAGGATGAGGCCGGCACGCTCGCAGGACTTGCCGTCCCGGCCGGCGGCAGGGAAAGTGCAAAGGTGCCCCCGCGCCGCCCCGCCGGGGGCTGCAGCACACTGCACTGCACAGCACAGCAGCGGCTGTCCCGCACCGCGCGGGGTACCGCGGGGGTAGCAGGGCCAGCCCTGCGACCTTGCGCCGGGATGCGCCGTCCGTGCTCCTTGTGCCGCCAGCGCGGAGCGAGGCGGGTGATCCCCGCGACACCGGGCTGCCAGCGCCCGGCGCTCTCCGAGTGGGCAGCGGGGTGCGCTCCGCTTTGCAGACACCGACGTAACCGCACGGGTTGGGACAGCCACGTGGAGCTGCGCACGGGGGGCTGCGCTGCCCCAGGACCGCGGCGGCCGCGCCAGCCCCGGGCGAGCCTCGGGCATCGTGGGGGTCCGAGCACCGCTCCCGGGCGTGGCTCCTCCACGCGGCAGCGGAGCCGCAGCGCAGCGCGCTTCCATTGCGCTCCCAGGAGGCCTCCACAGCTTCGTAACAGCGCACGGGAGTGCGACAGCCGCGCACGCTAGGACTGGCCTTAATTATTTCCAAATTAGAAGAGTATGAGAAAAACGCACTTGTGCAAAAGGCCGATTTCAAAAATAAACGCCTAGATGTAGCAGCAGTGTTTACATAATGGTACTGTGCAATTCTGCACAAGAAAAACACAAGATACCATACTAAATACTGTGCATGTTGTTAATTTGCTATTTGCTAATGCCATTGAAAGCAATGGTATTAGTCTAAGAAGGATGCAAGGAAGATAGTGACAATTATTTTGCTCCCACCATCAGGAAACTCCTGGTTGCATACAGTAGTTTGGAGAATTTGTTCATTCCTCATAATGAACTGTCACCTAAATTTCTCCACTTAAAAAATGCCCTACAAACAATCCACTAACATGCAGAGTCTTATTTGTATGCCTGTTGCTGGACTGCAGAGCCTGTAGATGAGCACACACATACTGTACAGCAGGACGCATCTTCAGTTCCAGAGAGCCTGGAGCACATGGCTGAACAGGGAACAGAAAAAGAGAAATTTGTTTCATAGATTATTTCTTTTTCCATTATTGCTTGATTATGACATGAAGTATTACAGTTAACAAGTGCTAAAAATGCTGCACATCTGTACATAGTAAAGTATGTTTCAAAGCTGTTTAGGTGTGAGAAGCTGTTGGAAATTGTAAACGACTTTACACAAGAGGTATTCATGGACATCAGTGCTCACTTGAGTCGTGTATCTCTAGAGGATTTAGGGTTAGACTGTTAGTGTTTGGCCTTTGTTGCAAATAGGATTGCACGTGTTATGAGTCTGGGTTTTTCCTTTCATCATAACATTTCTCACAAAATGCCTTGATCTTGTTTTCTCCTATTTCCCAACAAAACCTGCAGGAATTCCACCCAAATCCTGTCCCCTTAGAGCTAATTCCATTTTGGTGAATATTCCATAGGCTGGTGTCAGATTGTAGCATCCTATGCAATTAAAAACACAGGGATGCATTACTCCATACAGTGTCAGGACAAATTTCAAACAGGCAGAATTACCACCATGAGTGAAAAAATGGAAATGGTAGAATAATATTTCCTCACCACTCAGCAACATCTGAACTGTAGAACTGATTTTGAGCATAGCTATGAGGAATAGGCAGTCTCTACAGTCAGAGGTTTACACAGCTGCCCACAAATCTGTGTGCCCACAGCACACAGATTTGGATGATACTATGCATGAACAGAATGAGGCAATAATCGTGTAAGAGAGTGACTAGATGAAGTACTGGTCATCCTTGGCTCCTATAAAACAAGGAACCTGTTGGAGTTAGGGCAGAATGACTGGATGAAGCTATACATCAGCTGCTGGAGAAACAAGTACACAGCCAGATAGCCCCTTCTGTGTCTATGTAGCTTAGCACATATGCACTGTGTAAAACAGTGCTGCTGGTGGGAACAGAGAGAGAAGAAGGAAAAAGTAACTCCATAACCTTCTGCCTATAATTCCGCACCTGCAAAGCTTACAAACCACAACAACAGTTCTCTTGATCATGCTCACCGGAGCTCCTATTTATGCTCAGGTGTCAAAGACCAGCCAAAGGGCCTCTGCTCCTTTCTGCACAGGAGTTAAAACTAGGAAGTTCTGGCTGAGTACAGCTTATAACACATTTAGATTAAGAGTGCGTGGCTAGCATGGGAAAAAACACTTAAGAAATTAACCTGGTCCAAAGCAAATCTTTGGCCTGGTTTATGTTGGTCTAAGAATTAAGTCAGGTCACATTTAAACACAGTGCCGGTTAAGCCAGTTTTGTAGATGGGCCAATCTGTATTTTGACACTGCTGAAAACAAAGCTGGCCTAGCCTATCCCAGGACATAGTTTAACATGCCCACTGAACTAGTTTAAACATGCTTCTCCTAGTATTCACACACTGGGGTAGATAGGATCTTTGAATTGTTGCTAAATATCATGATTCTATCACAAATCACAAGATAATTGGCCCTTTTCTCAAAGCTCGAGCTTCTAGAGTCATGTGAAATTGATAATCTGTTCAGGTTGTTTTTTATTTGGGTTTTTTGTTTCAGTTTGGTTTTTAAGAAGTCTGAAGGAGTGACTGTGGAATGGAATGTGGCCTTCAAGAACAGAAAGCATATTAAAAAAAAAAAAAAAAACAAAAAAAAAACCAACCCAGATATTTTCAGTTTTCATCCCTGGAATTCTGGACTCTGAAAAAAATGTGGTAGCAAAAACTTCTTTGTTCAACTCAAATCCAGCTTGCTGTGCAGAGGAGCACTGCTGTTTTAACTAAATGAGTTTCACCTCACACTTAATTTAAATTGGTTCGTCTTCTGTGTTGAAACAAGTTCTTGGATCCTTGAATGTATAGCAAACTTTGTAATACAGCTTTATTGACACTTAAATGTTTTGCAGGCATACCCGTGCAGCTAAAACATTTTCCAGACTACCCTTGCAATGCCAGCAGGAGTTCTAATGCTAGCAGAGCTCTACCAGCAAAATAATCCATTTACCAATGCAGGTTATTTCATTCAGGAGATGGAAATACACTTTTTGTTTTGTTAGCATCAGCTGCATCTACACAAGCAGGGTTTGCCAGTACAGCTATCTTGGCAACCCTTTTAAATGCAAACAAGCAGTATGTGCCCGCAGCACAGGCCGAAATCTCATTTTTAATGCTATTAAACAGCTGTGTCTTGGGCTTTTGCCTTGTTAGACGACTCTTTTTAACCACATTATTTTGTTCAACTGCTAAATAAACAGCATGGGGTTAAATGTATTAGTGTAATTTATCTTCATTCCTTCCTAATTTACGCACTGAATGAATTAATTAGAATGATCTAATTAACACTGTACAATAGCAATACCAGTGCCAGAGCTCTCCCAGGGGGATGGGGTCCTCAGTGACCCACACCTGCTTTTCTTATCATTTGTCCTCAATGGGCTTCTGCAGCCTGGCCTGGAGACATTTGGGTTGATATGGTCCAGTTGTGGTCCAGTGCTTTTTACTGACAGAGATGTATTTAAACTGTTTGGTAGGGGGTCAGCATTCAACAATTCTTAACAACAATTACACCACCTTGCATACTTGTTCTGGGGGGAGAAACCTGTCTTTGCCCTGTTCTGATCTCTCACCTCTCTGTATACTTATTTTTCAAAAGGATTACTTTCAGTTAGGCTGGCCCTTAGGTGTCATTGCTGCATGGCACAGCATTTCAAACTGAAAATACCTGTCAAATCTTGCAGAGCTAAGGGACAAAGGTTGCTGTATGTAACATGTAACTGCTCCTCTCCAAAACATTTATATTGCATTAGAGTGCAAATGGTTGTGAGGTGTGAGTTTCTTGTCACCTATAAATTATATCAACCCTAGTCCATTTGAAGTCTGTGAGTTATACCATCATCTTATGTGTAAGAGACAGGAAAAGACAGGCCTTGGTTTCTGTTTAAGACTGAATGTGTTTTGTACAGAAGATATCCAGAAGGGTCAATTTGGATGCAAACCAATATGATAAATATGGATAATGTCTGGAGTGAGAAAGATTTTCACTTGAGTTTTCTTACTCATTAGGGTAAACCCTTGGAAAAACCTGATTATTGCATCTAGTATTAATAGTTTTGTATTCCAGCAGTATCTGCTGACACAGAAAGCTCAACAAATATCTCAGACGTAATTCCTGTGCCTATCTTACTATCTTCCAGTTTGCCTTGCTCTCCAAAGGCCCAAAAAGTCTCTGCTACCTGACTTCATTTTGTGCCTATTCCATATTGCCTGTTCTCCATCTTAGCAAGAAAAGTCATTCCTGGTCAACAAAGACAGCAGTTGTGATGACCCACTTTTGGCCAGGTTTGATTAGCAAGGGGTTCCAATTGTTACTCGTATGCAAGCCACTTCTCACAGATATGGGGGACAGCACAGACTGGGAGTACTGTTGTAAAGAATGCTTGCTGGCAGTTTTGCCATCACTTATGGTGACATTCAGCAAAAGTCTTAGCATCTCATTCACATGTTCATTGTAAGGAGATTTCAGTCCCCTCTCCATGTCTCTGCTGGCTATTCCCATCACAGAAAGTGACTCCACACAGGGGCAGTTTCTTGCTTCTTTCCAAGAGCGATCTCCAGTCAGTGCAGACTCCAGGCCTTGCAGCAACTTCCCTTTCCTTCTCTCTTGCTAAGTAGCAGTGGCCCCCAGTGGTGACAGCTAAGCTGGCTTCTCGTTTCAAGTTTTTCCACTCTGTACTGTACCAAGAAGTCTCCATGCTGTGACAGAAGCTTGGCCTAACAGACTTGTGAGTTCCTCACACCTTCCAGTTCTGCATAGGACCATAGGCCAGTCCCTCTGACCCCTTACAGACCTAAGCTTGGAACCCACCAATATCGATAAGCCTCTTAGAGTATGGCTGAACCTGCTATTACTAATTTAAATGTTTAGTCTTTAAGAAGGGACTAGATCATTTAAACAGAGAGTAGTGTGTCAGCTAGGGAAACCTCCAAATTACTAAGAT
Source organism: Melopsittacus undulatus (assembly GCF_012275295.1). Taxonomy (NCBI): domain Eukaryota; kingdom Metazoa; phylum Chordata; class Aves; order Psittaciformes; family Psittaculidae; genus Melopsittacus; species Melopsittacus undulatus. The sequence continues at coordinate 26,488,000 of NC_047557.1, read as the reverse complement.
TTTTACTTGTCTTCATCTTTTATGTTAGTATTAGCAGGAAGTACGTTAGCAAGGGTGTTAGTAAGGCAGGAAGACAAAAATACATAATGCAAATGAATAGCTGTGGCTTTGTAAGGACAGCAGTACACATCACAGTAGGTATTCTTAAATTCATGAGTAGCATTACCCATTTAAATAGAAGGTATTTAGGAATTTTAATTCCTAAGGACTATTTAAAGTCTTTTATTCAATACTTTTAAAAACAATGATTTTTGAGTGACAAGGGAATACACATACTTTTTTAATGATGCAACTCTGAGTCATTCCAAGTCTGAAAACATAGACATGTATGTCTCGAATAAAATTTGCATTTTAGCTTGGGGACTTTTTACACTGTTCCCCTCAGTTAGATGCTATTTTGCCCTCAAGTCAGAAGGGAGCTAGCTTTTCATCTCTTCAGGCCTGCTGAAGAGTCAAGCAACACACTGACAGATGACAGATGAAGGCAGCAATGCATAGGAGCTGAAATGCCCTGACTGTATCACATCTTACCAGAGCTTTGGAGTTGTTCAGGTGGGTAAGAGCAAACATAAATGAAAAACTTCTTTTGTTCCTTCTGTTTTTCAGTGCTCCAGGGACAGCAAGCTAATCTGTCCTTACAGATACGTAGGTAGATGAGGACCTTGGGTGTAAGTCCACGTTGCTCACCTGCCACAAATCTATGTCTCAATGCTGCTATCATTCACTGTGCCAAGTTAAAGTGAGTACCAACAGGTGTCTTGTAGTCACACTTTCCATTATCATATACATGTATCTTAGAGGACAAGCTTCCAAACTACAGGCCATGTGCTTGTAGGAAGTGGCCCACATAACCTATAGTTTCCAGTTCAAAAAGTTTGATGATAAGTATGTATGAGAAATTTGGAAGCTGAACCTTGTTTGTTAGAGACTACTGCTTTAAAGAGACAGAGTACACTGTTTTTGTATTTTTATGGGTTTAGGACAGATCCAGACATGTATATTAAGGCAAGCTTTTTTTGTGTTAGTATAGCTTTATTAATTTTCCTGTTCAACAATTCACCACAAACATCTGGAACAACATTATTAGTAGTTCTGAGTCCACATTAATTCTGTATGTTCTTAAATAGCATTTTTAACAGATGCTTAAGAACACTTTTGAAGACTCTTGGCAGAACATGAGAAAGTTAAAACAGACTCTCAGTTACCTAGTCTTATTCTGTGAAGCTTGATGATTGTAAGGTCTAGGTAATATCATTCCAGACATTTTAACAGAATTAAATGTGTCCTGTGGAGTTGGTATTTCTGTGGTTTTGATACAACTTTTGAACATGATGCCTACAGCAGGTATTGTTTCCCAGGCATTCTTATATGCACAAGTAGCCTCAGTATCCTCATCATCCTATGTCCGTTTAATGAGAATAACTTAAAAGGACACATTTGCTTGTTTTAAAAGACTTGTGTACTCTCTCAGAACTTCTATCTGAGACTTTATTGTTCTTGTGTACAAAGGAAACCAGTGAATTGGATCCTGCCACAGATCCTGTGTATTATACAAAGATTTAAATCCTTCATGGTGTTGGTTTGAATTTTTTAATCCTTTTTAGGAGCAAACCTTTGTAGGAGATGTATTCACTGTTGGTGTAGTGCTGGTGCATTTACATCTGCAGCAAAACATTTTTTTAAAAAGGGAAAACAGTCTGTGAGTGAGGAGGTGTCGCATGATAATAGGCCAAGCCTTGCAAGTTTCACATTCAACAGTGAGGGGAAAACAGATTTCTTAGGTGACCTGTATTTCAAAAAAGCCTGTTGCTTCTTTGCTCTGAATGGTGATTTGAACAGTTTGGTTAAGCCCAAATTAAGTTGAAGGGCTTGAACTTGGAAGAATGTGTAGTGTGAGCAAAGCTTCAAAACTTTCTTACTACAGTCAGTGTAGAATTTACTCTGGTTATTGATTTGCATCTTCAAAGCTCAGCATTATTTTAGGGTAATAGAGTTTAATTAGAGATCTGATTGCTGCTGAAAGTAGTAAAAATGAAACTGTTGATGCTTTATTTGAGCTAAACTTTTTCTGGCGATTTTCCCAACCTCCAGGGCATGTCTGAACATGTTTTTACTTTCCTGTCTGAAGAAGGAGCCACTTGGCATGTCAACATATGTATATTTTGACTTAAAGAAATGACAGTAGTTTGGAAATACAAAAGACAGATTCTGTCTTTTGTAACAAGTCCTGTGTTAAGATGTAAAAGAGATAATACATTAAATTAGAAAGAATTTGAAGTGCATAGTTGGAAGATAGCTAACTGATCACTTGGGCTTTCTTAAAGAAATGTATTTAAGGCTTTAGTTAACAGGCAATTTCCTTTTCAGAATCTACTTTCATCTGTATGTAAACTTAGAATTTTGCTCGGATAGAATTACAAAGCCTCCTGACAGACCACATCCAAGTGACTGGAGGAATCACTGGATTTTCCTTAAAGGACTAACAGGGATTCAGTTGTAGAAGCAATCTGCGCCTGTGCTGCTAAAAGATTAGAAGATTTCAACTAGTACAATTCTCTAGACATCTTTTTAAATTGATGGCTTATTGTGATAAATAATCACAACTTCATATGCACATATCACAAGTATTCTGGAAAGAAAAATACTTGCAAGCTTCTTCATATCACAATAAACAGACGGGGCAGGGGCTGGCAGCCTTTAGACAGTGTCTCTGATAGCGGTTGTCAAGCACACATAAATGTTTGGGTTTTTTTTAATTTGGAAATAATAGTTCACCAAAATATCTAAGCAGATATTTCTATGTGCTCAGTAGCTTGAATGAAATGCCAGTACGCTTACGGCATGCACACACACACACACGTACACACATGCACAAGTCCAGCCTATCGTGCACAAGCCTAGGCAGAACTTGTGTTTGTACATCAGTAGTGTCATTTCACAGCTAGAAACATAAAAATGAAGCTTACAGATGACTGTATGAAAATGCATCAGATTTGGAAATTTGCCTTTAAAAATTTCTAAAGCAAATTCTACATGTCCATTATTCATATGATTATTGAAAATAGGTAAAATCGTCAGTATGTGTTAATCAACTGCCAGATTATGATGCAAATGAAAGCTGTGTGCATATGCAGCAGAATCCTAAAATTTGCCTACAGGATTCAGTGCGATCCTATGACTAAGGTACTTTGTAAAGATCTGTTTCTTTTTTGCTCAAGAACATTTCAAGAACTGCTGGGGGGTTTTGAATTTGCCTTTGCCATTGACATGGCAGATTCCATACAGTTTTTATAAAAGCAATAAATAAAATAACCTTATACTGCTGCTCTAAGCAGGTGAAGACGTGGTTTTGCAGGAGAGCTGTGTTGTCTAAGGGCAGAACAGTTTTAAATTTTCTGGAGTTGCTACTTCTTATTTCCCACCAAATAACATTAACGTGTGACCTTCTAAAATGTGCATGAAGTACTCCAGTGTGGTTTAGCTTTCTCATGCTAATGCATCTCAATAAACAGACTATAGAAATGAAACTACATTTAAAACACAGGGTTATCAGCCCATCCAAATATGAGACATAAAATTTTGTCCATGATCTTTGGAGTAGGTTTAAACAAGGCATCTTTAGACTACTTAGCTTGTCAATTTTTTCCTTTTAGTGTATCCTAAATGTTCTACATATAATCCCGTATAGAAAACAGGCTAAACAGAATAAAAATAAAAATAATAAATAAAAATCCAGTCCATTGTTTTAAGGGACCAAAAGAAAAAAAAATCCTTTAATCATTTATTACTACAACAAGATTCATAAGAAGATAAAATGTCTTCACATCTTAATTCTTTTTCTAATGTTACAGTTACACCACAACTACTACCATGGAATTAACATCCCATTTGACTGATTCCTTGCAGGGGGTAATGCTTTAGACACCTCTTTTTAAACCCAGACAGTTGTCAAGTCTGGGCTGAGTTCTGCAGCCATGTGTCCTCATTCTCCCTTGCAGTGAGGTAGACCCCAGCCCCAAATCAGCACCTGTTGCCAGCAGAGTAGGACATGAAGACACACCTTATCTGACTGGGATACAAGCACATGGCACTGGGCAAGGCAAGAAACTGCACGAAGCTCATGGGGAATTATGATAAACTCACTGTTTAGGCAATCCTTTATCATTAACAAACATTAGACATTTGAAAAGGGATCGGGTGAACCCTGGTTTTGTTGAAGACAGTAGACAGATGATCGGAGATGTGGTTTTGTCTCACTAATTATTACAGAGCTAGGCAATTATGTTTAGTGAAACAGACATGCATTTATGATGCCAAGGCTCACAAATGTCAAACTAACTCCACCCTTCCCTCTTTAAATACATTTCTCCTCTCTCTTTTATTCTTACTTGTGGTACAATTACTTATTCTTTATAGATAAACACATTCCAAAGGAACTCATGGCAATGGTATTTATTTCCGTTCTTGTTTTTTGCATATGCTTGTCTTGCTCCATTCTGGCTGTGTCCTGTGTATTAACATACTCTTAGCTGCTCTCCTAGTTTAGCAGTATTTGTCCATAAAGGTAAAAGGAGCTGCAGAGGGGGGAGCCTGCCAATTAATTGCACAGCCAAAATATACTCAGTCACACCCTGGTAATGGACTGATTTTGGAAGGACTGCACAGATTCCACCAGGCTTTGGTACCACACCCCCTATCTTATCCACTTATTTCAGTAAATCCCACAACCATGGACAGATAGGTTTGACCTGTTAATGCCTGCGGGCGTAGTTGCCCATTCTACCCTGATCTGAACCAACAGATTAACTCAGAGTTTCTGAAGCACATTTTCTTAACATTATTCATTTAAGACTAAAACCCAGCTCCTGTGAAGTTAATGGGAGTTTTGCCAGTGAATGTCAACGCCTCTGCTATTTTATTCCTTGGCTTCCTAAACAGGAACTGCCAATCATGCTGTATTACACAGTAATTTTATTAGGCATCCAATCATGCTTTCAGTGGAGACAAGTTATCCTTTGCCTTTGCTGGCAACAAAATCAGGTGCCTTCAGCAAACCACCAAATTCTCTACATGTTTCTTTTGTTGGAAGACACAACTCTAAACGAGTTCAAACTGTTTTGAATTCAAATCATTCTGACTTCTGAACTGAAAAACTAAAACATTATGCCATCACACATATGTAATATCATACACCTGTCTGCAAGCACATTTTCTGACTTTGTTTCCCTCTTACAGGACCTAATTATGTACCCATTTCCTTCTGAATAACAAAGCCTGTATACTAGACATTGGTAGACTCTGTTATATCTTTCTGTACAAATAATATGAAGTGTCAAGAAAGCAAAATAGAAAACAAATCCACTTCGCATTTTTCATCAGAAAAGCAACTTGAGCATTATAAAAAAGTGTAGTTATCACTTCAGACGCTTTGCCTAGAGGTATGGATTTTTGACTGAGGTGTCTTTCCATCTGACTGAAAAAAATCTACATATGACAAAATATATGGCTAATGGTATTAGACAATGTTCCTAAAATATTAGCACATTGGCACAGCAGCTCTTGGCAGAACTGAAAGGACTAGACAGATAGGGCTTTAAATAGTCTTGCCCTCTTTGTTTCCTTTTCTTCAGTTCCAGCTACAGACAAGGTAAAAAGCCACCTCCAAGCTTCCTTTCACAGTGTTTATGTTCAGCAGCCTTCAGGGAGGGAAGGCAAAAAGAATAGCAGCACATGTGTGCTAGTCTAGGAATACAAAATGTGAGTAGTTCAAGTCTCCACCATCCAGAGGTTTGCTTTAAAGCCATTTTGCACTATCAGCATCATTAGTGGCAGTTCTAAGCATAGGGTGCCATTTGACTGCACATTCCCCCTATCCATACAATTGACTTAAATGAAGCTGGTTTTCTATGCACTCTTCAGCTGTCCAAACACAGTGTTGAATATTGTAATAACAAAAGACGTTATAGATTAGCATAGTCTATTCCTGATACCATTTATTCATAGCTGTACTATGAAGAACATTTACACAAAGCATTCCAGGTAATACAAGTAACTAATGATCAAAAGAAGCAGGAGTTAAATAACACAATCAGAGCACTTCTTCTGACAAACTAAACTGCAAATACAATACACAAGCCTTAGAGCTCAGTGAACAAAAAAAAATTACTTACAGACTGCCAAAAAGGGAAAAAAAAAAAAGAAAGCAGTATCTGTTACTGGGGTCTGTACAAAGAAAATATTACTGTTTAACTGCAATCAGAGCCATTCAGCAGTTCTTACAATCCACAATTCACTTCAAATGTATTGTTTGGTGGTTTTTTTGAAACTTGATATTTTGCAAGGTTTTCTTTATTGCTTAAAAAAGCTTTTCTCAAAAATATTTCACAATAAATCTTGACATTCTTTTCAACAGGTCTTACTCAGTATACTGAGCAATACTGCTTACAAATGCCTTTTGGTTATATTGTGCTAGCTCTCTGGATCATGAATCAGTGATTAGTCACATTCAGACTCTGCATATGCATAGCTTTCAGATCACTCTCAACCTCCACACCATAATTCTAAATTAAATTATCACAATAAATTAAATGTTCACAGAACAATTAGGGGCTTAAGGAGGTGTGTGTATTGATAACTATGCTGCTGATGCATTAAAGGATTGAGCATGCATTTCAGGAATACACAGAAAGTTAAAAATATTCAAAATCTAACATTTTCCTTTTGTAAAAGCACTTCTAAATATAAACTCCATAAATTTCATATAATTTACTCTGTACTTCCCCATTAGCTGATTACATTGAGAGCTGAGATCCCTCAACTAACTGAAGTATATAATATTATATCATTATAAACTATATCATACTATCTTCTTGATTGTGTCACAATCATAGACTATTGTCTGGAAAAGGTCTAGTCCAACCTTTTGCTCAAATCAGCAAGTTATTTCAGATTGATAATGGTCCAGGCAAATTCTGAGAAATCTCCACAAATGGAAGATACTCACTTCCCTCAACCCACTGAAGAGGATCAAGATTATCCTGCCCTGGAGGCTTTCCACCCTTGTCACTGTAAGGTCACACTGCTGATGCAGGTTCAACCTGCTGCCTACCAACAGGCCCAGTCCTTCTCTGTGAAGCCAGTCTCTCATGAGTCAGTGACCAGCTTGTACCAATGCATGGGGGTTTTCTGCCTTGAGTAGAGGACTTCACAGTTGATGTTGAACTTGTTTCTGCTTGTTCTGTGACTGCAAGGCTCCATGGGTTTGTATACGTACAGCTTATGTAAGTATTTCCTAATTTGATCCTCCTGTACTGTGGGAAGTGTCTCTGTCCTCCAAACTTTGTTGGTAGTCAGAGAAACCTTATTAGAACAGGATAGAAGAGAACAGAACAGTTCCAATTGGAAGGGACGTACAATGATCAGGCAAATCCAACTGCCTGACCAATTCAGGGCTGACCAATAGTTACAGCATATTATTAAAGGCATTGTCCAAATGCCTCTTAGACATCAACAGGCTCAGGGCATTGAACACCTCTCTAGGAAGCCTGTTCCAGTGTCTGACCACCCTCTCAGTAAAGAAATGCTTCCTAATGTCCAGTCTAACCCCTCCCTGGTTGCAACTGTGAGTCATTCCTGTGCATCCTGTCACTGAATAGCCAGAAAAAGAGATCAGCACCTCCCTCTTTATCACCCGTCCTCCTCAGGAAGCTGTACAGAGCAATGAGGTTGCCCCTTACCCTCCTTTTCTCCAAACTAGACAAACCCAAAATCATTAGCATTAATATCTGTTCAGCCCTTTCACCAGTGTTGTTGCCCCCCTCCAGATACATTCAAGGACCTTGACATCCTTCTTAAATTGTGAGGCCCAGAACTGCACACAATACTCCAGGTGAGGCCACACCAATGCTGAATACAGTGGGAGAATCACCCCTCTTGGCTGTCTGGTCATGCTGTTTGATGCACACCAGAATGCAGTTTGTCCTCCTGGCTGCCAGGGCACCCACTCATATTGAGCCTGCTGTTGACCAGCACCACAAGATCCCTTTCTGCGGGGCTCGTCTCCAGCCATGCTCTCCCAGTTTGTACTTTTGTCCAGCATTTCCCTGTCCCAGGTGCAGAATGCAGTATTTGTTCTTTTTAAATGTCATGCCACTGATGATTGTCTAATGGCACAGTTTATCTAGATCCCTTCAGCAAGGCCTCTTGTCCCTCAAGAGAGTCAATAGCACCTCCCAGTTTAGTATCATCAGCAAACTTACTAATGGTGCATTCAACTCCTGCATCCAGGTCGCTCAATACCAGCCACACTTTGGTCTGCTAATTCTATACCTGCATGCCCAGGTGATGCTTCTATACACCTCCTTGGTAGTATATCCTGTCTTCTACTTCCCAGATACCTCTCTTTTGTGTTTGAGCTCAGTCAGATGGTCTTTCTTTGACCATGCTGGTTTCCTGCAGTGCCTGCTATATGACTTGCATATTGCGATAATCTTATTGGCCAATAAAGATGTCAGACACAAGCAGGTTGAGTCTGCTTTAAAACAGAGTTGGGGTGAATTTAAAAAAAAATAACAGTTTCAGTTTGGGCTTTGAAAGCACTCTAATACTGTACGGAACCACTTTGTGTTGTCCCTCATATCTGAATTACACATTAAGGCTGAGACATACTAGTTCCTTAGTCCCTCTCTGTCAGGGCTATAAATTATAACTAAATCCATATGTGACAGTTTGCTTACTACTACAATCAAGGGGTTGACAGAAACATTGTTAGAATCTCGATCTTGAATGTCAGTCCCTTTTATCTAAGCCATGGTTTCCTTTTGCTTTCCTCAATCTTGTTACTGAGTAGAGCATGCACAGCCACTCTGCTCATTGGAGACTCAAAATGAGAGAAGGAGATACAAACCAGTGGGAGTTATGGAAATCAGAAACTTAATGTTGAACCTGAATTCAAAGATACCTGTCTGGAGGGATGGATGGAGAGTACACATGAAAAAGTAATCTAAGCGCAGTATTCTAGGTCTCCTGAAGCTTAAGAGTATAGGGGTTTAGAAGAAATATAAAAGCAAGCTGAAATAGTTGAGACAGGAAATGATTCAAGAGTGAATAAGAATTTCAGCAGACCCAGGACTGAAGCAAGGAAGATGCCTTGCTGTGCTGTAGAGATTGTGAGAGGTCAGTGACACACAAGCAAACTGTAAGGAGGATGACAGACTTAAAAATCAGTTCAGGCTCAAGGATGGCATCAAGATATTTGGCCTTCACTACTGCAGAAGATAATTAAGCAAATTATTGCATTAGTTGGAGTGTTGGAGTCCTCTTGCAAAGTTTAAAAAAAAAAAAGATTTCATAGATGCCAAAGAGTCTTTTGCAGGCTTTCCCCCCCTTTCAATAAAATTTAAGTGGAGGAGGGATGCAGTGGAAGAACTGTGGTGGTATTCTGGTTCTGTCACCCATCAAGGCTATCCTCAGTGCACTTGCTCTAAAACAACCTATAACGTATGTTTAGAAATACACATGTAGAGGATTTATTTGTCTGAAGAGATACTGCAGATTAAAAAAAAAAAAAACAACCAAAAACAAACAAAAAAACCCAAACCTGTATGAGAGGTTTGGCATTGACAGCTCTTCTAAGGAGCATGGAACAGAAGGACTATAGCAAATGCAGAATATTACAGGATCATCTCGTGTAGACAGAGCAAAATGAGCTCAACAGAATGGGAATGGTAAATGAAAGAAAATCATGGGTACCATTCTTGAAAAAGCAGTGATAGTTCAGGCTGAAAATAATTAAAAAATGACAAACAAAGGGTGGAGAGGAGAAAGCAGCTCAGGTACTTGCTTCTCAGGGCTGGTTGGAAAGTGACGCTGACAAAAGGAAGGTAGACAGGATTCAGTGGAATCCCTTTACCATTTCACATGGAGGTATTGGGATTGTCAAGTAAGTTCACCTTCCTTTAAAATGCCATGCAAGACTGTAAAAATGGAGACCATGCAGCTGGCTTTTATGCAAAGCTGTTGTTTTAATGAGAAAATGTGAAAGGCTGAAGAATAAACGTAAAAGAATAATTATTTCATAGACCTGTAAATGTAACAGAACACAGTCCTAGAGAAGAAATAAACAACTCTTAGATCAAAAGATTCATAGATCACCTTCACTGGAGGACTAAGTAGAAATTTATTAACTACCTTTTTTTTTTTTTTGAAGCCAGTTCACAATAAGTATACAGCTTAATGTCAACTTAAATTACATCTACAGTTTTCTGACAGATTCATTTGCTTTTTCAGGTTTATGTCTAATACACTGACAGTTTCTAATCAATAGGAGACAATTCCCTTTGAGAGTTATTAAAATATACCTTGCATTTAAATGCAATAAAAAGCATGACTGAACATGCCTCTGTTCCTCATAATACATAAATACCACATCTGGTCCATAAAAAACATGCATTATACAGAGGTTGTATGAATGCCAGATACATATTATTACATGGAGCTGTTTTATCCATCTAGTCTAATTTCCAGATGTTTTATTACTTGTAGACAAGAGTATTGTCAAAACTGTTGCTGGAAGTCCTTTTATTTCAAGAGTGCAAGGGACAGGGGTAGTGAGTTAAGCTACAGGAAATGTTTGTGATACAGTTAATGGCAAGTCATGTGACTGAATCATCAGTGCTATCATGTTTAAAGAGATGCACTTAAAAATTCAATTTCAGACTAAAATTTCAGATGACTGCATCTTAAATACGCACTTACTTATTCTTCCAGCAGTAAATGGCACATAATTGCAGGTAATATTTACAAAAACCAGAGCAAGCAACTAATGGAAATGAAATGGAAACCACTAATGCAAAAGTTGCAGGTAACTATAACCATATCCAAAAACATATCAAGCAGTTAGCTAAAAATTCTGAATATATTGAAAACTAATTCCTTTAATCCTCCAATTTGGAATTGGGCTGTGGGATTTTTCTTGGTGTTTTTTGTTTTGGTTTGCTTTTTTGTTTGTTTTTTTCTCCACAAGGAACAGAAAGGTGTTTTCAAACATTATTTGAAATTAAAATGACAGTTCTCAAAGAACCATATGGCATCTGAAAAACTTGCTTGGGTCACTCACAAAAGCGATGTTTCTAGTGCAATAGTTACAATGTGAGGGATAAAAAGGCATGTAGGTGAGCGCATAAAGGAAAGGAAAAACAGCAGACACTGTAATAAAAATGTTGTTTCACCAAGATGTCAGAAGAGACTGAACTGATTTAGTTTGAGCACAGCAAGGTAGAAATGAAGCAATTCTAAGAATGCCACTAGGAAGGAGGCACTAACATAAGGGTTGGACAGTATCTATTAGTTTTCCTTGTAAAGAAAGTACATTTCACTAAACACAGGATTTGGTGTAGTGAAGAACAAGCTGTACAGAGATGTGAAGGTTACCAAATGAAAACACACTGATTTTTAGAATATTAGATGTATTAATGTGACTTTTTTGACTTTATCCCTGAAAAAAACTTAGAATGACTATAGTAAGATTACTTTACAATCCCATTCAAAATGTCATCATAATGTGATCTCTTAACTTCTGTTTCTAAGAAGTAACAACCCAGACTTTTTTCTGTCCTGAAATACTTCCTATACTGGCACTGAAAACCTCAAAGTTCCTTTCCTCAATTTACTGTGGGTCCTGTTTCAGATTACATACTACTTCTCATACCTTACCTGCTTTTTCAGTAAACTCCAAGCAGGACCACATCCATTTAAAAAAAAATCCCTAACAACTCAATGAGCAGGTGAAGGAGAGCAGTCCTAACTGTTTCTCAGAGAAACCTGGCAACTACAGTCAATGATTCTAAGGTGGACTTCGCAGTTAACTGATTAAATTGATTACTCAGATTTACCAAATACCAGCATTAAAACAGGTTGACACTACATTTACTAAAACTCTAGAAAACATTTCCAAACTGACTTACATAATGGCTAGGAGGGTAAAATTAATTTCATTCTTATGAACACCACAACCCCATAACTTGTATTTACCTTAAACTGGAAATAGATTATAAACAACCCAAGGCTTAGACATGACTCCAAAAATAGGAAAATATTCATCATGCTGTCCATGAAAAATATGATGTACTCCACCATCACTTGAATTCCTCAGAAATCAAGTTAGGATGATCATCAACCTGTCATCTACCTGGACTTCTGCAAAGCGTGCAACACTGTCCCACACAACATCCTTGTCTCTAAATTGGAGAGACATCAATTTGACAGGTGGACCACTCGGTGGATAAAGAACTGGCTGGATGGCTGCACACAAAGAGTTGTGATCAACGGCTCAATGTCCAGCTGGAGATCAGTAACAAGTGCTGTCCCTCAAGGATTGGTGTTGGGACCAGTCTTGTTCAATGTATTTATCATCAATATGGACAGTGGGATTGAGTGTGCCCTCAGCAAGTTTGCTGATGACACCAGGCTTTGTGGTTCTGTTGATATGCTAGAGGGAAGGAATGCCATCCAGAGGGACCTTGACACGCTTGTGAGGTGGGCTGATGCCAACCTCATGAAGTTTAACCATGCCAAGTGCAAGGTCCTACACCTGGGTGGGAGCAATCCCAGGCACAGCTACAGGTTGGGCAAAGAAGAGATTCAGAGCAGCCCTGCAGAGAAGGACTTTGGGGGTGTTGGTCGATGAGAAAATGAACATGAGCTGGCTGCAGTGTGCACTCACAGCCCAGAAAGCCAACCGTATCCTGGGCTGCATCAAAAGAAGCGTGACCAGCAGGTTGAAGGAGGTGATCCTGCCCCTCTATTCTGCTCTCGTGAGACCTCACTTGGAGTATTGTGTGCAGTTCTGGTGTCCTCAACATAAAAATGACATGGTACTGTTAGAACAAGTCCAGAGGAGGGCCACGAGGATGATCAGGGGACTGGAGAACCTCCCATGTGAAGACAGGCTGAGAAAGTTGGGGCTGTTCAGCCTGGAGAAGAGAAGGCTGCATGGAGACCTCAGAGCAGCCTTCCAGTATCTGAAGGGGGCCTACAGGGTTGCAGGTGAGGGACTATTCATTAGGGGCTGTAGTGATAGGACAAGGGGTAACGAGTTGAAACTTAAACAGTGGAGGTTTAGACTGGATATAAGGAAGAAATTCTTTACTGTTAGGGTGGTGAGGTACTGGAATGGGTTGCCCAGTGAGGTTGTGAATGCTCCATCCCTGGCAGTGTTCAAGACCAGGTTGGATGAAGCCTTGGGTGATATAGTTTAGTGTGAGGTGTCCCTGCCCATGGCAGGGGGATTGGAACTAGATGATCTTGAGGTCCTTTCCAACCCTAACTATTCTATGATTCTGTGATCAATAACACCCTACATCGCAGGTTAAGGCTGGCCCTGCTGCAGCCATTAGCCCTCTTCTCTAAAGACAACTCCAGTGAGCTGTAATATGCTCACTCCATATGCTAATCAATATGCCTTATTGATAAGCATTTCAGCAGGCCCCTTAAGCTAGTCAGAAAATATGTGGTTTAGTGTACTGACAGCTACAAAACCAGGACATCTAGAATTACAGATTGAATGGCACAGCACAGAAGATTAACCCTTGTAAACACAAGACCCCTTGGTGGAAGTGAACAGCCAGCTGAGTGGCTTCTCACTGTGGTCTGGGGTCAAAGCCAGGAGGGTTCTTATATCCCTTCTCAAAATGATTGTGTATAATGATTGAGATAGCTGTGATAAGACTAACAAGTTAATTAATAATTCTCACTGCATCAGTCTAATCACTAAGGCATTCCCTCTCCTCTTTCAAATTCTTCGTTCTCTCATAGTAAATGGAAAGCAACCTGGATAGAGAGCATGCTTGCTTGTACAAAGGAGGACAGAGTACTCAGAAACATCCTGTGTAAAGTCACCACCAGGAAGAGAGAGAAAATGCACTTGTGCAGTGCTGGAGGAAAAACATCTGTACATTCTCGGCAATGCTTCTGTGTTGGAAATGGGATAAAGGTTGGACTTGATGATCTTAAAGGTTTTTACCAACTTAGTTGATTCTATGATTCTATGTAAGTGAATTTTTCCTTTTTGGATCCCACAAAGAAGCACTGGTTAAATTAATAGACTCTGCATAACTCCTAAATATCCTGACATCTCTAGAGATCAAATGTGTCACTTAGAATATGTCTATAGTATATCTAACAGAATTAAATTAAACTTAAATGAGTACAGCAATATAAACACATATTAGAGAATTCAAAACAAGCAGCTTGTTACGAACATCATAAGACTTACACTTCTATGCTCAAAATGAATTTTTTTCCAAAGCTAAGAACATAAAGACTATAAATACTAACAGTAGTGTTTATGTTAGAAGGTCTCCAAATAGTTTGCAAAGGAGACACAGCTCTATTCTCTCTGGAGAAGACTGCGTGGAGACCTCATAGCAGCCTTCCAGTATCTGAAGGGGGCCTACAGGGATGCAGGTGAGGGACTATTCATTAGGGACTGTAGTGATAGAACAAGGGGTAAACGGGTTGAAACTTAAACAGTGGAGGTTTAGATTGGATATAAGGAAGAAATTCTTTACTGTTAGGGTGGTGAGGTACTGGAATGGGTTGCCCAGGGAGGTTGTGAATTCTCCATCCCTGGCAGTGTTCAAGGCCAGGTTGGATGAAGCCTTGGGTGACATGGTTTAGTGTGAAGTGTCCCTGCCCATGGCAGGGGGGTTGGAACTAGATGATCTTAAGGTCCTTTCCAACTCTAACTATTCTATGATTCTAAATACAACATGCTAGCCAAAAATGTGCTAACAAAGTCACAAAGGTAGAACAATCCCAAGCTAAACCAAAACAGCTGCAAATTATATGGCAGGTAGAACTTGCCTCATCCTCAGTCTTCAGAGTAATTCATGCACCTGTGTCCCACTATCAATTTTTATTGAAAGCATCTGCAAACTCTCATTACAACACTTTATTGTCCAAGAGAAAGACGAGTGCTGTTAAAACAGTATCCTTAAAGTTCATCCCTCTGGGGATTTTTCAATATACAGTTACCCATATTACCATCTAAAACATTGGGTATTCCTTTTGCAGTTCTCATTAAATCCAAGGAGAAAAGGATATCATCTATCTGATGTTTTTTGGACCAGAAAATGCATCTGTCTTATATGTACCCTGGGTCCTGTTTGCATACGTGCTGTAATCCCAACACATATTCTTGTTTCATTTTAGAAGGACCAGTGGAAGAGTTTGTATTCACTGTCTTCTTTACTGCTCCTTAAAGTATGACTCTTCTGTAATCAAAGTTCATTATAAAAATTAAATGAGCCTAAGGAGGTTAATTCATATATCCTTCTGCCATATCCCCTATCCACTCCTCCCTGCATTAAGGAGGCTGTATTTGACATTGCAAAAAAAGGCTTTAAATTATTTTCTTCTTAATAGACTACCCTGCATGCAGTTTGCTGCTGCTTTTCAGGATCACAGTCCTGTTTTAAAGTAACAACAAATCTGTAACAATTTGCAGTGAACAATGCACCAAATGTAGTTTGGCAACACACTAGAACACGTTAATGGGCAACATAATATGATCTTTTGGATCTACTGGTACCAAATAGATGTCATAACACAAGCAACCCGAAACATTTTCAGACCACCTCTGCCTTTCACCTTTTGCTAATCCCTTTCTTGATAGGTGATCTGACTGTTCTTGAACCAGCCCTTGACTTACAGGACTTAACCTCAATGGACCACCGAGTGACACAGCCTTTTTGTTCTCTTTCCCTACAAAACTTACTGCCCTTCCAGCACCACATAAACACAGCAGTAGCTCTGCTCCATGTCCAGGTGAGCTTTTCTTGCATGCTGCTTACCCCAGCACACCAAGACAGAGCCACAGTGAAGCAGGAGGTTCTCTCTCTAGCTGCAGCAGAGAGGCACAGCTAAACCTAGCTAAGGGTGTCCAAGGAGGGCAGAAGACAGTATCATTAGGTATTGTGTGCAATAACTTTGATGTCACACACATTTACATCTTAAACACTGCATATACTTAACTTAACTGAGCTGGCACTATGTCACAGCATCATTCATCAGAATGTTGGCAGGAAAGGACTTTTGCACAGGGTGGACTAACACCAACACCAGGTGAGGTCAGACACAGCTTTACCTGGCCAAGCTCAAAAGCCCCTGTGGATGAAACACTGTAGCATCTCCGGTGTGTCCCTGTGCTGCTCCAAAGCTAACAGCTTGATGCACAAGATATTTTACCCGTGCACACTTCTTGTCATTGAAATTCATGAGTTTTCTGTTAGTCTGATCCTTGAATTTCTTGAAGTCTCTCTGAACTGAGTTCTGCCTATAGGCCTGTCATCCTCTCCTAATAAATTGTACTGTCCAGCAATTGGACATCTCATCACAACAGGCACAGCATAGCCCTCCCTAGACAACTGCAACTGCACCTGAAATCGCTATGTGTTTACTGGGGACTTAGCACAGAATAAAATCATTAGGAGAAAGAGATCAAACTTCTAAGTACCCAGCAATTGAATCCAAAGTCTAAGCAAGGAGGAAGGCAGGAAGAAAACAAGATCCACTCAGGTCCTGAGAAATAATGATTCTCTTTCTTGCCTCTCTAAACATACCTAGGTTAACTGTTTTGCTACTGGAAAATTCTTTCAGTGACCTTGAAGCACATGGATTTACCCCTGTGCACTGAATTTTGCCCAGTCTCAGAAGCTGGAACAGTTTACTATTATCCTGCAATCTGTAATCAGAAAATTTGAATATTAAGACTGTTAAGTACTCTGAATACAAGTAATCATTTAGTCGGCATCTGATTTGCATGGATTTCTTCAGTGACAAAACAATATTTACCTTGCCATATACTCACAGCATGGAGGAGCTCGGCTTCTCTGATCAGCTAACACGTGCAGACGAGACTAATTGCTGTTCTATCACGCCTGTAGTTCTACTTTCAGGGTGGTGTCCCTGGGAATGAGCCATACGGTGATTCAGTGAGAGCATAGCACCACCTGCTGCCAAAGACAAGGATTCAGAAGGGAGGAAAAGTTTTTGCCTTCTTCCTCTGTAATATTGCTAATTTAAAAAAAGAAAGAAAAAAAAAAAGCTCCCTGTATTAGCTGTTCTATTATTAATGAAGTCTCCAACATATAAAATTTGCAGGGGTTTTACACCTCAGACATAGTGTGTTTCTTGGCCATTTCAGTTATTCTGTCATGTTTATATTCAGTCCTAACAAGGTGCTTATCTAGAAAACAATCCTTTTCAGAGCTTATACACACAGGCAGTTTTGCCTAGTGTAAAGCAAAGGAAGTAGAAGGATCTGTGTTTTCAATGTGTATTTTATTACAGTGATGCAACAGATATGTGACTAAGGTGCTCTGGTAGTAATTTAACCTCAGACAAATGTACAGTAATTATATTTGTGTTAGTCTGCATTTGGTTCATAATACATCAGCAGGTGCCTTCCTGTACCGCACCTCTTCCTGATTCACCAGCCTGCTCATGTGGATGCACTACGCTCTTTCAGGATCTTAGAAGCCTGATCTCACCTCTCTGGAAAAATGCTGCTGTGCAGCTGGGTGCATTGAATTTACATAGCGACGGTTTGGTATAGGGGGGATACAGAGGTGGCTTCAGTGAGAAGCTGCTAGAAGCTTCCCCAGTGTCTGACAGAGCCAGTGCAAGCCGGTTCCAAGAGGGATGCACCACCGCTGGCCAAGGCCTGGACCATCAGCAACAGTGGTAGTGTCTCTGGGATAACAGATTTAAGAAGGTGTAAAAAAAATAACAGAACTGTGCAATGCCAATTGCAGCCACAGAGAGGAGTGAGAATATACAAAAGCAACAACTCCACAGACATCAAGTCCCGTGAAGATGAGGAGGAGGTGCTGCAGCCCATGGTGCAGCCCATGGTGATCCCCCCTCAGTCCATAGAGGTCCACGGTGGAGCAGATCTCCACCTGCAGCCTGTGGACGACATGACGTCAGAACAGGGGTATGCCCGAATAAGGCTGTGACTCCATGGGAAGCCTGTGCTGGAGCAGGTTTGCTGCAGGACTCATGACCCTGCTGGGGACACATGCTGGAGCAGTCTGTCCCTGAATGACTGCATCCCATGGAAGAGACCCACACTGGAGCACTGTGTTCCTGAAGGACTACACCTCGTGGAAGAGACCCACGCTGGAGCAGTTTGTGAAGAACTGCAGCCCATGGGAAGCACTCACATTGGAGAAGTTTATGGAGGACTGTCCTGTGAGAGGGACTCCATGCTGGAGCAAGGGAAGAGTATGAGGAGTCCTCCGCCTGAGGAGAAAGAAGCTGCAGAAACAGGACAACTTTACTTAGCAGAAGGCCAGAACTACTTGAATGTTTGGGCCATAGTGGTAAAAGATCTGGAAATCTTCAGGGAAGTGGCCCTAGAAGCATAAGAAATTCTCCCTCTGCATGAACAGCCGATGTTCCTCCATGTTCAAAACAGTGACTCATTTGCTTACTGCCTTGCTTCTAACCTAGGACTGCTCTACCATGTCCTACCCTGCCAAACTGTGTGTGTAGTGATGGACAGTGGTCTGAGAAACAAGCAAGTAATGATCAGGCACAAATCATGACTCAGACTGTACAAGAGCCCTTACTTGCTTCTGTCTTTTCTCCTTCTGATATCTTACTGCAATCACTGCAGACAGAATTAGGGTTGATGAAACTAAAGATCATGGAGCAATCTATTTGGAAGCAGCAGCTTTCCCCCAGAACAAGAGAATCCATCAGTCTGATATCCGCAAACCTGGAGCCAGCATTGCTCCAAATCTCAGAATTCACAGACAGTTGTGAAGCAAACAGACAAATAACAGAAGAGCACAAGAGGTTTTATAGCTAGCCAGTAGATATTTCTGTATCTGGCATATGCTGGCGCTTTCTCCCAACATGTTCTTCACACCTTCTAGGAGCTTAAAATACTGAAGCCACAGACTTGCCTCAGTATCAGAATCATTCACATGTTCTTGTATTCAAATAACATAGCAAACACCAAAACACTAATCAGACAGTAACACACAGTGAGGGTGGCATCCTAAACTACAATTCCCTTTACAAAACAATATGTATATATTATCTATACTGTGTCCACAGTATGCTTTGTAGCTGGTTCACATACTTACACTCATCATGTGCCTGATGTATGCATCCATTCTGTACTTGCTACTGTTTGAAGCAGCTTTAGCTTGTGAGTTTTCTTCAAGTTACATCAGTTAAACATCCTGTTTTGGTTAGTTCTCATCCCTAATTACCTATGTGTGTCAGCATCAGTACCAGCATTCTCAGTGTGTAGCTCACACACAGCTCCTGTATAATCTTCTTCCATTTTGAAATTCTCTCCAACTAACAAACATACTTGAAGTCAACCAGTCCTATACCCATAATTCAGCCACTCTCTGGTCACACACAGGATTTCTAGGCTCTAAAGGGTTTCCAAATTTCTAGATCTAATTGGTGCCTGAACACCCCTGATATATACAGGGTGTTCTTAAAATAAATCTGTACAAAGTGGCCAGGATAAAACAGAAGGTGTATCTGGCAAAATCTGGACACACAATCACCATACAGAAGATCATGTGTAAAATAGATTAGTAATTTACAGTGCAGCTGAAGACTCCCTCATAGAAGTATATTCTATTTCCAAACTGCAGAATCTTCACAAATTTCCCCTATAGGAAATTAATGTGAGCAGCTACTTGTAGTATGAAATTGTCATCCTACCTTATTCAGTCACAAATCTTGTAGGCAAGCCTCAGCTGAGGTACCCATGCCATTTACCTACAAAGCAAGCTACTGCATGTAAAGATATAGGCCCATCTGCAAAGGATATATACTACTCAGGCTTAAATTGTACATTCTGCTACTCACATAGTGGAGCAGATGAACTGCTTACAACATCAGTGAAAACTTGTAAGTTAAGTCAGTTTCAGCTAACTTACGAATTTAGCTTAGCTTAGCTTACCTTGGATGTGCAGCGGGTAAATTATCACATGGTTTCCATATACTAGGAAAAACACACTCTATTAAACATGATAAATTTCATTCAAAAATTAATGTGCTGGCCTTGTATTTCCTCTAAAGATGTCTTCAAGAGACACCTATGTGGAATTCCCAGTCTGGTGTCAGTTCACACCTCAGTTTACTGGGCAGTAATATCCCTGTGTGTTGACCCGACTGCAGTGGCCACAGAATGTTACTTAGCTAATATTAAGTTGCAATTTCCTCTCTGCTGCTTTGTTACTTCTCAAGTATGAAGGAGAGTTAGCTGCAGACAGTTTATAGTAAATTTCTTTGCATACCTGGAAATAATCCTGAGAGATCTCCAGTCACTTCGAAGTGACTGCTATAGCCACAGCAGAATTGGAACAACTGAGAAGAGCTTTACCACTTCCTCCTATAAAAGACACTGCTGTCCAGCCCTATTTCACCATTTTATTTAACAAGATGAACCTTTGAGATGCCTTAATGTCCAAAACTGCTTTTGGAGTTTTTTCCTCCTGTTTAACATAGGGATGTGTGTGTGAAGGAATCTGTACAATCCTGTTGCAAAAGTCAAGTTCAGCTGTATCAACAGCTGTATCAACAGCACATTTTATTTTTCACTGCAGCACTTCTTTCCCCTTCTTTAGAATACCCAGAAGAAAGGGTTAGGCTGTAACTAATGGACATTTAACTTTAACCTGAAAGAATGGAAAAACCACTCTGATAGAACCAGGGAATGCAGGTTCCTTATCTGAATAATGATTCACATTTTCACTTCTGAGTTTTTAAAAATTTCTGTAAAAATGCAAAATAATACTTCTAGCACTCATTCACTAGGCTTCTAGTAGAAGCACAACTTTGTCATTTCGTAAGCTATAAAGCTGTGTAAGTCTTTACAGGCATAGATAAGAATGTATTCACATTCTACACAGTTTACAATCCAAGCAAAAAGTCCACAACAAAAAATAATCAAAATACATTCCTCTCAGAAGCCTGAAATCAAACTTATAGGACAGGCCAAGTAAAAAGAATAGTAGATTTTCACAGTCAAGACGTTAAGTTGGTACCAGAGCATAGTGATATTTGAGAAATACTCTCATTGCTTTCCCAGGTTGTCCTATGAGTTAGGGGTATAAAGTCATAAACAATTCACAGATACTTTAAATCAACATTTGCTAACCACAGTACAGCCTAGAAACATAATGATACCTGTTATGACTAAAGTCTTAGCTATCACTTAATGTACCAGCCTACCTATAATTTAAAAAATAAAACCAAACAAAATAATGACACTTTGTCCCACTGTAATGAATATGTAAAACACAGTGTACCTCTTACCTAAAATGTACTTCCATTGTAAAAGCCTCCTTACACAAGTGAAGTTAAAATGTTTCAGCTGAAGTATTTTCTCTGCCACTGTTCCTAACTGTCATGGCATTATTTCCTTATTTCTACAGATAGCTGCAAAAGACTCCTTGCTTCCTAGACTCCTGCTTCATCCACATTTATTCCGTTTATTACGTATGATCTCACCTCTCTCCTCCACTGCCAAAATCCATATCTGATTCTCTAAAAAAGGCAAGTTAGAGACAACTAGTAATTCTGTAAAAGACAGAAAAATTACTTAAGAATTAAGTAGTGCATATTCTTCAGGTGAAGGAAATGACCATACCATGTCCTTCCACTTACATGTTCTGCTAATAACTTCCACTAAGAAAGTCTTTATCTCATGGACACCTCCCCACAAACTAATAGGAAATAACAACCACATAAAATACATTCCATTGGTGTTCTACTGTCCTGAGAACATAAGGACACGTGGATGTGTTTCTATCACTGACACAAGGGTTTTTACTCACATAGCAGAGGGGGCATACTGTGTTTGTTTGGGAAGGGGGAAATGTAAGAAAGCTCTTTGGGTGGTCATGGGGTGTGGTTATGAGGTTCATAAGAGACAAGGTAACTAAAACATGCTGTCTGGCCATGGAACCTGTCATTTTCTTGCCTTTAATAATAATTTAAGTGTGGCTGTCACACAGCATCTTCGTGTGCTTGGGATCTTTCAGACTTTGCGTTCATTCCCTAACAAGAAAGTGCAGGGGGAAAGCACAAACACGCATCAGCCTGTTGCTGTCTAACCTCAGACTCCATTCCACCTCTCTGCACTACTAGTCCAGCCTCTTTGTTGCTTTTGAACTTCCCCTTGATATGCCTCTTGGAAAAACTAAAGCTTTTAAAATTTAATTACTTATTTATTTTTAAAGAACATTAATCACATTGATGTTTCCTCTCCTTGTGCACATGTGGAAACAATTACAGTCCCAGCTCTGCTGTTTCACCAGTCTGCCATGCATGGTGAAAATCCCACTGAAACAAGCAGGCCTCTGAAGATTACATACTAGAGGGCTGCAGTCTGCAGTCAAATTTTCTTCAATTCTAAAGCTCCCTGCTTAATCTCTGCTTCTTCCCTGTGAGCTTTTAACCAGGCCCCAGATGCAATATAAAACTGGGTTATATAATAGTGTCTAAAAATACTAACACAAACTCAGATTGTTTGTCGTTATTAAAGACCACCATTAGGTTTTCTCATAAAACAAGGATAGTGCCTTCATGTCTGTCTACTCCACCCTTCCACCCTGAAACGTTTAAATCCCAGTGAAAAGGCTCAAGCAAAACTGCCTGAGAGGTAGCTGTCTCAGAGATAGTAAGTTCCACAAGTTTGTCCAGTATACAAATGGGTAAAAGAAACTATATTCATGGACTTACACAAAGAAAGACTACCTGCTCTCTTTATTCATCATCAGAAAATCTACCTAGAGAAAAAAAAAACAGATGTAGAAATTACTCAATTAGTTTAATGTGCACAGAATAGCTTATTTAAAGACTGTCAATAATAAATAGGTATTTATTAGGTAACTAATAAACAGGTGTACTTAATTGGTATAGAATAGCCTTGCTCTATCAAAGCTACAACCACTAAAAAGAGAACTCAAAGCAAAAATGCTTAGTGCATCTACAGCCACCATCAAGTGTGATGGCCAGGCTGGTTAACACTTATTTGTAAACAGCAGACTTTAGTATCTTAGAGCTCCCAGCAGCTTTGGTCACTCATCTTTGCCTTCTACTTCCCCAGCAATTTGTTGATATCTCATTTGTGCCAAAGAAACCTATGAAATAATCCCGATTTTCTAAATATGTCTAAAAAGATGACTAGAGGAAGGCAACATGAACAGTTGAGTCAGCACGGTTAAGAAGACAGTCACATCATGCAATGGGAAGGATGTGTGCTAACAGGCAAAACCCGCTGCTACTACTTGAACAGCAAAGTGTAGCAGCTGAATAGAATGAATCAAAACACCCTGATTTTGTTAAGTCACTGTGTAAGCTAAAATGTTAACCTGTAAATTGAAACCACTCTGTTAATTGTAAGTTGTTAGGTTACAAAATGGGACAGCTCTGTTGAGAGCAAGATGGGCTGGTGCAGCCCTGGGATATGTATAAAACAAGGGTAACCCTTGAAGATAAGGGAGGAGTAACCAAGACAGATGGGCCAGTTCACACAGTGCAGCCTGGCCCCTGGGAGGGCCAGAAAAGACTGCACTGCCATTTCCCCATATAGCATCCTGGTGTGCAGGAGTGCATGTATGGCACTATGTGCAGTGTGCCTGGTTGGTATCACATAATACAGAATTGCATTTTTACTTATAGCATGACAAGATTAAGTAACATTCTGCTATGTATAGCCTGCATCAGACAGCTTGATGGATGGGCACATCCAGCTGTTACCACAAAAGACAGTTGAAGACTCCATTTGTAGTTTTAGAAAGCAAGCATTCCTTATTACAGCACTGGGCACACACAGTAATCATTTTGTAAAGGTGGGCATGCCTTGAGTCTACAAGCAGCATCCATATATACAACAAACTTACACATATTTACAACTTTTCTGGGAAATACTTTACATATTCACTAGATTTCCTAGAGCTAATTATAATACTTGTATTTTAATCACACATGCACTTTCTTTCCACGTGTGGTCTCGAGGGGTCTCTGATGGTCACCTATAGTCTTTCTCACTGTGTCCACTGATTGACCTCTGTGCTTGCACATGTGCAAAAGATTCTTGTGAATTACTTAACAACTGTGTCTGTGCTTCAGGTCAGTTTGTTCTGATTTGTTCCTTATCTTGAAGAACTGGCCCCATCTGTCTTGGTCACTCTTTTCTTATCTTCACAGCCGGCTGACTACAGAGGGGTAAACTGGCCCCATCTGTCTTGGTTACTTCTTCCTTATCTTCAAAAGTTATCCTTGTTTTATACATACCCAAGGCTGCACCTGCCCATCTTGCTCTCACAGAATCACAGAATCCCAAAAGTTGAAAGAGACCTCGAAAGATCATCTATTCCAACCCCCCTGCAAGAGCAGGGTAACCTAGAGTACATCACACAGGAACTTGTCCAGGTGGGCCTTGAATATCTCCAACGTAGGAGACTCCACAACCCCCCTGAGCAACCTGTTCCAGTGCTCTGTCACTCTTACAGTAAAGAAGTTCTTCCTGATGTTAACGTGAAACCTCCTATGCTCCAGTTTACACCCATTGCCCCTTGCTCTGTCACTGGATATCACTGAAAAAAGCCTAGCTCCATCATCCTGACACCCACCCTTTACATGTTTGTAAACACCGATGAGGTCACCCCTCAGTCTCCTCCAAGCTCAAGAGACCCAGCTCCTTCAGCCTCTGGTGTGTCAGCCACTCCTCCCAGTTTAGTGTCATCAGCGAACTTGCTGAGGGTACATTTGGTTCCCTCATCCAGGTCACTGATGAAAATATTAAACAGCACTGGTCCCAGCACCGGCTCCTGAGGGACTCCACTAGTCACAGACCTCCAGCTAGATTCTGCCCTATTGACCACAACTCTCTGCCTTCTTCCTTTCAACCAGTTCTTGATCCACCTCACTACCTGATCATCAAGCCCACACTTCCTTAGCTTACCTATGAGGATGCTGTGGGAGACAGTTATCAAATGCCTTACTGAAATCAAGAAGAACCACATCTACCGCTCTACCATCATCCCTCCACCTAGTCACTTCCTCATAGAAGGCTATAAGGTTGGTCAAACATGACTTCCTCCTGGTAAAACCACGTTGGCTGTTCTTAATGACCCCCTCATCCTTGATATGTCTAGAGATGGAGTCAAGAATAAGTTGTTCCATCACCTTTCCAGGACGGAGGTAAGGCTGACCGGTCTATAATTATGCGGGTCCTCCTTCTTGCCCTTCTTATAGACTGGTGTGGCATTTGCCATCCTCCAATCCTCAGGCACCTCTCCCATTTCCCACGACTTACCAAAGATGATGGAGAGTGGCCTAGCAATGACCTCCTCCAGCTCCCTCAGCACCCATGGATGTATTCCATCAGGACCCATCGACTTATAGATGTCCACATTGCATAGCTGATCCCTAACCCAATCCTCATCTACCAAAGCAAGCTCCTCCTTTGTCCTGACTCCTTCTGGGGCTACAGGAATCTGGGGCCCCCGGGGAGAGTCTGCAGGAGTAAATACAGAGCCAAAGAAAGCATTCAGCACCTCTGCCTTCCTTATACCCTCTGTCTCCAGGGCACCCACCTCGTTCAACAGTGGGCCTATATTGCCTCTTGTGTTAGTTTTATTTGCTATGTATTTGAAGAAGCCCTTTCTATTGTCCTTAATCCAACTAGCAAGATTAATTTCCAAGGAGGCCTTAGCTGTCATAATTGCCTCCCTACATCCTCTAACAACTGTCCTGTATTCCTCCCAGGTGGCCAGCCCCTCCTTCCATAATCCATAGATTCTCTTTTTCCACTTGAGTTTGCCCAGCAGTTCCTTGTTTAACCATGCTGGTCTCCTAGATCCCTTACTGGATTTACTACCCATTGGGACGCTCTGATCCTGAGCTTGGAAGAAGTGGTCCTTGAATGCTGACCAACTGTCATGAGCCCCTTTACCACCTAGTACCCTTTCCCATGAGACTTCACTTAGCAGTTGATTGAAGAAGTCAAAGTTGGCCCTTTGGAAATCCAGAACTGTGGCCTTGATAGGAATTCTATTCCTCCCACACAGGATCCTAAACTCCATCATCTCATGGTCACTGCAGCCAAGGCTGCCATTGACATAACCTAACAGCTTACAATTAACAGAGCGGTCTTAATTTACAAGTTAGCATTTTAGCTTACACAGCCACTAACAAAACCAGTGTGTTTTGATTCATTCTCTTCAGGTGCAGTTCATAGTCCCAGTTGTCCTCTCATCCTGCAGTTTATTCCCCCTGTTCCTAATGTGCCATCACTTTTTTTGGCAAGGGGTGATATTAGATCAGTTTCCTGGACCTGCTGAGTGCAGGATCTGGATTACATAAATCTGATTGTGTGACCAAGAGCAGTGGTGGGGACAGCTGGGACTCACCTCTGCAACTGCTGTGCAGCCCAGCCCTGCAGTGATTCACTAGGTGATTTACAGCAAACAGCCAGCATCTCCCAGGGAGCCTTCCTGGAGGAAAGAAGAGCTGCTCCCACAAACTCTCAAAGGGACATAGACTGAAAGAGGACAAACTGTACCTACTGCTTCTTGGTAGATGTGTTCTTTGCAAGCAGATGGAACCTTCATTACAGAGACACTCTATTTATTTATTGATGTATTTATTTGAAGTTAAGAGGCTATTTTGTAACCCAGACCATGTGACTATAGAATTACCCCTCTACATCGCCCAGGGAATGATGGCTGACCAGCTCCTCAGTCACACTGAAATAACAACATGCAGGTGTCAGCTCCCCCATCTCTAGGGGCTGAAATGGTGCATCAGCCAAAGCCAAAGTCATGCCACCTCAGAGTATGCATTAATTGTTCAATTAGAGCTGGCCAAAAGCCTGAATTCCTCCTCCCCACTGTGCCTTCTAGCTTTCAAAAGCTTGATTTGCCTCCTGAACACTTCACAATAGCTTTCCAAAATTTGAACTGAGACATCAAAACGCCTAGTTTGCTTGGTTAAAGCTTGAAATACTTCACTGCAACCCAGACTTCCGTTTATTCATGCTATAGCCTACAACACAGTCTGCAGTCTGTTAAAAAGCGATTTCTCCTGAGACTGAAATTGCGTCAGTACAAGAGACGTGCTGATCTCCCCTTCATAAGAATGTAGCAACCTTTCCATACAGAAATGAAACCTCTCAGAATTTCGGGCCCAGCGCCGCTCTCCCGGTGTTCCCCCGGGTGGTTTCACACCCAACTACGTCCCTGACCTACGACACCCCTCCGAAGGGGCGGTCCTGCTCCGCTGGCACGTACTCCCCCCGGGACCAACCGCGGCAGTAGGCGAGTGCTGCCGCTCGCTCGCAGAGCCCGGCCTCTTCTGCCCCGTGATGGCGGAGGCGGGGCCGAGCTGCCTTTCGAGTTGGTGGCCGCGGGCTGGCAGAGGCGCCGCGGCTGTGGTGCTATGGGCAGAGCCATGGGTTTGGCCGGGCTGTTGATGGGGCTCTTCCTCGTGTCCGCAGTGCTGGTGAGCACCAGCCTTCGCCACAGCGCCCCGCGGGCCGAACCCGGGCCGGAGCCGGCCGAGTGGGGGGACGCGTCTGGCGCCGGCCCCGAGGACTCTCTGTGGCCCCTGCCGCAGTGGGTCCGCACCTCGCGCCGTCAGCTACAGCTGGTCCCCGACCGCTTCCAGCTGCTGCATGGCGCCGGCTCCTCGGCGGGGCCGGCCTGCGGTCTGCTGCAGGACGCCTTCCGCAGGTGAGTGGCCGCGGGACGCGAGGGGGAGGACGGGGTGCTGCAGGCGGCGGCCCGGCGGCGGGAGCGGTTACCTCAGAGCCCCCGCGGCGCCTGTGCTTCCCCGGCAGGTACTACGAGTACATGTTCGGACAGTCCCGCTGGCGGAAGCGGAGCCGAGGGCCGCTCGGCGGCCGAGCGGACCCTGAGCTGTTGCAGCTGCAAGTGGTGATCGAGTCCCAGCACTCCGGCTGTCACAGCTACCCGCACCTCGGCTCCAGCGAGGCCTGTGAGTACTCCGCACAGCCGGGCACCGCGTGTCCATCTACTACTGCTCGCCTCCTCAGCGCTTGTGCCCTAGTCGTGTCCCGTGTAGAAGTCAGCAGATGGGGTGTTTTTAAGGAACTGCAAACCACGGTGGCGCTCGGGAGCATTTCACAATAGTACCGACCGGAAGACAAGTCTTGCTCTGGATGCCGTGGAAATCTCAGCCCGCAGTGAATCATAAAGCTGGTTAAAAGGGTAGCTTGTCATTCCCGCAGTTTAGCTAGGATTCAGTTCATTTACCTGCTGCTACCCTTCCTAGTAGCCGTCATTAAGAATCAGAGGTATTTTGCCGTGCGCTGCCCAGTTATGTATGGTGAGATCTATTTGTAGTCAGGAGATCATCCCTTCTTTCAGTACAGGGTGTTAAAGGCTGCATTTACTTATTGATCTGCTGCCCTTAGAAATAACTATATTTGAAAGCTACCTACAATGGCTCATATACATGGTATTTCTGTTATGTCAGGAAAACCAGAAAGTACTCGTTGGAACTTTCTGTTCATCATGCAGTGTTATAAATACACTTTCTTTCTACCATCAGATATAAGAAAGGATTTAAAACAGGGTGGTTATATTGGATTTGTTCTGCTCTGCTTCTTTAGTTCTGTGACTGAATTCCAGACTGGAGAAGTACTTTAAAATTGAGACCTAGACACCAGAGAAGTTTAACAGAAATAAGAATAAACTGAGTATTTCTTTTTGTCTGGGCAGGTTAGCCCAGAATTCAATATATTCAACTCATCTAGTTCTGTCCTGAGATAATCTTCTGTACTGTACAAGGCAGTTATTTAGTATCCAGGATACAGATCCTTAGAAAAAAATCCCTGTAATCTTAAGGTCATACATCTGTAGCAGCATTAATTCCACCAGACTTGTCATAGAATGTATTGATTTTAAATTCACTAAATCTTTTTTAGTCCATTTAACCAAGTCATTGGTTTTTGTGTGCAAGTTTGTTGTACATTTCAATGTAAATGAGGTAGAGCAGCAAAACTGCTAACACTTCAGAATTTTTCTGCCACTGGTTATTATACTGGTTATATTTACTACTGCTTGAACTTCAAACAGGTTTGTGAACTTTAAGCAAAACTGCTTCTTCTCATCTGTTAGAGAATCTGTCAGATCCTGTGAGTTTTAGGTTCCACTCCTCAGAACAGTCAGTTTTTTCCTCTGCTGTAGAAAAGGAGTTTCTGTTATAAATAAGAGTTTTCCTCATGTAGTAAGCTGAGCTCTCCAGGCTTCAAAAAGGTTTTACTTTTCTGTTTGCTCAGAGGACATATGCTGAAATACGCAGTTATTAGTCATTTACTGGATTGAGCAGTTTGACTCCTTTTCTTAATAGAGATGGTATGGATGAGTCAGTGACTATAGACTATATCCTACAGCAAGAGTATTGGGTATGTAACCAAAGTACAAGTTATCTGCTCTTCTCCATGCTGTCTTCTTGCCTGTTTATGTAAAAAGTTTCAAATAGCCATAAAAAACTTGTTCTGCACACATTTAAGGTATATGTTCACAAAAAAGTCTGCTGTCTCAGAAATAAATCCTGATGGAGCTACAAATTAGAACAGAAAGACCTGTGGAGATTCCAGTAGGCTTCTAAGTTCTCTTTCTCACCCAGAAATTCCAGTATAAGCAGTCTGTGCTTAGGTTAAAATGGAAACTTGAGGTACTTTCTTCATGTCCCTGAATGGCTTTTGTCTGGTAATTGAGATAAATGTTAAACTATTTAACTTATCTAGCTGTTCTTTTCTTCTGAGGCAGACCCGATAAATCATTGAACAGCAATTTACGTCCCTTTTTTTTTTCTCTGCCGCTTTGAGTGTGCGACTCTGGTTGGTTTATTATTGCTTTGGTGTTTAAATAATAATCTAAACCTGTAGATTTGTAGATAGAATTCATTTTTTATATATATGTATGTAATTTTAAAAAATGGATTTAGAAGATATTTCTTTCTTCACTAAAATTCTAAAATTTACTTAATCACTTTAAATGGAAAACCAAAATGTTTTGGGTTTGGGTTTTTTTTTTTTCATACATTCCTTTGTACTGTACTTCAGTACTCGAAATTAAAGGAGGACTGTTATGGACACCTTCAGATAGCATTCTTCATTTAACTTACTTTACTGTGTCTTGCTGTTCTGTACATATGCTCGTTAGATTGTAGGGTCTATTTTGGGCTTTGTTTGGGGTTTTTTCATCTTTGTAATTAGACCAAAGCACTTAACAATATTACTTAAAAAGCTATATCTCTAAAAAATTATGTAAGCAGAATCTATATAGAAGGAAGGTAAAAGAAGTAAACTTCGCAGTTAGGTCTGGCTTAGTTACCCAACCCTTATCACCTGTGTCTTAAATGCAAAACAATCACCTGCTGTATTTCCATTGAATCACAGAATATTTTGGGTTGGAAGAGACTTTAAGAGATCATCTGGTTCCAACCCCCCTGCTACAGGCAAGATCACCTTCCACTAAACCAGGTTGCTCAACGTTCCACCCAAACTTCTTGAGGTTTGCACTGGCCCATCTGTTGAGGTCTCTCTGGCATCCCTTCCCTCCAGTGTGGGAGTCTCACCACTGACAGTTGGGTTAAACTTGGTGGGAATTTTGGCCTGTGTGCCATTGACATTGCCGTTATTAAGCACCATATTTGTTTTATCATTTTACTGATTAACTCTTGACTCTCTTGACTAGTAGCTTGCATTATTTCAGGAGCACATAAATTGAAAATAGCTGCACAGTATTGCTGTTAAAACCAGCATTGATTAGAATTTAAAAAATAAATGGAGATGTGGCACTTGAAGGATCTCTAATGCCTGTTAGCATCATCCTGTCAGTCTGTGCTTTCTTAAGGAATAACTTCTTTCTTTTCTTTAGATCATTTAACTGTAACTGAGCCTGTGGCTACACTGAAAGCAGATGAGGTATGGGGTGCTTTAAGAGGTAAGCTGATACTTTTCCTATAGAGCTGCTTGTTTTGGGTTTATACAAACTCCATGAACCAGCTGACCACTGAGCTTTGCCCTCATTCAGTCTTTCATGGGAAGTATGCTTGGGCAGAGAGGCTGGAAGGGTGCACATACATGTGTTGGTCATAACTTCAGTCCGGGTGCTTGGCATCTCAGATCCAGTGGCACACTATCAGGCGCTTGCTGTGCCTGAAATCAGTCAGACCAATTAAATCATGGGTGCTAAAAAGCTCTCTGATTTACAGTGTGAAAAAAATTATTCTTGACATCACCTGATTGAACATGGTGGACATATCACCAAGAAGACCATAATGCTGAAGTTTCATGTTAGTCCAAATTAACAGATTTTTCATGCTCAATTAGAAACTTCACCAGTTCCAGAGATGACAGGAATATATGCTGACAACACCAGAGATTCCTGCCTTACACTCAGTAACTTCCATACTATTCAGGTGTTAATTTGGTACAGCTGAGCTATAATGCCAATATTTAGTATTTGTGTATAGAGTTTGAATGATTCTCCCTTTAGAATTTAACTGTGGTGCTTGAGCAATTAAGGAAACTGCTGAAGAGAAACAAACTCAGCTACATTCTTTCTAGCTGTGTGAATGCCTGTAAATAGTTATTGCCCTGTTTTTAACTGAAACTTGAAGGACAAGTACTGGGGTACACTCTAGATCCCTTTCATGTTCTTTTTTTTTTTTTTTATTTCCCAGGTTTGGAAACCTTCAGCCAGTTGGTTCATGAAGATGACTATGGAACTGTAAGTATAGCTATTAAACCACAGTCCTGATAAGACAACCACATTCCTTATTGGGTGCTTTTCTAGAAATAGCATAGCTACTAGGTTCATTCAATATTTTTTTTTTAGAAAAGTAACTTTGGAAAGCTGTTAACAGGCTGAAAAATAAATATGATGAAAATAAAATGGGAATTATAATTTTTAAATCTTGTTTTTTTAGTTTCTTGTCAATGAATCTGAAATTGACGATTTCCCAAGATTTGCTCATAGAGGAATCTTATTAGACTCTTCAAGACATTATTTACCAGTGAAATCTATTCTCACAAACCTGGTAAGTGGGTGATTTTATATCATTAATAATAAATGTTTTTTGTTGTTGTGTTCAGCCCATTGAAAGCAGCTGGAGCTGGTATGAAAGAACCTGTCTCCTCTGGCTGACTTCTAAAAAGACAGCTTCACCTTTGTTAACTGAAGGTCAGAACATACACTGGGAAGCAGTTGGGTGTGCAGACTTGGGATTAGTAAATCTGTAAAGGAGGCTGGGATCTGTGGTACCTTGGACTTTCTGTATTTTCTGTTGCCTAAACCAGTTCAGATATTTCCTGGAAGCATGTTTTGAGACATCTGACTTATCACCAAGCAACACATGGGAGACCTTGCAAGTCCTAGCTTCTGTGCCAGTGGTTGCAGAAAAATTCCAGTCTTTTCAATAACCAGGTTTTGGTAGTCCTTTCTTAGACTGCTAAGATCAAGCCAGTAGTTCAGTAGTACATAACGTGAGGAAAGAAACTACTGCTTTCTTTCACTGCATCCCTTCAAAAAGAAAATAAAAATACAAAACCACAAGTAAACAACAGAGAGACAAACAAAAACCCAAATAAAAAAAAAAAGCTTAAGTAAGCACACTGAGAACTGCATGCTCCCACTTTGATGGGAAGGTGATAAATTTGTGTAATCATAGCTTTGGGCTTTTTGTTTTTTACTCCCCTTTTCTGCTGTTGAAATCCTTGTTGCAGGGCTTATCTGGTGGGTTGAAATGAAGAAACCTTTGAGTGTTGGAATATGCCATTTCTTGTCTTTTCCAAGTTGAAGTAGTGTCAGAAATTTCCCTTTCATGTTGCAGAACTCTACAGAGCAGGCTAAAGATGGGCAGAGAGTGCAGGTAAAACTGGTCTTCATTTCTGAGATCCTTGAACTATGCTCAGAACTTGCCCCTCAATGGGTATTTACCACTTGTATTTCCCTTTAAGATCAGCCCCTGTTCAGCAGGTAGTGTTTTGTCTAGGGTTCCATTTGCAGCAGAGGATGCTTCAAAGACTCAAGTAGTTTGTGTCAGTGTTTGTGGTCTTTTCTAAAATACAGTGCCCAAAGAGTAACATGACTTTGGAGACTACCAACCACTGCTGTGTTTCTGTAACTGTTGTTACTGTTTTGTTTCCTTAAATTATGTCTGTGGCACTTAATACTTTTCCAGAGCTACACTTCCATGTCATTTTGCTGATTTAAGAACAAGTGTGTGTTTCTTCCCACCTCTGTGCCTGCTTGAATCCAGACCATCCTAATAAAAAGTAGCAGTAATCCCTTCACTACTTGTAGTGATTAGATGCTTAAGGCAGCAAATATATTTGTTGTGTTCAGCTGTTGTACTGTATTTCCAGGAAGGGCATTGTCATTGAGGAAGATGTGGCTGAGGTGAAGGTTAGGAGATACCATCTTTTCACATAGAAAATTGTATTTAGAAATGCATGAAGACATCTGGTAATTAAAACTTATGCTGTCTAATAAAACAGACAGTTTTGGGGGAATGGATTTGATAGGGGTTCTTGTTGAGATTTGTCACTTCTTTAAACACAGCTTGGTGAAAAAAAGGAATGAGTAGGGGTGAAAGTAATTGTTCTGTGGCAAGGGATTGGAAGCAACTGTGTTGCAATTACTTAGTCATGAACAATGTAGAGAACTTACTTTGCATGCAGCACACAATACTTGGAGTAACTAATAAACCTGCATGACTCGGGGTATGTGTGTAACTGTCCATCTGGAGTCATAATTCTAAAACAAGTGTGTTACCATTTATCTTCAAGCTCAAAAAAGGGTAGTACTGATATTGTACTGATTGAAAATACAACGGGAATGCTACCTTCTGCAGGGAAAATGCATGTTTTATTTTGCATGCATTTGAAATGGATTCTGCAGAAGCCAGTAACAGGTAGGGATGTACCAAATAATAGGAAGCTCTCTCATGTTGTTTAGTTTTCAGGTTTCAAAGTATTTAGGTGGAAAAGTATACGTTTTTCTGTAAGCTGAAATGGTGCAAAGAGAATTACCCAGATACGTTCTGACGTGGAAAAAACTAATAAACATTTGTAGCAGATCCTCTTCTACCAGCCAGTGTAGCATGACTGTTGACAGGAGTGGTGCAAATAGATGACAGAGCCATAGTAGCATAAACAGGCTCATGTATTTTTGGTGTATACTTCTAGGATTTGTGAAACATGGTATGCTTTTTCTTTGGGTTTTGTTTTGTTCTTTTTGTTTGTTGTGGTTTTTTGTTGTTGCTTTAGGCATGCAGGATATACTGGGACAAGACCACCATTTTCTTACAGGTTTTCTGTGTGAGGTGCTTAACTAGACTGTTGTATTATTTGTTACAGGATGCCATGGCTTTTAACAAGTTCAACGTTCTCCACTGGCATATAGTAGATGATCAGTCATTCCCTTACCAGAGCATTTATTTCCCTGAGTTAAGTGACAAGGTGAGTAAACATTATTGAAGCGGGGTGGGAGGGCAGATATCAGGCACATCTTTCATTAAAATAAAATGCAGAGGCTACCAGAATACATGTGCTTTGGCTGATAGATAATGAAACAGTACCAGCGGACCAGTAACCAGCAAGTCCAAGTTTAGGATCCTACCTGAATGTCTGTTGGACTGTGTTCAACTCTTCCTTGGTGGATGCATGGTAAATGACCTTCCTAACTCTTGTACAAATTTGCTAGTGACAGTGATCCTCAGTGTTTGCAGGTCTTCAAGCTGTAGTGATGTGCAAGTAAGTTGCTGTGGTGAACACTGCTTGGATTTCTGTTCTTTTATTTAACTGGTAGACTTCCTGCCACTCAGACAAATGTAAGAGATTTTCCTGTCAGCTCTAGGTTTAGAACCACTGCAGTGTTAGTGCTTTTACTCTGTCTGAGATCTAGCTAACTTTACAAAACATAACATAGAATCATAGAATCATAGAATAGTTAGGATTGGAAAGGACCTCAAGATCATCTAGTTCCAACCCCCCTGCCATGGGCAGGGACACCTCACACTAAACCATGTCACCCAAGGCTTCATCCAACCTGGTCTTGAACACTGCCAGGGATGGAGCATTCACCACCTCCTCGGGCAACCCATTCCAGTGCCTCACCACCCTAACAGTAAAGAATTTCTTCCTTATATCCAGTCTAAACCTCCACTGTTTAAGTTTCAACTCGTTACCCCTTGTCCTATCATTACAGTCCCTGATGAATAGTCCCTCTCCAGCATCCCTGTAGGTCCCCTTCAGATACTGGAAGGCTGCTATGAGGTCTCCATGCAGCCTTCTCTTCTCCAGGCTGAACAGCCCCAACTTTCTCAGCCTGTCTTCATATGGGAGGTGCTCCAGTCCCCTGATCATCCTCATGGCCCTCCTCTGGACTTGTTCTAACAGTACCATGTCCTTTTTAAGTTGATAAAAGGTCCAAAAGTGAGAGATTGTTTTCTAAAATGTTTATAGTGCGATGTATCTCTGTATTTCCAGATTCACAGCAGATTTTGTTAATTACTGAAAGCTATCATGAGGTTCTTGTTCAGTGATGGTACAGTACTAGCCAAATCAAGCATGAATAATTAAGTAGACTGAGTCTAAGCACAAGATTTGTGATTCTGTTTTAAAACTCTTGCTGGAGTCTGACCCTCATGAAAATTATGTAGGCAGTGCTTGAGCAGATGCCATGAATAATTTTATAATTTGAAATTGTAAACGTTGCATGGTACAGGCAGATTATTTTTCCTAGTACACGGCTGTGGAGTTCTCTCCTGTTCCCCACTGAGAGCTGGAGAGGGAGACAGCCTTTTTCTGAATAGCCTTTTGAAAGGCTTCTTGTTTACCATTATCTTTTTTGAGTAACTCAACTGTGGAAACTGTTTCCAGATAAACGGAAGCTTAAGATGCTATTAATCATGGAGTCATGATGTAGTTTGGCTCTTTGGCAAGCATGTGTTTCACCAAACTGTAGCAGTGGCTAATTTGTCACATTTGTTGGCTGCATGGGAACAGAATAATGCTCAAATTCAGCGTCACAAAACAAATGTGTCCTGATGCTAAATTGATCACTGTATCAAACCTGACAAGCAGAGGCGTGGAAGAAGACACTATTCTTTCCAACTTGGCAGAATTTTTCCATTAGTCTTGCATGTCATGTAGCAAGAGCCCCACGTTTCAGAATTGGTGATGCAGAGGTGGAAGGGAAAACTGATTTGCCTCTGTACAGAAGAACTGAAAAATGTATCTTTCAAAAAGTCTGATGGAATAGCAACTAGCTTTTCTGGTTTCTTCAGTAACTGTGAGCTAAGGAGGTAAGGATGGTCTCCTCAGGAGATTCAGTTTAGTGTGGGAAAAGGGATTAACTTTAATGCTTGTGTTTTGTTTTTCTCAGTAGTAAATTGGAAAGTTCTGTCAAGTGTAGTTGCACATGTGATAAATCAGAAAAAGACAACTTGTAAAACTGCTCTGTTGTCTAAATTATAACACTTCAATCCTAATTTTGTGAGCTGCTGGTATAACATTCTGTAAACTGCCTCTAAATGTGAATTTGCTTTACAGGGAGCATACTCCTATAACCACATCTATACTCCGTCTGATGTCCGTCTTGTGATTGAGTATGCCCGGTTAAGAGGCATTAGAGTTATCCCAGAGTTTGATACACCAGGACACACGCAATCTTGGGGAAAAGGTATGTCCAAAAAAGTATTAATGGTTAAGAGATTGTGAAAAGTGGGGTGTAGCAAGCAAACAAAATGTTGAAAACCAGCCTTTTAAGTGCTTTGGAAGGCCCTGTGTAAGTGGCAATCAAGGGCCTGACTCGGTGATGGTCATGAGGTTTACGTGTTAGAGGAACCAAGGTGAGTGGAGAAAGCTGACAATTCTTGTGTTGGACATGTGTGTGATGCACAGATAATATCCTGTCTGCCTTAGACTTCCTGTTGTTGTTCTCCCCCCATCCAGTACTCTTGAGTTTAGTGTAACAAGGCAGTGGCTTGAAATACTGAGTTGCTGTCTCTAGTATGGAGATTTCTGCTTTGGAAAGGCTCTTTTCAAAGTGGTTGATGTTTCTCTCTCCTAGTAAACTGGTAATCTGCTAGTGTAAAAAACAGCAAAGTTGGATGCCTCTTCACTCTTTCTTCTGGGTTTCAGAGTAATACTTTTGATAGAGAATCAAATCCTGAAAGTGGTGGTGTTTACGTGTACTCAAGGACCAAGCAATTTTTTGCTTTAATTCAAAGCACACTGACTGTGATTTCACTGCAGTTAATGTAAGATAATTTTGACCAAACTGGAAATGATGAAGATTTTTCTAGCATTTCATAGCTCTAGCTTTAACCAGGGGGTAAATCTTATGCTCATCCAGTGGGGATGTGGCTACAGTGTTGGAAGATGCCTCAGGCTCTTTCTCAGGAATTTAAAATGAGAAGAAAAGGAACAAGGTAAAAACTAAATTTGCTGAACATTCTTTCTAAGACTTCATCCCATGTGGTCTTTGCTATTACAGAGCAGTAAGAAAAGTCAGCAGCTTGCCTGGTGATACATGAGGAAGTCTGCATTCATATTAAGAGCAAGGTTCAGCTCCCTTGCCTAAAATAAATTGTTCCTGATAGCTTCTTGTAGAACAGCTTTTTTTAACATGATGCACAGGAGCCAGGCTTGGTTTTGCCTGTGAACCTGCATAACTATGCTTTGCTTATGTTTGAATTCAAGTTATTACTGGGAAGTCTTAAGGCATGTGAGGATGGTAATTGAAGCAATCGACCACTAGGGCCCTGTTTGGGGAAAACATGCTCAGAGTAGGAAACAAGCAGCCAGGAAAGTGCTGCTGGAACCACAGTTTAAGAAATAAATTGGACTTGGGAATCTCCAACCTACATATAATAAACTTTTCCCTGTTTTGTTATCCTGTCTCATGTTGCTTCACGTATCTTGACTTGAGAATTAGTGCTTTGTTTTGGTCTCTGTCTAACCTTCCTTGTGTAAATTCCTGGCAGACCAGGGTAGGACATCTGTCTCAAGCCATATAGCTCTCACCTACTTAGATGTTAACAAAGCAGAGTAATAAAAAGAGGAGAGGCCTCTGGATCACATTAATTTTATTTGGCTTTCTTCTACTTGGCTTCCTTCCTAGATACATCAAAGGGTGTTTTTTTAATTCAAGTAGTCATCCAGAAGCTGTGTTTAATGACATGCTCCATAAGTTAATGTGTGTTAAATCACAAATCTGAAAGTCAGAGTCCTGATTTCCAGTTAAAGGGTTCTTCAGCTTTTGTCAGATTATTTCATCCCACCTCTATTTGATTACACTTAGAATAGGTGAGCACTTAAGTCATGAATATTAACCTTTTTAATATAGGTAGCTGCTTCTTCCTGGTAGCAAAGTTAGCATGCAAACTACTGAATGGAACTGAATATCCTCTATTAATTGTTTCTATTAGGTCAAAAAGATCTTCTCACTCCTTGTTACAAAGAAGAACAGCCAACTGGGTCCTTTGGACCTGTAAATCCGATTTTGAATACAACTTATGACTTCATGACTAAATTCTTCAAAGAGATCAGCAGTGTATTTCCAGATGCATACATTCATTTGGGAGGAGATGAAGTGAACTTCAGTTGTTGGTACGGTGACAGTTCAAAGAGTAAATATGTAGTGCCTCTTAAACCTGCATAAATGGATAAATTGTGGAACTCAGTTGTGTGAAACAGTTTTCACCACTTTACCCAAAGATCCCCACTCCTAGTTCTGTAACTACAGGCAGAGTGCTTGTGATCCTCAACAAACAAGGATGTTGTGCAGAATTCTGCTTTGGCTAGTAGCTTCACAAATGTCAGGTACTCCAAAGGATTTCTTTATGAAAATTAACTTGGCAGGAAAGAGAACTAGCATCGTAGAAAAGTACTATTAAGATAATTAACATATAAATGCTTTGTTTTAGAGGAAAAGCAGTTATTTCCATTGAGTTCCACCTTCCAGAAAATCTGCTCACATTAAGTATTGCAGTACTGACTCCTGTGTGCTTGTATAAGTAGTATGGCATATGGTAAGAGTTCTTCAGTTGGTTGTAGATTTTCACTATCGTGGTTGTAGTTTGAATATTGTAGAGTCTCTCTGCTAGAGTAATTAATAATACAGAATTTGGAGCAGATCTAATTGGATGAGTATTCAAATTGATCT
Organism: Melopsittacus undulatus; assembly: GCF_012275295.1. Lineage (NCBI taxonomy): Eukaryota > Metazoa > Chordata > Aves > Psittaciformes > Psittaculidae > Melopsittacus > Melopsittacus undulatus. The sequence goes on along the minus strand of NC_047557.1, from coordinate 26,448,749 downwards.
TGTTAGTATTTGTATGCTCTCTTGAAACATCAAATCTGAACACTAAGGAATTGCTTTAATTTTGAAAAAGAAAATTTCTGACAAATGCTTTATCAGAAAAATGTTGGTTTGCTTTTGGGGGCATTTTCCCAAATGCTTTATGTAACCCCTTCAGATCCCCTGGTACTATCTATAGCTGCTTAGCTCCTAGACCTGCTGGCACAACCTTCACAAAAAGTCACAGAAAAGCCAGGAACCCCAGAGCTCTTAGGGGTTTGAAACAGCCTGCCAGAGGCTGCTTCAGCACATGCACTCCAGTAGTTCTACCACAGAAGGAGGACTATTGGATTTATTTCAGATGAAGATGAAACTGTTTCAAAAAAACCTAAATCATGTCAGCCTGCTGCTCTGTTGTACAATCCGGGCAATGGTGTACCTAATGCATCAGCTAGTGTGGTGGCACTAGCTGATGGTAGCATCACGTACGTGGAAATGGCTGGGAAATCTGGTTTAAAATGAAACAAAATTATTCTGTCTAGTTTTAATTAATTAGTTTTGTTGTTATTTAAGGAAATCTAACCCTGATGTGAAAGAGTTCATGAAGAAGCAAGGATTTGGCATTGACTATGCTAAACTGGAATCTTACTATATTCAGAAGTATGTTGTTTTTTTAATTCTTGCTCAACTTTTTACAGTCACTGTTTGAGGGTGGTGTTGAGGTGCAGATACTGAAGCTGACATAGGTTAGCCTATATTGTTTTCAAAAATTGCTATGTATTGGGGAGTATCCACTTTCTTGTATTTTAATACACTGAGTGTAAAATTAACAGCTTTAAAATGTGGGACACAACAAGGATAAGTAAGCTAGTTCTATGCACACTCTGGATGTCTCAGACTATATCTGCTGTAATGTTGGTACAGAAGGTGGGGAAGAAGAATCCTAAGGTTTTTGCAGCCATTTAATTCTCTTGGTCTTAAATAACATATATTTAGACATGTGTATGAGTTGCTGGTAGTTCTGAACATCAGTTTGTGTTACTGCACAGACTCTCCTTATGCGTGGGAGAACATGCTTTTTGAGGCAGAGCACTGAATGCCAAAACCAGAAAATATTCTTGGTCGTCCATACAGTGCTGGAGAGTGATGCACAGTGAATGCCTAATCTACTTTAGGGTAGAATACATTGCTACTTCATGTGCCTGTACCGGTTTCGTTGAAGGTCACAAACATGATCTTATTTCTAAATTCCAGGATTTTGGACATTGTTTCCTCCTATAACAAAGGATACATGGTCTGGCAGGAAGTGTTTGATAACAAAGCACAGGTAAGATGGGAAGATGAGTAAGATACTGTTGCATAACAGCACAATATTGTGAGAGGCTTCTGAAGCAGACTATTAAGTAGTTACGGTTATGACTGTTAAAGCAAGTCTAGTGTGAGGCCTACCTTAGAATTATTTATTGAAGATGTAAAGTAGGTGGAACAGGAACACCAGTATTAAAGGTGGACACAGGTAGCACAATGTGCTTTAGAGCATCACACTAAAAGTTAGGGAAGCTTCTATGAGCTGCTCCTTTTTTTTTCTTTCCCTCCTCACATAACTCTGCATCTGCACTACTAACATCAGGTGCTCAGCTTTTCAGAACTGATCATATAACTGGTCCATGTAGGTACCCTCTTAGGGCATGAACTGTTTATAGTATAACCTAGGCCTCACTCTCAGTACGAACTCTATTTAAAACCAGCAAAGAGCTAACCAGCTTTAGCTTGGGGGAGGGGGCAAATATGACAAAAGGAACTTCCAAACTTTTCCTCTCCAAAACAAAATACACAGTTTTGAAATCCATCATCCTTTTCCCTGATAATAGCAATTAGGATTGTCTTAAATGTTTTTGGGTTTTGTTGTTTGATTTGTTTTGGTTTTTTTTCACCTTTTAGCTGAAACCAGACACTGTAGTTCAAGTGTGGATGGCAAACAACTATGCTCATGAACTGGGCAGTGTCACTGGAGCTGGGTTCACTGCTATCCTGGCAGCTCCCTGGTACTTAGACTACATTAGTTATGGGCAAGACTGGAAGAAATACTACAGCGTCGAACCACTTAACTTCCCTGGTTTGTTACTTTTTTTTATATACATATTCTATGAATGGAAGTCTTTGGTAAGGTGTAAATGGAAAGAGTAAGGCTAATTAGAGTGGTTGTGCAGTCACTATGATCTGATTCACTGTCACTGGAGGACATTAATGTCAGCTAGAACTCTGGAAAATTCTCAAAAAATGAAAACTGTGACTCTCCATTTCCACTCCACACAGGAGTGTTACCTTCCTCAAGAATCTGGCACTGGTGCTTGTATGAGGCAGGAAGCTGGTCTAGTTGGCCAGATGCATCGTGCATTAGGGGCAGAGTTGTGCAAAATGGCTGGAAGACAGACGGTGAATTCCTGTATTAGCAAGCTTCTGGAGTATCAGGCTGTTCTAGAAAAAGATGTGTTCTCTCCCTCTGGCTAAAGCTGAGACAAACACCTTAATGTTTTTCCTGGGGGTTTCATTTTGTGCAAGGTAGGCTTTCAAAGCGGATTAGGAAGAACACCTGACTTCTTAGCTTTTTCAAGGAATGTGCTGTGTGTGATAGAATGAACAGTTTAAATCAAGACTGAAATCTCTGAAGAATGTCAGAAAGCTGAGGAATGTCTTCAGAGGATAAAGGGTAAAATCCTTTCCAACAGAGAATGTAAATTGATTCTCTGGACAAATGGTCCAGTACTTCTCACATTCAGTAACAAGACTACCAGAACATCAAGTTAGTGCTCAGGATAGATATTTTATATGATAAAACAAACAACTGAACATTAATCCTCTCTCAGTATTGGAAAATTAAATTGTTGATATATGCCTATTTTTTTGGCAAACAGAAATAATAACTTTCTGCTTTTGAATTCAGGATCTGAAAAACAGAAAAAGCTTTTAATAGGTGGAGAAGCCTGCCTATGGGGGGAATTCGTGGATGCAACTAACCTCACACCAAGATTATGGTATGAACTGCTTTATCATTAGATTTTATAAAGACAGCTACAAGAAACATTAATTAATCCAGCAGGACTGTATGTTAGTGATAATAGTGTTCTGTGCTGAACCTGAGCAGGTATGAATATTGATGCTTCTGGATATACAAGACCTGGTATTAAGAACTTTAACCTGTTCTTGGTTGCAGACTACACCTCCTCTGAACCTTAGTATATCTTTACAGGCCTCGAGCAAGTGCTGTAGGAGAAAGACTCTGGAGCAGCCGTAATGTAACTGACTTAGAGGACGCCTATAAAAGACTGACTAATCATCGATGCCGCATGCTCCGGTAAGATTACTAGCTATAGTAAAGCTTGGTTCTCACACGTTATAGATAAAGTGGAGTTCAAGTACAGGCCTAAACTGCTGGCTTGGAAAGGAAGGGAGGAGAGCTAGCAGTGTAATCTAACTAGGTAAATGTCATCCCACAGAGGGTTTTGTATCCACGGAAGAGGAAGAACAGATGCAAAACAGTTTAGAACTCCTGCCTTAACATAACTAACATTTTCAGAACTTTTTCTTCAGGGAAATTCTAGAATCCATCTCTGTCTCTTTCCTTTAAAGGAAAAACACCACCATAATTGGGATTAGGGTTTTGGGTTTTTTTTCAGACAAAAATAATATTAAAGGGTATGTGGGAGGATTACACAGGACAGGAGAGCTATTCTTTCAGGTACTGCTTTATATAAGGGACTGAAAAGGGTGGAGAAGGAGCCCCTGATGAAATTTAATTCATTAAAAAAAAAACCAAAACAAAGTCGGTCCACAACATCCTCTTCTCTATAGTTCTTTCCTCAAAGTACCTAGATAGGTTACTGGTTAATAATTGCTAGTGCTGTCTTTGTATATTTGCAGCTGTAAAAGGAAGTGATTTCTAAGTCTTAAATCCAAATCTGACTCCACTTAACAGAATGGTGCGTGTCTTGATGGGACTTAGAGAAAACATTGATCCAACTGAACAGTAAAGTATATGGTGGCTGTACCTCTAGGATTAGGATTTTAAAATGAAATAAACCATATTTCTTATAAATAAAACTGCTGCATCTCCTCTTCTTTCTTAGTGCTGGCACTAAGGTATTGCTGTATAGGAAGCTGATACAGGTGACTGTAGCTGCCCTGATAGTGCTAGCATGAGAGATGCAGAATGGGGAGGCAGACTAAGGACTACTCCTTGTACTTGTTGCACACTTTTGCCTTAAACTACTTCCTGGTGCTCAAACTGCTTTGCTGGCAGCAAACAATTCCTGTTATAAATAGACTTATGTTAATAAAAGAACATGTCCTCTTGAAAATGATTCCTTATATATTGGCTTTGTACCAGAAAAACACTAGAGAAACCATCTGCTTTCCCCAATGAAATGAGTGTTCCTTGGAGCCCCAATTCTGCTGTCTTTCATATATATGGGGCTTCCTTAGCACTGTGTGAACTCAAGAGCTTATTTAATAATGCTGTTGTAGCCTTGGAGCATGAGCAAAGGACTGTGTCTCTACTGATATTTTCATACACAGCATGTAAAGACTGTGGTGATGGTAGCAGTCCAAAGGGTCTTTGAAAAAGAGGAAGAAACATCCCTGTCTTGTTCTGCAGCTGCAGACCAGGCACTGAGAGAATGGGTAGGTGGAACTTTTGTAACAGCTAGATCATAGTCAAAGGAAGAACAGTACCTCTGCCTATGCAAGTCTGAAGCCACTGCTGTTGAAACAATACCAGCTACTGTTTTCACAGTACTCTGATCTAAACTAGGCTTCCTGTAGGAGACAACAACCCAAATTGCAGAGAAACGATGATGGGAGAAGGGAAACAAAAAGGCAGACTTATATGCCAGAGACCTAGGCAACAACCTTGTCTTTTACTGAGAGTAGGTTTTGCCTTGGGCAAGCAACTGTTAGGCTGAGCTATTTCATTATTCAGTTTCTTTCATTGCAGCTCGTAAGTACAATTTAAACACCAGCATGTATTATCCTACAGTGTAGCAGTTAGGGTCTAGCTCATGAGAATTTCAACTACAATTACTGTAACTGTGAAACCTGTTCTTTTACTATACTATCTTACTGCACCATCACAAACTACAGGGTTTTTTTTGTTTATTTTTTAAGGCTACATGAGAACAGAATAATTTATGATAGCGTAGCTGGAAAAAATCATGTTCACCGAAACTGGCTCCCTCTGAAAATGAATAAAAATTACATAATTAGAACCACATATGAAGGAAACATTAGGGGTAGGGTCTGCAGGAAGATCAAATGTCACTGAATTCGTATTTTCACATTCTTAAGACTTCTCAGTGAAATCAATACATTTTGCAGAACACTGACACAACTAGCTGCTGAATTTAAGCTTTTCAACCTGTTTTCTAATGTCCTGGTACATCTAATTGAAACAGAACTGTACATAACTGAAGTACAATAAACAGTAGAATAGGGCCCTTTTTCACGCTCTAAATAGGCCATCTGTTATTTCTTGGAAGTAGTTTTGTTTATACAAAGATTAAAATAGAGTGCCAGTATCTCTCTTCCTTCCTACACAACCAGCCAGTTGTTTGATGATAATAATACCCATTCCACTTTATTTTAACAGCCGTGGGATATCAGCTGAACCTGTGTTTGTTGGATACTGTGCCCATGAAGCAAGGGGATAGTAACTGCTGCAAAGACTTCTTGTCAGAGCCTGAAGTGCCTCTGGGGTATGAATATATATAGGTACATGCAGTTTTGTATTTGAACCAAGACTTAAAATTTTCACTTTTAGCATAAAGCTACTTGACATTCTTGTTAAGAGTTAAAATGATGGTTTTTAGCTTTCATTAGAAATGGGGATTCTTCACTGTGAAATACAGACACCACAGTTACCAGTTTACTTAACATTCTAAACCTGAGGGAAAATAAAGCTATGACACCATTACGTTATTTAAATAAAAAGCAAATTGTCTTTTTTATTTCAAAGTTATCTTATAATTTGCCACTTTTCTATATAACCAGGTAACTGTAAAACAGAAATTGTTACACATAGCAACTCAGAGCCATAACAGCTTAAATCACTCATTTCTAAAGGTCAACAAAAAAAAAATCAAAGGCAGAAGGTAGGGATCACTGTCCTAGGAGAACTCTGCCTTTCTTGTATTTTTTTTGCACAGATGTTGCTGAATTTGCAGAAACACCCTTTCCACTTACTGCTAAAGCAAACTTGGGTAGAGGTTACACCCAGTCCTGAACTCTGGTTCAAATTTGTTTCTAACAATATAGGAAGCAATACGTACAGTTGTACAGTTTAAAATGCTTATTAATGGTATTTTTTTCAACTGCAGACAAGTCAAGATACAGACTGCCAAACCTGTAAAGTTATTTCACTTACAGACATGATTTGAGACTTACACTGAAGTAAGTAAACTTCAGGAACTTTACTTACTTCAGTAAGTAAACAGTCCTAATGGCATATTAAGGTGCACTTAGTGCTCACTTCTGTGAAGAGGATTTGCATCACTTCTCATTACAGGTACCTACAAGATAAGAATCTGCAAAGCAGCAAATTGTGGTTGCATATCTGGTTCAGCTGCTTTGCAATTACAAGGCTGTACTAGAAGAACATAGTCTCTTGAAACCTTCCTTGGACATTTAAAAGCACAGTCTGTTCACAAGGCTGCTGATTCATCATTCACCACAACCAGCTGGTCTCACAAGAACATACTGGAGTACATAAATAGGCTTCTGAAAATATTTAAGAGGGAGGACAAAAAATACCTTTATTATTCTACCGAGTAAAGCAATCACACCAACCCCATCCTCCTCTGAAGCAGTGCACTTTGTTCTTGACTGTTCAGGGCTTGGTAGCTGGCAAGCTCCAAAGTGAAGGTTGCTGAGCCTGATGTTAGAGAACGTAAAACTGTTGAGTAGCCCTGGACAAAATGGAGAATATACATTACTCAGCTTAGGATAATGGGAAGGTAAATTAGCACAAAAGATGCTTAGGTGAGAGAAAGACAGAAGGATACTGCAACATATTAGTAAGTTATTTTTTTTAATGTTAGTGTATTAAAAGTGCAACCTCATACACTTAAAAAAAACTGTTCTCTGTAAAACCTGTTTCAGTAGTACTTACTAATTCTCTGACTTACGGTTGAAAACATGCTGGTTTAACAATCTGAATCAGGCACAAAAACACTACTAGATTTGTGGGCGCTTGCTTCAGACCTTCAGTAACTAAAATACTTTACTTTAAAAATCATTCCAAACTTCTTCACCCATAACAGCAGGAAAAGTGAACTGAATCCTAATTATTTTTAAGAATATAAAAAAAGGTCAGATTTCTGTTTTACCTTTAGTAAGAAAATCACATACCATCATTTCTGCTAGTGGAACAGTAGCAATCACAACTCTGTTATCTTGACGACTCTGGATTTCCTGAACACTGCCTCTCCGCTGTGCAAGGTCAGCAAGTGCTGCACTGAGGTGATCTTCACTTACTGTGATTTCTAGGTTCATTAAGGGCTCCAGTATTTGAATACCTGCTTTTTTTAAAGCCTGCATGGGACAGAAGGAGAGTTACATTCAAGCCTTTTGTGGTAGTTTGATTTTTGTTTTTAAATAAGTACTTGCATAACTAGAGCTAACACTGCCTCCCACTTCTAAAAGCTATGAAGGCCCCAGTGGCCTATGAAGGCATTTCACTGTCAGAGAACAATTATGAGATACATATTTTCCCAGTAGTATATCATGGTGCAGCATCATACAGATGGCATCTGTGATCTTCTGCAGCAGTTTACAGTTTCACTGTACCTTTTGCACACAACGGGAGACACAGGCTGATAGCATTGTATGGGAGGTGTCAGGATGCATTGTCAGTGATTGCACTGTCACATCTATATCCTGAACTGGGAATCCAAGCAAAGGCCCTAGGAGAAGAGGGAGGGGGTGGGGGGGGGTCGGGAGGGTGTGTGTGAAATCACAAGAAAGAAAAAAAATTGCAGGGTTAACTCAATTATGAGGGATGTATCACAGAGTAGGTTATCTCCCTCCAGCCCAGGACTCTCAACCATACCAAAAACCTGTATTAGACTGGCTGGGAGGCCTGAACCATATCTGAGAAAAAACACAAGAGTTTTTTCCTATAGAGAACATGGCCAGATATATTTTATTTATTTATGGGCTTTTAAAGTACTTAATGGCATGAATTTTAGGCTGGAGATGGCACAATTCTCAAGTGTCCTCAGGGAGCACGAAAAAAGCACACAGTCAAGAATCATTCTACAACCAGAGAGGAGACATGCTTTCCAACTCAACACAGCAATACTGAAGAAAACCATCTCATGCTGCTTCTTCTAGAGTCATTCTTGTTTATCAATTCACTGCATAGTAATTTTGCTATAAGGGAGAGTTCTTTGGCCAGAATTTAAATACTTTCTATTCTCAATCAAACATAAAGGATGCTTTTAGTCCTCTAGAAAACCTGTAGTTTGCAATTAGGTAAGGCTTTTTATTGTACCAGCTTTAACATATTTGAAAATGAAAAAAAAAATCAGTAACTTTATAAGGTGTGGTATGTACACATCGCTCTCAAACAATTTCTGTTACATCACTGTGGTTTACATGATATCATAAAGTAAACACCTTATCTCTTACACCAGATTAAAAAGCAAACCAAAAGAACCCCAAACTCAGTATTGGGTGACTGAGAAGAAATCAACCATAAAACCAAAGGCATGCTGTCTTCCATTCCTGGCACAGGGAAAAAATGTTTGGCAATTTTTGTAGTAAAGGAAATACCAGAGTTTTCCCTTCCATCTAGCGCTACCACGTACTATCTGTTAGTTTTCAAGCTACCAAGGAGTCTTTCCTCCTAGAAACGTAATAAATTGCTTCTTACAGAAATGTCAGACCAGTATAGCTGTCATAAGACTTTCTTTACCTTGAATGCATGAATTTGTGACTCCGTTTTCTATAGCTCCCTGGACTTCTTTGGGCAGTTCTTCAATGACACCCACAGCATACTTGATGGCAGGTTTTGTGGTTGCTCTCTCCCCTAACCTAGGCCTCACCTCTAACTCTGCAGTTACAAAATGTCGTTTATCTCCTACTGTTTTGTCCAATACATCTGGGAGGGTTGGGGGGAGAAGAAAGAAAAAAAAGGTGAAAGAGCCATTTGGAAACAACACTAATACATAAAATTCATCTGACAGTTATTCATAAGAGCATGTAAAGTAAACTAAGTGCTAGAAACAGAAACAAGATGTGGCTTCCATTCACTTGTTTTACCTGTAGCTTGGGCAGCATTTAGAATTGTTTCTCTGTACGCTATTTGAAGAGGTCCCAAATAAGTCTCAATTCCATATTCACGTTTGATTCTGTCATGAATGATCTCTATGTGTAGTTCTCCCATGCCACAAAGAACAGTCTAATAAGAAGAGAGTTAAGAAAGAAGAAAAAAACCATGCAAAACTCAGGTTTTAATATAAACTCTGTACACAAGGACTTGCATGCTTGTAAGTCTCTTAGAAATATTTCAAATGCCAAGGTGCCTACAGAGAAGACAGGACTGCTTTAGATCATCTGACATAAACACCACATAATGACAGGGTAATTACCACTACTGTGATCACTATGAAAAAGGTTATTCAATAGTAATTCAAGCTTTTTTAAAATACAGAGCTGTCACAAACATGCAGAGCACAGGATAACTTCTTCTCTATAAAGCACGAGTGCACAAGGCTCCATTTTAGTTTGATGGACAGAACTTTGTAAATACATGTTATGAACAGCAGGTCCTTTCTATTCAAGAAAACCTCAGTATGTAAATGAACTAACTGAAGAGCAGTCTTTGACAGTTTCAAAATAAAGCTTGGTTAAAGGCAGGCAATAGAAGATTCATCTTACTTGTCCTGTATCAGGATCTAGCTTCACTTTTAAGCTTGGATCTTCACGCTGAAGGCAGCTCAATGCATTATCCAAGTCTGTACATAAATATCAAACATTATGTCTATAGAGACTTCAGTAATTTGAGAATCACAATGAATGTCTAAACATCACTTTCTCATAAGGTCAATTCTTATTCTCAGAAAAAAATCCAAAGGACACTAGAGAAGCATAGATTTTGGCAAAGTCAGCTCAAATTACAAGCAACTTGCAAATTCTGATTCTCTCCCAACAAAGCAATTGCATGCTAAGGAATACTTTCATTTGACTATTAAAAATGCTATTTTTGGAGCAGTATTTTCTACTTGTATGAAGCAAGAACGGAGCCTACACTTGATCAAGTCAGTAAAAAAGTACTGCTCCCTATTTACAGATAAGAAAAATTGTCAACTAAGCATGACAGCAGGAAATGAAAGTGCTTCAATCTCTTCTGTCAGAATGAGGAACTACTAATTTTCTAGACATGAAATCTAGAAAAGTACTAGTACTGCTTGACATGGCAATAGGATATGGGTATGTCCAGGACATGGACAACCATGATCTAAAATATATCATCTGTGCAAAACAGGGCCTTATTGGATCACAGACTTATAAACTTGTGCAACTCATTCATGTCAGCCAGGTGAGAATATGGTTATGCTCGAGTACCTTATTTGTAGAATATCTTATCATCACATTCCTAGGTAGCTATGTTTTACCTTGTTGTTTGGCCATTGAAGGAGGTTCAATTGTACAGAAGAAGACAGGGTCAGGGATCTCCACACCTGCCAGCAGAAGGCTCTCTATGTTACTGCTAGATCTCTTCTCTCCCCCAGCATCCCTTCCAGCTCGGCGTGCTGCAGCTACTGCTGAAGCCTTTGATGACACTATGGTATCTCCAGTGGCACTCTACAGATCAACACTCAGTCACCAAAAAGACACAGGACAGGGAAAAACATATGCAAAACCAAAACAAAATCCCCCAGACAACATCCCTCCCCGACAAACTAAAACCACAAACCCTGACCATTTCTCTTCTCCAAAACCACTTGTGTGAAACTCCACTTATACACTTATTTGTAAACAATTATTGTAAACAATTACTCTTCAAATAACTAAGATAATATGGAAGAGGAAAATCTGTGATCAAGTTTAGACTAACCTTTCTTTGTACAGTTCATTGCACTTTAAATCTAACTTACCAGTCAAGATACAAAGCCACAAAGAACAGTACTGCTAAATTAAAATCTGCTTATGCATGACAAAGTTGATTACATTTAAAAAAAATCTGTGCAAGAGATCTATGCAGCCTGTTCAGACAACAAAACAGTGAATTGCTAAACTAACAGAAGCAAGCTTGAAACAAACTTACTTAAACTTAAATTAAACTGTTGGTTTTGAGTAACTTATTTTAACATTACCCTCCTTCCCCAGAGGAGATCTCTCCATAGCATTACAATGTATTTGAAGAGATACAACATACATCCAAGATCAGAACCCTACTAAAACACAACTTCAGTTTTCATTCCTTTCCACATAATCAGTAGTGCATCTCTGAGGTCAATTACTGACATTTGTACATTGTAATATTACATTTTAGGAGGAAGTACATGTACAAGTACTTCAAATAAAGCAAGTTTACATAAGTCACAATAATCAAGAACACTTCTGAGATAAACCACCAAAGAAGTAGAAAGGACACTAGTGAAACAAGGTCCCTTACAGAATGAGTATTTTCCATTACCTTTTTCAACCCAACGGTAAGGGCAATGTTGCCAGGCATTAGCGATGGTATTTCAATTTGCTGATCAGCAAAAGGCAGGAGCAGCCGGCTCATTCTCTCCCTGAAAATGAAATTCTTGTATTACACGGGACTTCTAACAGATGTTCTAATGCTACATTAAGTCACACCGCTGTCTTACTCACGTGCAACTCTTGTTAATATTATAAACAGCTGACTGAGGTTTCAGTGAACCTGAGTAAACACGAATGAAAACTAGTGGTCCACGACATTTATCATGGAGAACTTTAAATGCTAGGGCACACAGATCATCCTTGTACCATTGCCTGCAACATAAAAAGCAACAACAAAAACGGTACTTGTAGGATTAATCCACTCAAACTCACATTTACCTAAATTTCCACTCATTTAAGAAGCCACAGGTTTCTTACTGTAACAGAGGCAGTACTAACAAAAATCATAATTTATTACCAAAAAACATTAACCTAAGCAATTTCAGCTCCAGCAGGATACACAAAATATCATGTGGATCAGCCAGCACTAAAGATGATTCCTAGGCCCCAGTTTTGTAAAATGGCAGTATCCTGAGATTAAAAATAGACTTCAGAACTCCAAAGTGCAAGTCTGAGAACTGGAGATAAATGCACACAATTCCAGTAAAACTGAGCAAAGAAGGGTCAGTACTCAGGTGTGTTTTTTATATCTGCACATCTCTATTCTTATTTAAAAAATAGAACTAGTATATATTTTTAAAGATATGGATGCTTTGTTAATAGTTTTTCATTTTCTCCTTTTATGCTTTCCTACTATGATATTTATGCTTTTTTCTGACCCTCTTTTCCTCCCTCTACTTACAGAAACTCGTATGAACGCTCATTAGGCGCAGGCAGGTACATAGTAACAGCATCCAGTAATGGCTGCACTCCTTTGTTCTTCAGTGCACTGCCACAGAGTACAGGTACTGCTTTCTGAGCTAGCGTAACTCTGCGGATAGCAGACTGTAACTGCAAAAAAAATAATTAGTTTCTGTTAATATGTGAACTACAGTTTAGCCTTAAACTACATTCCAGCTATCAGATACTGCTAACAAATCTCCAGAAGTTAAAAAGTGTTTCTGCAAATACAACAGCACTCATCCAAACTCCTGTCACTGCTTTTAATGAGCTCCAAACCGCAAACCAAATTGTTCAGGTTTCTAAACATTTCCTGCAGATCTGCACCTGTTCTTGTTCTAACAGTCCTTTTTCTTCAGAATGTTGTACCTCACCACTTTCAACATGCACTGTCTGAATATCTAATGATTCATAGAAGCTAAGATGCTACTTTCGTTAGTAAAAGTCAGCAGCTTAGACATGTACTGCACTGAGTCCACCTGGAAATTCCATTCACCTTTCCCTAAACTCTTTTGCAGCAGTTTAACTTAAAAGACAAAACAACCACACAACCAAGCAGCCACCACTCCTGAACAAAGCTACCCTATTTTAACATTGTGTCTAGCATGTCTAAGAATCATAGTTATTGCATTACTGTAAAAACTTAAAGTACTAATCTTGACTGTATTTTCCTGAATTCAGTGCTGTAAATTCACTACAAAAGCTGATGTGTTTTCTTTTTTTGTTGATAAAAATGCACACCTGCAAAATCATCAGCTGCATGTACCTGAGGAATTAAAAAACCAGCCCTTCAGGATAAGAACCAGCAAAAACCTTTTTATAAATAATGTAAAAATTACCTTGTCAGCTGGTATTAAGTCCAGATTTTCACTGTATTCTCCTAGAACCAGTTCAGCAAATTCATCATCCAGATCTGCAACCTTCAACAAAATAGTTCATTTGGCATACAGCAGTCTCACAGACAAGTCACAAATCTTAGTTGTTCAGTATATATAGCTAAAAAGAGCAGGAACGAAGCCTTTAAAGATGTCACAGATCATAAACTCAAACCATACAAAAATATGGGAATGAAGGTTCCAAGAAAATATGGGGATGGGGGGGATCATCTTATAAAGCTGCTGTCAGGCAAAACATCAGTGGGAGAGAGAATGTTTGCTCTCCCTGAAACCAAGAAAAACCTGCAGCCATACAGTGACAGCCATGCAGGATATAACTGAATGTATTTTGCATCTGCAAACAGGGCAAAGTCTGAAGTAAGCAGCAAGTAACCTTTGTGAGCTGGACAAAAAGAGACAAGCTTTCAGGGCATTTTAACATCCTTTATGTCAAAATCTTGTAGGTCCAAGAGCTCACCTGTGTTTTCAAACTGTACCGCCAAGCCTGACAAAAAAAACTCCTCGTTTGCAGTGTCATAGGCCGAGGACAAGCTACATGCAGGAAGGCATTTGCCCCATCTAGTGGCTACGACAGCAACTGATCAAATACTGCATTGATACATAGCAGGGATCAACTAGCTAGGAAACAGCTCTGCGGAAGTCAACCAGAAAGTCCTGATGGACAAGTGAGCATGAGGCAGCAGCTTCCCCTTCCAGTGACAAGGGCTAACTGACTACCAGGCTGCAGCACCAAGAGCGTGGTCAGTGGATCAGGGCAAAAGTACCCTCTACTATGTGCTTGTGAAGCTGCATCTGAAACACTGTCAGCTTTTAGGTTCCCCAGCACAAAAGAGACTGACAAACTGCAGCAAATCCAGTGGAAAAGCACTCAGAGGCCCAGAGAGATGGGTCTGCCTAACTTGGAGAGGCTAAGGCAGGATGCAAATGCTGCCTCTTACTACTTGTAATGGTGGGGTGGTGGGCCTGCTTCAGGAAAAGAGAGCCAGAGTCTTCTCACAGGTACACAAGGAAAGGACAAGTGTCACTGTCACAGGTTGCAACATGGTAAATTCCCACTGGATAAAAAGAAATAATGTTCTACTACAAGAATGATAAAGCACTGGGAAGGCTGCTTAGACAGCTCGCAATGACCATTCTTAGGGATGTGAAAACTCAAGAAGACCTGAGAAACCCTATCTAGCACTGAAGTTAGGCCTGCTTTGAGCAGGTTGGGAGACACCTCTAAAGGTCCCCTTCATGCTATTTTCATTACTGGTCTAAATAACAGGTTTAAATATATTATGTATTTACTTTAGAACTTTACTTGTTCTATTAAAGTATTTCTGGCATCCTGGACTTCTTGGAACAGGTTGGGATCATCAGCCTCCAGCAGCAGCTTTTGCTCAAAATTTTTTCCATCATCCAAATCAGAAGTAGGTTTCCAAATTATCTGTTCCTTAGTGACCACATCAACCAGTCCTCTGAAGGTCTTGGCTTCCCCCATGGGCAGCTGCAAATAGAGCGGAGATTTTAGACAGCTGCAAAGCACTAAGAAAGGAGGCCTATTCAAAAGAAAGCAAATAAGCATTTAATATCTAAGCTTACCTGTAAAAGCAAAGGTTTTGTCTTCAACTTTTGCTTGATACTCTCAACAGCGTATGTAAAACTATGTAAAAAATAAAGACACTAAGTTACACAAAAGATAGAAAAATCAGTTTATCATTCCTTATTTACTGCAAAAATTACATACAAATATGCATCTGTGTAACCAAAGATACGTATAATAAATATTAATATAATTTGCCATACTCTATGTTTAACAGAATAACTGGATTAGATACATTCTCTTATAAGATTTTTAGCAATGATTAAACTTCCAAATACCTAGCCCTGCTTTTGTCCATCTTGTTCAAAAAGCATATTCGTGGTATCTGATGTTTATCTGCTTGTCTCCACACTGTCAGAGTTTGGGCCTAAAGCAAAAGGCAAAATGGAAACATTAGAGCTGACAGATGAACTATACACTCCCCACTATGGCTGAGGGACCAAGTTCAGAGTAGAGGAGAAAACTGTGCTGAAAATGCTGCAACAACCCCATATCCAGCAGCACAGATGAACTCCACAAACAGCTTTGTCTCATTTCATCTCTCAGCTATCATTATTCCCCCTCCCTTGCTAAGGGCACACAGGCATATGGGAAGGGAACATGGAAAGAAACTAAGCCTTACAATAGATACTTATGAAAAGAACTCAGCAATGTAGAAGACATTTATCAATAAAGCATTTATCAATAAGCTACTTAAGCACACACAGACAAGCATTTCTGTGGCTACACAAACAACAATAAAACCTGCTGTGGTTTTGGCTAGTAATTGGTGTACTGCTGAGCCATTTATGATATACACTTTTGTTTTAAGGTTGAAACAGGCATATATGAAAATCAGTTCAGATTCAGAAACAGTCTCTTACAAATACATGGAAATGGTGCAAGAACTTCCTACACAGTTTCAGAAAAAACACAAGCAGGTCTAATTGTTTTGTTGTTGGGTGCAGGTGCTGTTACACAGTTCAGGTTCACATATGATGGCACCTAAATGCTTTCCAATAGCAAGTTAAATCATGTGATTCACACTGATCAAGAAGAGTTCCCTCATTAATAAAAAAGGCATCTCCCATGGAACACAGCAATTTTACAACATGTAACTTATCTATAGGACTGAACTACTCAAATATCCCATGCTATAATGTCAAATTCCAGTTTGTCTCCACCTTTTCTGTATTACACCTCAAAGGGCATGTTAAATGAGCCACTGGGAGTGAAAAATTCTCTATGAAAACTATTTTCTACATGACAACTGAAAATAAGAAATGAACAGATATTAACTTCTTTCCACTGGTGGAGTTAGCAAGAAGCATTCACCTCAATGTTTGCACAGCACAGCAACAAAATAACCATCCCACCAGATATTAATGCAAATTCCACTTAGTTATCCCTTATTAACATGGAGATACCTATACACTGAAGGACTTTAAATAAAAAGCACAGCTTCCTGAAGCTGAACTTTGATCAAAGCATCAAAAGAGAAAATGCAGAGCACCATCTCTGTACTATTATTATTTCAGTTAAAGCCATTAGAAAAAAAAAAAACAAACAAAAACCAACAAAACACCACAAAAATGGGTTATTTTTACCTCAACACCAGCTGAAGCATCAAATACCGCTACTGCTCCATCCAGGACTCTTAAACAACGCTCAACTTCCACTGTAAAGTCCACATGACCTAATAAACAAACTTCCTTTTATACCATCATAATTCAAACTGGTAACATCAACAGGTGATTACATTTTAAATTTCTTTTAATCATATCAAAACAACCCTGTCTTCACCTGCAGAGAAATCCACCATCAGTCCTTGAGAGACTCAAGATTATATTACATTGCAATCTCAGAACTGAGAGCAATTTAATACGTAAATGTCTGACCGCATCTTGAACAACCTCGATTAGGCACCCTTAAGCAATAATTAGCCAAAGCTGAATGGAGCTCAGTATAGGCCTTTTTACTGATGAAATTAAACCAATTAAATATTGCACCGTATTTAAAACTAAGACACTTTAGAACAACCCACCTAATCTATTCTTCCCTAATAATATGTGTACTGCTAAAGTGCAGTACCTGGGGTGTCAATCAAGTTGATTCTGTAGTCCTTCCAGTCAAACGTAACAGCAGCAGACTGAATGGTAATACCACGTTCTCGTTCCTGTACCATAAAATCTGTCACTGTATCCCCATCATCAACATCTGTGAACAGAAAGCAGGATTATAGCTGGTAGATAAATAATCCAAAGCCTGAAATTGTCAGCTGATCAGATGCCAAGAGAGATTTGGAAATACTGTCTCTTTTATATATGTAGAAATTATGAAAACTAGCCTTTTCCAGAAAATGGTCACGTCAGGTAATTTAAGCTTCTCACGGAGCAAATGCTCTGTTAGTTAAAGGCAAACTATTCCAGCAACCTTTTCGTTGTTCTTAATGCTAGTAACTTCACACTAAAGTGAAATCCAAAAACATGAACAAACTACAGCTAAAAAAATAAACCCAAACCAAAAAAACACACAGAACAAAATAACCAAACAAAACAAAAAAAAAAACCACCAAAAAAACCCCAGACAAACAAACAAACCAAACCAAACCAAAACCACCCAACTCGAACCAGCTGCACCCATTGTATGGAATGTGACTTACATTTTAAAACTTACTAATTAAAAGGTGATTAAGTTAAAACTAAATTCAAGTGGAATTCTGGCCTCCCCCAACACCCGGAACAAAGAGCAGGTTGCGGTTGTGTTGGTTTTGGTTTTTGGGGTTTTTTTGGTTTTTTTCTTGGGAGAGAGGAAAGGGTTGTTTTGGGGTTTTTTAATAAAAAAGAAGCAGTTCCACATTTTTAAACAAGCAGGAAGCAGACCACCAAGCTCCATAAGCCTAACATCTACCATTCTCATACACAGTAGAAAATGGGGAATTATATTTAAAAGGCCAAAAAGTAGCACAAATGGAGGCTTGTGTGACTCTTCCAATCTTGAAGAATTCTGTGAGAACTGCTGATGCAAAGAATTCTTCCTGTGCTGTGGCTTCCAATAGAAATGGCTAGTTTTTGTTAGTCTGGTTTCTTTGCAGGTCAAACCAGAACTGAAAAAACAGCTTACTAGAACAGGTGAAGAGCATCAAGTGAAACAAGGAGATGTTCTAATTATATGTTGAATAAAACATAGTCCAACAAAAGTAAAATATAAACCTATGATCTCTCAAAGTACAACTGCCTTTGAACATAATGAAATGTGCATTCGAATCTCATTATATTCCAGCACAACTTTGTAACATACTCTACCAGTAACCTCTAACTGTACTGCAAGTTACTATAAACTATTAAATGACATTCAGAAAATATTTCTAACCTCCAAAGGCTCTTATGTATCCAGAATAATATAGCATTCTCTCTGTTGTGGTAGTCTTCCCTGCATCAATGTGGGCCATAATGCCAATGTTTCGGATTCTGCATAAAGCGAAAACATTGCTTTTAGTGTGGCATTTTTTTATTCTGTGATATTGTTACCTGCATAAGCAATTAATATTCACTCAGAATAGCACACCAGATTAATAACATTTTTCTTCTGCTGCATATTTGAGACAGTGTACTTTCTGAAACAGAAGCAGCCCCTCCACAATCTCCTCCATTCCAACCACTAACCCTTGATGCCTGAGACAATCCATCATATATACACTCTTTACACCCCAAATATAGCACCCAAATTTCCATGAAGCTGTTCTTGATTCAATTCAGCAAAGTCTTTCTTTCTGAAGTAATTCACCAGTAACTTCCAAGTGGCTTCACTAGTTCTGTCCATCACAAGCTTGCCATCAGCCCCCATAATCACTGTTAATGCCAGCTGAATTCAGCCTCAGGACAGTAATAGTCTTCTAAGGGAAATTCACCCCTGAGCCATTCCTTTGGCAGCTCACCCCCTAATTACCTTGCCCTTCTTACTAAGGCCCTCATCTAACATAGCTGAGTGATCCAGTGAACACAGTTCCCTGCCCACAGCCATCGTCTAATCCCGTAACATCCTTTACCCTTCGTTCAACTTCCCGCACCCCTCATGGATTTGGAGCTTCCCTAAGAGCCCAGTTCTGGTTCTGATGATGTAAAAAAGAAGCAGTCCAAGACCTCTTTGACACCAACAACCATTCCATGTTGAAATGTCAGAGGAGTAAGGTAAATAAATACTAACTTCAATGTAGAACATGCACATGAATTATGCAGGTGATGGGCATAGCAACAACCCATGAGTTTCCATCACATCAATTGCTCTGACTGCCAGTTACATCCAAAAAAGAAGGTAGCTTGACATACCTGGATATATGAGGATTAATAACAGAACGCAGAGACTTAACATCTCCTAGACACAAACAGGACAACAATTTTTAAGACTTATCTCAATGTAGAAATTATTCTAACAAAATTAAATATATTTAAGAAAGTTCCTAAAAATTTACTAAACCAAAGATTTGGATTGTAATTTCTACAGATGCGTATTTTCAACAAATTATTCTCTTGCTCTTACAAAAAAAAAAAATAAAACTCTTCAAACCAGTTGTAATTCAAAAACAATAAGAAAAAGCCAACACATAGCAGTATCACCAGCACAGCAAAATCTTACTCTGCAGGAGCAGTAACAAAACATGTCACAGTTCAACAACTGTAATGCTGACATTTATCTGAACCAACTACTAGCAAATTTCAAAAGTCATTTTTCCTTTAAACGCTGAAGCTAGACAGCATAATCCTTCGGAAGAAAACAGAAACTGACCTATGCTAAGAAAACATGGGAGTTAGGTTTTACATTAGTGTTTTTCTAAAACGTGTTTCCTCTCTCACACCCTATTTAGCTGGAAAATAAGCTGCCAGGTGTGGGTGACAGGACAGAAACAGCTAACAAAATGGATCCAGGCATTATCGCCCTGGTCCAGCTTAAGCCCTAGGAATGGTAAAGAAAATACCAGGTGCTGTTGCCCTGGTCTGGCTTAAGCCTTGGGAATAGTGAAGAAAACAGCAGGTGTTAGTGCCCTGGTCCGACTAAGCCTTGGGAATCATAAAGAGAACAATGAAGGGTAAAGATTGGTTAGCAAAACAAAGCAGAGGGTTTGCAAGATAAAGCCAGATGTGCATCTCACAGACCAAACAGTGTGAATATTTGTAACCAGTAGTAGTTTTGCTAAATCAGGAGGATAAGGGAGTAAAAGAGGGGAAAGTTACTCCTTAGCACTTAGTAGACTATAAAAGGGATGAAAGATACAAAGTAAAGGCCTTCATATTTCGCCAGAACTGGAGTTCACCTTTGATATCCCACAGCCAGGCTATATTTCTGTGAGACTAATCCATAATTCAGTTACTTAAATCAATCAAGATGTGTTTCAGAAAGGTGTCCTGCTACTTTATTTTATCTTTAGTAGACCAAACTGAACTCAACAATACTTAAACTAACATTCCTTCACCGTATACAACAGATCATCCTTCTTACCAGAGAGACATTAAGGAGGCATCTTAAAGGTTAACACTTTGACGAGGAGAAAGACTGATCTTAGGAGAAGCATGGTATATGGCTGGAAACTCACTGACACCTACCACCACCCTAAATAAAACCTGCAAGTAACACTTCCTTTTTCCCTCCAGTTTCTAAAATAGCCCATAAAATAACACATTAGTACACAGCAGATTTCTTGCTTGCCTAAGTCATGATACCTTCTTGTGCATGGAATGAAGCTCTGCCTCCATGTGACACACTGAGATACTCAGCGCAGCAAAACAGGACATAAATACAGTAGCCAGCAACGACATTGCAGAAACAACTACAGAGAAACAGTAATATATGGCAACTGAGACTGTGCAGACATTAGCTATTAAGTCTTAGGTATGTGACTGTAGGTTAAAAGCTTTTGCTAAGACACACAATGCTGAATTCATGAACAATTTGTTTATAAAGAAGCTGGTTACCCACCAGTAACCAATATTTTGTTGCCATCTCCACCCTGATGTAAAGAAAGTGTGGAAAAAGAGGCCGGTATTCTAACACTAATTTCTATCAACTGATTTCCATTCAGTCTGAGTGTAGCTACTAAAACAATAGAAAAAAAATCATTTTAACTGAACTTTTATTTTCCAAGTATTTTATTCTGTTTACTCTCTTTTATCCTGAAAAGAAAATACACTAATGATAATGTAAATCTTCCATTTAATCAGGTTCCTGTCTTCATCCCCTTGCCCAGCATGCTGGTTATCATTAGTACTTCAGGCAACTGGACAGGAGTTCCAGCACACTTCAAAATTGACCTGACTTCTTATATATCAATATCTTTCCTTATTATTATTTTCTAGAATCATAGAATAGTTAGGGTTGGAAAGGACCTCAAGATCATCTAGTTCCAACCCCCCTGCCATGGGCAGGGACACCTCACACTAAACCATATCACCCAAGGCTTCATCCAACCTGGTCTTGAACACTGCCAGGGATGGAGCATTCACAACCTCACTGGGCAACCCATTCCAGTGCCTCATCACCCTAACAGTAAAGAATTTATTCCTTATATCAAGTCTAAACCTCTGCTATTTAAGTTTCACCCCGTTACTCTTTGTCCTATCACTACAGTCCCTAATGAATATTCCCTTCCCAGCATCCCTGTAGGCCCCCTTCAGATACTGGAAGGCTGCTATGAGGTCTCCATGCAGCCTTCTCTTCTCCAGGCTGAACAGCCCCAACTTTCTCAGCCTGTCTTCATACGGGAGGTGCTCCAGTCCCCTGATCATCCGCATGTCCCTCCTCTGGACTTGTTCTAACAGTACCATGTCATTTTTATGTTGAGGACACCAGAACTGCACACAATACTCCAAGTGAGGCCTCACGAGAGCAGAGCAGAGGGGCAGGATCACCTCCTTCAACCTGCTGGTCACGCTCCTTTTGATGCAGCCCAGGATACGGTTGGCTTTCTGGGCTGTAAGCACACACTGCTGGCTCATATTCATTTTCTCATTGACCAACACCCCCAAGTACTTCTCCGCAGGAGAAAATTTCCTTTCTGCCCAACCTGTAGCTGTGCCTGGGATTGCTCTGACCCAGGTGTAGGACATTGCACTTGGCATGGATAAACTTCATGAGGTTGGCATTTGACACTGCCCCACACAGCATCCTTGTCTCTAAATTGGAGTGTCATCAATTTGATAGGTGGACCACTCAGTGGATAAAGAACTGGCTGGATGGCCGCACACAAAGAGTTGTGGTCAACGGTTCAGTGTCTGGCTGGAGACCAGTAAAGAGTGGTGTCCCTCAGGGATCGGTGTTGGGACCTGTCTTGTTTAGTATCTTTGTCGCTGACATGGACAATGGAATTGAGTGTGCCCTCAGCAAGTTTGCTGATGACACCAAGCTGTGCGGTTCTTTTGATACACTAGAGAGAAGGAATGCCATCCAGAGGGACCTTGACACGCTTGTGAGGTGGGCTGATGCCAACCTCACGAAGCTTTATATCATACATCTACTGAGAAATAAGCAGCAATACGAACCACTTAATTCCTTGAACCTTTTAACTGTTTTCATTGTGCTTCATACACCAAATTCTATAGATAATGACCAAAAGAATTAGTAAAAGACAATACAGAAAGTATTCTTGCTCATTTGTGGAGTAACACTTACTATTAAGAAATAATTTAAACTTATACCTGGTGGAGAACTGTAGCTCCTTAGGCAGCAGTTTTGCTGTACCACACTTATGACTCCCATTCTTGTGTTCCCGAAATACATGTGCTTAAAAGGGAGAAAAAAATCATATAGAATATTTATCATTATATTACTTTGTAGCTACATATTTGCCTGTAGAAAAATAAACTAAAAAACCCAAAACATCTATATGATTGGATACTCTTGCTGGCTACTTAGACAAGCATAAAATACCAGACATTTGGAAGCAGAAGGATGAAGATAGTAGCACTGAGATTCAAACCAAGCCCAACCCCAATATTATTTTGTAAGTCTAGTAAAAAACTATGATAGCATCAAAACATGCTGGTAGCCACAATATTTTAAAAAGGTCTAATTATTTATGTAAATAATATAAACTTAACAATGACAAATATCAGGTAGTCAAAATCACAGATAACTAGAAAAGTTTACAGAAAAGTTACAAATTCAACTTCCACCCTCTGACTACGGTCACACCTAATTCCAACATGAAATTAGGCATTCTGTTTGCAGTTTACTCAGGCTAACCCAAATATTTTGTTTACTCACAGATTAAATATCAAAATTCGGGAAAAAAGTTTACCTCACTGCACAAACGTGATGACTTCAATGTGTTCACCGAAAATTTCCTTGCAATTCTCAACATCCTGGCTTCTGTTTCTAACGCCGTTCCCTGCCAACATAAGTAAACATTATACAAAATGCTTACGACAAAAATGGGTAACTGTGTTACATCCATATTAATCAAATATGAAATTTCACTGTTTTTTAAGTTGTATCATGTTACTATTCTTCAGTTTACTGCTTTGCAGATTAAATTGATGTTATCATCTGTAAAACTCTTAACAGATTTTTAGTTATTTAAGTCATCTACACCATTAAGACTTAAAAATGCAGCAATAAAGCATGCCCACAAACACTAAACACATGTCATAATAGCAAACAGTAAAGGTGAAAAACTTAACATCAAGAGTTCACACTCACACTCATATAAGCTCCAGAGTACGGGTTACAGATCTGTGAAGTGCAAACAGCTCTTCTGATCTAGAAAGGGCAGGGGATGGGCAAGGAAAAGTACCTATTTGTAAAAAAAAAAAAAAAAAAAAAAAAAAGAAAAGAGGCCAAATATTAACGACCGTGAGTTTTTAAACATCGCCCAAAGCACTGTGACACAGAGCCCAAATCCAGCAGCTTCAGCAGCGTTCCTAGCTGGTTATTGCTTATTTAGGAAAACACCAATATTCAGTTCCAGTGCTTTTACAATTCGTGGCAGTCCCACAGCAAAGAGACTGCAGTACAGGCTCACTTGCACATGCACCCCCGCCTTACCTTACAAGCCACACACTCGCCCTCCAGAGCCGCAGCCGCAGGGCGCTGACCCTCGGGGGACGGACGGGGCCGGTGCCCTGACACCGCCCCTCGCCCGCCGCCGAACCGGGCGGCCGCTGCCCGGCGGCGCTCCGCACACCGACAGCTCGTTCTCGGCCGCGTTAACCGCAGGCCCCTGCCTCCGGAAGAAGCGCTTTAACACGTCCAGGCCTGGACTTGCGCCGAGGACCCATGCCCGGCAGGAACAGCCGCCATACTTCCGGAAGGCGCGCTCCTCTTTCTTTTCCCCGTCACCCAACCGCCCTCCCGAGGTTCCGTCCTCCTGCCCCTACCCGACAGGCCCAATCTGCAGATAGCAGTGCTCCGGTCTCCGCCGCTCCATTTCCTTCTCCTCTGGCCCTGACAACTCGGGCTCGTAGCCCTTGGGGGCCGCAGACAGCCTCTCCTCCAGGAGGGACCAAAGCTCCGCTGAGCAGCATTTCCAGCCGGGGCCGCTTCCCGTGCGGCCCGGCCTTTCCGCTGCGGAGGAAGCTGCAGGACAGAAGGCTCGGCGGAGCGCGGAGCCACGCCGCGGGACCAGAGCCATGGTGGAAGCTGGGGCGGCTCGATGGGGAGGGACGGCGGCCGCGGGACGGGACAGGGGTGGAGGTGACCGAACTGGCTCCGCCGCCCAGCGCTGAGAGTGCCGCCGCCGGGCCGCGGCCTCCTCAGGCTCCTCCGCGTGTGGCGGCGGAGCCGGGTGTCGGCGAGGGTGCGGGGTCAGCTCTGCCGCCCTGTCTTCGCTCACCGCGCTTCCGTGTGCCCACAGCCGCAGAACGAGTACATCGAGCTGCACCGCAAGCGGTATGGGTACCGCCTGGACTACCACGAGAAAAGGAGGAAGAAAGAGGGCCGCGAGGCTCACGAGCGGTCCCGGAAGGCCAAGAAGATGATCGGGCTGAAGGCCAAGCTCTACCACAAGCAGCGGCATGCCGAGAAGATACAGATGAAGAAAACGTGAGTACCAACCTCTCTGGCGCCGTCCGGGCATCCTGGCATTTGAAGGATGAGGCGCGACATTAATATCGTAACTAAGAACTGGTACCTGTTACTTGGTATATTTTTAAATGGTGCACAGGTTTTGCCACAGGTTTTCCCCTCTTGACAGTGGATGTTAACAGTTCTGCTCCTAAAAGCATTCTTTAAGATAGGTGTTAATTAGCAATAGCAGTGACTAATGTAATTAAAACAAAAATATGAATGCGTTTACTTTGGGGGGTTTGTATGAAGTGCTGTATATTACTATAGCAATAGGCAGCAGGCATTTAGCAGTGTTAATACAAAACATACAGTAACATGGACAGTATTCGATCAGAACATGAGGTTTGTCTTACAGGATAAACTACAGTATCAGGCATAGATAAACACATATGCATTTTCCTGAAAAAATTCTGTTACTAGAAACTGAAATTTAAGGTGTTAGCAATATTAATTATTTCTAATGAACTTAGTAACTATCCACCATGTTGCTTTCCTAGTTTTCCAAATGTAGACAGTAATTTTCCTCTGCTATTTGTAAAGGTGTTGGATTTGTTAACCAGTTTGTGCATCTTCTCCCCCCTGCCCAAATGGCCTCAAAATGAACAAAACACAACTCTTTCTACACACATATATGCCTCGGATTTGCAAGTACTGCTATCCAATCTGAGGAGCAATTTGTTATTTTTTGCTGGAGAAGAAGGTTGCAGTCTCTCAAAGTACTTGGCTGCTTGCTTGAAGTGATTCAGAAATTCCTTCATAAAATGCATATCTTGTGTTTCAGTCTTAACAGGAATTGACAGGCTTTTATGCACTGTGCAGCCTGTCAGTTGTTACATTACATGAAATTACTAGTTTACCATGAAAAGAATTTAGGATTATTCCTTAAGTATACATATGCAGTTCTTTCTAAATGTCTCTTGAAATTTTCAGCTGGCACAAGCTAATTTTATATCTAAAAATAAGTGGGTTTTTTTCCCTATTTTTAATACTGTTTTTCTTTCATTGCAGCATTAAAATGCATGAAAAGAGAAATGCAAAGAAAAAGAACGATGAAAAAACACCTAAAGGAGCTGTACCAGCATACCTGCTGGACAGAGAGGGCCAATCCCGGGCTAAGGTTCTATCTAACATGATCAAACAGAAAAGAAAAGAAAAAGCTGTGAGTAACTTTACTAAAATTCAGATACTTAGAATTACTTGTGACAGTGACCACTTTGAGTGGCTGATACTCAGGTGACTTACAACCTATAAGAAATGTCTTAAGTAAAACCTGAAACATTGAGTAACTGAAAAGTAAGTGTATGCAGTATCATGACATTAATAACTTTAAATACTGATTAAAATAAGTTGGCTATAAGTTGTATAAAAAGTCTGGTCTACCCCTGCGCTTTAGGGAAATTTTGTTTTATTCTTTGGCTGTCCATTCATTTAGCAACATAAGACTGTTGACTGTTTTAGGGGAAATGGGAAGTTCCTGTCCCAAAGGTCCGTGCACAAGGAGAAACTGAAGTTTTAAAAGTGATTCGTACAGGAAAGAGAAAGAAGAAGGCCTGGAAGAGAATGGTCACAAAAGTTTGCTTTGTTGGAGATGGCTTTACCAGGAAGCCTCCTAAATATGAGCGATTCATTCGACCAATGGTAATATCCTTAAGCTTGTTTAATTCTTTGACTTACTGCTTTGAGTTCCTGTGGGAGGAAGCTTTCTTCTGTGATAATGCATTTGATTACTGTTGATGTAGAGCATTTCTATTAGTTCCCTTGCAAAAATCTAAACTTCTAATAACCTGAGGGTAGGGAGATGCCCCTGCCTACACAGCCTGTGTTGAAATACCTCTACTCATGCACTCCTAACTCAGGTGATACCAGTAAGTTAAAGGTGCAAGCTCTCATATTAGCACAGAAGGCCCTTAGCAAAGACACAGTGAATAGCTTTTAAAGTTGGAGGCTTCTTTTTCAAGCTGCTATGGTTCTGTCATCTAAATATAAAAGCCATCTTTCTTTTAGTTTTCCAGAACTCCTGTTTGGCTTAAGTAAGCTTGAAGCATAGTTATGACTGTACACAAGGGCAATGCTATGCCTCCAGCCTGACATTTTCTTACACATCTGCAGAACAGTGCCTGGTGGTGTACAGGAGCAAAAAAGTGATTCACCAAGACACTGTAGGTCTTCTAGAAATACCTGTTCCTGTTTCTTCACAGGAATCAACAGTATCACTGTGCAGGCTGCCTGTTGGATCATATCTCATTACTATTTTGATGGTCTCACATGGAAGCCTAGATTTTAATATTATGAAAGACTTTGTGATATTTAATGGTGAAGTACCCATCACAAAGCACAGGTCACTAAATAGTGTTATAAGAGATGGGTATTTAATATTTTACAGCATGTGAAAAAGACTTTTCAGCTTTATAAGAAAAAAGGAAAAAATGTTTAGTCTTAAAAACCCGTAGCACCCTTAAATGCATTACCGTAACTACCTCGTTTCTTAATGGAACAGAAGCCATCTGAGGTAGCAAGCATTATTCTTGTACTACGACTAAAAATAGTCATTCTGAAAATATATGTGGATAACTTTATCTTGTTATCGATCCAATTTTTGAGTAAATCTGGTCTTACATAGTAAGCAGACAGCATTCTGTGTACTAAATTGTTTCATTCTTGCCAGTATATCAAAACATAGGAAACTGTGAATGTAATGCTGAAATTAAACTAGATTAGTCTTGAGGACTTAAAACAAATACTCATTCTAACATTCCTTATGCAACAGGGCTTACGTTTCAAGAAGGCACACGTGACGCATCCTGAACTTAAAGCTACTTTTTGCCTACCTATCCTTGGTGTAAAAAAGAATCCTTCTTCTCCTTTGTATACCACACTCGGTGTAATTACCAAGGGTACCGTCATTGAGGTGAACGTGAGTGAGCTGGGCCTCGTGACACAAGGGGGCAAAGTTATATGGGGTAAGTACTATTGTATATTTTTAGGTCTTTGTTGCCTGATGTATCAAGCCCACATCCTATAGTCATCAGATCTTTGCTAGGTGTTGGGTGTGGTCTGTAGCTGAAACAACTACTATGCAGCTCTAAAAATGCAAGCTTTAAGTGTTAATCCTAGGCTTTCCATTCACACTTTCAAATTAAGGGAAGTTCAGAATAAATATTCAGCTTGTTTGCCTGTGTCTCACACAATGCTGCAAGTGTATAAAGATGTAACCTTGTAACTGTGAACAATTACAACGTTTTTAATGGAAGTTCCAGGTAGAAGCATCTTCATACGACCAGGCTGTGAAGTCAAGAGAGAGGTTGACTTGGACAGTAGCAGAACCTGTGTTGGTTCCCCCTCCCTGCACCATTTACCCAGAACTCTAAATGATCCATTCATAAGAAACAGCCTAAATAAAATATTTTGGGAACCTAAGTTTGCAGCTCAGCAAAGATAAGATTAGCTTTTAAAATACATTTCAGGTTTGTAACAGGAATTCCCTTAAGAGATGCGTGGACTGAACTTGCAAACATAGGCATTTAACTTCCTTTTCTCTCCAGGGAAATATGCACAGGTAACAAACAATCCAGAAAACGATGGCTGCATTAATGCAGTTCTACTTGTTTAAGTTGTGTTTGATACTAAACATTGGACATGGGCTCCTTCGAAATCAATGGAGTTTCAACAAGTTTGCAAGATCTCTGGAACCTTCAACCATTCAAGACTATTGACCCCCACAGGCTGGTAAAAAACTTAAAGATCCCAGAAACAACTGCTCAAGTTTTTGTATTTAGTATGTTTGTTCAGCTGAATGCTGTCCAAATAAAGGGATTCAATTTTCATGTGTCATGGTTTGAGCATGTTTTGAGGGTGTTTTTGTTCAAGGTTTTTTTTCCAGCCAGGTGGAGGAGGGGAGTCCGGGAGGAAGGAGAGACAGGACACCTGACCCAGGCTAGGCAATGAGGTATTCCATACCATAGCACGTGATGCCCAGGATGCATACTGGGAGAGAGAGAGCTGGAGGGGGAGAGCTCTGGAGGAAAATGGAGGAGGGAGCACATGGTGCTCGCCCAGGCAGGGTGGAGTGAGTTATGGGTCGGTGGCTGGTGGGGTGTTGTATTCTTTTCACTTGCTGTTTGCTGTATCATTATTATTTGTAGTAGTAAATGGCAGTAGGGGGTTTGTGTTATGCCTTAGCAATTAAACCGTTCTTATCTCAATCCGTGGGGGCTACATTCTTTGGATTCTCCTTCCTAACTCTCCGGGAGTTGGGGGACTTGGTTTAAACCACGACATCATGTTTTGCTAATGTGGTATGGATTTGATCTGAACTTCAGTGGTGTTTTTACAGGAGCGGTTTCCTGGCTTAAATATATTGTATAAATTCTTAATTCAGCTTACATTTCTATTGATGGAAATACAACCACTGTCTCACAATGATGTCCTGCTGTAATAGCTGAAGGTACAGAAGAATATATTAATTTGTACTCTGCTTCTGGAAAGCAGAAGAGCTGGAAGAATGCAGCTAGAATCTTCCTGCAGACTGACATTAGAAATGAAACACTCAGTTTGATACTTGCCTTTACAGAAGCATGGGCTATTTCCTACTCCATCATTACCTCACATCTTTCTCCCTCTGCCTCCATGGCTGCATTAATGGAAAGAATAAGGGCTGGAGAGTTCACCACTGTAGTTCTAGGCAAGAGGAGAACAGTTTCCTAAGTTTAAATATATGAAGTTGTAGGGGGTTTTAAGATGTGAAATTTGAGAAAGGCATGACAGCCCTTATCCTGCCTGTAGGTATTTTGGTGGCTTTAAGAAACATTCAAGAAAACCTAAAGATCACAAGCATCAACTGGTCAGTGTATGTTTAGCTTGTGTCTTTGAAATAGAAGAAACAAAAGCTGCTTGTAAACTGGAAGCTTTTGGTCACATATGTAACTGCATCAGTAATCTTCCTGTCAACAATTTGGTAGTAGACAAATTCAGCACAATCTATGACTACAAATAAACATACTTGCCTACTATACTCCGACTCTTAAATAGTGCTTTGTGCCAGGGAGCTTTTTAACACAAATTCCACATCAGATTAAAGCTTTACAATCTTTCGCTAGTTTATGAGGGCACTCCAACCTCTTAATATTGTAAGAAGGAAACTTTCAAGCAAAACTTCCAAGATACTCCAGAAGCCAGAATGTGAATACATTGGCATTGGGGATTTTTGTATTAACATGAGTTCAAGGTTGGAGGTGGTCACACTTGCAATAAGTAAATTGAGTGGCAGATTATAGAATCACAGAGTGGTTAAGGCTGGAAGGGATCTTTTAAGATGGTGTAGTGCAGACTCTGCTTTAAGCAGGGGTCTTGCTACAGCAGGGTGTTGGGGCCATATCCAGTCAGGTTTTGAGTATCTCCAAGAATGGGGACTCTACCACTTCTCTGATCTTTTCAACCTGATCCAGTGTATGACCACTCTTGCAGGTTAAGACATTTTATGTTTAAATAAAATCTGTAACGGGGCACCAACAAGATTCTTGGTCCACCTTCTTTATACTTCCCACCACCCCCTCTCCCACACCTGGTATTCACATACGAAGATCAATCGTCCCAAGCTTTCTTGTCGCCAGCCTGAACAATTGCAGCGTCAGCCTCCTGTATGACACATACTCCAGTCTCCTAATCATCTTGATGATGTTTCAAATCTCAGATAATGTTTCAAATTTCAAACTCTGGCCAGTAAGTCAAACTAGGTGCTTTTGAACTAGCTTTCTTCTATTATGATAGAGGCAGTACTTTAGCAATACCTCACCACCTTCTCCTCTTAACAGGTGATTTTGTTAGTTTAACACATTACCCTAGTCTACACTTAATAACTTGCTATGATTTTTATTTCTTTGTAGTGACAAGAGATTTGAAACTAAAAGAGGGTTGCAAGCCAGTAAGTCATTTGCTTGGAGAGAGGGCATTTGTCAAAACATAAGCCTCCACTGAAGTTCTTGTTACTTTAGCCTTTACTGCACATTAACAAGTAACATGAACAGAATGCTTTCATTTTGTACAGCTGTCTCAAGAAGGTTACTACATTCGTACTATAAATATGCAACATGTTAGCTGAATAAACATTGTTGCACTTACATTTTAAGCTACCACCCTGTGTGAGTGCATTAACAGTATTTCTAGTTGACTTGTATACAGCAAACTACCTTAACAACTGCTGTTTATGTCATCTTATGGCTGGTATAAACAGCAGAACATACACTGTAAAATTCAGAAAAGCCTATTCTACAGCTTTTATTAAAAAAAAGAACAAACAAAAAACAAAGTCTGATCCATAAGCTAACTAGGTACAGGGAATTGTTTTAATTGATAGAATACATTACAATTAATCTCTTGAGCTTTTAAAGCTCCTTGGTAGCAGGCAGATTGCAAAATCATGGCCATTCTAAGAAAACAACCACTTCAAAACATGCCTCCTGTATAGCAGAAAAGACTCATACTATAAACCAAGCAAAAAGTAATCACAAAATATAAGTTTAATTACTACTTCAAAACATTTCAAAAGCTGCCAAGACAGTACTAAAGAAAAGGAAAATCTGACAGTAACAAGACTTCAGTACAATACTCCAGAATAGTAATACAGCTTTCTTAAGAATCATAAACATCATATCACTAGTTTAGAAAACTTCTACCACCACTTGGAAGTGTATCCTTTTGGAAAGTTTCATAATGATCACTTAAAGCAGAAAAGCTGCAACTTGGACCCTATCTGTTGCTATGTTTAACTAAGTAGCATTCATGACATGTTACATGATCAACTTGATTACTGACTTCTGCAAATGATGTTGTATAAAGAGCAAAACAAAGATCACACATAATTTCAAATTACTTAAGTACTTTTAAAATAAGATGTATACACTTTCACATAAAGGGCTAAGAAACATGAGAACAGCAAAGAACCCTACATGAAATGAAAACAGACCAAAAGATAGTAACAAGAGAAGAAAAGCAAATCCCGTTAATAAGCAGTAAAAGACAGACATTTGAAAAAACTCTTGGATTCAAATCCAGACCATTTACCACTTAAGTTCAAGGCTGAAGTCACAAATTAATATTCTTTAAACTCTCTTCCTAGGCTAAATAAAGCTCAAAAATAATCCTCCTTGCTTTCACTGTACACATCTAGTTCCACAGTGTGTATAAACTTGTATAAAATTGATGTTATAATCACTGGTTGCTGGTGCAGTAAGATCTTAAATTCTGTGAGTTTGATGGTAGCAAGAGAGTTAACGGATCAAAGAAAGAAATCGTCCAAGCCTAAAAACCGCTTTTTCCCCTAGGTAACGTGCCTCAGTCAGTACGGTGGTCAGGTATGTTCCCTTGTATAAA
The DNA here is from genome assembly GCF_012275295.1 of Melopsittacus undulatus. Taxonomy (NCBI): domain Eukaryota; kingdom Metazoa; phylum Chordata; class Aves; order Psittaciformes; family Psittaculidae; genus Melopsittacus; species Melopsittacus undulatus. The sequence goes on along the minus strand of NC_047557.1, from coordinate 26,416,304 downwards.
TGGAACAAATTATAGACTACTGAACTACTGTTCCAATGAGACAATCAATACAGCAATAAAAACTGTTATTTAAAGTCAGTGTTTTGATTTTGCTACTGTATTTACTGTATGATTGATGCCAAAGAAGTTGTTATAAAGTGTACCCTTTAATTCAAAGTATGATTGCAACTACGTTAGAACAATGTCCAGTTTTCAAGACTATACTAGTTACTGAAATTGCTAATTACACCCAACTGCCTACATTCCATATGTGACAGTCTGGCCATCAGCTACTGTTTCATGTACCCCAGGTCTACAGAGATATCTAACCAAAGAGTATACCTGGATATGTGAATTTAAGTTCAGTATTTAAAACTGGCTCACTGAAATGTGATCAGAAAGCTGATTGCTCCTAATAGAAACCAAGACTGACCTAACCTAATGATCCTGTTATAATATTTGTGTATTCAAGCTGCAAAGAAAGGTAACTGAAATGGGCTCCAACTTAGCTGTGAAAAGTAAGAGCCAGGTGAGTGACATTGCCTTCTCATGAACAGTTTTCCAACCTCAGAGAATACAAGCAATAAATATATGTATCAAGTTACCTAGGAGTAATTGAAATAACTAGGACTCACTTTTCATAAACAAAAGAATCCTTAACTTTCTGAAAGTGGATACATTTGTAACTGAAGTATCTGGCAGATCAATCTTTAGTGAAGTTTGCTCTAAAAATTGACGATAAGTCACAATGCACAGTATAAAACTACACTTTAAGCCACCAGTCCTCAAAACTGACAAATTGTTCACAATGCAATGGATTTGTTTTCTAGCCACCTTCTGTTTAGTTTTTGGTTTTATGTTTGTTTGTGGGTTTTTTGTTGTTTCTTTGTGTTGGTTTTTTCTTAATGTAATACATCTTAGCAGTAAAAGAAAAGCCATACAACAGAACTTTTGTCTTACATGTTTTATAGAAAATGCTGGATTAATTTTAGAAATAATTAAGGTTCACTTGAATATGTTTACAGTCGTGAAGGATCTTGACCATTTATCAGTCATTGGCTTCATAAGGAATACCTGTACATACATTGATAGGAAGTTAGAGCTACATGCAATAGTTAAAGAAACCCAGATTTAACTCATGCACCCCCTGAATATACAGTTTACATGTTGGGTTTTTTTAAACACTTTTTATCCCTACAAGCTGCTCTTACCAGATTAAAAAGGGGCACAGTACTTCATCAGCTGAAAGAAATAGTATGAATCTATCTTATACAGTTAAAATATTTTATAAATACAGTTAAACTGTATAAGCATAAAAACCAAAACCAGATTCTTAGATTAGATTTAGAAGAATAACAGTTAAGACAGCATTGCAACTATTCAAGTGAACCCTGTACTCATAAGTCCTGAACAGCAATTTCTAGATACCTCTGGTTTTGAGACACTGGGGGTGACTAGTTCACCCCTCTTAGAAAACCCTAATAGAAGGACAAATAGTGGTGTGATTTCCTGTTCTCTGAACAGGAAACAAAAGGAGCTTCCTCTATTGAAAGAAAAACTTTGCCATCTAAGTACTAAACTTACTCTAGGTGTGCCAAATTAAGTTAAATACATGGCTTGCAAGGAGAATCTCTCAAGGGGAACATGCAGGAAAAGCCTGTTTACATTTCTGTTTGTTTACAGCAAAGTTTGGATGTTGCTTTTAAGGAAAGCTGTGAACTGAAAAGCTACCATTCCAGGAATTACACCCAAGTTAGAAAAAGGAAGTGAGAATCAGAAGTATTCAGAATCAATCTTCTGCTAACTCCTAAAGGCATAGAGGTGTGGCAAGTCAGCATTTGCTAGAACACCAATATTCATACCAATGAATGTCACAACCACCTGATATGCCAGTGTTCACAGAAGTCACACTTGGCAGACAATATTTTAATAGTTACCCCACAGGACGAGCCAACTATTTGGAAAACAAAGCACTGCTCCCATTCAGACAAAAATGAGATCAAAAGTTGTCATACTCTTCCTGTAATGTAACCAGTATTCAAGTATCCACTCAACACATGCAAATAGTAAGGTAATGTACGTACTGGAGCCTATACTCCATACACTCTGAGAAAAGCCTTAGACTTACCCAGATACTTGCTTTGGAAGCTACCAGTAATTTACTGTGTAGGCATCTCTAAATCCCCAAGTGAAAAAAACTCATTATCAGAGTGCACCATGGCAGACACTGCTGACCGACTTTCTACCGACACAGCTATTTCAAACAATTCTCACAAAAGACGCATGCTGCTTATGTTGTTTTTATCTACTGAGTTTTACCTTCTAGTGTATTTTGAGACCTAGATTTATAGAATATTTCTTTCTTTCAATCTCATGTGAGAAAGTCTATGGGAGGGAACAAGCAGCAAGGAAGGATTTTCTTTTTCTGCTTTCCCCCCCAGAGCAGAAAACAGTTACTTAAACATAATAAATGCTAGAGTGATCTCTGGCCTCATGGAATTTAGGGAACCTCAACAGGGCCAGGATTTCAGGCTGCATTTTTCTTCCACAACTACCACCTCAAATAAGCCAATTGTTCCTTTTGCTAGCACAACTGTATTCAGCATGTATCCTTTACAAAAGGAGGAGACAGGCTGTTTACTTCCATAATCTGAAGCTCAGTGTCTGTATTTAAAAATTCAAGAAAACTTCATGAAAGTTGATGAATCCCCAAAGAAGTCCGACCCAGAATTTTAAACATGTCCCATATGGTTTAGTTAAGCCCTAATGTCTTACACAAAACAACAACCTTCTTATAAATAGATGACAATCAGTACTCCGTTTCTAAACTGACTTTCCTTTTTTCTTGGGTGGACCTTTGTAGCTTTTCACCTTTCTTCGCAAGCTTCTCCGATCTACAACAGGTACCTCAATTTCTGCTTCCTCAGAGCTGCTGTCAGCAGCCCGCTCTGTCTGTGTGTACTGTTCCATCTGCTCAACAGTCTCTTCCGACTGCTCTTCCAACTGGTTCTTTGCTTCCTGTCCAGAAGGCTGCTGAAAAGAAGCCCCATCAAGTTCAACCATTACCAAAGAACTCTGATTCAGGGCAACAGGGGGCTCCTGTGAGTTGTGCTCTCCTTCCTCACTTTGATCTTCCAATGAGGAAGCTGTTTTGAGAGAGACATTTTCAGAAACAGACTCTTCTACTGCTTCAGTTACCATGGAGTTGGGCAGGCCGTTGTCAGAGGGCTCTTCCTTTGATGCTGAAGCAGCTGCATTTTCAGTGGCAGCCTTTTCAGGTTCTTGCTGTTCTTCAGTGTTCTCCTCTTTCAATGTACTTTCTTCAGTCAGCATTTCTGAATCACCCACAGTTGTTCCCTATTTTCAGATTCAAATTATTCAAAAGATTATTCAGGTACAATAAAAACATCCTGAAATTAATCCCAGGGTATGGGTGGAAAGACAGTTTTTATTTTGGACATATACAATTATCATTTTGGTAGTATATAATAATTTGCTTTTGCACTATAAGCAAAACCCAATAAAATCTGTTTCTAGAAGGGTATTTTACCATTAATTGCTTGCACGCTTCAGGGTGGAATTACTAGACAAAGTATGTGGCTTTTCACTCATATCTAACTAATATTTTAGTGAGAAAGCTGTTTCATTACTGTCAAGGGACACTGGAGCATTTGGTATCTTTTTGGTATCACATGCATATTTGACCCACTTCTGCATATCAAAACTGAAATGTTAGTCTATTCTGTTCAAAGATTCATATAATCTGGTCTAATAATTACTTTTTTCCAAGAATTTCATATGATGGTGGGGACTACTCTGAAAGAAAAATGACTTCACATTTTGATTCAATTCTCTCACCTTCTCTGATATAGTGTCTTCTGAAGGTTTTGCTGAAGACTCAAGGATTAATGGAACAAACAGCACTAAGGGTTCTTCTTGACTTTCAGACTGCAATTTTGATTCACTACTTTGAACTTCATTTGCTGTTTCCTCTTCAAACACAGTAGAGGTCTTATGAGTGTCTTCTGTTATTTCACCATTTAGAGGCTCTGATACAGTTTCCTAAAAAAAAAAAACCAAACAACAAAACAAAAACAACAACAAAAAATACCCACAAAAAACACAACCCCACCCCCACATTCCTATGTCAAGATTATGGTCAGCCACTGTTCAACACTAGTGGGTGTATCTGTGACCTAAATTTGTAGCTTAATGTGAGAAGCAGATAGCTCAGATACCTAGACATGTGTACAAAGAAGGCAGAGCTTAGAGCAGACTAGCTAATGTAACCAGCTCATTAACCTGGTGTTGTTACCTGCACTAAATTTCTAACCATAGTTTACAGCATTAGAAGCCAAGCCAAGGAGTTTTTAAGCATCCCACAAGCATACCTACTGCAGTCATTCCTTGAACCCAATATAGTGCAAGATTCATTTTCTCATCAATCAGAAAGAACATGCCCTAGAGGCATCACTAGGCACAAAGGGTACTTAGATTTAAATTCAAGCTGTTAACAAGGTGCAGATAAAAGTTGCATTTAAACAGCAAAGGAGGCAAGCTCTATGTGAATAAGTAAGAAGAGCCAACAGTACCAGCTACTGGCTCTTTTAAAGACTTTTTTTTTTAAATAAATCAGAAATACTGGATCAGATCTTGACCTTACTCCAGTACTCTGGAATATGCAAGCAGGAAAATCAATTAAGAAATTACATTGGTAGACAAGGTAGAAATTCACCTCATGAGGACCCTATGAGCTCTATTTTTCAAAGTAAATATAATGGAATATTCCTTAAAACTAATTCCACATTAGCCTCAGTTTCTCAGCTATCTTTCTCAACATAACATGGATATGAAAATCAAGGAGTTGACAGTCATATGGATCAAGGCAGCAAGGACCATATTTAACAGAAACTGCAGCTGTATTGCAAACTTATTTGCTATCACTATGACATCCAAGCTCACCTCCTCCTCACTCTGCTTCTCAGGGTTTGATACATGCAGTTCCGCTTCTGATAAAGACTGGCCCTTATTTTCATCAGTCTTTTCCTCATTCTTCTCAACAGTATTCTCCTCAGATACTTCTACTAAACCTTCAGAGCTTTCAGATGTGTGGGCAGGAGGTTCCAGCCTGCAGCACGTATTAAGATACAGCCTTTAATCTTTTAGATTAATACATAATTTTAGTGATTTCAGCAGGGAAATTCTTTCATGACGAATGATGAAATGCTGTATCACATGCTTGCCATTCGAAATAAGAGTCCAGAAAACTAAATGCATCTAAAAATGACTAACTCATTAGGGGAAAAAAAAAACCAGCAATGAGGAAAATATTGCTTTGGCAATTAAAAAATGAAGACATCTATCTCATGTCTGCAAATAAGACAAAAGTCAGAAATTTGTTTGTTATTTTAAGATACTGCTTTCTAGCAGTAATCCACTGCATATTTGGAAGCCACAAAGGGGTGAGAAAGAATGCAACTTCTCCCACCCCCACTGTAGAAAGAGTTTAAAAATTATGGAGTTGTAAAAGCAAATATGTTTGTATAATCATTGAATATTACAAAGACCATGACCAGAAAATGATTTACAGCAATAAATACATCATGTCTGAAGATTTAACAAGCCAGAAACTGAATTAGCGAATAGCTGAAGATGAAGCTCTGATGTACGTGATAGGTAATAATACTATCTCAACATAAAACTTAGATTCTTAGTATTACGTACAAGCAATAGACTTGCAGGAGGCCACTTTGCCTTTTCATGGTAAAGGCAGTATTGGAGGGTTTTATCCCAGACGTCTATCTTGAGATGAAGGCACTTCACAGGAGAAAGTCCCTGACATAAAACCCTGCTGTATTTGCTAACATGCATGAAAGGAGAACCAAGCTGATATCCTGCCTTGTTGCCATCAGGATTTCCCTTAGATCTGCTCATAAACACAATGTTACACATCTTAGGCAAAGGAGCTGGGGCACCTCATTGGCTTCATTCTGCAAGTCCCGAAATACTGACATTTAACAACAAATAAACAATCTCAAATATCAACTAGCAATATAGTAGTAATAGGACAAAGGATTTTTCAACCTGTGGCAGTATCAAAATGATGCCATTTGGCCTGTCTGAATCAGCTTTGGGCAGCACACTGACAAGTGTAGGACAGCAGGATCCTTGCAGTTCCACAGAGAAATTTAAACACAAAAATTAGGCTGTATCTAGCTGAAGACAATCACACAAAAAAACCCATCCAAACCCACAACTGCTTTTAGCTGAAGAAGCCTAAGTGAACAAGTTTGAGAGATACCCTAGAAAATAATCAGATTGTCTTCAGTTCTTTAAAAAAAGCTTTTAGGGTTGAGGTCTTTTTTTTTTGAAGTGAACCACAAAGGCAGAGAGACACACACGCAGTGAGGATAACAGTATATGTCTATGAAGAGTATACACTCACACAGGAAAGAAGCAGTAATTTATTTACAATAGTCACACTTCTGCTTTCTGGAAGACACACAAATTAGTACTTCTGGCCCTGCCTTGTATGAATTGTTGCAAGCAATCAGTACGATTCTTAAGATCCCCAGCTGACCATATTGCACAGGATAACTGGAGATGACTTCCCCACTACCCTCATGTAAGTTTGGATAGGATGGTTTCAAAATCAGAATTTGTGTAAAAGAGGTATACTTTGAAGACAGGTGGCTTCCTATAACTTTTGTTACTAAGTGACAAGCAGTAACCAGCTCCCAGACTAAACAGTTGGACATATTTCCAAAGATAAAACACATAGCACTGTGGATACCTGTTCAGTTATATTATCACAAGAAACTAAGCTGCACGCATACAGATGTTTTTATCTTCATGCAGAGTAAGTTCTAACAGAGCACCCTCAACCTTCACTGTTTTCTTATTTTTCCAGTATCTGCTGAGCTTTCAGAGACACACAGTTTGGTACAATCACTCTTCAGGTAGTATCTCAATTGTCTTTCCCACATCACGCTTTATTTTTAGTTATTTTAAAATCAAGCAAGGACGGTAATAAGAAAGGAGAAATGTTAAGTAGTCCACTGTGAGACACTGATGTAGTTTATGATGGCCCAAGCAACAAAGTAAGAAATCAGTAAAATACAGGCTTCTCTACCTGCTTTCTGACACAAAAGTATTTTCCTCGTTTCCTTGGGAAGTTCCAGATTCTTGTCTCATCCTTCCTATCCTGGGACATTTTAAATGACTGCTTCGTGTCCGCATGGAAGCGGGAGCTATGTTAGGGTCTTAGGAAGAAAACAAAACAAAACAATAAAAACACCAAAATAAATGCCAGTGAACAAATGAAATCTAAGATCTGCATATAATTCTTCCCCCTAGTACTTCATTAAAGCTGAGCACAAAGTAGAACAGCATTTCATTGTGGTACTTTTCTGAATACACATGTGTAGTATCTTTACCAAGACTCAAGACAATTTTATCTAAAGTCCTCTGAAAGGTTTGAGTTGAACCCTAGAACCCTGGAGGAAGGTATGTTTTTATACATTTTGCAGATGATTATGTGGAGATTAAAAGCAGTAAAAGAGCCTGCTAATCTATTAAACCACAGTAATCACAATACTGATAATCAAGGTTATTTTTACCTTCAGATGTGCCTGCATGGACATCTGTTGATTCTTTACCTTTCTGAGATTCAGCCTGTGAAGACACAAAAAAAAACAACTAATGTTACTCCAAAACTTTCTGAACCAATTGAAATATTTTCATCTCCATATCTGTGGTTGCATATTTCTAAAGCACTATTTTGTAGTAAAGATCCTATGGAAGAGCAGCTACAATCATTCGTAATTTAAAGTAATTACATGTACTTATTTTATCTCAAGAGATTTTTATTTTTTTTAATTATTTTTATTACAAGAATGATTATTTTTTCTGCATTTTACTTCTGGCCTCAACACAGAAGGCAAGAATCCAAAGTAACATGCCATTATAAACAATGATAGCAAACATTTTTTCCTAATCATTCTATTTATAGCAGGTTAAACACATAATTAAATGCTAGAAGTCTTTTTTGTTTCCCCTTTCAGTATAAATGCAAGGGCATACACTACAGTATTTGACAAAATATAGTGGGAAAGTTTAGTTTTTACATTTGTATTCTATTTTTTAGTCTTATTTTTACTGTGGCATGCAAAAGAATACAGCAGCTCATATATAAATAAAGAACAAACAGCAAAACCAAAACCACAACTAACCAAACAGAAAAATAACCCACAGAACTGAGTGGATCAGCAGTACTGCAGGTTATATGCACAGTCAGCACAAGACACTATTTCAGAGTTCCCTCTCCCTAGAGCTCTTTTGCCTCTTGTTCTCCCCCACCATCCCAATACTTCTATTTTTTTCCTGAAGTAGCTGAGGACTCAGAGGTCAAGCACTTCATACTCTGAAGTGAATACAAGCTTTACACATTTACATAAAGATACGCACATGGCTCTCAGCTGCTGGAAGTTGTCTAGAACTGGCAACAATCAGCACCCATAATGCTGCTGCACTTCCAGCCTCACTTCTAGTACCACCCAAGCAGGCCAGCAGGAAGCAGCCATATCTACATTCTGCTGCTCGAAATAGTTTCAAGTGGGTTTTAAATACATAAGAATTTGTAGACTAATGACAAGTTATTCTAGCATCAAAACACATAAAATAAGAAGCACTAAGTAAAGAGTGAAAATGAAAGTTGGAAAATATATTTTCCTGGTGCATAAGAAGGTGGGGTATTTTTTGTTTGGTGGTCCAACAGTTTTCAAAGCATTGCAGAACTGCTGGTAGACAGTGCAGATGCCATCAAGAGAGCTGTTAGCAATTCTACCAAACTATAAGGAGTTGAAGCACTTTGGAATCTACCTTCTTTCTCTTCTGGAAGAAGGCAGAGACAGGGCTAGAGCTCCTAACTCACAGCAACAAAACTTCTAAGAACTACTGTTCCTCTATCTTTTCCAAGTATGTCAATGTTATCTACACCCAAAACATGCACGTTTGTCCTGGCTTTGGCGGGGATAGCATTAATTTATTTCTCAGCAGCTGGTGCAGTGCTGTGTTTTGGCTTTAGTCCACGAAGAATGCTGATAACACACCAATGTTTCAGCTCTTGTTAAGCAGTGCTTACCCTGATCAAGGACTTTTCAGTCTCTCATGTTCTGCCAGTGAGGAGGGGCAGCACAAGAAGCCGGGAGAAAGCAGAGACAGGACACCTGACCCAAACTAGCCAAAGGGGTATTCCATACCACAGCACATCATGCCCAGTATATAAATGGGGGAGCTACACAGAAGGGCAGATTGCTGCTCAGGTCAGTGGCTGGTTAGTAATTGTATCATGCATCATTTGTGTTTATTTGGGCTTTTTTTCCTCCTTTCCTCTTTTAGGCTTGTATTTTCTCACTTTGTTATTCCCCTTATCATTGTTAGGATTATATCGTACTTTGGTTATTAAAACTGTACTTACCTCAACCCGTGGGTTTTACATTCCTTCAATTCTCCTTACCATCCCACCCAGGGTGGAGGGGAAGAGGGGGTGAGTGAGTGGCTGCATGGTGCCGAGTTACCAGCTGGGCTTAAACCACAACATGCTTTAGATCATTTTGCCAATCCAATGATTGGAATCCAAATCAAGAAGTCAGTAATGATGATCAAGACACAGTTACAAAAGATGGACAACAGAGTTGTTTCTTCTGGTCATTTAGAGAGACTAAAACCACCATTACTTTGCTGTCAGTTTTGCTTTGGGAAATACTAATTTTCTCAACTAGGAAAAGTGACATTGGATTTACATTTAAAATCTGAAGTTTAGATATCAATTAGCTGGGAATATTGATACAGCCATTATTTCCTATTTTTAATTAAAGACTGACTTCCATCGGAGCATACTCATGTCAGTACTACAGACAGTTTTAAAGAAACACAAATTATTCACAAGCAAATTCCGTGTTGCCTCAGAACACGAGTTAGAGGAACAGCTTCATAATATTAAAAAGATACAGACATATTCATGACCACATATCCATCTGTAACTGAAATCTGACTGATATTTCAAGTAAGTAGAAATAAAAAAATAATAATACATAGAAAGAAAGCTGTATTCCTCCTATATGGACAATATTTCACTCTGAATTCCAACCAAACACTTTCTATTGTATTGAAATGTGATGCAAATATGCACTTTTATGAACACTTTTCTTCATCCTCTCTACTCTTGAGAATGACTACTGTTCCAATAGCCTTTCTAGACAGTTAAATCTCAGAGCCAGTTGAAGTACTTTCCCTTCTCTTATCTGCTAGCAAACAGTTCAAATTATAGACCCTGACAGTTGTGGTACAGACCTTCTGCATTCATGGGGACACCACGTAATTGGAAATGCTGGGGGAAAAACCAAACAAAACTAAACAAAAAAACAAAACACAAATCCAAACCCCCCCAAAAAACACCAACCCAGTATTTTTAGCCCCATCAGTGTTAAATCAATGGGAAGCATAACACCCACCAAAAAAAAGGTAACAAAAGCATTTTTTATTTTATATGTAGCATGTACTTGAACCAATTAGAAGCAAACAAAAGCATTTCTCTGGTTTTTAGTGATAATGTAATCAAAGAAAAAACAAAGTAATAGTCTGTGTACCTACACTTAACTGCGTTTGTAGCTCAGTCTTCTGTCCACCTGCTTCAGACACTGCTGCAGACTCCAGAAAATGACTCTTTGCTTGGCAACTCTTTTCTGTCTGTGAAGCCTCTGCTGTCGAGATTTGAAAGAGGAAATGGGAAACAGAAAATTATAGTACCTTTACAGATCAATTAACCATTGCAGATACAATGTAACAGACCTCAGGACATAAAAAAAAAAAAAAATCTTTCTGCTAGTTTCCATGGGCAGCTTTCACAGAATTCACTGTTGTTCTTGTAGTGTTTGTTCAACATTTGCAACATTTCTCAGAAACATTTGCCAGAAAACAAATCAAAGCATCCATACCTTCAAATTGGAGCCTTTCCCTTTGCACTACTGCTGCAACACATGTTCTCTGGAACCAATATCCTGGTCCGTTCACTTCATAAAGAAGGCTTTCATCCGAAGGGTACTTCTCAAGATACTGCTTACAAGCTAAACAAATATAAGAAAACCCACTCTATTATATATATACTTGACTGTACTTCAGTTTTAAAAGTTTATCTGAAACAATTTGCAGTCTTCCATCATATACATAAGCCAACACAGGAAGAACTGTTCAGCAAAACAGGGGGGTCTAAAGTCAGGGGTTTGATTAGATGATCTTTGAAGGTCCCTTCCAACCCAAACTATTGTGATTTGATGAAATAAACATAATATTGTTTTACCCTACTCATCGTTCTCAGTAAATCCTTTCTTCAGGTTTAAACACTTTCTATTACTATCCTAAACTCCAGACAGAAATGCCTATTCTCCAAGCATCCACTTCAGAGTTTTACAACTTTACTGGTCACTGCCCATGCCAACCACAAGACCCAGCCAAGAATGGAATGGAGCTCTTTGGCAGGTAAGTCAAGTGATTTTTGTCACCCCATATTATTATAGGCACTCATGAAAAGCATTCTTTAGGAATGTATGCATGTTCTTAACTGTATGGTTTATCACCTACTCACTGTTGACTGATGGAATTTTTTTCTTTAGTGCTGTCCCTCCATCTTTTATCTCTCAAATACACATACTAAACATACACATGGAGAGGCTTGCTTTAACATTTTTCTGTAGCAGCTACCATGAAAACTACCATTTTTGTCGTGGTTTAAGGCCATCCAGTAACTCAGAACCATGCTGCTGCTCACTCATTCCCCCCACTTCTTCCCTACCACTCCTGGCTCCTGGAGGGATGGGGAAGAGAATCAAATGAATGTAAATCCCATGGGTTGAAATAAAAACAGTCCAATGACTAAGGTATAACACAAAACTACTACTGCTACCACCAATAATAAGGGAAATAACAAGGGGAGAGAATATAAAACTAAAAGGGGTAAAGAAAAAGAAAGCAATAAACACAAGTGATGCAAATCACAATTGCTCACCACCCACTGACCGATACCCAGCCCAACCCAGGCAGCCATCTGGGCCTTCCAGGTAACTCCCCACCATTTCTATACCGGGCATGATGTGCTGTGGTATGGAATATCCCTTTGGCTAGTTTGAGTCAGGTGTCCTGTCTGTGCTTCCTCCCAGCTCCCTGTCCTCCCTGGCAGAACATGAGGCTCAGAAAGTCCTTGGTCAGAGTACACATTACTTATGAACAACTAAACATCGGTGTTACCAGTGTTGTTCCCAGGTTGAAAATCAAAACCACAGCATTGCAGCAGCTACTAAGAAAGAGAAAAATTACTGCTACTGCTGAACACTGGACAATTTTTCACTCAACTCTGCAGTGATGCATAATCTCAGTGGACAAGTACAGTTTGTTTGCTGGTTTAACAGGCCTAGTCAGATCTGACAACAGACAGCAGTACTTGAAAAAGTAGAAAATTTCCAGTGGTTAAGGCAGTCAGATGAAAATGTTCACAGAAGGAAGACTGGCAGATGGCCTGAGGATAGGACTAGCCTTGAGAAACCGGACAAAGAATCATGCTCCTTGCCTGAACACAGTCCCAGCTGACACTGTTTCCAGAACTGTGTATCATTTCCTAGGTGACACAGCCCTCTTGGGTCGCTAATGGAAAAGCTGTGTTTCCCTTGTAAATTAGAACTGTACCTTCTTATACCCAAGTTAAAACATAGCCTAGTATGTACATTTAACCACAAAATTCTGAGAAAACATGAATTAAGTGAGCAGAACATTTAATACAGAAAAAGGATGAAGCCACAAACATGGAACTTGAATGACAGTGCTCATTTGGACATGTAAAGAAAGCACAGAGATCAGAAGTGTAAGTTAAAGAGCTTGCCTGTGTACATGAAGGATGACAGTGGGTATCGTAGGCCAAGACATTTTTCATTGAAGGAACCCACAAAGTCTTCCAAAATGATTAGCCCAGAATCTCTCTCACGATGTCTGAGTCTTACAAATGCTGTGTCTAGCACTGGCAGCTTATAATACTTACCACAATGAGAGTTACAAATACTTCCTGAAATAACAAGAGGGTGAAAAATATCCATTGGCATGCTGCAGCACAGATTTTTGCATATTCAAATACAGACTTCCATAATTTATAAAAATTATACCAAACTATATAATTGTTAGTCATATAAAATGATAAAAATCTATATCTTGCCTTAAAAATAAGTAATTGCTATCAGCCATTTACTGGTTCTTTGGGCAAGCTTCATAGTTTTGCCATGATACATCAATAGATTAATATGCTAGAAAAAGTCTGTAGTACCAGAAAAGAATAGCAGGGGAAAGGCTCACTTTGTAAATCTAACTACATAATTTCATAGGGAAATTAACAAAAATGAAGCTGACAGGCAGAAGAGGGAAAATGAGACAAAATTATTGAATTGTACATTTATGTAGATCAAGACAAATCATTAAAGACTGAAACAGTAATTATAATTTTTTAAATAAAATCCTAGAACACTACATTGAAATTCTCCCATAAACAACACATTATCCATAATTAAAAAAGATGAAACAGACTGTCGTAAGACCAAGGCACTTCAGTATCAGAGGATTCAAAGAGTAGCTATGGACTCAGTGGTGACAAAGGAATGACACATAACACCAGTAAGATAGCCCATAAACTATTCAATCCATTTTCAGGACCTCATTTGCCCTTTCCTCTAACAAGGCCAAAGAGAAGCATACAGTTGTCTATACAACATAGTTAGTCTTTGCAACTTTGTACTTTTGGGACCAATGGACACACTTATCTGCATTTTTCAAGCAAGAATAATGTGGGCAAAGTGGTTACATTCCTTGGGCACCCTTTGGGATACCAGTCAAGCTCCACGACTCTTTCTTAACCATCTGTTTTCAGAGCTGTCTTTCTCCATGTAGACTACTCATTTGCAGAACAGAGTACACTATCAAACAAGGGTGAAAAACTGACAATGCCTTGAAAATTAATCTTCAGTATTTGCTAACTCAGGACAAGCAAATGAGAGGGCATTGTGAGACATGTAACAAATGAGAAGACAATCAGAATGTATTAGCTGGTTGTGTTCCTATCTGGACTGGTAGACCAGAATGGGTCAGTGATGGAGACAATTTACTATTTTATTTTTAAAGTTTGCAAAGGCATGTACTTATGTTAGGAAGGGGAAGTCTCCAGCGACCCTCTAGTACCATCATTAATCCTGAATTAGTTAATGCCCTCTAGTGGTGAAACAAAAAAAAACCCCAAACAGATTATTTCTTCTTGATCCAAATACTATTATTCTTCAAACTGCTGTTAATGTGCTAAACAGCTTATCCAAATGCTAAATTTCACCCACCACAAAATGAAAAACACAAATTCCAAAACAACTGAAGGGAAACCACAACGTTTTAGAAAAGAAGAAAAACAATAGGAAGTCTGTAACATTAATAATAGAAATATGCCAGTTCAATTGTAATCTCTGAATGAATGCATGGGTGGAAGGAAAGAGAATCTCTTCTTATTATCACCAGGTGTAGCTGAAAATTATGCCTGTGAGCAAATTTTCTATGCTGTCATGCTATAAAATGTTTAAGTGGTAATGTGTCATGTTTAACCCCAGCCAGCAATTAAGTATCATGCAGCTGCTTGCTAACATCACCCCATGTCGTGTTGGGATGGGGAGAAGAATGGGAAAAACAGTAAAAACGCTGGTTTGAGATAAGAACAATTTAATAATTGCAATAAAATAAATAATAATATACTAGTAATGAAAAGAGAGAGAACCAAAAGAGAGGGAGAAATAAAACCTAAGGCAGACAAGTGATGCACAATACAATTGCTCATCACCCGCTGGCTGGTACCCAGCCTGACCCCAACAGCTGTCGGGACCTCCCTGTCACATCCCCCCAGTTTATGTACTGAGCAGGATGCTCTATGGTATGGAATACCCTCCTCACTGGCAGAGGACAAGAGACTGAATGATCAATCAGTGTAACAACTAAAACATCTGTGTGTTACCAGCATTCAGCATATTCTCAGACTAAAGCCAAAACACAGCACTGCACCAGCTACTACGAAAAAAATCTCTGCAATCTGGAGCTAGATCAAAAAAAAAAAAACCATCCAAAAAACAAAACACCAAGCACAGCCCAAGCCAACTGCAAGCAACTGTTCTACAGAAAGACAAAAAAAAAAAGCTTTCTGATCTACCTAATCCCTAATTTCTACAGCTTTATTTTTTATAATATGAAGATTGCTTAAGCATGCAAGCATTTAAACTAGAAATTTTAAGATCAAAATTTTGATGTTTGTCTGACTGCTTATGATTTCAGGAAAACACCAATCCATTAGGCCTGCAAAGCTTATGAAGTCACTAAACACAATATTCTCCAAAGAAGCTATCTCCTCCCCTTTAGCCCCTTCAAATCCCACAATACTCAACCATTTTACCTGTAGGTTTAACAGAATAGAACCCAATAGCCTCTCCTCCTTTCCACATGATCTTAGCATATTCATTGCTACGATGACAGAGAAACGGGGTCTCATTTCTTCCCATTTCTTGCGTCCGATAGATAATTCGATTCAAAACATAGAGAACAATCCTCTCTCCTACAGACTTAACCTAAGCAAACAGAGAACGTATAGAAGAGTAGTCAGATTAGTTAACACTCACATATCAAGGACCCTATTTTTCAAAGCTTCCACCTAGTACTGTTGCAGATGGAGTCAAGAAAAGCTGTAAGTGCTAAAGCAGGATGAACCTCTGTGGTTTGTTTAAAAGCACAGAGATGCTTGGAAGCCACAGTAACAGGTCAAGTAAAAGGACTACCACAGACAGAGGATATTTCACAACTTCAACATCAGTCCTAAGACAATGGGTAAAGCTGAGAGAAGTGCTGGGAGTGTGATGGTGGGGGGAATGTTCTGACTTCAACGCAAAAAAAAATTTTGATTTAAGAAACATTCACCAAACACAACCATCATCATCATGATGGCTTGAATTCTGGAACGAAGATTTGGGAAGGGTTTTACCCACACTTACTACAAGCGCACTGATGACTAAAAAGGCCAATGTGGGATAGGCAAATCCAGTTGCAAAAAGCACAGCAGAAGGTCTCCTTGGGTGGTACAGACAAGGCACAATTGTTTCTACATTGTCTTTTCTCCTCAAGACTAGTTCTGCATGTGTTCTAAAAGGAGACAACAGTGTTATGTATGGTGTGTCTCCAAGTCTCCCAATTGGAGGCCAAGGTGGACCACTGGTGGTAGTCAATACGGCCAAGGCTAAGGTATTGTTTCAGGGAGTCCTTATCTCTTCTTTGGGGCACTTCTCTTGAGGCAACCGGTGGAGAGCTCACCATAAAACACAGTCTTAGGGAGGCAGAGATCCTTCACCCTAGAGATGTGCCCTGCCCAGCAGAGCTGTGATTTCAGCAATATGGCCTTGATACTGGTTACCTCTGCCTGTTTAAGGACAGTAGCATTTGACACATAGTCCAATGGATGTTTAAATTGTACGGAGGCAGCGCTGATGAAAGCATTTGAGGAGTCTGAGGTGATGGCAGTAGGTAATCCATGATTCAGACCCATATAAAACAGTAGACAGTACAATGTCTCTGTAGACACTAATCTTTGTACTTTTCTTCAGGTATTTATTACACCAGACTCTTTTATGGAGTTTTCCAAAGGCTCTATATGCCTTTGCTATTCTGTTGTCTATCTCTTTGTCAATCGTGGCATCCAAGGAAATAATGCTTCCCAGACAGCTGAACTGCTGAACTGATTTAAGCTCTGACTTGCCAATGATAACGTAGGGATGATGATAACCTTGTGGTGCAGGGTGGTAGAGAACTACTGTCTTCTTCAAGCTGACTTCCAGCAAAAATAGCTCAGATGCCTCCACAAAGCAAGATATTAAGTGCTGCAGAGCTGCTTCTGGGTGGGCAATAAGGGCAGCATCATCAGCAAAAAGCAGTTCATGGGCAAGATGATTTAGGGTCTTAGTGTGGGCCTTCAGTTGCCTTAGATTGATCAGGCTCTCATTGGTACAATATTGAGTATAAATGCCGTTTTATTCGTCAAAGTCTACCGTAGCCCTTTGGAGCATCATGCTGAAGAAGATTGTGAGTACAGTTGGTGCAAGAATGCAACCTTGTTTCACACCATTGGTTATTGGGAAGGGTTCAGAGAGTACATCACCATATCTGACTTGGCTGTGCTGATCCTCATGTAAATCAATGGGTAAAGCTGAGAGAAGTACTGGGAGTGTGATGGTGGGGGGAATGTTCTGATTTCAATGCAAAAACATTTTTTGATTTAACAAACATTCACCAAACACAAAAGCAGTACACTAGACTTAGACTTCCCAGGCTAGCAATTAACTAGAGTCCCACAAAGCAGGATGAGCCCCATGGCATAGCAGGACTTTGCACACTCAATCACTGCCAACAGAGTGGCAGACAAAAGTACATGCTACAGTGGAAAAGGTAGTTACAAGTTTGAGGTATGAAATAAGGAACTCAGTATCCTTTTCTCTGTCCTGCAGGGTTCCTCTTACACATGAAATTTAAGTTCACCACTGTGAAGGAAGAATGGAGGAACCATGCTTTCTTCCCAATGCCCACAGTCTTAGCTACCCTACCTGTAAAAGATTCGGCTTTCCTGATTTAATCACCATCCTACCATTAAGAAGCACATGGAAAACAAGGCTGTCAAAACCTCTAGACTAAATTAAAAAATACAGAAATCAGACAAGTGTCCAGATTCAGACAAGTGCCCAGATTCCACGAGCAGATACAAATTACACTCTTGGAAAAATGCAGATTTCCAGTTTCAGAAAAAAAAACAAATAACAAACAAAACCCTCAAAACTCCATGCTACATAGGTGTCAGTAATGGTAACAAAGGTCAATGATGAGCAATAAAGCAGATACCAGGGAACTTACTTTTACAAACCTCATATATTGCCACTGCAAGACACTAGCTCCAGCTTGCCTCTATCAGCTACATTCCCAACAATATTTTTAGCTTACTAGTCTCCTGTTTAGGCCAACAGGTACTACTATTGTACAGCATACCACCCTAAGACATTTCAATACAATCACGTATACAGTGTTCTAAAATGTAAGGAACAAAACCCTCTTTATCATTAACATCTAAATAGCCTACATATGAATTTACTGTATAAGAATCACTTCTGCTTTAGAGACTATCTTCACACCCAAGCTCCTTTCCCCTACTACCGTTCTCCTATTCCCACTGACCTTGCTTTTGAATACAGACAGCCAACTCATTTCTAAATGAAATGAAAATATGTAATCTCCCACACACTAGCTATTTGCCATTACTTTTCACTACCTTGAAAGGTAAGAATAATTATGAGGTTCATGCTGGAGCACTTTACCTGATGAAGTCCCTGTCTAGCAGAGACAGATGTTCTCACAATGTCATCAACTGACCACCACTTGTCAGCAAGATACAGGGCTACAGCTTGAAAGAAACAATGGGAAATAAAAAGTTAGTGACTCTTACCATACTAAGAGAAATACTCATTAATGCTGCTAAACAATTAGGAATAACACTGTAGTAACCAGGCATTACTACAGTATTGTTCAGTAACCATTCAGTAACCATGAAGTATACAATAACTAACTTCTAGCTGACACTATATTAATGCAGCTCTTACTACCCTAACACAACAAATGTTGTTATACATACCCCCCATATGCAATACTTCCCAGTCCAAAACTCATTTGAAAACTGAGAACAATAAAACCAAACACAGATTTTTGCAGTATGACATACAAAATCCTGTTTTTCAGACAAGGGAACTATCCTTCATGACTGCTCTGGCACATCCTTAGAATAGAACTTAGACTGCCAAGAGGAGTATCATTCACACATGTATTTTAGTTTTGGGTTGCTAACAGATATTATTATTGAAACTGTGTAAGTTTTAGCGAGCCAGATGAATGTAAAAAGGCTGCTGGCTTTGTGATTAGCAATCATGAAGAATTTGCACAAAGCATTAAATGGAAAAGAAACATAAAGAACTGGAAGGGAAGGGAGAAAGGGGAAAAAAAAAACCAAAACAAAATTAAAAAAAAAAAAAAAAACAAACCCAAAAACCATGAGATGTCATAGAATTATAGAATGCTTTGGGTTGGAAGAAACCTGAAAGATCATCTAGTTCCAACCTTCCTGCCACAGGCAGGGACACCTCCACTAGACCAAGTTGCTCAAGGCCCCAACCAACCTTGCCTTGAACACTTCAAGGGATAGGACAGTCACAGCTCCTCTGGGCAACCTGTGCTAGTGTCTCAGATCTACTTTCTTTCAGTTTAAAGCCATTCCCCCTTGTCCCAACCCTACATGCCCTTGTAAAAAGTCCCTCTCCACATTTCTTCTAGGCTGCCTTTAGGTACTGGAAACTTCTCTAAGGTCTCCCTGGAGTCTTCTCTTCTCCAAGTGTAACAAACCCAGTTCTCTCAGCCTGTCTCCATAGCAGATGTGCTCCAGCTCTCTGGTAATCTTCATGGCCCTCCTCTGGACTCACTCAAGCATGTACATGTCCCTCTTTGTGTTGGGTCCCCAGAGCTGGATGCAGCACTGCAGGTGGGGTCTCACAACAGCAGAGTACACGGGAAGAATCACCTTTTTTGACCTGCTGGTCATGCTCCATTTGCTGCAGCCCAGCACACATTGGCTTTCTGGGCTGCAAGCACACACTGCCGGGTCATGTTGAGCTTTTTGTCAACCAGCACTCCCAAGTCCTTCTGCTCAGGGCTGCTCTCAACCCAGCCTGTATTTGTGCTTGGGATTGCCCCAAACCAGATGCAGGACCCTGCACTGGCCTTTGTTGAACTTCATGAGGTTTGACTGGCCCCACCTCTCAAGAACATCAAGGACCCTCTGGATCCCATCCCTTCCCTCCAGCATGTTGACCACACCACACAGCTTAGTGTTGTCGACAGACTTGCTGAGGGCACTCAATCCCACTGTCCATGTTGCCAACAAAGATGCTGAACAGTGCCAGTCCCAACACCAACCCGAGTAACAACACTTGTCACTGATCATCTCCACTTGGACATTGAATCATTCATCACAATTCTCTTGAGTGTGACATTCAGCCAATTCCTTATCCACTGGGTGGTCCATCTGTCAAAACCATGCCTCTCCAACTTAGAGACAAGGATGTTGTGCTGGGACAGTGTTGCACATCCAGGTAGATGACCCTCAGCCTCTCTTCCCTTATTCACCAATACTGTGGCCCCATCATAGGAGGCCACCAGATTTGCCAGCATAATTTGCCCTTAGTGAAGCCACACTGACCATCACCAATCATCTGCTTATTGTTCATGTGCCTTAGCATAGTTTCCAGGAGGATGTGCTCCATGATCTTGCCAATCGAGGAGAGACTGAACAGTCTATAGCTCCCTGGGTCTCCCTTTTTTCCCTTTTTAAAGATTAGGGGTTATATTTCCCCTTTTACAGTCAGCAGGAACTTCAGACTGCCAGTTTCTCAAATATGACAGATAATATTCTGGCAACTTCAGCTCCCAACTCCCTCAGGACCTGCAAATGCATCTCAAGAGGTCCCATGGACTTTCATGGACTTGTGCACTTTCAGGTTCTTGAAATGATCTTGAACCTGATCTTCTCCTATGTGGGAATTCTTAAAGAGCCAAGGCCACGTAGTGAGCAAGCCCTATACCCTGAGCCTTGTTACTGTAAAGTAAGAAGATTCTTGGCAGGCATAAGCAAGGTCAGTTGTCTTGTTAGGCCTCTGTAATTTTCCACTGAAAACGTGCAGAGAATGATCTCTGCCAAGGTTGTAGTTTCCCACTGTATTTTTAGAGTAAGGTATTTAATTGCAATTATAACAAGTTATAAACATTAGCTTTGTAAACGATAGTAACCTCTAGACTAACCAATTAGAGCTCAGTATCCAAGGCTGTTACATAAGGGTGTAAGGGTATAAAAGGAGCACTGTATCTGAATATACTTGGCAATCGTTTGATCATATTGGTCATCTCTGCGTTGTCTGTGACTCCTGTGTCTACACTCCTACAGTAGGCAGTTCTTCATTTGCCCAGTCCCTGCCTTTGCCTTCTGCAACATGGTCAGTGTGCCAGCAAAGACTGGCACACCAAGGCAAAAACTACTGAGTACTTCAACCTTCTCCACATTTCAGCTAACCATGTCTCTCATTTCCTTCCAGAGGGGGCCCACATTTTCCTTTTTCACAGAACCAACTAGATTGGAAAAATACCTTTAAGATCATCAAGTTCAACCATTACCACAGGACTGTCTAGGCCACCACTAAACCATATTATTGAGGGCCTCATATACAGTTTTTGAACACCTCCAGGGACAAACATTCCACCACTCCCCTGGGAAGCCTATTCCAGTACCTGATAACTCTCCCAGGAAGAAATTTTTCCTAAGTGAAGAAATTTTTCCTAAAAATTTTCCTTCCTTTTATCTACAATGTACCTATATAAATTTTTCTTGTTGCCCCTTGATTGATGTCCCTGGTCAGATTTAATTCTATCAGGTATTTAGCTTTCCTAACCTAATCCCTGGCTATTTCTCTATATTCCTCCCAGGCTAACTGCCGTTGCTTCTACTATCTGTAGGCCTCCTTTTTACGCTGGAGTTTGTTCAGGAGCTCCTCATTCATCCACACAGGCCTCCTCATGTTTCTGCCAGATTTCCTCTTTGTTGGGATGTATTGCTCCTGAGCTTGGAAGAGGTGGTCCTTGCTTGGACTCCTCTTCCCTCCTGGGCTTTATCCCATGGCACTCCACCAAGCAGATCCCTGAAGAGGCCAAAGGCAGCTCTCCTGAAGTTCAGGGTAGTGAGCTTGCTGTGCACACTCCTCACCACCCTAAGGATCTCAAACTCCAGCATTTCATGGTCACTGCAGCCAAAGCTGCCATTGACCTTCACATTCTCCACCAGGCCCTCCCTGTTGGTGAGGGCAAGACCCAGCATAGTCTCTCTCCTCATTGGTTCTTCTAACATTTGTAGAAAGAAATTATTGTCAACACATTTCAGGAACATCCTGGACTGCTTATGCCCTGCTGTGTTGACCAGCCAGCAGAATGTCAGGGTGGTTGAAGTCCCTCAGGAGGACCACGGCCTGTGAACATGAGGCTACCTGTCTAGAGGGCCTCACCCACTCAGTCTTCCTGATTGGATGGCCTGGAGCAGACCCCCTTAGCTAAAGCTATGTTATGGCCTAATGCTAAACAATTTTGTACTTCATGCTGATCAACAGCTAATAAAGAGCCCCTAAATATATGAGACAATTAACAGATTTTATGAGTGCTTAATAAATTCCTTTTGGAGACATGAAATGTACACAAAAAGACAAAGAGATACATTTTGTACTAGAATTCAGGCAAGCACCGTACTGCTTTCCTACATACTGATCACAAGATGGTCGAATTCGAGGTCCTCAAAACAGTGAGAAGAGTGTGCAGTAAGCTCACTGTCCTGCACTTCAAGAGAGCAGACTTTGGCCTCTTCAGGAACCTGCTTAGCAAGGTTATATGGGATATAGCCCTAGAGGGTAAGGGGGCCCAAGACACTTGGTTAATATTCAAGGATCACCTGCTACAAGCTCAGGAGTGTTGCATCCCGACTAGAAGGAAGTGCAGCAGGAGGGCCAGGAGACCTCCTTGGATGGATAAGAAGCTGCTGAGAAAAATTCACAGGAAAAAAGAGGCTTAAAAAGGTGGAAGCAAGGACAGGCAGCCTGGGATGAATACAGGGATGTTGTCCGGGTAGTTAGGGACCAGGTTAGGAAAGCTAAGGCCCAATTGGAGCTAAACTTGGCAAGGGACGTTAAAGATAATAGGAAGGGATTTTATAGGTATGTAGGAGCTAAAAAACAGACTAAGGACAATGTAGGCCCCCTCCGGAAACTTTCAGGAGAACTGGCTACACAGGACTTGGAGAAGGCTGAGGTTCTGAATGGCTTCTTTGCCTCGGTCTTCACTGGCAAAGGCTCTGACTGCAGCACCCAAGTCTTGGAAGGTGGACGCAGGGACTGTGAAAACCTAGACCTTGGGCCCACTGTACGAGAGGATCTGGTTTGAGACCATCTTAAGAACCTGAATGTACACAAGTCCATGGGACCTGATGAAATCCATCCGTGGGTCCTGAAGGAGCTGGCGAATGAAGTTGCAAAGCCACTGGCCATCATATTCAAAAAATCATGGCAGACAGGTGAAGTTCCCGACAACTGGAAAAAGGGAAATATAACCCCCATTTTCAAGAAGGGGAAAACGGATGACCCAGGGAATTACAGACCAGTCAGTCTCATCTCTGTGCCTGGCAAAATCTGGGAGCAGATTCTCTTGGAAGGCATGCTAAGGCACATGAAAAACAACACGGTGCTTGGTGACAGCCGGCATGGCTTCACTAAGGGGAAATCCTGCCTGACCAATCTGGTGCTCTTCTATGACGGGGCTATGGAACTGATGGACAAAGGTAGAGCAGTTGATGTCATCTACCTGCACTTGTGCAAAGCGTTCAACACTGTCTCACATGATATCCTTGTCTCTACATTAGAGAGACATCAATTTGATAGGTGGACCACTCAGTGGATAAAGAACTGGCTGGATGGTCGCATGCGAAGAGTTGTGGTCAATGGCTCAATGTCTGGCTGGAGACCAGTAACAAGTGGTGTCCCTCAGGGATCGGTGTTGGGACCAGTCTTGTTTAATATCTTTGTTGCTGACATGGACAATGGAATTGAGTGTGCCCTCAGCAGGTTTGCCGATGACACCAAGCTGTGTGGTTCTGTTGATACACTAGAGGGAAGGAATGCCATCCAGAGGGACCTTGACACGCTTGTGAGGTGGGCTGATGCCAACCTCATGAAGTTTAACCATGCCAAGTGCAAGGTCCTACACCTGGGTTGGAGCAATCCCAGGCACAGCTACAGGTTGGGCAGAAAGGAAATTCATGGTAGTCCTGAGGAGAAGGACTTGGGGGTGTTAGTCAATGAGAAAATGAACATGAGCCAACAGTGTGCACTCACAGCCCAGAAAGCCAACTGTACCCTGGGCTGCATCAAGAGTAGCGTGACCAGTAGGTCAAAGGAGGTGATCCTGCCCCTCTACTCTGCTCTCATGAGACCTCACTTGCAGTATTGTGTTCAGTTCTGGTGTCCTCAACATAAAAAGGACATGGTACTGTTAGAACAAGTCCAGAGGAGGCCACGAGGGTGATCAGGGGACTGGAGCACCTCCCATGTGAAGACAGGCTGAGAAAGTTGCGGCTGTTCAGCCTGGAGAAGGTTGCATGGAGACCTCATAGCAGTCTTCCAGTATCTGAAGGGGACCTACAGGGATGCTGGGGAGGGACTATTCATTAGGGACTGTAGTGATAGGACAAGGGGTAACGGGTTGAAACTTAAATAGCAGAGGTTTAGACTGGATATAAGGAAGAAATTCTTTACTGTTAGGGTGGTGAGGTACTGGAATGTGTTGCTCAGTGAGGTTGTGAATGCTCCATTCCTGTCAGTGTTCAAGACCAGGTTGGATGAAGCCTTGGGTGACATGGTTTAGTGTGAGGTGTCCCTGCCCATGGCAGTGGGGTTGGAACTAGATGATCTTGAGGTCCTTTCCAATCCTAACTATTCTATGATTCTATATTTTCTGAATTCAATGGGCCCACCTCTACTCTGATTAGCATACAAAGTTCTATCACTTGTGTATATGAATCCACAACAAAAATTATAGTATGGGAACAAGAACATGGTGTACAACAGATGCAAGAGTGGCAAAGGTAGAGACTAAACTAGCATGGAATGAGCAAGGACCTGGTTATCTGTCTTTGTCACAGAAAAATAAACAGCAACACAGATTAAAATCTTAAAATGAAACCTGTGATTGAGTCCTTTGGTGAAAACAAAGCAAGAACTCTATGTGTGTGCTCTTCACCATAAAGAGGAACAAACCCCACAGTTGACAGCTTAATAGGAACCTGAAACAAAAGCATACAACACTTCATACACTCTTGCTAAAACAACAAAAGTAAAACACACAAAGATTGTTTAGCAAGGTAAGCATGACAAATGTTAAAACCAGAGTGCTTAGTAAGTTAACGGTAAAGGACATGCATCAGATCCCATCCCTCACTTTAGACATTTCTTCCTAAAGACAGACTAGATTATAAAGAGCTCTGGCTCCCAAGCTCTTGCAGTTAGCTACAGTAATTTATACTGTTACAGCTCGTTGCTGTCAGCAGTTTGCACTTATGTGCACAACCAAAATAAGTTGCGCAAAAAGCCAGCAGTATCTCCACTTCAACTGTCCCAGCTATGCAAGCTGTCAAAGCCAACAGGAGAATGAAAAAGTCAGTCAAACACAGAAACAAACTGCCACAGCAAAACTGCTGTTTGTTAATACCACCCCTAATTTGGTGTTTTGGGAAGGCTGGATTCAGAAGGGTTTTCTTCCCTTAAAACACACACGTTTTAGATATCCCAAAATTGTCTGCTTGATTTCTCCTCAGGAACAACATGAGAAGGGCCAAATCAATCCATCTTTCAGGAGTTTCTTTGTGGAAATGCATTCTGATATTTAAATTCACATGTTTTTCTATGTATAATTAACGCATAAAGACTAGACAGACATTGATGGTGTGGTAAATAAACTTGCTTACTCAGTTTAAGAAGGTTATGACATGCTATGCCACAAACTAGGATGTCAGTAACAAGTATTTAGGCATACAGCACCTGCAGAAATGCAGGAAAGGACTCAAGACTCTGCTTCTGCCATGGAATCTGCAGCAGCGACTTTTTTCCACAGAGACTCCTCTCAGGTCACTTTTCATTAATGCTATACAGCATTCTAGTGTAAGAGTTCTAACAGAAATGCTCATTTTGACAAAACCAGCATTGATCGACTCATCACACAAGGGGTAAGTGTTTAAAAGTGTCACAGAATATTTCAGATAAAAAGAAGAGAATCATTTCTGAAATTAGTGAAACTTGCTGATCAAGAACTGAATTTAACCATGAAGAACACTGAAGCACTGATATACAACAACAGCCAGTTAGCTTCAGTAAATCATGAACTCCTTAGTTCACAACAGATTTTTGTGACTTTTAGGAAAGAACGACTCATTAGTTGAAAAGTGTTTTGGCTTTTTCTGGTGGTGATGGTGTTGCTTTTTTGTTTGGTTTTTTTTTCTTAATGCACACAGATCCATTGCCTAGAAGCAGCGAATAGTCACTGATACAATGTGGCAGATTAAGTGCCCAGATTTAATTACAGAATTTAAGATTTAATTACAGAATGAAAAAAGGTATAGCTTAACATAAACAGAAATTCGTAAAATATAAGAGCTTTGCTAAAATAATTATGTCATTCAATAGTTATGGACTGGATATTTTAAATCTTTTAAATCTACAAGTATATCAAGAAAACTGGGAGTAAGGTATTGGCTGGTTCTTACTTTGCCGTGGGCTGGCAGCGACAAGTATTCAGGACAGTTTGGACTTGCAGACCGAAGGTTAGACAAGTACTTGTCTCCTGAGATCTTCAAGTCCTCATGACTGGAGTTGATCAATATATCCACAGGGAATGACACCCTCTTGAGAAATAAACAAGATTATTACTGTAGGTAGTTTGAGAAATATGATGCACATTTTATCACATTTCTCTCTACTAATTTCTAGAGCCCTTTATATCCAAACCAGAAAGGAGAAACACTCCAAGCATTTAATTAGAATACCCTGTCTGTAAAACAAACAAGCAAACAAGAAAACCAAACCCTGAACCCAACCAGTATTTCTAAGCAGAAAATTGTTTAGTCCATAGATTCCCCCAGATCCAAATACAGCAGCCTTCCAACATACAAATCCTATTTGCAGCACACCTACAGTAGATCACATGCTCTCTTGAGGTGGCAGGCCAAGTTATTTCCCTCCCAGCTGATATTAGGCAATAAGTGTCCAGTCAAATAAACGGCATGAAATGTCACAAAAAAAGAAGTTAATTTATTTTGGAGATTGCATTTAAATCCATCTCTGAAGAAGCCACAGCAAAGTTCAGAACTTTTCTTAACAACTCGCCAGTCAGTGTGCCTACCAGCTGTTTGTTTCAAAAAGCATGTAAACCATGAAAAGATGATACAAGCTTGTTAAAGCAAGAGACAACAGTAGACTAAATAGACACTTCAAGGAAGAGAGAGGACAAACTAAAGCACTGAAGATCAACCATAGTGGCAACAGCTCCTTTGAAAGCTCTTGGATTCAAATTTTCATTGTCAAAGAGGTATACAAATTAAGATGGACAAGAGCTCCTGGAATCCACTGCGTGCTCTTCAGCTAAGGCTTTTCCAGGTCGATAAAACTACACACAAAACTACACACAAAACTACACACAAAACTACACACAAAACTACACACAAAACTACACACAAAACTACACACAAAACTACACACAAAACTACACACAAAACTACACACAAAACTACACACAAAACTACACACAAAACTACACACAAAACTACACACAAAACTACACACAAAACTACACACAAAACTACACACAAAACTACACACAAAACTACACACAAAACTACACACAAAACTACACACAAAACTACACACAAAACTACACACAAAACTACTATACACTAGACCCCTCAGCTTCTTTTAAACTACAAGCATAAAGTACCACAAGACCATGTTCTGGAGGAACACAGGGATCTCTGTATCTGCATAAGCTTCCAGGAACTCATAACCCAACTCTTAAAATGGCAAAGCTTTCCATAGGGTATCTAGAGTTTCTAGTTTCCCCTACAGAGTCTTTATTTTTTTTAATATTAAATATTAATTCCAACGTTTAGGGGGTTATTTCTTTATGTCCAGTCCCTCCTCCTTTAATACACCAGTGCTCTACTCACACAGGTAAATCAAATGCAAATGAACATTTTATTTTGACTAACCCAGTAACAGTTAAAAAGTCTGCATCTAAAAATCATTTTGACAGCAATAATATATTACTGCTAAGGTACTTGAACAGCTGAGGAAGCTCCTTCTACAGAAGTGGGGTTTTCTTTTTGTTAAAATATAAAAACTTGGACATGACTTCCCTGAAATTTACAACTGTTAGTTTCATTGCTTTTGCTAATAAAGACACTACTGCTTTCCACGTATGTTTAGACATACATTCCCTGCAGCCATTTCTTCTCAAATTCAGCTCATTCCTTCCTCTTATCTGACACACATTCCACACAGCCATTTTCTTTTGAATTCAGCTCATTCCTCTCCCTTACATTACTTTGATTTCCTCTTGCCTTCCCCTCCAGTCTCTCACATTCCTTCTGTTATTGCTTATCTTTTTCAGATATGCTTAGCCACATCTCTTAATGTTCCACTTGTTTCTTCCCACCTTCTGGATGCTGCCCTTGCTAACAGGGCAGAAGCAGGCAAGAGACACCTGATACCAGCCAGCTCCATTTGCTTGTCCAGCTTGCAAGCAAAGGGACATCAGGAGCCAAAAGTGAAGCACGGATGTCTTCAAATCCAGCAACAATGCACAGCAGCCAGAGGACCTGCTGCCAGGAAGAAATTCATCGAGTGCTGGCCTACTTACCTCGAGCAGATAGGTTTTATCCACCCATTTATAGTTCTGAAACAAAACAGCTACACTGTAGTAGATGTAAATGGACTAGCCTGATAAAAACATGTCGCAAGAGGCACAGTAAGAGGTAAAGCATGATGTTACATGTCACTGCTTCTACAAGAAGGTGAGGCTTTAGCATCCATTTAGCTGCAACAGACCACGTAAATTCTGATTTAACGGAATACAGACACATGAAAAACATTAAGTTTTTTTTTCTGTTTGCTGGCAGAAAGGGGAAAGACCCATCCACTACTAAAGAAATTCCTAAGCACTTGGATAACTGAAAATACCAGGCAAATTGAGCTGAGCTTTTGTTATTACATGACAAGCCACAGGCTATAACTAGAAGCCTAGGTAATAATTCCTGACATTTTTTTGGAATAAAATAATGTAGGACCAGAGCAGAAAAGATGCAAAAGTTCAGTAGATTATCTGAGTTCCATCCACTGCACCATTACGAAAATAAAAGCATCAACCTTATCTTTGCTTTATAAGCAAAACAGAACACCCAAACACAACGTCTATTTTGCTAATTAAGAAATTCTTTGAATTACCCTCAAAAATCAAAGTTCTCCTGTTTAGCTGTTTGAGTTACTCACCACTTTCATACAGCATACTTCGATTTTATCCACTCCCAACTCACTTCTATTAGCTACTTTTGACTTTTCATCTTATAGCATTTACAGAGCGGTTTACATAAGAAAAAAAAAAAAGCAAAACCAAAACACAATACAGATCAAGACTGAACCAAAAAATCTACTCAGCATCCCTCCTAATATCATAATTTGTACCATGCAGCAGACTAGTGACAAAGTATGTAAAATTACAAGCTCTCAAGCACTTGCATGACACAATTTGACTCAGTGTTGATAAGATCAGAAATATTTCACATGTAATCTCACTAGATCCCCGAAGAAATTATGAACATTACACGAAGTTATCAAGTTACATTAAAAGCATTAAACAGGTGATGACAAGAAAATGTTACATGCCAATCTACAGCCAAGCATTAAGGAAGTAATTCAACAGCCCAAAATGCAATCATCATTTTGAAAGGCAAAGTAACCTACCAAAGACAAACCAAATGGCTTTCAATAGCAATGAATTAATACATTTTCCTCACAAAATCACAACTGTTTTATCAGTATCTTTAAAGTAAAAAAATACAGATGTTCCCACATCCAGCCAGTGCCATATAATACAGGAGAGAAAAAGAAAAAAGGAGAATACAGGTTTTCAGTTTTTCTTGACAAGAGCATTTGTCTCTGCAGGAACAACACAAGTCTCTGCCACAGTTACTCATGCCTTTTGTTGCTCTAAGCCTCCATGCATTGCACAACTGTAAAACTGTCAGGTCAAATCCTTGTCACACACCCTGGGATTTTGCTCTGCTCATGAGGTACCACTCCAATTGGTTAGCACGGTCAGGTTGACCGAGTGCATGTGATGTAGCCTTAAGCAACCAAAGTCACCATGACTGTTTCTACAGAAGGCACTGGCGTGTGTTTGAAGAGGGGGAGTAAATCTATTTTATAGTTTAAATGAGGCAAAGTATACTTTTCATATTTCAAGTGAAAGAAAATAAATCTTACACTCTTCATAACCATATAATTTCACATAGTAGTATTAAAGATCATATGTATTAAACTCACATATGCAACATTTGCTTTAATGAGGAATCATATGATTTTCCCTCTTGTCAGCATTGTGCAAACTACTATGCAAAAAAAGGCACATCTTTTTTAGGAACAGCTGCAGTACCAGAGGTTAACAGACAACAATTCAAGGAACACCAACAAACCCCACATTTAACAGGATGAGTGAACACGTTCCTGTGCAACTGAGGCAGCTCCTTATTCATGAAATCTTTATTACCACAAGCATTAAGGTTAAAAAGCCCCTAAACAATTAAATTTAGAGTAAGCGTGCAATGTTGAAAATTGATTTAATTACAAATTATAGCTGCAACCCCTATTTCATCTTAGAAGTGCATGAAGGAGAGATGCACAATACGTTCAGCTTCCAGCCCACACTTGGATTTCAGCAGAAATCAAGATATCTCTTCATCCCCTTGCAGACCCACAATACTGAGTGCCATGAAATAGCAGAAAGAAAAGAAGCCAAGGCTATGTTGTTTCTTACACCATTTCAGAGGGCTTAAATACATCTTAAAACTCCTTCTAGGTGCCTTTATCTTATGGAAACTGAAGTCTAAGCTGCCAACCAAGGATTTAGAGCAATCAAGATGAATTTCCAGCTCTAGCACAGATGTCACGTGACTAATGTGCCCAAACTCATCTACAAAACACTAATAATTATTCCAGAGACACTAGTATGAAAAATACTTCATAGAGATTTTGATACTTGAGCACAAGTTGTAATAAAACTTGACCAGTACTGGAATAGATGAAGACTTACACAGCACAGCCTCACTGCAATGGTAATTTTCCTTTAAAAAAAAAAAGAATCACAAACAACCCACCAAGGACTTTTCAACCTAGAATAACTGTGACAGATAAACATGCCTGGCATAACAAATACATGCAAAACTAAATCAGGTGAGCAATCTTCAGATTGCATTTAACAATAAATAGCAATAATTTAAGTATTCAGGGTTTGAGGGTTTTTTTTTATTTTTGGTTGGTTTGTTTTGGTTTTTGTTTGGCTAGGGGTTTTGTTTGGGTTTTTGTTGGGTGATTTTGGGTGGGGTTTTTTTGTGTGTGGTTTGTTTTGTGGTTTTGTTTGGGTTTTCTTATTTTTTTCTTACTATAATTTGAAGTTTAGAGACCAGACACTGGGTTGTTCAAACTACGATCTTCAGAACTCTTCTGCTAAACCAGGACAATCAATCCAGGCCCAGCCTGGAAGATGGCAGCTCACAGAACTCCTAAATGATTGTCATGTATTCATGAATCATCATGACCAAGTTCTATTTCAAAAGTATAATCCTACCATGATCTCCCTTACTAGCTATAAGCTACATCTGGGGTAGCATCATGAGACAATCACATGAATTAAATATATATCCCTTGTACACACTAGCTGCTGATGTTCCAGAGGAAATAAAGCCAGGACTGCAGAAGTGCCAAACCACACTCCAGAATCAGATCTAATGATGCACCATACCAGCTCCTCAATCAGAGCTGCAGGAACATAACTTCCTTTTTTCTAGATTAGTTTAGCACCTTGCAATGTCCAATTGCTGGTTTACTGAAACCTGTGAAACTACATAAAAGTTGGAAGTAGTATTTTCAGTCTTCTATCCTCAACTACAAGAAAAGCATCACATCTGCTACTTCTAAAATTGTTAAATTCTACAAGCAGTAATTCTATTAACAGCAGATTACATAAATGTTTCTTTGCTTGGACTACCAGCTGTCCTATACGTAACACATTTTCATTGCTTTTGTTTCTTTTTTTATTCACAAATACATTAAATTGGGAGGGGTTGTTTTTGTTTTATCTTGTTTGTATCCAAACATAATCTGAAACATTTAAGTAAGTAAAAAGGTTGCTCATCCCTCTCCAGTACAGAAATTAACAAATTTTAAACCTATGCTAATATACATATAGAAAGTACCATCAGACTTACTATGAGCTTTTTAGGTTGAAATACATAAAGAAAACCTGACCCATAATTATATATACAGACCACTACTGTGGTCTAAAATACAGCTTTTATGTTTTATGAATATCCCCAATTCTTAAAATTCATTTTAATTTGCAATATAATGTATGTCTGCTGCAGGAACAGAAAGGCATTTTACGAAAGGGAAGTTATTTTTCTAAATAATAAGAGTATATATTAATGTTTCTTGAAGGCTTGAGAAAGCAACAGTAATATACTATTTGATCAACTCTAACTGTTCTTTCACAATTCATAGAATCATAGAATAGTTAGGGTTGGAAAGGACCTCAAGATCATCTAGTTCCAACCCCCCTGCCATGGGCAGGGACACCTCACACTATTCTATGATTCTCTATCACCCAAGGCTTCATCCAACCTGGTCTTGAACACTGCCAGGGATGGAGCATTCACAACCTCCCCGGGCAACCCATTCCAGTACCTCACCACCCTAACAGTAAAGAAAAAAAGTGTAAACCTCTGCTGTTTAAGTTTCAACCCGTTACCCCTTGTCCTGTCACTACAGTCTCTAATGAAGAGTCCCTCACCAGCATTCCTGTAGGCCCCCTTCAGATACTGGAAGGCTGCTATGAGGTCTCCACGCAGCCTTCTCTTCTCCAGGCTGAACAGCCCCAACTTTCTCAGCCTGTCATGGGAGATTTTCTTTGGTTTAAAAGCTTGGGTTTGTAAACTCCTAACTAGTCTTCAAACTATTACCTACACCATCCCACTAAGGCATATAAGTAAGATTTCCCTTCAGTCTGACTTTTGCTCACACTTTTAAAGAATATAGACATACACATCTTAAAAAGAAAAGGAGCATAGGATCCCAAATAACATCTACTCTTACCCTAATAAAATCCTAAATAGAAAGTTCTTATGGAAACACAGGACAGTGATCTAAAAATTGTTGTAAACATCCACCAAGGGTTCTGCATTAATATGCCAACCACATTATCCATAATCTACATGAAGCAGCTTATGCAGCTCCGATTTTCTGTCAGAGACACAAATCAAAGCTGTCAATTTGAATGCAAATAAACAAACAAAAAATAATCAATCCTTTCCATTCATTAATTATCCACCCTAATTTAACTTTAGCTGTACAACACAATTATGAAATTTACATAAAGGATCAAACTCCCCAGTCCTAATATGAAACATAACTACTGTGGAGATCAGCAAGAATTATGGTAGGTGTTGAACTAAACAGTAAGTAGTGAATGGCTTTGTTTATGCTTTAGTTGTATTTGCTACATCAGTGGTGTTGTTTTACTGACTTGTTAAACGAACTCAGTTTGAGCTGTTGAGACCCAATATAATGGTAGTGGTATCTGTGCAAATGCTTAATTGACTAATTCTCATCTGTATGTTCTGTACAGAGGAAGAATGTTGGCATTCCTTTTCTTTAATGAATTAATTTATTAATACCTAATCTGTCTAACTAGACTTCAGAGTACATAATGTTTGTGTTACTTTTATTCCAGTTGTGTAGTGTTTTTAGGAGGAAAAAGAATAATCATACCAGCACAGAAAATAGCCTGAAGACCTTATCTCCTTTAATACGTGTATTGTTCTGGTTTGTGATTGTCAGAAGACAGTTTCATAATGAAGTGTCTTAAGTGATATGGTTTAGTGTGAGGTGTCCCTGCCCATGGCAGGGGGGTTGGAACTAGATGATCTTAAGGTCCTTTCCAACCCTAACTATTCTATGATTCTATGGTAGAAAGGCCTGTGTACTGACTTCAAACAATCTCCAGTTGAATGAAACATGTAACAGGAAAGTGTCCTCCACATTAAAAAAGTGTTTGCACATTATTAAATGCAAGTACAAGCCAAACCACTAAAGAGTGCTTTTAATCAACTGGTTAGATTTGCAGAAAACAATCTCTATTAACAACTACAAACCTATGTCTTTAATGAAAACAGAACAAAAAAATAGCCAGTTACAAAAACTCATGTGATAGAGTAGTATTAGAAAGACACATTATGCAATCTCACTCTCAAACCCACATTAGGTAAGTAAGGTTGTTAAGCATATACGTGATTATATATATTACATACACCAGTGTATCACCACTAACATTTTGCTCAAGTGATTAAAACTATGTATTTGATTAGATAGCCTATTTAAAGGCCAAGTTCTTAGGTATACAAACTACTAACATGTTATTTAGATTTTTCCTACAGTCTCACATTTTAATGATATTATAACCTGTTTTCTTGAAGAGCACTTTCTCCAGTAGAGAGTTTTGGGAAATTAATGACAAGCATTTCTTATAAGGAAAGCATACTATAGCTTTACTAAATTAAAATTTTGTATTTGAGACCACTCAAAATAGCCACAGTTAATAAATCTGGAGAAAAAAAAAAAAGGTTTTTCTTAAAGAATTCATGCCTTCTCTTTCAGCTTCTCAGATTCAATATCACGAAATTAAATCCATTCCAGTTGTGCTTGAGAGTAATTAACATCTAAAAGACAAATAGAATACTGTGATTACTTCTTCCTGGATCTGCCTCTTTGACATATATCTGATCTCTCCTACGCTCAGCACTCACTCTTCTAATACCCAATTTCTTCTATCTCCCTTTCATTACACAAGATAAAACTGTTTAGTCTTGAAAAATAACACAGATAAACCCCACACAGATACCCCAACAACCCACCCTTCCTGTCTGTTCACTGTTCTTTCTCCTTTCCATGCCTCAGCATTGAGAGCAGCTGGTTTGCAGTTCTCCAGCTTTATCCTCAGTTCCCTCCAGTTTTGCTCCTACACTTCATACCCCACAGCATCTGCTCTTAAAGATCTTAAAGGCCTTCTTGCAGCACAGCACTTGTAGTCCACACTCAGCCTCCCTCCTCAGGTGTCTGGCAAGCTGGCCACCTGGGACATAACCAGCCATGCTGGTCTTGCCCCTGCTCATCTTCTACAACTGCACCCCTAAGTCTGTCTCCTGCTTCTCCAGCCACCTCTTCAACAAGGTGACAAGAGATGCCCCCTCTCTGATTTTCTGCAGCTTCACTTCCCACTTGTATCAGCAGATCACCACCTACTCCCTCTTGGCACCCATGTTTCCTGGCAACTGGGTCAGTTTTCAAACCTCCATACCTTCCTCTAAAGTCATCCCTTCAGTTTGGAAGGGCCACCTCAAAAAGATCTAGTAAT
The DNA here is from genome assembly GCF_012275295.1 of Melopsittacus undulatus. Taxonomy (NCBI): domain Eukaryota; kingdom Metazoa; phylum Chordata; class Aves; order Psittaciformes; family Psittaculidae; genus Melopsittacus; species Melopsittacus undulatus. The sequence goes on along the minus strand of NC_047557.1, from coordinate 26,380,817 downwards.
TTCTGACATAAGAACAATAAAGCAAGCTTTTCTATGGTTAGACAGATGGTGGACTATCTAAACAGTGAGGCTGGCATTGTGACACATTAGCACAGACTAATGAATTAGTGCTCATCAGCCAAACAACAGCAACTCTCTTTATGGCTGCTTCGGGAATTTCCACATGCACATTCAAATGTGATGGTGACCATGGTTACAAATGGTGAGTAGATCATTAAATTTTGCAATCATACCCTCCATACCCAAGGAGTTCTTAACACAGTTGCCCGAGTTACAACTATGCCGCATGAAATCTGTGGATGTCATGGCTTTCAGCAGAGGAGCTGCAGGAAGTTCAAGAGTTAAGTAGCATTCAAGCTGGTTTTTACTTGTTAAAAATACCATTTGCAGCAGCAGACCTCTAACTAAGAAAGTAGCAGTTGCCTTGGCTTTGTGGGGGATTCAAATAAAAATGCAGAAAGAGGGATGTAAACCAACACGGGATCTTCCCAGGAGTAGGAGGAAGTCACAGAGCTGAAGCTGGGAAAACAAATAAAGAAGACTGCAACAACAGATGCCTGGCACTCAACCCTAATGCTTGCAGACCATCAGGCACACAGAACTGAGAAGTTTCAGAATCTGACTATATGGCCCTACAGCCCATTTACAATAGCTTGAAGATCAGAATCCTGAAATCAGCACTACATTAAGTATAATGTATTTGGAGCAGTAAGAATTTAAAGAATTCTTTACAGTAAGAACTTCATCTTACTGTAGATTAAGAAGTGCTTTTTTTTCCAAAAAGGGACTAAGCAGCTTTCTCCAGCTTCCTCATCTAGTTCCAGTATCTTGAAGATATTAAGATAATCTTCAGAAGATGACAAAAATGAATTCTGAATTTTACCTGTTATTTGCAATCAGGAGTTCTACAGTAGCAACTTCTTTCACCTACACACAGCTGAAGGCTTGACGATGTACAACCAAATTATGAACTTCCCAGGCAATGCAGTTTGTGGACTTATGAACACAAGCTGGGATCAAAGAACATCAGAGGAGTAAGGTATACAGGTAACCACAAATACCTTTACCTCACATTTCTTAAGGGAAAGGTAGGGTGAAAGATGACAAGAACACCACAGACATCAAAAACACTGTTCAAAGTAATTAGGGCTTTCAGACACCATCCTTGGGCCACAGACATGATGAAGAAGTCATTACTGAGTGTCAGTCTGAGCCCAGTCACTTTGTGAAGAGATATTTCAAGCTACCATCCCAGTCCCAAAAATACAGTAGGTAGGTGTAAGTATTTCTGTATGTCTATGCAAAACAGCACCACTACTTCCTTACCTTTACAAAGGCCACACAGACAGACTACCCCAATCTAGCTCACAACTGGACTCAGCAGTATGTTTGTCTTCCTCATCCTATCTTCAAAAGGATAGAAAAAAGGCACATGTGAACTAAAACTGCAAAACTGGAAGTAAGCTCCATCCTCTGACAAAAAAGCATTTAAGAAACACAAATTCAAACTTAGCATCAAGACCACCAAGAAGCTAGGAAAATGTTTGGCATCTTGTAGGCTATTCCTGCTAGAAGAAGAAAGCAGGTATCAAGGTCTGGTATTTCTTGTTTATGTAGAAATCCTGTTCGCAAAAGAAAGGAAGAATAAAACATCAAAAGAGTATTTCATTGCTCAGAGCCCCCAAGAATTTGTTCAGACATCAGATGACTTACATCCCTCTTCTCTAAGCTTTCCAATAGGATCACAGCATAAGAGGCAGCTCAGAGCACACCACCTTCCCCACTCACTGTTCAAACTTACTCCTGTCAGAACCAATACTCAGCAAAATCCTTAATAGACAGCCCATTCCTGAGCAGTTCTGCATTTGCCTTTGCCTCCAGCAGTTTTGTACTTGCAGATGGTTCATTGTTTCCCACAGCTGTCTGCATATAGCCACTGCTGGTTTAGTTCAACCTTTCCCAGGTGCATTACGAAAAAGCCCCAAACATTTGGTAGCATGCATTCACTAGCTATCAATAAACATGTTACTACAGGTCTGAAGTTCTATGTCTGAGAATATTAAGAATGTCTCTAGTAGTGGAAAGGAATTCACACAAACACCTCCCTGGTGTCATCCTGTCCTTGTAGCCATCATCAACCACCTTGACAACCTTCGAAGACCACCTTACACATTTCTGTAAATACACCACATCTCCCTTGCTTCTCACTGTAATATGTATATAATATGCAAAGTGCAGACTTCTAAGCTACACCTCCAAGTACCTAAGCTATCCTATTACAGATGTACTTGATTTTTTTTTAGAAGTGCATTAAAAGCTTCAATAACTAATCTTTTCCAGAAAGACAGACATTACTTGCATGTTAGGAGTGGGTTTAGAAAAAAGATAAGCAAGTCATACCTCTGGACAGATTACCATACCATACTGTAAAAAAAAACCTGGAACAGTATTAACATTGCCAGTTAGTTCTATTAGCCCTAAATCAGTGTTCAGCTTTAAGCCTCAGTTGCAAACATCAGGTTGTTTTCTCCTATTTCTTCATAACTCTGTTCTGCAGCTTCAGAGTAAAGGTTGACAACGAACTCCCACTGCTGCAAAGATTTCAAAAGAAATACTCCAATATTTTAACACCCTTTTGTCTGTGCTGCATTGTAATAACATTTACATTATTGTTAACATTCCCAACTATTTTATCATTATCAACTCACAAACCATTCAAATTCCCCAAAGTTATGTCTATTGTTGGCTAATTCTACAACAGCTGTGACAAACATTATCCAAGCTAGAAAGCCTTTACAGTTGCAGGATTTGCTACCTGCAGAAGAGCTAAATAAAACATTGGTCTTTTAGCAATACATTTGCTAACCTGAACACGTTTCTTACTTCTAGAGTTGGTGTATTGGAAGTACAATACAAGTTCACTGATGACACTAAATTGGGAAGAGTGGCTGACACACCAGAAACCTGTGTTGCCATTCAGCGAGACCCGGACAGGCTGGAGAGTTGGGCAGGGAAAAACTTGATGAAATTCAACAAGAGCAAGTGTAGAGTCTTGCATCTGGGGAAGAACAACCCCATGTACCAGTACAGGTTGGGAGTTGACCTGCTGGAAAGGAGTGAAGGGGAAAGGGACCTGGGGGTCCTGGTGGATGGGAGGATGACCATGAGCCAGCAATGTGCCCTTGTGGCCAAGAAGGCCAATGGCATCCTAGGGTGCATTAGAAAGGGTGTGGTTAGTAGGGCAAGAGAGGTTCTCCTCCCCCTCTACTCTGCCTTGGTAAGGCCACATCTGGAATATTGCATCCAGTTCTGGGCCCCTCAGTTCAAGAAGGACAGGGAATTGCTTGAAAGAGTCCAGCACAGAGCCACAAAGATGATGAAGGGAGTGGAACACCTCCCTTATGAGGAGAGGCTGAGGGAGCTGGGTCTCTTTAACTTGGAGGAGACTGAGGGGTGACCTCATCAGTGTTTACAAATATGTGAAGGGTGGGTGTCAGGATGATGGAGCTAGGCTTTTTTCAGTGATATCCAGTGACAGAACAAGGGGCAATGGGTGTAAACTGGAGCATAGGAGGTTCCATGTCAACATCAGGAAGAACTTCTTTACTGTAAGAGTGACAGAGCACTGGAACAGGTTGCTCAAGGGGGTTGTGGAGTCTCCTACGTTGGAGATATTCAAGGCCCACCTGGACAAGTTCCTGTGTGATGTACTCTAGGTTATCCTGCTCTTGCAGGGGGGTTGGACTAGATGATCTTTTGAGGTCCCTTCCAACCCTCGGGATTCTGTGATTCTGTGTATAAAGTCAGTTAGGGTTAATGCAACATTCCATACAATTCAAAGCTTATTAGTACTCGGTGCTTGGGAAAAGCTGGTGCAGCAGCAGGCTCACAACCACTGCTATACCCTTCAGGACTGCCTCAGCGGCTAAAGATTAGAGAGAGACCACATCTTTTCCAATTATTTGTTCTCTTCAATGATCCATAGAATTAAAGAAACCTATCTAATCAACTTACTTGTTTTGATGAAGCCTAGAAGAAAGGGTAACAATGAATTCAACTCATCCTGGCCCATAGACAATCTATAACCACAACCAGAAGGTTAAATGCACTGTAAATACGCAGGTTCCCTGTTCTACAGTTTATAATAAGCTCATGTTACCTTAAAACAAAACAAAGTATAGGACCAAGAGAGGAACACCTAAGATTTGAAAATTAATAAAAAAGCCTAAAATGTTACTTTGAATAGCTTACACACAGTTCAGTACACAATTCAGACAAATGCATCTTCCTAGATTTTCAATCCAAAGAATCATTTAGTACATACACACATATATTTAAAACACTAGTGAGTTTTTCAGTTAACTTTGAAAACAAAGAAAGTGACATTAATCCTGACTATTCTCACTAATTTTAGTGAAATTTTAGGGAAGATTTGAAAGCTCATCATTCTTTTGGAACAGGGTTCTTTCACATATTTTAGGGATATTTAAAAACTTACTTGAAATCACAGGCTCACTGGAGAACACCAATTAAGTATATATAAATATACACTGTCACATTCTATTGTTCAAAAATTAAAAGTCAGCAGAAGCAGACAAAAAAAAAATCAAAAAATGCAGAAATGCCAGAGCAGATCTAACAAGACATTGCACATGCCATTTCAGTCATATTTAAAACAACATAGTAGAGGGAACACATTAAAACAGGATTTTCCACTCAGGACTGCAGCAGCAGAAAGCAAAAGTTTGAGAGAAGGGGTGAATTTTGTTTGACCAATTTTTTTTTTTCCAAAACCTGTTTCTATTGTATGAAAAAGGTTTTTTTGTTTCTAAACAATCTATGAAATGATTACCCAAGAGACATTCAATAATGAAAGTAGTTCCAAAGAAATCACACACCTCTAACACTGTTGCCCCAAAATTTACACTTCACAAATCAAAGGATGATTATGGCTGTCTAGAATATATAGCTGGTACAATTTAATGACAAGGTTACTGTCTTGCAAGGCCTGAGGAAGGTATTTATCTGTTTAGGAAATGAGGAACTAGTAACTTGAATAGAGACATATTTCAGGAATAGCAATGTGAAAATAAGTCTAAGCATGCATTATTTCAGCTCTAATGTCATGTTTTTATTTGAAGTTTAGAGTCATAACTGGTAACACCTTTAAATGGTTACTACTACTAGGTATTCACTGATTGGTAGGAGATGAGATTAATAACAATGCTAAGAATGTAAGCAAGGCTCTTTTACTCTGAAGAGTTTCTCTAACAGCCCCAATTTCAATGTTCTTTTCGTGATTTCTCATCAAACATATCCACCTTTCAGATTTAAACATGAAAACAAAAGCATCAATAAGTATCAGCCTTAACACTGAAGTGAATTTCCATCTTCCACTGGCAAAGGTTCTGCACTGCAATACGTATGCAGTTACCCATTACACACAGGTAGCTATTTAAGGTAACCTGCACAGATAGGATGTTTAAATAAGTAAGGAGAATTTAAAGTTCATTCTGAGTTATCTTTACAATTAAAAAAACAAACCCACACAAAACGACATGTTTTTGATTATTACAGTGAAGAGACTTTATCTACCCAAATATGCATACAGAAGAAATTATGAGTATTTTCCAAGTAAATTCTCAGAGTAATGCCTCTTTGTAAAGGAGCATGTTACAAAACACTCCAGAAAGACTTTGTACTGTGTGGCTTGATCACACAGTACTGGAGAAAGTATATTGGAAAAGTACAGAAGAATCCCATTTTAATTACATATCTTCCACAAGAGTAAGGAAAAGCATGTTTTGCCACAGAGCAAATGTGAAGCAAGATGTAAGGTAAGGGGCAGCAACACCCACCTCCTATAACAGAGTTCTTAGCAGCTTTTCATTCATAAAATAGTACTGAAATTGAGAAAACGATTGAGGTTTACAACACCTGAATCTTAACTTTTAAAGTATAAGCCATTCTCTGCCCCAATGCTTCCTTCCCCTCTATGAAATAGAAATGTTTTCTTAGTAGCCACCAGTAAGACAAGGAATGAGAAGTTCTTCAGTATCTAAGTCAATCAGAGGTAAATTTAACAAGAAATGTGCCAGTGTGGTTAAGAAAACAGAAAGAATATGCAGTATAGGAGGAGTCTGAAGGAGAAGTGAGACCATGATGAATCACCTACAGCAATCTTTTATAGGTCCTCCAGTGAGGCAGCACTGATTTTATTATACTGATCATGATGCCACAATATTTATTCCCCTTAAAATCTGGTGGGTTATATACCAGACTATGACCAGTGGTGCAGCCCAACAGACAAAAAAAAAAAAAAAAAAAAAAAAACAGCTGCACTTAAGCAGAATAGTGCCCTCCTTTCTCCTGCACACACACAGAAAAACTACTATCAGCTGGAGACTGTCTCCACACCACAGGCTAGTTTTCCAAATTTCTTACTATTAATACTGAAAACTTCACAGCTCAGAAGAGCTTAAAGATCACTCTTTAATGGTTTCCTCTGAATGGTACGTTAATATGCATATAAAACAAACGACATAGTATATTTTGGTTTCCATTGATGCTAGTAAAATCTTCTGCCCTAGGTCCCAGAGTAACCCACTTTCTCAGGCTGGAATTAACACTCCATAAGCAGGATAGTACTGCTACGTCAACAGATATCTTAGGCATGGTGTTTCCCCTTGTTTTAACAGGGAAGAAACAACCCCACCTCAAAATAAAATTCAAAATACCTCACACCCCACATACAGAAAAACAGAAGAGTATGCTTGTGTGACTGTGCATGTCCTCATTTATTTGCACATACTTGCATGCACAGAGCCATCTTGGAGGGGAGTACTGTAAGCACTGCAATAATCACTTTCATAGACATGCATAAAGATGTATGCATGTATATATATCTTTTCATACGTAGGTGGCTGTAACCTGTAAACTACAAAGCTAACAGTAGATGCCCCCACAAAAGACGGCTAGCCCTAGGCAACACAGAGTGGCCTGGACCAAAAACTCACACCTAACTTGATACCACTCTAACCCCAGGTGGACCCTGGGGAGGAGAGGCCAGGACAGACGAAGGGTAGCGGGCCCTCCCGAGGGAAGGCCGAGCAAGGGAGACCCCTGCCGCGGAAGCCTGCCCGGAGCCACCGCTTGACAGAGCCGCCCCTGCCTGCCTGCCTCCCCCCTCCCGCGGCTCGGCACCCGCCGCAGGCGCCCCGGCCCACCCACCTGCCTCCTGCTGGGCAGTGCGCCCCGCGCCCGCCCGGGCCTGCCGCCCTGCCCCCGGCCCCTGCAGCTGGGCTCCCAGTCACCCCGTCCGCCTGCCTCAGCAGGTTACCCCTCACACGGTGCCCCGCCTCACCTCAACCAGCCGGGCAGCCATACCGCGGCGGCCGGCAGCGAGCAGCTGGGGAGAATGAATGGGAGAGGAGAAGGAAGACAACGGCGAGGTGGTGTCCGGGCTCCCGAGCAGCCTTCGCGCCGCTCAACAGCTCATCACTCGCTTAGCTCGGCTCGGCTGCCCTCAGCCTGATATCATATCCCGCGGCGGGCGCCCCGCCCCTCCCCGTGACGCACGCCAGCCGCTACGCCTCGATTCGCCGCTGCTCTCTCTGCATAGCTCGTCATGGCAGCCATCGGACCCTCGTGCTATCGCTCTCCGACATGGCAAGGGGTGCGGTAACTGCACGGTCGCTCTCTGCGGATGGCTGTCGTGGGGTACCTGAATCATCGCTCCGCTCCGTGGCAGCTAGAGTGGGCCCGCGCTGTCACCGCTGACCACGGTGGCAGCCCTGGTGCCGGTTTCAGGATATCATAGCGTCGTAGAATGGTGTGGATTGGAAAGGACCTCAGAGATAATCCAGTTCCATCCCCCCTGCCATGGCCAGGGAAACTTTCCAGAAGACCAAGTTGCTCAAAGGCCTGTCCAACCTGTCCTTGAACACTGCGAGGGATGGGGCAGCCACTGCTTCTTTGGGCAACCTCTGTGAGTGTATCACCACCCTGACAGTCAAGAACTTTCTTTAATCTAATTTATAGCTATCTCCCCTCATCCAGTTTAAAGTCATTACCAGTTATCCCATCCCTACATGCCCTTGTAAAAAGTCTCCACATTTCTTGTAGGCTGCCTTTAGGTATTGGAAGCTACTCTAAGGTCTCCCCAGTGCCTTCTCCAAGTGTAACAAACCCAGTTCACTCAGCGTGTCTCCATAGCAGATGTGCTCCAGCTCTCTGATCATCTTCATGGCCCTCATCTGGACTCCAGCACATACATGTCCCTCCTTGTGTTGGGCCTCAGAGCGGGATGCAGCACTGCAAGTGAGGTCTCATGAGAGCAGAGTAGAGGGGCAGGGTCAACTCCTTTGAGCTGCTGGTTACCCACCTCTTGCTGCACCCTGCATACGTTGGCTTTCTGGACTGTGAGCGCACACTGCCTGTTTTTTTGTCAACCAAAAAGCTTTGAGCTTTTTGTCAACCAAGTCCTTCTCCTCAGGGCTGCTCTAAACCCAGTCTGTGCCCAGCCTGTATTTGTGCTTTGGATATCCCCAAACCAGGTGCAGGACCTTTCACTGGGCTTTGTTGAACTTTATGAGGTTTGACTGGCCCACCTCTCAAGCATGCCAAGGTCCCTCTGGATCCCGTCCCTTCTCTCCAGTGTGTCAACTGCACCACACAGCTTGGTGTTGTTTGCAAACTTGCTGAGGGTGCGCTCGATCCCACTGTCCATGTTACTAACAAAGATGGTGAATAGCACCGATCCCAACACTGATCCCTGAGGAACAGCACTTGTCACCAATCTCCACTTGGTCATTGGGTCATTGACCACAAATCTTACGAGTGCGACCACCCAGCCAATTCCTTATCCACTGAGTGGTCCATCTGTCAGATCCATGCCTCTCTAATTTAGAGACAAGGATATTGTGCAGGATAGTGTCAAATGCCTTGCACATCCAGGTACATGACATCAGTCACTCTTCCCTTATCCACACATGCTATATAGCCTGATCATAGAAGGGCACCAAATTTGTCAAGTATGATTTGCCCTTGGTGAAGCCATGTTGGCTGTCATCATTCACCCTCTTATTGTCCACATGCCTCTATATCATCCTTTGATCTGAGACAGGGAAGTAGTAGGTATATAGCTGTAGTGATATTGGTGGGAATGAGGAGGCTGGAACAAATTAGTGTCATTGCTCACATGGGGAACAGCAGTTGTTGCACAGACTTCCCAGTGCTCTCTGCCAAAGGCAGGTTTGTCACTCCAGAGCCAGGGGAGCAGGGATTCAGCATCTTAATAATGATGACATGTGTTGTGGTTTAAACCAAGTCCACACAGCTCGTTCACTCACTCCCCCCCTTGCTCCCCCAACTCCCGGAGAGTTAGGAAGGAGAATCCAAAGAATGTAGCCCCCACAGGTTGGGATAAGAACAGTTTAATAACTAAGGCATAACACAAATCACTACGGCTACTACTACTACAAATAATAATGATAAAGCCAATAACAAGTGAAGAGAATACAACACCTCACCAGCCACCGACCCATAACTCACCCCATCCTGCCCGACCAAGCACTGACCGATACCTCCTCCATCCCCCCAGAGCTCCAGCCCTTCCAAGTCTCTCCTGGTTACATCCTGGGCATGACGTGCTATGGTATGGAATACCTCTTTGGCTAGCCTGGGTCAGGTGTTCTGCCTCTCCTTCCTCCTAGCTTCCCCTCCTCCCTGGCAGAGCATGAGGCTCAGAAAAGGCCTTGGACAAACCAAACATTTGAGCAGTAACTCAAAACATACTTGCTATCAGCAACTGTTCTCAGCTCAAAAGTCAAAACACAGCAGTGCACCAGCTACCAAGAAGGAGAAAAATGACTGCTACTGCTCAAACCAGCACAACATGCATGTCTGAAATAATGTAACTTCGCTAAAACTATCAGATTACAAGCCATTTGGGAAGACAGCCTGAGCAGCACTTTTTAAATTCAGTGATTACCTTAGAAATCCATTTATGACCAAGCTTTGACAAAGGTCTGCTGTCTACAGAAAAGATGCAGGGGGACAGGGAATGGGGGTTGCAGTAACTTCATGCATTGTTTCTGCTGCTCCTTTCTCTTCACGCTCTTTCCCTGTTCCACTCTGGAGTCCCACCTGCAGGAGACAGATCTCCATGATCTTTTCCAGTGTGAGTACTTTCCACAGACTGCAGTTCTTCGTGAACTGTTTCAGCATAGGGTCCTCCACAGGCTATGGGTGGATTGTGTGCTTCACCATGGACCTCTGTGTGCTGCAGGGTGACAGCCTTCAGGTCTTAACCAAGGGCTGCAGGGCAATCTCTGCTCCAGCACCTGGAGCACTTACTCCCCTTCTTCATTGACCTTGGTGTCTGCAGAGCTGTTGCTCTCACATATTCTCATTTCTCTCTCTCTGCTGCTGTTGAGCAATAGTTTATTTATTGTTAGATACGTTATCACAGAGCCATTATCACCATCACTGTTTAGCTCAGCTTTCGCCATCTTTGGTCTGTCTTGGAGCCAACTAAAAGTGGCTGCACTTGACATGGGAGAAGCTTCTGGCATCTTGTCACAAAAGCTGTCTCTGCAGTCTCCCTGCTTCCGAAATCTTGCCAACAAAACCCAGTACATCCACCATTGCATGACAAAGTTTGTTTCTGTCTTCTTATATTGCTGTAGTAAAGACAGACACATCAACCTTTCTGGTCAGTTTATTCCACACGCAGAAGAATTTCTGTGTCATCAAAAATTTCATTACATAACAGTATGTAACAGAAACAACAGTTTCGAAGTTAACACTCCTTTTCAATTTCCAGTTTTATAGCCTGAAATCTCCCTTTTCCCTCTAAGTACTATATGAGTTTTGCTTTCCCTCTCTGAACTTTTTTTTGCCTAGCCTCTACTCCCTCAAAGACTCCATGTTTAGACTCCATGTTCTGTCTTCTGGTATGAAACCATTTTTGTGTAGTTATAGTAAGTTTTACTAGAAGGTGAATATTTTTGGATCATCTCGGGGTTATTTCATAAGTTTCTTTCACCTGCAGCTTCAATTTCTTGACAATCTTCTTGCTCTCCAAGTACGGAGTAGGCATTTTTAATAAACCAAAGGTGTTGTAAATAAACCAAATAGAAAGCTTTCTCTTTGTCATGGTTTAACCCCAGCCAGCAATTAAGTACCATGCAGATGCTCACTCACTCCCAGCCTCCCTCCTGGTGAGGTTTTGAGGAGAATCTGAAAAGGATAAAGCCCGCAGGCTGAGATAAGAATAGTTTAATAATAATAGTAATAATAAAATTATCATAATGGAGAGGAATAAATCCCGAGAAACACAGGTGATGCACAATACAATTGCTCACTACCTGCTGATCAACGACCAGTCCACCCCTGGGCAGCAGTCAATGCAGTGGCTTTTTGCCAGCTCCCGCCAGTTATATACTTGTCATGATGTTCTGTGGTATGGAATATGCCTTTGGCTAGTTCAGGTCAGGTTTCCTGCCTCTGCTCCTTCCCAGCTTCTTGTTCCCCTCCTCACTGGCAGAGCATGAGAGACTGAAAAGTCCTTGATCAGGGTATACACTACTTCACAAAATTGTCTCAATCAGTTTTGCAGAGGCTGGTGCATGGTAGGGGATGTGATATACCCACTCATTGCCATGCTCTTTGGCCCAAATATACATGAGGTTATTCCGAAAATTAGCCCAATTGTCTGATTGTTCTTTCTGGAGTGCCATGTCACTGTAAGACTTGTGTCTCAAGGCCCAGGATAGTGTTCCAGGCAGTGGCATGGGGCACAGCATATGTTTCTAGCCATCCAGTGGTTGCTTCCACCATGGTAAGCACATGGCATTTGCCTTGTGGTGTCAGTGGGAGAGTGATAAAGTCAATTTACCAGGCCTCCTCGTATTTGTACTTTAGCCATCGTCCTCCATACAGGAGAGGCTTTAACTGCTCAGTTGCACTTCATGTTTCACATTTATGGATAACCTGTGTGATTGTGTCCACTCCTTCCTCATGAACCCTATATGTTCATCATAAATCTATACGTTGCATCTCTTCCTTGATGGCCTGAAGTGTGATAGGTCCACTGAGCTATAAACAATTTGTCTTTATGTTGTCAATCCAAATCTAAAACAGTGGAAAGGTGAGAATAAAATATGGATAATTTCTCCTTATGTTGTTTTGAAGGGTCATAATACTATGATATATATGTGGAGATCTTCTGACCTCACGCAAATGGAACTGCATTATAAACCACCAACACAGACCTTCTCTTGTGCTGTGTTGATACTTGCAGTCAGATGTGTGATTACCACACAGGCAGACATATTAATGTGCATTAGTGTGCAGGTCTTTAACCACAACAGTGCTGCTATTCATAGCAAAAGGGCATTAATAATGCAGAGACCTGTAAGCGTGTTCAAAGAAGATGCCATGTGGAATTGTAGATGTAGAAAGTTCTCTAGGAGGGCTCTACCATCACAGAGCAAACCAAGAGAAGACACTTCACAGAGGCAAAAAACCAGCTTTACCATTCTAAGACTGCCCAAATTTGCTTGCTCAAACATGTAGATACTTCATTGTTTCGCCCTCTACAATTAGGACTGCCTGCAATCAGTAGTCTGGCCTCAGCAGGATGCATATCTGCTATCCCCCCCCCATCTGCCTGTACAATGCTCTTATTATGCAGTTAATTTGACACCTGTCAGTGTGGCCTCTGTCCTCTTGCTGGCATGTCCTGGGTTCAGAAGAAGCAGTCATTTTTCTCCTTCTTAGTAGCTGGTGCAGTGCTGTTTTTTTGACTTTCAGCCTGGGAACAGCACTGATAACACCAGTGTTTTTAGTTGTTGCTCAGTAATGTTTAGTCTGACCAAGGACTTTCTGAGTCTCATGCTCTGCCAGGGAGGAGGGGAAGCCAGGAGGAAGCACAGACAGGACTCCTGATCCAAACTAACCAAAGAGTTCTGTACCACAGCATGTCATGCCCCACTATATAAACTGAGGGCAGTTACCCGGAAGAGCTAGGTCAGTGCTTGGGTTGGACTGGGTACCGGTCTGCAGGTGGTGAGTGGCTGTATTCTCTCCCCTTGTTATTTCCCTTATCATTATTATTACTGGTGGCAGCAGCAGTGATTTGTGTTATACCTGAGTTACTGGGCTGTTCTTATGTCAACCTGTGGGAGTTACATTCTTTCGATTCTCCTCCCCATCCCTCCAGGAGTGGGGGAAGGAAGAAGTGGGGGGAGTGAGAGAGTGACTATGTGGTTCTGAGTTACTGGCTGGGCTTCAATCACAACATGGGACCCTGACTTCCTGCTCCTTCTGGCCCCAAGGCTTGTGGCCCCTCACAGCTTTCCAAGAGTGAAATGAAATACCACAGCAATCCCATCTGCTCTGTGCAGCAAAAAGTCAACCAGGCATTCACTAGCCACAGTTTTTGGGAGTTAGAGAGGCCCTGTGCAGGGTACACATGGAGAGAAAGAGGGAAAAGACACAAATGGAACAATGTGCAGTGAAATGGTACTGAAAATGTAAATCAAATTTACAAGATATTATTTAAATGGTGAAGAGGAGAAACAGTCAATATAGGCAAGCTCAATTTATTTTAATGTGCGGTGACAAGAACAAGTTAGTGTGAAGCAACTCTTGGTGTGAATTTAATTAATTTACAGTAACTACCCATAAGAATAGCTTTACTCAATGGTGAGTATAAGGTAATTACAAGGGACTTTCCCCTTTCATTTTTTTTTAAATGAAGCAAATTTCTACTGTGCTTTTACCCTAACTTCTGTCAGAAATTCACACACTTCCTTTCCATTCTAGAAATTTTCTTCAATAAGTACCAAAACAGGTCTCTGTGCTTCCTTCACATCCTTTCTTAGCATGTTCTTTGTCTATGAAAGCTGCAAACACCTGATAGCAGACAGGTAGATGCAGACCACTGAAGGACTTGAAATTCCTGTCAGGATGGTCACTATTATATCCCTGTTACTCATGCTTCTTCTGTCAGCCCATACTCCCTCATGTTTTCTTTTTCATCGTGGGACTCTCAATTCTCTGAACAGGAATAACTTTTCAATCGTAGGTATCTAAAACCATTCTCCATCTGTTGCAGGATTAACATTTTATGGCAGAAGAGAAAACAGAAGGACAGCTTTTGTCCTAAAATACCACAAACACATTAACACAGATAAATGGTAATCCTAAACCAGGATTTTACCACCCCATAGCTTCAACACATCGAAAAGACCATAGGTTGCTGTGCATGTGACAGGAATGTTGCCTGTATTATGCTTTGCAGGTAAAAATGTCTGACAGCCTTATCTTTTCACTTGTCTAATATAGTGATTTTTAACATGTATATGTATGCCTGTGGGTTTGTAACAACTTTAAAAGGATTTCTGATGGATAACTTAAAAAAAAAAGCAACTTTGTTGTCCTTATACTTAATTTTACTACATAGAAGTAAACATTGCAAAGCAAAGGTATGCCATATTGGAAGACTGAAAACAATTGCTTTACTTGAACACATTTTTTATGTCAAAAGAGTAGAAACCAGCAAATTCTGTCTTTCATGCTCAGATATCTGTGTATTTATTACTACAAAACAGGAATTTGGTAATTGTTCTGATTAGTTCTTACCAGTTACTTGTTTAGGTGTTTTTTTTTCACTTTAAAAGCAGCAGCCTCACCTACTGGATAGTCACATTTTCAGAAATAAATTATTTTCTGGTTTTCTTACTCCCTGAATTCACAGCAAAAAAATGCTTTTAGAATTCACTTGCAATTCTCCCTGTGTACCACTTGTTTCTAGATGCTGATTCTCCTGGGGCTGGGAAGGGAGTGTCTGAAAATCATGATGGACTGAACAGTGGTAGCACTGACACTCACTGCTGTGACCATGCCTATGCTCTCCTGCTCCAGAGGAAGTGTCAATGTGAGGAGAGCAGCTGCTGCAGTGTGTTTCTGAAGAGAAGAAATATGAGTTTCAAGTCTTCATTTCTTTCAGTCACTATTGAGTATCATTCTGTTTGAGAAAGAAGAGGGGGGACTTGGGGAAATGGAAGGGAGAACTTCTAATGTTTTGTCTGGAAACTTAGGTACCAAGGTTGTGTCTGGAAACTTGGGTAATTGCCCTCATCACTCTGAAGAGGAAGCATTTAGATGACAAAAGCTAAGGAAGATTGTTTTGCAGAAGGGAAAGTCCTAATAAAGGCCAGAAAATCAGCAGTGGGCATGAAGAAACCCAATGCAGCTCTAATAATAGACTGGCAAGGTTGCAAAGATTAGTATTTAAGACCTTTGTGGGTGTGTGAGAGGGACAGAGGCGGTCTGATAACTTTGTATATTTTAGACCTTTTTTTTTTTCCCTTCTTTTCCTGATACCAGTAAGCCCTGTCTCAGAAACATTGTACTAGAAGGATCCTCACTTCGTCCCCATGTACTGAGGACTGAGCCTAGTCTCAGCTGTGGTAGATAACTTGTTTAAACTTATTCTTTTAACTTCTAGTGAACAAGAATTCACAGTATCAGCCTTGTAGATAAAAAAAATAGCCTTTCTTTGATGTCAAACTAAATATTGTACCAATATGAATCCATTATTTTTTGTCCTTTGACACTGTGAGCACAGCTGATGACAGAGGACATTTTTATGTGCAGTGCTATACATTGAGGTTTTTAATCTTCTTCATTAGCCACCCCACCCCTTCATACTTGCCTCAAGGATTGTTTCCTCTCTCAACACTGCAGCTTATCAGGATATTTTTAAGTTCAGTACACCAAAACCATAAATAATATTGTAGAAAATAATATAAAACCTACAAACTGTAAAACTGAGACTCCACCAGCACAAGTAGACCAGAATAATTACCATAGTCATCATCACTTCTGTTAATGCATCCTAGAAAATTGAAATGAGATTCTGGCAGTATATAAGGAATGATTATTTTAATTATAAAGACAATCAGGCTTCGGAACAGGTTGACCAGAGAGCCTGTGCAGTGTGCACATGGAGATCTTCACACCGAGAGTGTGTAAGGCCCAAAGCAAGATGGTCTGACCTCCTAAATGACCTTGCTTTGAGCAAGAAGTGGGACTAGAGACCTCCTGATTTCCAACCTGAATGACTTTATGATCCTGTGAAAAGAATTGCTTCTGTGTCAGTAGCATACTATTGCTGACCTATATTCAGTTTGCAATGTACTATAATACTCAGGTCCTTTTCTAAGGACTGCTGTCAGCCCTATTATTTACAGATGTACGTTTGAGTTCTCCTTTCCAAATGAAGTGCATGTTCCTCTTACTATTGTTCCCAAAGAGCTCCTTTCTGTCATTTCTTAAGTTTGCTGGTACTTGCCTTTCCTGAAGTCCACTGGTCATTCTGTTGCTACATCTTCACCTTGCAAGAATCCGTAAGCAGTTTTTAAGACCTTTTTCCAACACTGCAGAGAACTGCTTCTTGCACCTCCTTACTTGTGGTGTGCAAGCCATGTTACTTGCAAGCCTTTTGCTAAGGCTTAGTGGGTCTGGAAGGGTCTGAAGCACAATAATGCGGGAATACTTCAGCCTGGAATGCCCTGTGGAGTTCCTTAAGAAGCAATGATGTCTCTACAGGTAGGGACGGGCTGAGGGCTCTGTGTTGAAGGTGACAACTTAAATTCCAGTGTCAAATTGATCTTCATGTTCCAGTCTCTTCAAATTACATACATCTTTTGACACTTCCAAATACCAGTCTGAAATCTTTTTCCTACGAAGTGAAACAAAGGGAACACAAAATCACAAAATAGAATTTATAAACCTTTAGAATTAGTTTTAAGCAATGTTAAGTTCAATGGCTTTGTAACAGGAGCAGTGGAAAATTACTGAGGTGCATAATACATAGAAAAAATAGAGTACAGCTAGAGAGCATACTGGCACAAGATAAATCGTTATAGTTGATGTGGTCTTAAGAAAGTCTAGAAAAACAGGACACAGGGATAAGGAGTATCTGGGAATAGCAGGTGTCCAGGATAGGCTATGGGTAAACTAACTGATAAGTAGGAGGATAGGAGGATTATTATGTCTCTGGTGCTAACGAACCAATTAAACTGGTATAAGCATCTACTGCGCATGCTTCAAAGGCTGCCAGAAGTGATGAAGATTGTTGGAAGAAGTAAACGACCCTCAGAGACCACCACCACAGTTCTGTACGCATGCAGGGAGCTTTCTGGAAAATTATGTAATCCATACGTAGCCTCATTAATATGTATGTATGCCCAGGGACTATATAAGGATGGCTTGTGTAGCAATAGAGAGACACATGTTAAGAGGAGTTATCCCCTGTGTCTCCCAGTGCCGCAATAAAGAATACCTACTTGTCAGCTTGAAAACCTTGTTGGCAAGTTTGTTCCTGGAGTTTTCTCCGAATCAGAAGTCAAACATTCAAGAGGATAAGCAAATTTAAACATAAAATAAAATAAAACTGATGGGTATGTGACTCTCAATATGCCTTACCTTAAAATTACATAACACCTGTAACTTTAATTAAGGTCTTCATTTTTTAAGGACAAACTCTTAAGGAAACTTTGAATAGAACCTCCTCACAGGGGTAAAAGGCAGATCTCACTACCTACCAAGGAGGATTTTTCAGCTGAAGGCAGTGATCTGCAAGAAACTGTTCTGCTTTGGATCATTTGTGGTCAAGAGTCCTGGACTCTAACTTGTCTACAAAGGAATTCAAGTTTTTTTTCCCTAAAACAAGATGATCTTTAGGGATATTTGTTCTGTGATCAATATTCATGGAAAGTCAAACAAAATCAGCTTCTTTCTGGATTACTAGGAGCAAGTAGAGATTTACTGCCTGTGTTTAGAGTGAAGAATATTAAATAATTAAGCACTTGTGCACATTTCTGCAGGACCAGGAGCTGTATTTGTTTTAATTCTTTACGTTATACTCTTTGTATAAATAACAGTTATATTATCCAGTTAGAAAGGTAACGTTTCTTCAGCAAGGTGTTAATTTCACTGAGAAATGTTATTTTTCTGACATTTCTCAGTTTGCCTTTAATTCATATTATCAATTACAAAATAGGAAAAATACTTCAGTGAAAGGTATTACCCAGAAAAATTCCAAACAGGGTCCAAAGCAAGAAGGAGAGGGCAATTGAATTTTTTCATAGTATGTGGTATTGGTTTTGGATTTATGATGAAAACAATGTTGATAACACAAGGATGTTTTTGTTGCTGCTGAGCGGTGCTTACACTAAGTGGAAGACTTTTCCGCCTCTCACACCCCAGCAGCAAGTAGGCTGGGGGTGCACGAGAAGCTGGGAAGGGTCACAGCCAGGACATCTGACCCCAACTGACCACAGGGATATTCCATTCCATATGATGTCACTGTCAGCAATAAAAGCTAGAGGAAGAAGAAAGAAGGGAGGATGTTTGGAGTGAAGGCATTTGTCTTCCCAAGTCACAATTTTGCATGATGGAGCTGTGCTTTCCTGGAGATGGCTGAACACTGGCCTGCTGGTGGGAAGGAGTGAATGAATACCTTGTTTTGCTTTGCTTGTGCATACAGCTTTTGTTTTACACATTACACTGTCTTTGTCTCAACCCATAAGTTTTCTCACTTTCAGTCATCCCAGGGAAGTGGAGCGAGTAGCTATGTGGGGCTTAGCTGCCTGCTAGGGTTAATCCACAACAGAGATACTGGGAAGAACATTTGGGGATTGTTTGATGCTTACTGAAGGATGTTTCGGAGAGAATCAAGGCTGCAGAAAGCAAGGGATCGAGGAGGCTTGGGGAGGAACAAGTGTGGGAAATACAGGGTTAAGGGGATAAAAGGGGTGCTGACATGTAAACATGTTACTACTCTGTAAGCTTGTCTTGCTGACAAGGCAAGCCTTGCCTGGCTGTACTATACACCTGGTCATCACAAACTGTCCTGTCTTCTCATTAAAATCAGTTTCTAAGGAATTTCCTGGGTGAGGGACTCTGCATGCACATGTGGGCATGGATGTCAGTGCCAGCAACAGGAACAGGGACCCCCTCGTCCTAGTGACTGGCATGAGTGCAGGTGTGTGAGCAAGTATGTGAGCACTAGCAAAGGTCATGCTGGACTAAGTGGCAAGCAGGGGTGGCGTGGGAGCTGGGGCTGTGTGCTTCTGTGAGTGAACCCACAGAGCGAGTTGGCTACTGGAGGAATCAGAGGTCCACTGCAGACTATGGGGGCTGGGGTTGACTGAGAAATCTGCTTACATCTTTATGTGTGTGCCTGTGTGAGGCAGCCGGAGACAAGAATATCCAGGCGACACTTGCAAGGGTTCCCACAGCGTGCTTATGCCTGTGAGTGTGGCTGCAGGCACTAGTGTGTTGTGTGCGCTGGTGGAAACTGAGGATCCAGGACCAGTTAGTGGGGGTCTCAGTCAGTTATTGGAGCAGTCCAATTTTATTGTTACGTATAGGTATATTTCCCACCAACTGACAATCCTGATGAGACAGGGGAGGGCCATGGGTACAAGGCCACTGGTACAGCTTGTGTTTGCGTGAATGGTGCATTTTTTGTTTTGTCATGCTCATCAGTGTGGGGCCAAGTACATGTATGTGTGTATTGTACATGTGTGTCTCTGTGTGTGCCTTTTGGGACTACTGCAGCCAAGGTTGCACCTGGGAGTATGGAGCTGCAATGGCTTCAGCTCTCTTGGACTACCAGATGTGTCCTCTCCACTACAGGGTTTTGACATTATATGAACATTGTTTTCATCTCATGCCACCAAAGAGGTTTCTAATAATAAAATAATTTTACCTCTGTCTCAAACTGCTTTGATTAGGAGAGAGTTCTGCTTCTTATTCAAATTCAGAACAACAAAAATCAAAATATAGAATTGTTAATGGGGAATAATAGTTCCTCATCTCTTGTATCTCTGAGAGGCTCTGGCAATTCCAGAAAGGGTAAACAAATTACAGGAAATTCTTCATTTGTACATGCTTGTTAGACTATATTTGAAGTAACAAACAATTGCCTAGATTGAACTTTACAAATAACCCCACAGTACACTTATGAAATATTGGCATCCACACATCTCATAATTTCAAAAGGCTCAGGAAGACCTGAGAAGAATATCCTCATTTTACCTCAGTTATGCTGCAAATGAAATGTCATTGTCCTAGTTCCACTGCAATTAAGACTCTGCTCATTATCCCAGTGAAGCTTTCTCCTTTGACAACACTCCTTCTCTGCTATAATAAATGAGGACTAGAGTGCTCTGATATTGTATTTCTGTTGAATGGAGACCAAAACACAGTGGGATGTCCAATATCCTTTTGCTATTGCTGGAGGATTAGGCCACTGTGAACACAAGCAGCAGTTGAGGACAAGAAGTGCCTTATGTCCTATCCAGCTGGAATTGTATGGCAGAATTTAGATAGGCAGAATTCATCCATCCAAACTGGTTAGTTTGGGATTTTGTTCCCCCCTAGGGAAAATCTAGTGACATCTAAAAAGCTTTTGTAAAGACTGGCCAGGAAAAAACTTCCACTTTGTAGACTTTAGATTTTTTTCCAAGAACTTTTTAAGTTTCTGAGGTACTGTACAGATTTTAAAGTGAATGCAGGTGTTAAACACAGTAGTTAAAATTTCAGTTTACCATCTAATTCTGCATCTAGAGCTATTGTGAAAGTCACAGTATGCTGTCTAAAGAGACTGATTCAAGAAGATAATAATTGTTTTCTTAACTAAAATGAAGTGTGTTACAAAGCAGATGTCTACAACCTGATAATTTATAAGCTCTTGTATATGCTTAAATTTAACTTGGGAAGCTAAATGTTGACCAAAATTAATCCTTAAATTAAAAAAAAAAGTGTTAATACAAAATCTTACTTAACTCCATGTCTAAGCATGATCTTTTAGAGTAGGTCAGTATTATCTGAATTGATTTTTGTGGGTTAAACATAGTAGTAAAGTTGTCTTTAACAGTACAAACTGAGATCTAAATCTAAATCAAGGCTTGAAATTACTTATGTGTAAATGTGACATGACACCTGCATGTTGTTTTGGTTAATTTCAGTAGTTCCCTGATCATTCCTGTCTTCACCTGAGTTCCCAAGAAATTGCTAGAGCTTAAGGATACAATAATGCCTGTAGTGTAATAACCTTACATGAAAGCAGGGGAATTTCCTGAGACACAGCTCGCTGGTCTCTCTTGTCTAGACATCAAATCTATCCAGATTTCTTCACCTTTACACTGGAGCTCATGCTGTGCCTTCAGCCAGAGCTCCCTCTCTTATCTCTCCCAGCTGATTCCTGCACTGACCCTCACACTCTTCCTGCTGCCTCCCAGTTTGGCTGTCAGAAAGGGAGTGTCCTGCAATGTAAATCTGACCAGCTGGGCAACTACAATTGCTAATGGAAGTCTTAAAGGCAACAGTGTATCACTGTGGCCTTCTGCACCAAAACAAGTAAACTGTGATCATCCTCCAGGATGGTATAGGTCACTTTCTATAGGTAATGATGTAGGGAGAGAGAGAAATTGAAAGTGACAAAGAAAGGAGGAAATTATATTTTTACATTTTTCGTGCTAACTGTTCCTTCCCATCCCCAGCTGGTGCCTGGGTTCAGCTCATGTTTCTCAATTGGCAACCTTGTGGTTTCATAGCCTGCAGGTCAGCCATGAAGCAGAAAGTGCTGTTCTCAAGTTGTACCATCAACTTTACTGATATACTTAGGCATGTGTTCCATAGTACTTCACCTGAGATGCTTTTCAATGCTCAACAAACAACAAGCCAGGTTTTGCTATTTGTCACCGAAGTGATCTCCTTTTACACTGGTCTGAAGAGAAATCACTTTTCAACCCATTCCATTACCTGGGGACAGAAGGGAGCTTGAATGAGAGGTCTTGCCTGTGTAAGTGCTCAGGTCACTTTTATAGACTTTGTTTAGTGCATACAAGAAGGAAGTAGTGTCATCCATCATTCTGCTATTCTCACTGTCTCCCACATCTCAGGGCAAGCCCCTTGCACACTTCGTTGTAGAATTCATGAAGCCAAGAGCATTCAGAGGCCTTAACAGCCAGCATGACTCATCACACCCTTCTGCTTGTTCATCTTCTAGGAATCTCTAGTATACTTCTCTCCATACACCATCATTCACACTGAAAAGTCCCTAATTGCGAAGAGACAGTCTCAGTTGTTCCTAATGAAAAATGATAGCAGGTTACCAATAGCAAGCAACACATGCTAGCACTTGTTAGATCCCTGAATATCTTGGTATACATTGTGTTGTACATGAGTAGTGTCCACACTTTCGGTTTCTCTAAGCCTGACCTTGGTATACTGCTGTCAGTATGCTTGGGCAGAATAATGACAAGTACTCCACAGGAAGACATGCAGAGCAGGTACAATACGAGGGACCATATTGTCATCTGGGTGCTAGAGCACAGAAGGCTACACAGATTACTTTCTGCTATTTAATAACTTCTCTGCAGCCAGGCAGCTACTAGAATTTCTCTTTTCTTTTTAAAAAATACATGTATTTAGCCAGTAACCATACATTCAGCCTCCTCAAGACAAGGCAGTCATTTCTAGAAAGACTTTGGGCATAGCAACACGATAGTTTTCCTTAAAAATATTTTTGTTTCAGCTACAGTAAAACTGAACTCTATTTTTTCATGCTGTACCAACAGCTGTCTGAACTCCATGTTCAACCCACTGTGCATCTGTACATTGTAAAGTGTGGCAAATTATTTTCCATCATGAGTGAAACATGAACGGTATTGTTTTGTTAAGCAATCTATTCTTTAGTCTGTAAGCCATGGCTTATTAACAGAAGCAAGAATTAACACATTTGACTGACAGCAGTGAAAGCACTAGCTGAACTCAGATTGACCCTGGGTTTAGTTTTAACCTGATTTAACAAATAGTTTGAGCTTGATCTGGGGAAAAAAAAAAAAAAAAATGTCGGGGCATTAAAGAAAACTGCTTCCTCCATTCTTGAATGGAATGTTTTGTTGGGGATGCAAGAGAACAGAATGTAGGTTAAAGTCTTCTGGGAAGGGTCATGCTGAGGTTCACAGAATCAGACAAGTGGGAAACAGAGAGAAGTTACAGTATTGAGGTATGGCCATGAAAGTTATAGCTGTATGCAGAGATCCCAAATGAACTATTACCAACTTATCAATAATTACTCCTGGAAAAAAATGTTACTTTGGGAATTATGCGGTTTTCTCTCCACTGTTTTAGAATAAGCAAAGAGCTGATGATTTTTAATGATAGACCCTAAGATACTAAAGGATTTTCTGTTTTTTTTTTTTAAGGTACTATTTAAGGCCATGCAAAGTCCACATGCAGATCTGAGTGTCTTAATACTTGTAACATTCTAGTGAATGCATTAAAGCTAACAAAGCAGAGCATATTGTCCTATCACCCCAGACAGCTGCTTCATCTGCAGGCTAGGTTTCATCTGAAAATAAAGAGATTGAGTCATATCTCAAGCATTAAAAAGTCTAGTGGGTAATACATGGAATGGTATTTCATTCAGAGCGTGAGCAAAGATGTTAAATTAAACATTTAGGTAGCTGCAAAAGAAAAGGCTGTAGCAAAGCAATTTACTACTAGGACAGTTACTCTTCAATAGAGAGAAAAATGTGCAGTTAGGTAGCCCTCAACGGAGGTGATATAAATACAAAAAGCAGAATGAACAGAAACAGTATAAACAATTCTAGATTTCAATAGTAAAATTCTATGTATTGCTAAATATAACATTTCCAATTGCATTATTAAAATTATTTCTACACATTTAATAATTGACTGGCTATCAGCTAATGTTCAAGAGGTTTGTATGTGTTTGTGTGATAATTTATACATGATAAAGCAATGGTATAGCAAAGTTTGCCAGAGGCTTTGTCCAAAATATGTCACTATCTAGATGTTAACCACTTTCACATCTGTTCAAGTGAGATAATACTGATGTTCCTTGGGAAAAAAACTCTTACTGTGATACCAGAGCATCATGTTCATGTAGCAGTTTGAGAAGATGGAGGAAACATGTATTGTGGCTGTATTTATAGGAAGAAATATTTTGTTGACATCCTAAATCTGTTCCTAACAGGAAGTGTATAGTTTCAAGCTTATCACTTAAGACTCAGAACTACATAAAATTATAATCTCTTGTTTCTTGTTAGGTTACTTTGCCTTTTGATGTGATTAACACTGTGAAGTTTTAGTTTAGATTGAACCTGTTGTAGTTGTAATAGAAAACTATTAAGACAAGAAATGTGCCTCTGGATTTTGGGTGTTCAGCAGTGCAATGCACTGATATGGGACTGTGCTAGGCTACAACATGAGCAGCATGTGTATGGAAGCAAGGGAATTAGAAGTATTCTGCTACATTATAACAATCCTGGGAGATCTCTCTTGGATAACATTACTGTAGTGATTTGATCTTGGCTAGCCACCAAGTGCCCACCAAAGCCGCTCTGTTTCTCCCCATCCTCAACTGGACAGGGAAGAGAAAATAAAACACAAGGCTCATGAGTCGAAATAAGGAGAGAAGATCACACACCAACTACTGTCACAAATAGGAGTTGTCTTGGGAAAATCAATTTATTACCAGTCATATCAGAGTAGTGCAATGAGAAATAAGAACAAAACCGGCAACACCCTCTTCCCATCCCTCACTTCTTCCTGGGCTCAACTTCAGTCCCAATTTCTCTATTTCCTCTTCCTGAGCAGTACAAGAGGATGGGAGACAGGTGTTGTGGTCAGTCCCTCATGTGCTGTCCCTGATGCTCCTTCCTCCTCATGTGCTTTGCCTGCTTCAGTGCAGTCTCACCCACAGGGCATGAGCTTTTCCAGCACTGTCCTTCCCACAAACTGCAGCTCCTCATGAACTGCCCCAGCATGTCTCCCTTCCATGGGTGCTGTCCTTCAGGAACAGATTGCTCCAGTGTGGGTTGGTCCCTGCAGGGTCACAAGTCCGGCAGCAAACCTGCTCCAGTGCAGGCTTCCCAGAGGTCACAGCCTCCTTTAGGCATCCCCCTGCTCCAGTGTGGTGTCCTCCGTGGGCTGCAGGTGGAGATCTGCTCCACCGTGGACCTCCGTGTGCTACAGGGTCACAGCCTGCCTCGCCATGGGCAGCACCATGGGCTGCAGGGGACTCTCTGTTCTGACCCCTGCAGCATCTCCTACCCTCCTTCTGCACTGGCCTTTGTATCTGCAGAGCTGCTGCTCTCACATGGTCACTCCTCTTTCTGGCTGCAGTTGCTTCCTTTCAGTGACTTTTTCTCCCTCTTAAATATGTTACCCCAGAGGTGCTGCTGCTGTCACTGATGGGCTTGGCCTTGGCCAGTGAAGGATCCATCCTGGAGCTGGCTGGTACTGACTGTCAGACATGGGGAAGCACCTTTTCACAGAATTTACTTTCACCCCTGCAGCTCCATGCTACTAAAATCTTGCCACACAAACCCAATAAACCTTGATTTTTATTTTATTTTTTACTTTGAGATAAATCAGCTTGGTAATGAAAACTTTAGAGAAAACGTTAATGTTAGTTTAGCTGAGATTGCAAACCCAAAGGGTTTCAGTTAGCCCTCAGAGGCATCCAGGCATGCTCTTTTGGCAGATACAATGTGTCCTCAGCTTTCACACTGATGAAACTGCCCTAAGCATGTGTCGCATTTGGTTCACAGCGCATAGGTGTTCAACTGTGGCCAAAGCCTGGGAATACATTAGCCAAACACCTGTTTGGTGATAATAGGGTGTGTGTTAACCAGGCTATCTAAATCACCAAAGTTGTACGTGAGAAAGTGCTTTCAATCAGCTTAGAAAACCAAAGCTATATGAGGAATGTCCAGGAGATGGTGCTATTCTCAAGATTCTTGCAGCTTCTCTGGGACTGGGCTTGGAGGATCACCTGCTATTCCGTGGTAAATTCCAGGTCTGAGTCGTTTGTAGATGAAATGGCTGGCGATTTTATTAGGTTCCCCTATTGCAAGGCTGCATGTTGAAGAGTTCATTCTGCCGAACATCCCTCAAGAGATGTCCTGTGTCATCAGTCTGCAGGCATGCCTGCTTGGGCTGCGGGAGACCTGTCTCACCCATATGGAGAGAATCACTTCTGATTCTCCACCAGAAAGGGAAACTTAAGGAAATGAGCCTCGGGGGTTTTGTTCTTTGATTTTCTCCTTCATGGTACCTTATTCCAAACAAGAAATTTCAGCCCAGATCCATAATGGTAGTGGGGCACTCCCACAGTGTCAAAGATATAACCACTCGCATCTTCGGAGGAATCCTCTGCTACCAGTTCAGTTCCCAGAAAAATGTCCATAGAGACTGACAGCTTCTGACTGGAAAGCTCAACAGGCAGTGTGCTGGACAGGGAGCTGCTGAAAATAGCCTGAAAATGTGATGCCATCCAAAAGAGCGTGTCTCGATCTCTTGCCCACGCTGAGCCTTCACCACCTGCACTGGGACTGGGATGCCCTTCCTTCCAATGTCAAATGGCTACTGCTCAGATGGGTTATAGACTGCAGTAGGCTCAGCTCCTATTCTCACTTTTGCTTCAGGTTACTAAACAGCACATCTCCAAAATGTGTCCTAGACACCTACAACAGGCTGTTTTTCAGGAGAGAAACTGGTTTTGTATTCCACTTAAAATCAAACAACAGTTGTGACAAGGGCTAAAACTGAAGATTGGGGAAATCAGCTGGAAATTTGAGATTTGGTTATTAAAGCTTTGTAGTTAGGCTTTGGAGCATGGGTGCCAATTTTGAAAGCATATCCGAAACCACCTGGCTGCCGTCCTGCTGTCAGCCTACATCACTCTGCACCTTACTTAGTTTTGCCAGCAGCAGGCTTCATGCGGAGTGCTATGTCATTTTCCTCAACTTGTGCTTTAAGCCAAAGAACTTTTGGTTCCCTGGTTAGAGCAAAGCTGCCACGCGCATATGGGAACAGACCAATCCTCCAACCTCAAGCCATGTAGAAAAAAAGTTGTTGCCTCCCCCATTGCTCCAGCAGGAAGAACATTTTACATGGAAGACAATGCAGCAGGTGTCTCTATGAACATCTGTGAAACGGTTCTTAAAAAGGCCAGGTGAGGAAACAACAGTGTGAATCCCAACAGGCTTAGGCTTGAGGTGCAAGATGATCTGTGAAGCAGCAGGAACAAAAAGCCTCTATACGTGCCTGGGAGAAGTCCTTCAAGTACAGGAGGAATTTGAATGTCAAAATCTCAGATGCTGGCAGACTCAGACAGCAGATAAAGTGGCACCTAGGCTTTGGATAGCACTGCCTAAACATTCTGATCTCTCTGAAACTTGGTCTTTCAACTATAAAAAGAAAAGTAATGTTTATCTTAGAGTGTTGCAAGACACGCTTGAATATACCAACCCTATCAAAATCACGGGAGTGTTCAAGCAGGATCAGATCCACATTCTGGGTTGATGAGGAACAGAGCCCCAGGACCTTCTTTTGACAGCAGGATTCAGGCTCCGAAGGGTGTCCATTATATTTGTAAAATCATGGCAGTCAGGTGAAGTTCCCAACAATGGGGAAAATGATAATTTAACCCCCATTTTCAAGAAGGGAAAAATGGATGACCCAGGGAACTACAGACCAGTCAGTCTCACCTCTGTGCCTGGCAAAATCTGGGAGCAGATTCTCCTGGAAGGCATGCTAAGGCACATGAAAAACAACAAGGTGCTTGGTGACAGCAGCATGGCTTCACCAAGGGGAAATCCTGCCTGACCAATTTGGTGGTCTTCTATGATGGGGCTGCAGAACTGATGGACAGGGGTAGAGCAGCTGATGTCATCTACCTGCACTTGTGCAAAGCGTTCAACACTGTCTCACATGATATCCTTGTCTCTACATTAGAGAGACATCAATTTGATGGATGGACCACCTGGTGGATAAAGAACTGGCTGGATGGGTGCACACAAAGAGTTGTGGTCAACTGTTCAATGTCCAGCTGGAGATCAGTAACGAGTGGTGTCCCTCAGGGACTGCTGTTGGGACCAGTCTTGTTCAATGTTTGTCGCTGACATGGACAGTGGGATTGAGTGCACCCTCAGCAAGTTTGCCGATGACACCAAGCTGTGTGGTTCAGTTGATACGCTGGAGGGAAGGAATGCCATCCAGAGGGACCTTGATATGCTTGTGAGGTGGGCTGATGCCAACCTCATGAAGTTTAACCATGTCAAGTGCAAGGTCCTACAACTGGGTCGGAGCAATCCCAGGCACAGCTACAGGTTGGGCAGAGAAGAGATTGAGAGCAGGCCTGCAGAGAAGGACTTGGGGGTGTTGGTCGATGAGAAAATGAACATGAGCCGGCTGCAGTGTGTGCTCGCAGCCCAGAAAGCCAACCGTATCCTGGGCTGCATCAAAAGAAGCATGACCAGCAGGACAAAGGAGGTGATCCTGCCCCTCTATTCTGCTCTCATGAGACCTCACTTGGAGTATTGTGTGCAGTTCTGGTGTCCTCAACATAAAAAGGACATGGAACTGTTGGAACAAGTCCAGAGGAGGGCCACGAGGATGATCAGGGGACTGGAGCACCTCCCATATGAAGACAGGCTGAGAAAGTTGGGGCTGTTCAGCCTGGAGAAGAGAAGGCTGCATGGAGACCTCATAGCAGCCTTCCAGTATCTGAAGGGGACCTACAGGGATGCTGGGGAGGGACTATTCATTAGGGAACTGTAGTAACAGGACAAGGGGTAATGGGTTAAAGCTTAAACAGGGGAAATTTAGATCAGATATAAGGAAGTTCTTTACTGTAAGGGTGGTGAGGCACTGGAATGGGTTGTCCAGGGAAGTTGTGAATGCTCCATCCCTGGCAGTGTTCAAGACCAGGTTGGATGAAGCCTTGGGTGACATGGTTTAGTGTGGTTCGTCTTCAACAGTTTCTTGGTAGACAAGCCCTTCTCGGCTGGTTTTGGAAGTAGTTTAGAAAAACCTCTTTATTCTGGGAGAATATTTAAACATATGCTTCAGTTTTAAAATGTACTTGAGGCCTGTTGCAGATGTGGTTAAACACTTCCCTGGTGAACTCAGCTAAAGAATTGGGGTCTTTATCTGTTTTATATTTTACTTATTGAAAACGGTCTTGTAGGAAAAAAATAAAGCCTTGTCTGCAACAAGAAGCTATAAACAGTGAATTAGTGAATCAATGTAATTTTAGACCAGGAAGCTCCTCTGAATTATTTTTTTCAGCTTTTGGAGAATTGCATTAAGCTCTGCAAATGAGCCATTGGGGATATAAGAGTGGATCATAAAAATCCATTATGAATATATTAGTTGCATTGGGTTTTAGTGTTGTAAAAAAATAGTTTCACTGCTTGGTTGAAGTCTTACTGAAAAAAAGAACACAGAAGCATCTGTTACTGTGTTCTATTGCTCCTTACACCATGTGCGGATGTGCAAACAAAACAAGAGTTCATTTTGTGTAATTTGTTCAATATGCTTAAATTCATCCATGTAGTTGCTCCATTGACTTAAAAATAAAGACTACATTTGGCTCTGTATCAACAACAGAGCGGTGGATAAGTGAGCAAAGCTTTTGGGTTTTTTTTCTGTGCAGTTATGGAGAAATTAAGAAAAATGAGTTTGTTGTTCATTATTGATGTGACTAGCATTATAGCCACCCTACATGAAGTTCATTTCTGGTACTAATGAGTAATAAAAAAATGAAATTAACTAGTGTTTCTGTCAAAGAACCTGTTGAAAAAAAAAGGAATTCTATATAAAAAACACATTTGCAATAGACATCTGTTAAGTATTATAGATAACTTTCATAACAAGCACTATGGCTGCATTATTGCAATGCACAACACTACAGACAACAATTGCACCTGCATAAACTTCTTGGGACCCTCTGCACCCAGATAATGTGGAGGTAGTGGAAAGAAAATTATGGCCTGCCAAAATTATGGCCCCCATCTCTCTCCTCCTGACTGTGTATTTTATGAGAATTTACACCAATTTACATATTGGTCTAATAAGTAAATAGGACTTCATTAAAATAAACAGGACTTCCACTGATGTGGGAGATCTTGAGACAACTGTTTTATACCAGGTACTGCCCTTTAGGCTAGATCCTCTTCGCAAATCTGGCCCTGTTTTAAGTGAAGCTTCACAGAGATTCAGGTGCAACTTCAATTGAATTTGAATATAATCAAACTCCTTTAAAAATTCCAGCTAAGACTTTTCCACTAATAGTGGAAATAGACAAGCTGCAGATTTACATGCAAGAAAATAGGCGTGTATGACATGCCTATTTGCAAGCTATACAAAAAAGATCTGTTTAAGAAATTCAACTACACTATCACCACTAGTCCACTAACCCCCCTGTAATCTGAATACTTATGCTTCTGAATGAAAGCAAGGCCAGCCCAGCCCTTTCAAAAAGTTTTAATTGTTAATCATTATTTTGTCCTGACAGCATCCTGCTGATCAGCTCCTTATGTCAGGGTTTGCACAGAAAAACTCAGAGCCAGATCTAGAAATACTTACTAGATAAATAACAGCAAAATATAATAGCAACAGAAAAATTTTTATCATAAGGGATCACTAAGACCTGTCTAGCCCAGACACTGCTCAAAGCATGTCCAGGCAGATCATGCTGTGCAAGCCCTTCTTAAGTTTTGAATATCTCCAAGGACAGAGACTGAAACCTTTTTTGGCAACTTGTTACTTCACTTGACAACCCTTGTGGAGAAAATGTTTTCATTATACCTAATGAGACTTTCTCACATCTAACTCATGTCCATTGCCTCTTGTCTCATCACTGTGCACTTCTGAGAAAAATCTGTCTTCTCCATAGTGTCCCATTTGGTACCAGAAGAGAGAAAAAAGGTGTCCTCTGCCTGCTCTTCTTCAGGCTGAAAGATCTAAATGTCTTATCCTTCCTCATATGCCACGTGTTCCAGCCCCACACAAGTAGGTGACAACTGCAAAACCTTTTCCATATTTTCTCTGTTTGCTCCCTCCACTGTGCTGCTTACCCAGATGCTTCACACACCTTTGCATGCCAAACACCTTTTCGCTTTCCCACCTACACATTCTTACTCCTCAAAGCACACCCTCCTCCTTAACTTTCTTTCCTTGCTTGCTTTCCTCCTTAACTGCTTTGATTAGAGTCTTTTTGGGAACAGGATAACATACTACTTTAAAGCCACCATACCAGTGTGTGAAGCCAGCATGAGTCCAGCACTGGATGTGAATCTAACAGATCCTTTCATGGCCAAGAAAGAGGTGCTTTCCCAAGTGACTGAAAGTCAACTCAAGTCCCTGGCACTGGTCAGTCCTCACCAAGGTGGAGCCACCCCTGTCCTGAATCCCCCTGTTCCATAGGCATGGACACCAGTGCTCTCTTGTGCTGGCCAGCAGTCAAATGCAATGTGATGCCAGGAGACAGAGGCTTCGTGAAAAACACCAAATATTGTCAGGCTTGCATTGAGATGCTGAGTTTTGGCAACACTGGAGGTTCTCAGAACAGAGTTTATGAGAGACCTGTACTGCTGGCTCCAAGTTTTGCTCCATAGATCAGCACAAAAAGCTGCCCTAACAGGCTACTCCTCCCACCAGCAGAAGCTCAGACACAGCATATTCCAAGTTGTGTAACTGTTCCTTGGCTGGAGGAAGCGTAGCAGAGCCTTACGGGTGTTCTCTGGAGGCCAGTACCCCTGCTACACATTTGAGGGCCCTCAAAGCATGTTCTGAAGAACAGAAGTAACAAAAAAGTTTTTAATCAGTAGAGTATTCTTTATTCTTTTAATTAACTAATGGACATAAAACATACTCAGGCAGGAAGGCCATCCTATGCTCCTCATGGATTCACTCTGTGCAGACTTATAGAAAGACTTGGTAATTCTACATGAGTGGTTTTAAATTAGTTTTAATGCATGAGCTACATTTCAACAACCATTTCTGCTCTGCAGCCTCTTTACAGACTTCATACATTACTCCCATCTTCCCATCTTCAGTCTGCTGAAGCCAGGCAGAGCCTTGCTGTCACTGCAGTGGTAGTAGCACTAGTTGCACAGACTGGGACAAGTAACATGACACAAAACTCACTCATGAAGCTCCTTTTAATCTCATCTCATGAAGTTATGGTGCCTTTGATGCTGCACATCAGACAATGCTGCCATCTGTTAGCTCTGCTGGTGCAAAAATGGTTTTAAACCAGAAGGCAATGGGATCTGGTTGCACAAGCATGGTTTGACATCAGAGTGCAGAGGAGAGGGAGTCACTTTGCTCCTGCTCTCTGTCGTGGTTTAAATCAAGTCCGCACAGCTCGTTCACTCACTCCTCCCCTTGCTCCCCCAACTCCCGGAAAGTTAGGAAGGAGAATCCAAAGAATGTAGCCCCCACAGGTTGAGATAAGAACAGTTTAATAACTAAGGCATAACACAAATCACTACGGCTACTACTACTACAAATAATAATGATAAAGCCAATAACAAGTGAAGAGAATACAACACCTCACCAGCCACCGACCCATAACTCACCCCATCCTGCCCAACCGAGCACTGACTGATACCTCCTCCATCCCCTCACAGCTCCAGCCCTTCCAGGTTTCTCCCAGTTACATCCTGGGCATGACGTGCTATGGTATGGAATACCTCTTTGGCTAGCCTGGGTCAGGTGTTCTGTCTCTCCTTCCTCCCAGCCTCCCTCCTCCCTGGCAGAGCATGAGCTCAGAAAAGGCCTTGGACAAACCAAACATTTGAGCAGTAACTCAAAACATACTTGCTATCAGCAACCGTTCCCAGCCTGAAAGTCAAAACACAGCACTGCACCAGCTACCAAGAAGGAGAAAAAATTACTGCTTCTGCTCAAACCAGGACAAAACATTGTCTGGTGTGTCTCACACTATCAGAAATTTAAGCAAATTCAGCACTGTGTCAAAGAATCACTACTTGCTTCAATAAAAACTAAATCTGCTTCCTTCACCTGTTTTCAGATTTCATAGCTTTTATCTTTTGCCATAAGCTTGTGTGAAAAGGCAGTTATGGGGAAATTGAAGAACAAATTAGTTTGTTATTTATTATTGATATGACTAGCAGATGGAAAGCATTATAGCCACCCAACATGAAGAGTCTCTGGCATGTTCCTTGAAAGTTAAAGCTACACAGATACAATTGTTGGCTATTTCATAAGGCCTTTATCAGGCAGTTAGCTTTCATGTTGGAGGATTTTTTTAACTGAGTTTTTTAAGTTTGTGTGTATTCTCTGGTATAAATCAAATTACAAACCAGTTTATAATTTCCTGTAAGGTGACAGGAATAGTAATGGGCATACTGCATTCAGAAAATGAACTAGCCACTAGGGGACAGCAAAAATTTTACTATTATGACACATAATAAATAATATTCAGCTATAATGCAGCTAATAGATTTCAAAGCCAAACGTATTATTGTATCTGCCTGGGCTAAGATACCTCTCAGTTTTCACTGGGGAGCAGCTCATCAAATTTAGTTAGTCAGGTGGTGTAACTAAGAATTATTTAAAATATTGCAATAAAAATGCAATAATGAATGTTAGAAATCTTCAAAAAAATGAAGTATGGTCCTATGCTTAGTTTTATCAGAGACAAAATATTTCTTCCATACCACCCCACAGAGAGAGAGAAATTAGACTGGTGTGTAAATCGCTGGGTGTGGGAGATAGGGTTGGATTTGCTGAGAATAAATTAACAGTATCCAGAGAAACTGAAAATTTTCAGCAGCTTTAAACAGAACAGTCTGAACATGATTGTGGACAAAAGGATGTTTAGAAGAATCATTCTTCTAAACTATTCATTTAAGTCTCATGCTGTTGTTAGTGGAATACACAAGGGTCATAGTTTCCTGATAAAAATTTCTGACAAGTTCAGCTGATTCTGTGTTCAGATGTATTTTTCTGAGATGTGTTTTTCTGCAGAAAACCAAAAAAAAGTCACATATGTTGGCAAATGTAGCTCAAAGAGACTCAACACAGCTGTTGTCTGAAGGTGGGGGTAAACTCCGAGCTCTTGTTCTCTGGCTGCTACAAACCTGCTGGCCCATTGCTGCACAGATCCATTCCTCCAGGAAGGCTCTTTCCAAAGACATGATCTGACCAAGGTTTGCATTAATTGGTAAAACATTTTGTTGCTGTGTAATGGATATTTAAACAATGGGGCTTTTGCTAATGCATTTTCCAACTGCATACTAAGATCAGTGCCAAGTCAATACAACAAACATAGTCTGAAACCAACGGACAATAAATAATCTATAGCTGCTCCCGTTATCAGATATTGGCTTGCAACCTAATAGCTTTTACAGTTTCCCATTAGACTTGCTAGCCATTCATTTAGTTCTCAGGAAAGAGGTACAGCAGAAAATGAAAGAACAGGGATATCTCTTCTGCATAGTTAGTCTTGTATAAAGGAAGCCTAACTGGCTGGTCTGACCAGAAGGCTGTTGATGAACACCACCATGGCGAACACCCACCGGGCAGCATACAAACACATCAGCGAGACAGAGTGAATAAACACAAAATGCTATTGCCCACTAATGGGTTCAAGAGGAAAAAGCCTATTTGGGCCCTCCTAGTCATAGGAAGAATGGCTTAAAAAGATTGGGAAATGAAACATCAAAAAGGAATATCTACTCCTGCTTTGTGGTCTGGGGGCCTTTGGCCTTTGGCATTTCAAATCATCCCCCACAAGCAAGGATATTCCATACAGCTGCTGCACCTGGGGCTTTAAGGTCAGTACCAAATCCTCACTTTTGCCATCGGTTTGTAAACTAACGATACTACAAAAATTATTTTAAAATCCTAGGGTGCCTTTATATGCAGTGTGCACACTGATATACAATCTAAATGAAATCTTTAATTTATATGAAATATGTTTTAAAATACATTGATTTTTCTTATAACCATAGTTATATGTTACGAGCTTAACCTTATGAGACAGATGCTAATGAGCAGGGAATCTCTTCTGGAATCCCCATATGACATTGTGATAGTGAAAACATATTTGAAGGCTGGGAGCTGACAGAAGCAATAAATGCAGCTCATGGCTACCTCCTTTGCTCCAGCCCCAGCGGCTCCCCATCAATTTGTCCTCTGAAAAATCCCATGCCTATCTGAGAACTGCTGACACTGGAAACTCATCATTACATATGATACAAGGCTGTCCTGAGTTCAGCAGTAGCAGTCATTTTTCTCCTTCTTAGTAGCTGGTGCAGTGCTGTCTAATGGAGAGTGGAGACTAACAGTAGACTATCATGGCCTGAATGAAGCCACACCACCCTTGAGTGCTGCTGTACTGGACATGCTAGAACTTCAGTATGAGCTGGAGTCAAAGGCAGCCAAGTGGTATGCCACAAGTGATATTGCCAATGCATTTTTCTCAATTCCTTTGGCAGCAGAGTGCAGGCCACAGGTCGCTTTTACTTGGAGGGGTGTCCAGTACACTTGGAACTGACTGCCTCAGGGGTGGAAACACAGCCATACTTCTGCCAGTGCCTATCTGCCATTGAGGCCATCATCTTCCCTGCAGCAATAACCATGAGCATCTGAAAGAAAACTCCAGGTGAGGCTCAAGGTTGACCCCTCAGCTTTTGGAGTTCGGAGTCAGGGATACAGAGGATCAGAGGCCAGCTATACCCCAACTGAGAAAGAGATGCTGGCAGCCTATGAAGGGGTTCAAGCTGCTTTGGAAGTGATTTGTACTGAAGCACAGCTCCTCCTGGCACCCTGGTTGTCCAGGCCAGGTTGGATGTTCAAAGGCAGGGTCTCCTCTACACATCATGCAATCAATGCTACATGGAGTAAGTGGGCTGCACTAATTACACAACGAGCTTGAACAGGAAATCCCAGTCATCCAGGCATTCTAGAAGTCATCATGGACTGGCCAGAGGACAAAGATTTTGGAATGTCACCAGAGGAGGAGGTGATGCTTGCTGAAGAGGCCCCATCATATAATAAACTGTCAGAAAGTGAAAAGCAGTATGCCTTGTTTACTGATGGGTCCTGCCGTACTGTGGGAAAGCATCGGAGATGGAAGGCAGCCGTGTGGAGTCCTCAAAGACAAGTTGCAGAAACTGCTGAAGGAGAAGGTGAATAGAGTCAGTTTGCCAAGGTGAAAGCCATCCAGCTGGCCCTGGACATTACTGAAAGAGAAAAGTGGCCAGTACTTTATACTGAGTCATAGATGGTGGCAAATGCCCTGTGGGGGTGGTTGCAGCAATGGAAGCAAAGCAACCTGCAACACAGAGGTAAACCCATCTGTGCTGCTGCACTGTGGCAAGATATCGCTGCCTGGGTGCAGAACCTGGTGGTGAAGGTATGCCATGCAGATGCTCAGGTACCCAAGAGTTGGGACACTGAGGAACACCACAACAACCAACAAGTGGATAAAGTTGCTAAGATTGAAGTGGCTTGGATGGACTTAGACTGACAACATAAGGGTGAATTATTTTTGGCCCTGTGGGCCCACGACACTTCAGACCATGAGGGCAGAGATGCAACACACAGATGGGCTCGTGATCAAGGGGTGGACTTAACAATGGACACCATTGCCCAGGCTCTTCACGACTGTGCAACTTGTGCTTGCAATTAAGCAAGCCAAATGGTTAAAGCCTCTTTGGTATGAAGGACAATGGCTGAAATACTAATATAGGGAGGCCTGGCAGATTGACTAAATCACACTCCCACCAACCTGCCAAGACAAGCGCCATGTCCTTACCATGGTGGCAGCAACCACCGCATGGCTGGAAGCATATGCTGTGCCCCACTCCACTGCCTGGAACACTATCCTGGGCCTTGAGAAACAGATTTTGTGGTCACACGGCACCCCAGAGAGAATTGAGTCAGACAGTGGGACTCATTTTCGGAACAACCTTACAGGCACTTGGGCCAAAGAGGATGGCATTGAGTGGGTATATCATATCCCCTTACCATGCACCAGCCTCTGGGAAAATTGAACAGTACAATGGACTCTTAAAAACTACACTGTGAGCAATGGGTGGTGGGACTTTCAAACACTGGGATACACACTTACCAAAAGCCCCTGGTTGGTCAACACCAGAGGATCTGCCAGCAGGGCTGGCCCAGCCCAGTCAGAACTTTTACATACTGTAGAAGGGGACAAAGTTCCTGTGGTGCACATAAAGAATTTGCTGGGGAAGACAGTCTGGGTTATTCCTGCTTCAGGTAAAGGCAAACCCACTCGTGGGATTGCTTTAGCTCAGGGACCTGGATATACCTGGTGGGTAGTGCGGGAAGATGGGGAAGTCAGATGTGTACCTCAAGAAGATTTGATTTTAGGGGAAAACAGCCAATGAACTCAATTGTATGCTGTTGCCTGCTATGTAGCACTTTTATAGCCCACGAACTAGATGTCTTCAGGTCACCAGTGACCGGCCCTGACTTCCCTCCGCCCATCATCCCAACAAAGAATAAACTTTGATAGAACAAGTGAAGTTCTGCAGTGTCATCAGCAGGCAATGGTCCAACACTGCACACAGCCTCTCCTGCTCTGAAAGACTGTTATAAGAGATGGAGCCCGACATCATGGACTGGATGAACTCGGCAGCTTTATGGGAATTGGTCCATGCACTAAGGAATGATCTTTCTCTCTCTTTGTGTGTGTGGATGTATATATATATATATATATATACACATATGAATGAGACAAGAGTGGTGGTAAATTGAAAATGTGGGATCTGAGCATGACATGAATGGTATGTAATAAGGGGTGGATACTGTCCTGGGTTCAGCAGTAGCAGTCACTTTAGTCCTTCTTAGTAGCTGGTACAGTGCTATGTTTTTGACTTTCAGTCTGGGAACAATGCTGATAACACTGATTTTTTAGTTGTTGCTCAGTAATATTTACTCTGACCAAGGACTTCCTCAGTCTCATGCTCTACCAGGGAGGAGGGGAAGCTGGGAGGAAGCACAGACAGGACTCCTGACCCAAAGCTCGGTCAGGTTGCATACCAGTCAGCGGGTGGTGAGTGGTTGTATTCTCTTCCTTTTTTATTTCTCTTATCGTTACTATTGGTGGCAGCAGCAGTGGTTTGTGTTATACCTGAGTTACTGGACTGTTCTTATCTCAACCTGTGGGAGTTACATTCCTTTGATTCTCCTCCCCATCCCTCCGGGAACAGGGGGAGGAAGGAGGGTGGGGGGCTGAGCGAGCAGCTGTGTGGTTCTAGGTTGCCAGCTGGGCTTAAACCATAACAAAGGCTTATCTCAGTAAAATGTTTGATCTTGAAAATAAAACTTGGATGCCACAGCAACTGTTCTCTGGTGCTTCACAGAGGTCCAAGGTGATACTAAAAACAGGGGCAGCGAATGGCTGAGAAATACTGAAAACATTTAGAAGCACAACCATACACCAGATAAAGTTTGCTAGTGTGGAGATACTGGTAGGCTTTCCTACTGTAAAAAAATTATAGGTTAAAATATAAAAGGCTGCCTGTGTTAGTATTGTTTCTGAATGAAAGAAATTGTACTAGCAAGACTTTTGTTGTTCTAACAACATCCATGCAACTTAGTTTCACTGGAATAAAAATGTCTAAATAAAAAACAAAATAATCCCTTGTCATGGTTTAAGTCCACCCAGTAACTGAGAACCACATAGTCACTCTCTCACTCCCCCTCCTTTTCTCCCCACTGCTCCTGGAGGAATGGGGAGGAGAATGGAAAGAATGTAACTCCCAAGGCCTGAGATAAGAGCAGTCCAGTAGCTAAGGTATAACACAAACCACTGCTGCTACCACCAATAATAATAATGATAAAGGGATTTAACAAGGGAAGAGAATACAACTGCTCACCCCCTGCTGACCGATACTCAGCCCAACTGAGCAGTGACCTAACCCTTCTGGGTAACTGCCCTCAGTTTATATAATGGGCATGACATGCTGTGGTATGGAAAACCCCTTTGGTTAGTTTGGGTCAAGTGTCCTGTCTGGTTCCTCCTGGCTTCCCCTCCTCCCTGGAGGATGAGTATATGAGACTCAGAAAGTCCTTGGTCAGAGTAAACATTACTGAGCAACAACTAAAAACATTGGCATTATCAGTGCTGTTCCCAGGCTGAAAGTCAAAAACAGCATTGCACCAGCTACTAAGAAGGACTAAAATGACTGCTACTGCTGAACCTAGGACATCCCTCTAGCCAATATTTCAATCTGGTAAAATTTTGGACTTTTTAGGTATAATGTTCCCCACAAACAAAGAATGTTGCTAAATTCTCTCATGCTTTTGAAAACCTTCACTCCATATAGCCTCTTTGCCTCAGTGTCCACTTAACATAATCTTCTAACTCTGTTTTAAACCTATATGCCAATTTAATCCAAATTGAAAGGAGCATAGTCCTATTAAGTTCTTACACAATTTCTCCCAATTAACAGAATTGAAAAAAACATTACAGAATTGAAAAAAAACCTCAAAACCAAAATCAACTAACCAAAAAGACCCCACAAAACCAGCCAAAACCAACAGTGGCCAATCAGTCATGTGTATAGGTATTGCCTATTGGTGCAGCAATTTTCAAACCATACATAGGCAAATCAGAAAAAAGCATAAGAATTAAAATAAGAACAGGAAGAAGATTCCTTAGCACTGAGAACATTAGGCACATTTCACTTTGTATCTTCCATTTATTTGGAAGATAAAATGGGAATTCAGATGTGCAGGCCACAAGAAAAGCACCAACACATGAAATTCTCCTATTGTTCCACACAATCTAACCCTGAAGGCAGTCAGCAACTGGATGCTCCACAGGTACATAGGAGGGAGATACAAGATGGGTACCAGATACATGTAAAGGGAGTGAGGGGACTGTATATGCACTGAGGTATTGGGAGGCAAGGGGTGTGTATGGAAGAGGAGGGATGGAGGCAGTGGGATGGAAAGGGGATCAGGGTCTTGAGGAAATGCTGGTTGTGCTCCTATAGAACATGAGACCTCAGGCTCCTAGGCTGCCCTGACAAATTAAGACAATGATAAACATGTTAGGGTAATGCCAGCATTCTTCATGGGTTTTTTTTTTTCCAGATATTTATGCTGACAGCTTTTAATCTAAGACAAGAAGAAAACACCTAGAAAATAGAGCCTAGGGGAAATTTCTAATGCTTGATTATCTTTCTGCATCTGAATACTACTGGATTTTGAACTGTTCAGGATTAATGTACCTTCAGCTGTGAACATCATGATCTATATTTAAGATGCTCTAAAAAGTTCCTAGCAACCAGTCTCATTTGAGCAATGAAGCATCATTCTTTTGTTATAGTCTCAAGACTTTATTATATATATATGCTATGAGTCAACCAATAAGCCATGGCCTTAAAGAATCAATGAGAATGACCTTTACTGTGGTAAAAATCCTACATATAATGACTGTACAAATAAACATCATCCTATTTTGAGGTAACGTAAAATCTCAACTTTCTTTCAAGTTAACACTGATGAAACCTATTTAATTTATCAATTGTTTCTTTATAGTAAATATAGTATGGATGATACTAGGAATGTACTTTAAGTACTAGAAAAACACTTAATTATTAAGTGGAATATATCAAGAAGTGATTTTAGCATTAAAGAAACTGTAAAACTCATGTGTGCTTTCCTTTAGGCTTTGAATTGACTTACAAAAAAGGAAATAGAAAATCTCCCCAGTGCACTAGGGTGCAAACTGTGAGACAGCCATATCACAGTGGGTCATGCATTCCTTACTCTTCCTGTATTTTCTTCTGCATATGCTTCCAAAATTTAATTCTAAAATTTCTACCTTCTCATCTAATGCCTGCAAGCCATTCAAACTCCCAACAGACCCGTCCTTTAAACAAATCCATCTTTTACCTTCATGGCAAAACTTATGTCAGGTGATCATACCAGAGAAAATTCTGTGCAAGACCCAAGACAAAGCAGAATGTCTTTAATTTCTCACTTTTAAACTCTTACCAGAAACTTCAGATTCACAGATTCAAAAGTTGTTATGATATGATCTCTTCTACAATGCAAGATTCCACAAGTAGCTAGCAAACCAAATATTTCTTGCTCAGTTATAGCATATTTTTCCAAAACATTTCCCATCTCAGTGTAAAGGCCACAAATGGGGACAAAATCTTCCTCTGGGAGAGAAAAAGACTACACTGAGTTGTTCAAATAGTTAATTGACACCATCTCTACACATATCAAGGATGAGAGGGTCATTAAGAACAGCCAACATGGTTTTACCAGGAGGAAGTCATGTTTGACCAACCTTACAGCCTTCTATGAGGAAGTGACTAGGTGGAGGGATGATGGTAGAGCAGTAGACGTGATTTTTCTTTATTTCAGTAAGGCATTTGATACTGTCTCCCACAGCATCCTCATAGGTAAGCTAAGGAAGTGTGGGCTTGACGATCAGGTAGTGAGGTGGATCAAGAACTGGTTGAAAGGAAGAAGGCAGAGAGTTGTGGTCAATGGGGCAGAATGTAGCTGGAGGTCTGCGACTAGTGGAGTCCCTCAGGAGCCGGTGCTGGGACCAGTGCTGTTTAATATTTTCATCAGTGACCTGGATGAGGGAACTGAGTGTACCCTCAGCAAGTTCGCTGATGACACTAAACTGGGAGGAGTGGCTGACACACCAGAAGGCTGTGTTGCCATTCAGAGAGACCTGGACAGGCTGGAGAGTTGGGCAGGGAGAAACTTGATGAAATTCAACAAGAGCAAGTGTAGAGTCTTGCATCTGGGGAAGAACGACCCCATGTACCAGTACAGGTTGGGGGTTGACCTGCTGGAAAGGAGTGAAGGGGAAAGGGACCTGGGGGTCCTGGTGGACAGGAGTATGACCATGAGCCAGCAATGTGCCCTTGTGGCCAAGAAGGCCAATGGCATCCTAGGGTGCATTAGAAAGGGTGTGGTTAGTAGGGCAAGAGAGGTTCTCCTCCCCCTCTACTCTGCCTTGGTAAGGCCACATCTGGAACATTGCATCCAGTTCTGGGCCCCTCAGTTCAAGAAGGACAGGGAATTGCTTGAAAGAGTCCAGCACAGAGCCACAAAGATGATGAAGGGAGTGGAACACCTCCCTTATGAGGAGAGGCTGAGGGAGCTGGGTCTCTTTAACTTGGAGGAGACTGAGGGGTGACCTCATCAGTGTTTACAAATATGTAAAGGGTGGATGTCAGGATGATGGAGCTAGGCTTTTTTCAGTGATATCCAGTGACAGAACAAGGGGCAATGGGTGTAAACTGGAGCATAGGAGGTTCCACATTAACATCAGGAAGAACTTCTTTACTGTAAGAGTGACAGAGCACTGGAACAGGTTGCCCAGGGGGGTTGTGGAGTCTCCTATGCTGGAGATATTCGAGGCTGGCTGGACAAGTTCCTGTGTGATGTACTCTAGGTTACCCTGCTCTTGCAGGGGGGTTGGACTAGATGATCTTTTGAGGTCCCTTCCAACCCTCGGGATTCTGTGATTATTCTCACTGGTAAGGTCAGGCTAGCGACCCTTTCTTCTCCCCCTACAACTAAGATATTTTTTATGCCAATTTCAGCCCTTGTTATGAGCCGGCTGTTAAACCCTTACTCTGATCTAATTGTTAGACAAATTTGATTATGCCCATCTATTTTCTATCATGTGACTTGTATTACAGAGCTTTACTGCATTTTTTTACTAAACCACAGACAGAATCCTCCTTATGAAGAGAGAGTTAATTTCCCTGGAAACCTGGCATGGATTCTTTAAGGACTCATCTTCTGCCTCTCTACAGTTTCAAAATTAATTTTTAATGTCCTCAAAACATGAGTCATTACTCAACAGAGGTCAGCCTGTCCCAGTGTCTGAATAATAGTTCTTGTGAAATAGCAAAACTGTTCATTTTTAAGGACTAAGAAAGAAAGGTCCCTGTTACATATTTTGCAGTAACCATTATCTGTATTTCAAATGGACCTGAAGTGCTATTATGACTTACCTCATTATGAAGCTTATTCAGTTGAACTGTGGTCAAAAGGCCATTCTGATCACACTGGGTTTATCCAG
This sequence comes from Melopsittacus undulatus, assembly GCF_012275295.1. Taxonomy (NCBI): domain Eukaryota; kingdom Metazoa; phylum Chordata; class Aves; order Psittaciformes; family Psittaculidae; genus Melopsittacus; species Melopsittacus undulatus. The sequence goes on along the minus strand of NC_047557.1, from coordinate 26,337,841 downwards.
GCTCAGGAAGCACAGCAATTTAATGTCTGTGTTCAAGAACCACTTCTGGACATACTTTTGATGAAGAGAAATTGAATAAATGAAAATGATTTAGAAAAAAAAAACAACAGAAACAAAAGTGTAGCTCCAAATCAAATTAAAGTTCCATCTAGTTTTAAACTGATTACAGATTATTTGGTCCAGGCAACTTTAGTCTTTGCGACAGTAGACATGATAATTTTGGGTTGGCTATTCTGACACAAGCTCCTTAACATTGCTATCATTATGTGTGATTATGTTACGTGCAATCACTCAGTTAACTAAGATTTCCAGAAGATACATTCTCAGCCAAGAAGTTTTATCCCTCCATCTAACATGATTTCCAATAGCCCTGCTTACAGTGAGCATTGACCAGACCATAACACACATACTTTTAGGGAAGAGACAGGTAACTTTTTCTCTTCTGTCTCAAGAGAGGCTGGCTTTGGGGAATTCACATGTAACAGCAATCAAAGAAATATGGTCCTCACCAGTAATATACTTCTTGAATAATTAACAGGGGCAGTGGGTCAGCACTGAAGGAATTCCTGAGACATTCTTCAGTAATGCAGCTGCAAAGGCCTCTATTCAGAGGTTTCTGCACACAACTGATCGATGTTACTTCTACCTCTCAGTGACACAGTCACTGACCTGCTAACACAACTGCCAAGAAGGTAATCCCTTTTACCTTGGCCATTTACAGTTTACAGGAGTGAGTTTAAAAGCCAGCTGAAAGATTTAGGGACAGAAGCCCTATTGACTTATAGGAGACTCCATGTTCTGATCATAAATCCCCCGAATGCTTCTGAAAGTATCCCAGCACGCAGTTTCTCCATGGCTGAAATAATGAACAAATGCGCTTAGTCCAGAATAGTGTTGTCATCAGAAAAAGGTCAAACAAATTTAACTCTCTAGTTCCCAGGTCCTGATACCCAGCTGTATGTGACAAGCACCCTGTCTCTGACCTGTCTTTGAATGCTGGCTGTCTACTATTTTTTATCATTCTATGGAAAAATGCTAAAATACTGGATTCTAAAAGATATCTGTCCCCTAGTTCATTTTGGCTGGTCATCACATCTGTGGATGTGCTTCCCAGAAGGCGCATGTTACCTCTGTCAGCAGAGGACATTGACCTGAGATATGAATGCACTGGGAAGGAAAGGTGCAAGAGCCCTCTTCTCTCTTTGTGGAGACCACAGAGAAACATATGACAGGAGGAGACTGTCAGGGCCATCAAGGCTGTTGCCTAGTTTGCCTGGCAAATTTATGATGCAATTCATCAAGACATCAACTACACGTATTCTTAGTATACCCATTCTTGGTCCCAAACACTGTCTAACATTCCTCAAAGATGACCCACAAGCAACAGAGGCATAGGAGTGTGAAAGTCAGCAGGATTTAATCTTACACTGAAATCTCGGTTTAGTGCTGAAAAGCAACACAGAAATAATTACCAGCAACTTTGGTCTCCTAGTATCGCAGCACTTCACCAGTACAATACAGCACTTCTGCAAAGTGGGTAATATGTTGGGGGGGATGGGGGGGGTAACACATATATTTAGACACTGACATGCTAAGTCATTTGCCTACCACAGATCATACCATAATTCACAGAATCACTGAACGGCTGAGCCTGGAAGAGATCTCTTGTCATCTTGCCCAAATCCTGCTGAAGTAGGGCCACCTAGAGCCAGTTGCCCAGGACTAGATCCAGATGGTTTTCTAGTATCTCTAAGGATGGAGACTTCATAACCTTTCTGGGCAACCTGCACCAGTGCTCAGGCATCCTCACAGTAAAACTGTGTTTTGTAATATTCAGGCAGAGTTTTCTGCAACCAATACTCCCTCGGTGAATCCATGCTGACTACTCCCAATGGCTTGCTTGTCCTTCATGTGCCTGGAAACGGATTCCAGGACTACTTGTTCCATCATCTTCCCAGGAATCAAGAGGAGGCTGACCAGCCTGTTGTTTCTAGTCCTAGAGACATCACAGGCCCTTGGTGACTTCAGCAGGTGTTAGTTTCAAATTGCAAAGAAGTTGAGAATAGACCCTACAACTTTGCCTTTTAGTGTCAGCCACCAAATACAGCTCATATTGTGAGGGTTTACACTGAGCCAGTAGCTGCCTTCTGGACACAGGACAAGTAGAGCTCATTGTTTAAACAGCCAAATAGTGAAGTGCCTCCCAGTATTACTTTTGAGGAAATGAGCAACAAAAAGGGTGTACTAAAACAGACTTACTATGAAAAGGCACAGGACAGAAAGCCTTCCACAGCACGCAGTTCAGAGGGATTTCTGTAACTCTCTGGTTAATGCTTAAACTAAAATATTTTTTCCCAAAGTACAAAAACATCTCCTCTGCAGTTGGCTGGTTTTCTCTTTTTTTTTTTTTTAATGTCTAGTTGCATATTATCTCTCACTTGCTTTCCCTCCTCCTTTTTCATAACCCTGCAGTGAACAGATACGCTCTCACCCTCATATCCCTTTTTGAGGCCTCCTGGTATTCAGCCTCTTCTATTAAAATCTCATTTAACTTCATTATTTCTTAAATATTAAAGAGAAAAATCTATTCCCCTTCCATCGCATTAATTTATTTCTTGACTACATGCATCATTCAAATGCATAGTCCAATGGTACAAGAGCAAGATGGAAATTCAACTTGTACATCATATTACAACCCCTTCTGGGTTGTGTGGCAGGGAAGAGATACTAAATATAGAAATTAAATAGCTTCCATAGTTAATCTAGATTAAATTAAAATTTTAATATTGAAATTAAATATCTAATGTGGCATTTAATCAGCACACTAATGGGATTATATTTAAAAATATGAAACAGAAAATAGAACATTCAATATTTTCCACTATGGAGCCTGACTCTTAGGATCTGTATCAGTTTTTGCATAGGTGCCTGTAATTCCTCTCATACACCTTATCAGACAAAGCAGTTTAAATTACAGGAAGGCTTGGCCACAGACCAGCTGAAGATTTACTGCTGGGTCTCTTCTGGCATGTACAACATCTGGCACAGGACCCCACTGGCTGAAAGTCAGCTAGGGAGACACTGAAAAAGCAAAGCCTCTGCCAGGCCAGCAGCAGGTTAATGTCTGGCACAAGCTGCTCCATGCTGATTTAAATCCAAATCTCCTAGAACAGCTGTGCTCTATTGAGTAGTCTTACTCTTTGCTTGAATGCTGGCAATGGCTTGCTCTTCCACAGACATCTGCTGCAAACAGCAGATTAAATAACAGAAGACCGTTTACACCAAGAACAGCTAGAAGTGACTCTCAGTTAGGGAGCAGCCCTTTACGTCCACTCCCCAGAAGCTGCTGTGTCTCCTTCCTTACCTGGGGCATCTCTGCACTTTGGAAGAATGCCCTCATCTCATCAGAATCCAGAAGCCCTCAGCTCCCCTTAGCCCTGCCTGCTCTACAGGCAACAATCACACAGCCCTGGGCAGCTGGCCATGACAGCGAGCTCTGGTGAGCCTGTCATCGCAGGGACCCAGGAGCTGCAAGTAGCAACTCTCTCTTCTAAAAGGTTTCGTGCACTCCTTTCCATCAGCACTCTGCAAGTACTGATGCAAAATCTGGGAATCCTCACATATTTTGCACCTGTGTATCCTTCAGGGCTTCTGCTCACTGCAGTTCAGATAATGGACACATTCAGGTTCCCCAAGTAAGCTGCATTCCTCAAGGTACCAAAGCTCCCAGATTATCTTGTCATAGTTTTGCTAATGCCAAAGGCCCACAAAGCTTTCTCTGAAGTATATTCCTGCACCCAGATGCTTTAATAATTCATAATGTCAGCAAATCACAGTGTTGGCACAAAGATGCTTTAATATTAAACTGCTGTAAATCTGGACCAGATACATTCTGCTGAGCCCAATGAAAGGAAAATAGCAATAACATGACAAGACAGCTGATATATTCAGTACATTTGTAAGTATGCTTGGAAACCCAAATACTTAACAATTTATGCATCGCTTCTGCAGATGCTTAAGGAGGATTTGATTTATTTGAACACAAAGGTAAGCTACTAATAAGGCCAAAAGCATCTATGTATTTACAGTACATAGCACAGTGTTTTGTAAGAAAACAAACTCCTCAAGAACATATGCATTTCTTTTACAACATGCTATATATTTGCAAAGTAATTCCTCTCACCTAATTCCAGTTAAGTCAGACACATGACACAGGTGACAGAAATGAGAGGGAAAAAAGACTAGCTGAAAAACCTCACATAATCCTCCCCATAGAGTGAAAATGCCAGTCACAAGCAGACCTCTGTGGTGGAATGCAGCAGGCTTCCATACCACAGAGAATCATTGCATTCATTCTCTGGAATGGGGAATGGACATGTATAATGTTATAGACTCAGAGCAGAAAGCAGTGCCACATCTGTGTTCTTAGCCTGTATGGGTGTGCTTCATTACAACTGGCAGGAATGGTTCTCAAGCATGTTAAGTTTTTCTTCATTTCAGTAGAACGCAGAATATGCAAGTTAAAAGAACATTGAGTTTGTGCATAAAGAAAAATGGCATTCCAACAAATGTTAAAATGGCGGGTCCCAGAGAAAAAAGGTGTAGCTAGAGTAATAAAAAAGTCCTGTAATATGAAGCCCAGTGCACTAGAGTTTGAGTCATTTAAAAATCCCCACAATTAGAAAGTGAGGTAACTCACAGTTCAAGAACCATAAGCACTATCATTGACTACTTTTGTTTACACTGAAAAGCTGGCATGCTGAGACCTCCCATGCACATTTCTAAGAGAAAAAGGCCTTACATGTAGAACACAAAGCTTTATCTGTATCTCCCGTTGCAATTTTGTACCAACCCTTTCTAGTTTCCTTTGCTAGCTCCCTCCTAAAATTAATACTGCTTTCAAATACTGGGTTCACCTTTCTCTTGACCTAATCTCTCCCAGAGAGTTATTCAGCCACTAGTGTTCCACCAACAAAACTAAATGGTATCTTATGCCTTCTTGTTTCTAATGAGTTGGCTAAAAATCACACACACACACACAAAACTCAGAAAAATCCAGGTGGCTTTGGCCTTCTAAAATGTGCATTTGAGGTTTCATATTTGGAATATGAAATTAAAAATTCCCAGTCTGGAGCTCTATGAAATTCCAGGTGATAGCCGATGAACTGAAAAAACAGAAAGGCGTTTCATCTAGAGCAGTGAGAATCTTCCAACCAATTGCAATGAGCTGCAGCACTTGAATATAAATATGCCTTTCAAAGAGAAGTACATTTAAGCTTTAATACTAAAATAGCTTGTGCATATTGATATCAACAAAGCAAAGCAGTGAAGCTTAAAGCATACTATGACAAAGTCAAACATAAACACAACATAAACACAAAGACAACATAAACACTGCTTGTAAAGGCAACATTGCCAATATCCCATTGACATCAAAAAATCATTTCTTCACTAGGACTCGGAGGCGACCCTCACTCACAAGCAGTACCTATTCACAAACAGCCTTTGTTAATCTGTACTTTGCACCACACCCTAGGAGAGGCACAGCCTTAGTCTATCTTTCTGCTTCAAGCCTCAGCTTCCCTGCTGTCACCAGCATCCTCTTCCCAAACTCATGCACTGAAGAGCTGAGGGAAAAGTCTCTAAATATCCACATACAGAGGGAATTCCCCTACAGATGCACTTCTATTTCCCTCTACTCTTTGTAAATGCTGTTCCTTGAAATGAGGTAGGGGTAGGGATGGAGGAGCCTTGCAGCCAGGTACCTGAACACCTTGCAAGCTTTTGCCATGGTGCACCTTGCAGTGCCAGTCCCATACATGTCAGAGCAAGGCACCCAGGGGCACTGCCTCTACAGGAATGGGACCAGTGACTGGTACTGTGGAACACAGGGCTGTTCCTCTCTGCCACGGTGGGGGCCCAAAACCTCACAGTCCTATTACCAAGGAGCAAATACTTCAGAGGAAATTTTGTTTTCATCAGTTTCATGTGTATCTTCAAACTGATTTAAACCAGTTCTGTACTCTTCCTTGCTTCTTGCCCTTCACTGTTCAATGAAACCCTTATCACTAAACTCAACAGGTCTACTTCACAATCCCCACAATCACTACCAAATTTCTGATTGCAAAATGCTGTATCTTGATCTTATGTCCTTGTCTAGCCTTTTCTCATCAGCGATAGCACTCTGCTATCACAGCTAATGGGTCCTGGATTTAGTTCAAGTGATAAATATCTACCTTTTCAAGCTGACCCTATCCCACAGCTGCTGTGCTTTACTGAGGGAAAGAATCATGGTATATTTAGGGTTGGAAAGGACCTTAAGATCATCAAGTCCCAACCCCCCTGCCATGGGCAGGGACACCTCACACTAAACCATGTCACCCAAGGCTCTGTCCAACCTGGCCTTGAACACCTCCAGGGATGGAGCATTCACAACTTCCCTGGGCAACCCATTCCAGTACCTCACCACCCTCACAGTAAAGAATTTCTTCCTTATATCCAATCTAAACCTCTGCTGTTTAAGTTTTAACCCATTACCCCTTGTCCTGTCACTACAGTCCCTAATGAATAGTCCATCTCCAGCACCCTTGTAGGTAGAATCATAGAATAAGATCAAGAAGTTAGAAAATCAGGAGAGGAGCTGCTTTGTGAGAACTTTACCACTTTTGCTTCTCTACTTTGTGAGAACTATTTTTTTTTAATTCATTCAGCCATTGAGATAGAGGCATGCATAAATCAAGTAACATGCATAAAATAACTAATTAAAGCTTGTAACAAACTGCATTGGCTTCTCACCATTTGAAGCTTGACCGCTATTTTTTCTTTATCAATACATAATGAAAATGATTGATCAGATTGCTGGACCTAGCAGACCAAGATGTTAAGAGGCAAAAACTCCAAACAGGCTTGGTGTTGGTTGCCCTGTTTGTCTGCCGAAGACATCATTCCAGGAGACTCACGAACTTTGTTCTGTTCAGCTGAGCTCCCTGGGATTTATAGATTACAGTGGGGTTAATAAACTTTGTTTGCAAATCCCAAAGCACAGTACATAAACCCCACAAGCTTATAGAGCAGCCTCCCCTTCAGGGCTGGGAAAGACCTGGGGGAAGCAGAAACCTGAGTGATCAATTTTTGAGGAAAGGAAAACAGATGAATGATGAAAATTCCTTCCTTTTTACAGTGCTGCCCTCAGGGACAGAGACACTCCTGGATTTCTACAGAAGGCAAAACCTGAGAGCAAAGGTGTGGGTGGTTTGTTTCAGTTTGGTTTGGTCTGCACTGCTGCAGAGATACGAAACTTGCTTCCCTAATCAAGTTTCGTGTTGTCTAATGCTCACATTTGCCCACAGCCTCAGCAGTAAGGTAGAAAGTCTGCAAAGCATTTTTATGCTTCCCCCTGCATGTGGTTGTGTGGTTGATCAGATGCCTAGAAAAATTCTGAGATACCTGCAGGAGATTGTGCTGCAGGAGGAATTTAAACGAGTCCTGCTGCATCTCCTCATGCTCCTCTTATCACCCTCCCAGTGTGAAGGGTACACAATGAAGCAGGTAGCATGGGTGAGCACAACCCACTATAATATTCCTGAGGGTCCCTTCATACAACTGGGACTAACTACTGGCCCTTCAGGCTGATTTGACCCAGCACTACCCGCACAAGGGAGCTCAAAGCAGTCTTAGATTCATTTTCCTTGCAGGATCTATTTCCATGTACTTTTTGAGTCCACTGTTTCTTGTTAGCCTCTGTAGCAACTTACACTGGCATTTTGAAGACTCCAAAACTTCAACCACCACATCATTTTAAAGGGTGATTGTGAAAGCCCCAGTAAAACCAGAAACTGTTGGACCACAGAACCACTGAAGGGTTGGATGGGACCTCTGGAGATCATCTAGTCCAATCCTGCTGCCAAGGCAGGTCCACCTAGAACAGGTTACACAGGAACGCATCCAGGTGGGTTTTGAATGTCTCCAGAGAGGGAGACTCCACAGACCCCCTGGGCAGCCTGATCCAGTGCTATGCCACCCTAAACTTGGCAGATTTATTACATCTGTACTCTGTCACCATTAATCAGGGTCCACTGGAGACTGATTTATCAGAAACAGATATTACTGTCTGTGTGCTGAGCTTCTTGATCAGGTTAGGACATCTGATGTATTCTGGTGTTGCAAATGCATCTGTGAAGAAATTATAATCTCCTTTTGCAGGAGAACCACAAAAAGGATGGCAAGATGTGGTGGAAGCAGCAGGAGAATCACATGGCTTGTAAGGAGCTGGCACAGCTATGCTTGCTCATCTGCTCCACAGCACTGTACCTTACAAGGAGTGTATGACTGGTTCCCATCTGCCTGAGGTAGAAGCCAGAGAATAGTCACACCATTTAATTTTTGGCAACAAACACTGCTGCCTAAATAAGGAGCATTAGGCTCTCCAGTTAGTCTAAGAAGGTCCCTCCAGGAGCAATTCAGTGTTTCATACGATGTGAAACCTTTTAATGTAATCTAGCTTTGTGGCTTTTGTAGCTAGAATCACAGAAATATGCTTCCCTAATTACTAAGAAAAAAATAACTATTATTTCTGCCTTGCACATGTTCTAACTGCTTTCTGTCCCCACCTCTTCTGAACCAATTTGCCCACACCTTGTTTACATGACATGTTATCACAGCAGTGAGCAGCAAATTCAAAACCCAAAAAACAATGACATACACCCTAATGCAATCTTTCTCATCAGAATCTATGTGATAATACTCATAACAGGAGATGCTACCCTGCTCACTGGAGACCACCATGTAACAGTATTGCTTCATTGGTATCAGTGCAGAAAACACTGAGGACTGGGTGAAGCCAGACATTTCTGTGTCTTGCACTACGGTAAGAAAAGCAGCAATGAAAGAGAAGGGCAAAGCTCCTGAGGTGGGGAAACTCTCTTCAGACCTAGTGAATACTAGGGTTAGACATAAACTGATGAAACCTGAGGGACCACAGGTGTTTGTAGATCACAAAGCAAGTTGCAATAGTATCAGTCCACAGTCTGTTTCAGAGCTTGCAGTTCTCACCTAAGGGCAGGTAAAATAAGTTTATTTGTTACTGTTTGAGAAGGAACCTCATTTGCATCCAGGACATTTCTGTCAATAAAAACAAATCATTCCACACTGCTGTCTTTCCTTATTCCCTTTTGTTCCTGGTTAATGAGCACTCCCTTTTCTGCAAGTTAGTACCGGAACTGTATCATAGAATCATAGAATAGTTAGGGTTGGAAAGGAACTTAAGATCACTTAGCTCCAACCCCCTTGCAATGGGCAGGGACACCTCACACTAGACCATATCACCCAAGGCTTCATCCAACCTGGTTTTGAACACTTTACACTTTAATTTTGTCTGTCCACTGGCCAGAAATGCCCAGCTTTCTGTTGGATCCCAGGGTAGGCTTTGCTCTGCTTGGCTGAAACACGCCATTACCTTAATTCTATGTACATAGGAAAGCCATCTTCCTAAAGTGAATGCCTGTGTTCCCTACAGAGAAGGCAGCAAGATACAGGGACAGACCAGCCTGCCTGAGGCTAGCTGTGTAAACAGGATCCATTAATCCCAAATGGTCTGATTCTGCTTATTTAGCCACTGAGTTAAATGGGTGGGTTTTGTTTGTTGGCAGTGCTCACTGCTCCATTTTGCACTGCAATGTAATGTAGGGTATCTCTAAAGAATTTGAAAGCAAATGTGGCCCTGTTCTCCCTCTTGCAGCCATCTCCTTGGCTACAAATTTGCTCTGGGCCAGCTGTTCTAATTAATGCCAACGGGGTTGGAATGCAGAAGGCATTGCCAAGTACTTTGGACACTTCAGCAACACAAAATATTCATAATAAGCAGATCAGCCTTTCTGATTAACATAATGGCCAAGGAACTGTTCAGATTTTGTTGCCTCTGACCAGCAGTTACATGGATAGAGAGAAAAGTCTCAAAATTATTCCATGTTGTGTCTGAGCACAACAGAGCTATATTTCTTTTTCTTTCTTTCCTTTTTTCTTCAGAGAACACAAACTTACCACAGCCCATGCCTAAAAGAACCAGTGCTACAGGTTTAACTGCGTATTTTTGCCACAGAGCTGCCTTGAGGCTTGTCTGGCCACATCAGCAACAAGATCAGGACTAGACCAAGCTCATGTTGCTATGCACACAGAAATGGAAAAAGCAGTGGGAAAGGGACTGTGGAGAGTTAATCTTGATGCACCTTTATCATCAGCTGTGAGAGGTTTTGGGAAGAGGTGTGCTGCCACCAGGAGGAACAAGCTCAGCACACCTCAACCCCTCATGTTGGCAGAAGCAGCACCCCCAGCCCAGCTTCCCAACAGCCTGGCACAGGCTAAAATGAGGCCATTGCAATTTTGCTGTCCCAAACCATTTCTTTCTTTGACTTGACTACGGCTAGCACTGTTTTCTCATGTGCCCAGGTTGGTGATGCTGGTGGTGCTATACAGTGTGAGGTTCCAGTGTTGCAGCGCTGCTTTTTCTGACTGATTTTGCCACTGTGTGTGCCCTGAGACACGGCTGTGGCTTGTGGAATCCTCTCTTCCGTTACTGCCTTGTTTCCACCTGCTGTGTGCTTCCTACAAAACCATGAATACAAATCAGGGTGATACTAAACAGAGAGGTCTACTAGCGAAGTGTCACATCCAGTAGGTGTAGTCTGCTCACTGTCATGGCCTTCCACTGAATACAGTCATTGTGTGAGACAGATCTTGTTGTACTTGTTCTTTTCACCAATTACTGTTAGTATGACAGCCTTCAGGAGAAGTCAGAATTCAGATAGGACATCAGGGAGGCAGCTAAATACAGAGCTCCTTTGAGCATGGAGCTCGCTGGAATTGCAGCTGTTAATAAAAAACTCAGTATTTTCAAGCACTGAACATGATTAGTATTTTCCCCATTGACAATTGCCTGATATTGAGCATGATAACGAACTTTGTCCCTGATACAGAGTCAAAATCAATTTCACAAGTTTATGACCATGCAAATAGATATGTAAGTTCAGGAGTCTGAAAATACCGATTTTCTACTTCCATGCCTTGTTCCTGTACTCTCCTGGGTCTTGTAAACAGCTAGCATAAACTCTAACACCAAACAGTCCACCAAGACTGGCATGACAAACTCTTGATATATCTGGTGATTCTTTTCTGTAGAGATCCAAAAGGACTATGGAAAACTTGTTTCCTATACAGCAGCATTCACAGACATTTGCTTGAAAAACTTTGTCCTACTCACAGCAGATCAAATGCAACCTGTAGTTACATCTTCATGGACAGAACTGCTCACAGTCATATAGAGGCTTAGGTTACATGTTCTGTCAAAGAGACAGCCTGGGCTTTTAATAGGACACAAGCTACAGATGCCTCAGTGCTAATCTAATCTATTGATTTTCTCCTTCTACATTTTCTCATATGTAGTAGCATTCTAATCAGATAGATACTTCTTGATTCTGCTTACTTCCTAGTGTTACTACTACGAATATACACACATGCACACACTCTAAACAGGAAGTCTGCTCAAGACACTGAAAAAAATGTTTTGTGATCTTTCACCTTCTGGTACACATAAAGAAGTTATGAATTTTCCAAGATTTTTTGGTAGGTACTTATGCATGTAGTCTATTAAAAAGCCCTGTTCTTGCATATATCACATTTTCTTGAAACATTATTTTGGCTTTAAAAATGCTATATTTGCTCTGAGAATGAAGAGAAAACTTCTTAAAAGATTGACAAATTCAGAAATCTATATTATTTTTGAGGAACGTGACTTTTTTCCCTTAGAAGTCATCTCTTTCTGTAGCTTAAAACCAGCCTGATACTGTCCTTCACAATTCCATTACCATTTTGCAGTTGATCGTGCCATTGGCAAAAAAAGTGTAAAGATATGTATGGAGGAAATCCCATCAGGCCAGTTCTGCTGCCACTCCTGTCAGCAGGAATTAAAAAAGTGTGAAGCTTGTTTTAATTGAGAGTATAGAATCATAGAATAGTTAGAGTTGGAAAGGACCTTAAGATCATCAAGTTCCAACCCCCCTGCCATGGGCAGGGACACCTCACACTAAACCATGTCACCCAAGGCTCTGTCCAACCTGGCCTTGAACACCTCCAGGGATGGAGCATTCACAACTTCCCTGGGCAGCCCATTCCAGTGCCTCACCACCCTCACAGTAAAGAATTTCTTCCTTATTTCCAATCTAAACCTCTGCTGTTTAAGTTTCAACCCGTTACCCCTTGTCCTATCACTACAGTTCCTAATGAATAGTCCCTCACCAGCATCTCTGTAGGCCCCCTTCAGATACTGGAAGGCTGCTATGAGGTCTCCACACAGTTAACAGTTGGACTCGATGGTCTTAAAGGTCTTTTCCTGCCTAAATGATATGACTGTCTTTTGTGCTCCTCCAGTCTTTTCTGAAGAGTTAACTTCTTTTGGCCAGGTTCTTATCTCCAGCACTATGAAAACAGCAGATCCAGTAAAGTGAAAATAGCAACCATAGATTTCTTTCTGTAAACTACAATCTGAATTGCCAGTTTCTCTTCAGCTAGTTCACACATAAAGCCTGCTCACATCCACAAGATCCACAAGACTTTACATTGAACTATTATTAGATGAGTGACGGAAACAAACACTGGTAGTAAAGCATTTGCTAGGAAGAGAATATAGTCAGCAACAAAAGCTTTTAGGTGTAGTGACAGGTAATAGCAACCTTCTGAAGGTTCTGGGAGATTACTTTTATCATCTGAGGAGATGATCAGGACTTCATGAAAGAAATGTTTTATTTTAAAGGCACGAGGAAGGAGGTCTCTGCAATCTGGGACACAGTGAAAACAGAAGTGAAGAAATAATTGAGTGGGTTTGACACACTAGAGCAGAGCAAAGTAAAAAGAGCAGGGGCAAAGCACTGTGGATATGGGTCATGCAGGACCAACAAAAACATGAAAGAGCAGATTCTGAATGCTGATCTTCAGCTGCCAGAAACTCTCCCCATATTTTATGCAGCCTGTGTCATTTCTATGCCCTAGCCCTGGCACAGGGGTATATATTTTTGAACCTGAAAGGGTAGAATGGAGCTCAGCAAGAGCCCTGACCTCCTTCTGCTGGGCCAGGCTGTTCTGAGCTGGAACAGCCGATAAGCACATGAAATAAGAACAAACATTATTACAAAAAAAACCAAAACATTAGAAGGAAACAGGAGAGACAGCTGGTCAAAGAGGGCAGTCCATGCTGCCTCCATAATTTTCTCCACACAGAGCATATCAGACTAGTGCCATCATTTGAGGGAGACCCTTCCAAAGCGCTAGCCTTTTCAAACTTCCTCTATTTTTTTTTTCCTGAAGGCTGTTAATTCTGAAAGCACAATGGGGTTTTCCATTGAGGGATTTCTTTGAAAACATGCCAAATATTTCTGTTAATTCTTCCTCTTTAGGCTGCATTGCAAACTCCTGTCTGTATCTCCTTCCTCAGATTGTAGCCTTTGAGATTGTGGCATCCCTGAAGCTTATCCAGGGGCTCAAACAGCCTTCCACTTCCCAGTGTGCAGCCTGTGACCTTGTCACACAGAGGAGCAACCCTGCTGCCTTTACTGCCCAAAGGATTCAGTTTTCAGTCGTGTGCATCCACTTGAATGTGGCTTCAAAACAAAGCATTTTTGTCTGTCAAGACAGCACCTTTTCAGCATCCCTAAGTCTCTTTGGTGCTAGGCACTCAGCTGAGAGGAGAGAGCACTTCTAGCAACACGAGCTCAGGATTTTGTCTGATTTTGCTGCCCAGATGATGTTTTTTATCACTTTCTCATGTGCCTAACACTTACATGCCTGCAATAAAATTCACTCACCAAGATAAAATCAAAGACCTTCTAATACCTGTTTTCTATTTTTTCTATTGTCTTAAAGATCACTCTTCACCCCACAAAACACAGCTTAGTCTCATGCCCAGTGTTGCTGTGAGTTCCAAGCAAAAACTACACTTATCTGAAAGGACAAACACTAGCCAAGCACAGAAGACTCTGTCCTGCAATACTGCAGCTACTGATGAGGTGCTTTTGACCACTTTCATCTATTTAGAGAATTGAAAAGCAGTATTTGAAGTTGAGAGCAATAAGCAACACATTAAAGAAGTTGAGCAACCTGAAATCTCATAAGGAATATGAAGAAGCACCCCCTTCACTTTGCAGGTTTGCAGCATCTATACCCTAATCTATACCACCCTGCCAGTCCCCCTCACAGGAACAGTACAACAGCACAAGGCACTTGCTCAAGAATCCACTGCTAAAAGCAGGTACAGCCCTTCAGAGGACAGCATCCTTAACATCACCCTGCCTGCCTTCCCTGCTGTGGCTCCTACAGAATATCTATTTAGAGACAAGTTTAACAGGTGAAGAAGGTATAAAACACACCCCCAAAAAAAGAAGTGCTTTGATCACTGACAAATCAAACACATTGAGCTATTTTTTTTCTTTTCCCCAGAGTCAATGTTCTGTCCCAGACAATGGAAAGATTTCTGTGACTGTCAGAAAAAAAACCCACCTTGAAGTTTTACAGGAGGTTAGTCTGCTACTTATTCTATAGGATTTCTTTCAGCCACCCGTCAGAAATAATGCTTCCTGCCAAACCCACAAGAGGTTTTTTGTACAGAGTTGCCTGTAAAAGTTCTGGTCTCATGATGTTCTCAGGTACCTTCCATAGCCAGAGCCACTTTCTCCAGGGAGCAACAAATGAGTATCCATTGGAACATGATCTTCTATTCCAGGTTCCACAAGCAAACGCAACAGTCTTCAGCTCAAGGGAGGAAACCCTTGCCAGCATATCAGTTTTCTGGGTAGCAGCAAATATGACTCATTGCTAAGATTTACAAGTGACAAAACCACAGGCTCGACACAAGTTTATGAAAATCCAGATTAAGTTGACTGCACAGTGGAAAATCAGGCTTCCTCAGTTTCTACAGAGGCATTGATCATTCCCTGACAAGTTTCCTGTGTGCATGCAACCCAGATTGCATTGCCCTTTTCTTCAACCCTACCCCTACCTATTTCTGTTACCAGTTTTGCTATTACTTTGCTACCTTTGACTGTCCTGATCCACCCCAGAACAACTCTATTCTGAGCTTTCAATAATTTTCTTGCAGATTATGGCTTCTTGAAACTTACTCCTCTCTCTCAGCTGCAAATAAACCTTTGTATTCCCTTGGTTATCCAGTTAAGCACTGCCTTATTTCCCATCATTTGAGTTGATTTCAATGGGCCAGTGTTAATGGGTCATGGTTAGTTGATCAGGGCAGTACCTTCCTCATGTTTTGACTGTCACCAGTGATCACACTTTCTCTTTGGTGCACCACATAGCATGTCACTCACTGTCACTACCAGACAAATTCTGGCAACAGGACAACAAATTACTTTATGAGCTGTCTCTGTAAAATTTTATTCTCATGTCATTTGACATAAATCTTCTTAGTGATTATAAATGTGTATGACTCTCTGGCCCGTATTACAGCAGCCTGTTCTAATTTTAAAGTAATTTTTCATTAAACTAATAATATCTTTCTGGTTCATTTGTTGAAAGTCCTAGTTGCTGTGGGCTGGATTACGCAGAACGGGAAGATTTCCCAGGTCACTAGTTATCTCTGCAAATAAGTGTGTCCTGAAAACATGCTACACAGTATCTTAATAGCTTTTGTATGAAACAAATGGGTACCACAGAATGCTGCTGAATATTTGTATGTGCAACAGCTAATGCAAACGGGATCACATCCTGCTCTCGGCTTCCAGGGCTTGCCTACACACAATGTCCACTGTCACAGTGATTTTCTCATTAAATCAGACTGCACAAGTCTTGCTTTCCTGAAACCATTGCACCCTGGACTGTGAGCCTCATATTGTGTCACTATTTGAACCAGATGTGTCATAGGAATAATTAATACCACAACAATAGTGGATGAGACCTCAGTAGGTCACATCTCTTTCTCATAAGATGTTCCACATCTCTCCTACTAAAAAAGATGCAGCAGAGCTGTTCACATGAGAGAATCAAAGACATTAGCACTTGTGCTCATTAAGGATCCCTTATCTTTATCTCATGGAAACATGTGGTAAGCCCTAGTGTAAACCCCAGATAATAGAAAATTAGGAGAGTTTGAACCCAACGGTCTAACTGTGGCAGAAAAGGAGAAAACAGACTTTACATGAATTACAGTTTTGTCCCTGTGGTTATAGTTTTTATGCTTTGCTTAGGGGACAGCACATCACTGTTGTGGTTGAGGAAACCTGCTGCGAGGTGAGCAGGTTCCTTGAAACTTCTTTGGGTAGCAAAAGGCTTGAGTCTGTGAAGGCAGAGGAGGGAAGAGACTTTTCACCAGAGCCCAGACAACCTGTCAGGGCAGCAGACTGAGCTCTCCCAGGGCTGGCCCAGCCAGTGCAAACCTGTAGCAAGTCAGAACCATGGTAGCAGGGCACAAGGCCTGGCATAGCAAGGGTCTCCAAACTTGAGCAACCTGGCCAAGCACAGCCACCTTTTCCACTCTTTGACAGCACTGAACAGCTGGACACATGGTGGGTATGTAAACTGATATTTCAGGTGGGCTGTAAAGTTTTCCTTAAAGCAGCCCTGATGACCAGTAAGAGTGGCTGGGTCATGTACTGCAAATGAAATCACAGCCCAAAGGATGGAATTTCAGCTTTGCTTAAAAAAATGACATCATAAGTACCCCAAGTTGACTAACACACACCTTTACCACCTTTACCCTCTCATCTCCTGCCCCCCTACTTGCAGGGATGCAGCTACAAGAACTTTTTCCCCCTTTGCCACAAATTGTAGTTACAAACCTTCTCTATGAATCATTGTGAAAACCTGGAAACCATGCGGATGCTTTTTGCAAATTGCACACTCACCACTCATAAGCAGAGCCTCAGGTGTCCAGTCCCACGGGTTTTCATCCTTAATGAAGTGCTGCCACTCACAAAAGCAAAGGCAGTGAATTCGTTTAAAAGGAAGGCTCTGTTTCGGGATTGCTTGCGTCACTGGCTGACTCACTGTTTTGAAGGTCACTGTCTGAAGAGATGACTAGATAAGGTTTAGGTATCAAAGATCCTCCCAGGGCTCTCGTGAACCATCAGTAAAGAATAAAATCATCCCTACAACACAGAGTATGTAAGTGACCTTCCCTATTTGTCTTCTTTGTGATAAAGTTGAGTCCTAAACATCTCAGGGGCTCTTTCAGGTCATTACTGTGTGCTTTGGACAGGGCTGGTAAGTATTTTGTCTCAAGTACTTCTGGACAAAATTAGACACGTTTTTCAGGGAGTTTTCCTAATAGGTTTTCATATCATGGACACCTAAGATGAAAAGTGAGATGGAGCATTGGGGTTGGTAAGTCAGTAAATAGCACCGTGATGCATTTGTCCTACTGCTGCTACAAAAGTCAGTAAACTAAATGGATTATGTGGGTTTATTCTTATCTTCATGTTTCCTTACTGCAAGTTGTACCATTTGCAGCTTGTTTGTATGCAAACTGCCCTGAATGCTGTGTGTCTAACCTACCCCCTCATGTGGCATTTGCAGGAGCATTATACACAAAACTCAAGGCAGCAATTTTCAGGAATTAAATCTTCCTGATATATTTCACTTCTTTTTACTGTTTGTCCTCATCACTTTGCCTGCATTCAGCACAGTAATTTCTCCAAGGTTCAGTTTCATCCCAGGTGCAGTGCTTCCAGTGTCACTGCCTGAACTAGATGGCTGCATATGTTGCAGCAGCTCACTTTCCAGCACGGCAGACAGCTTGGTATCTGCAAATGAACCACATATTTCACTAAACAGTAAAAAAAATCCCTTTGATAAGATACATATTTTATTAGCTTGAAAGAATTTGCTATATTCCTGTTCAAGACTTCTAGGCATGTTATTTCTACATGACAAAAAGCAGTTCTGCCCACAGACATTAGCTGGGAAATCACAAGAGCTCAACCCCAATGTGAATATAGCATGGCAAATTAATTTACTACAGGCATAAGAAACATATGCAAAGATGGCTATGTTGAAACAGAATGAAAATACCAACAAATGTAAAAGGAAGGAAAGCAGACCTTTCAAATCAAGAGGAAAGATTACAATGAACATTAGGGAAGAACCCTTTTAGGGTGAAAATGTTACAAAATATATCTAAGCTTCAACAAGTGTTTGGTTATATGCACATATGAACTGCATTCAAAGACAGAGGAATATGATCATGGTGCCAGACCAGTTATTTATTGTCTTCATTAATAATAGATATTACTTTGTATCAAGTAGCTGTATATAACCCTATCATCTTAATAAATTTATGTTTCCTGGGAACATGGTACTCAAGCTGCTGCTTCCTACCATTTGTGGAAATTCCAGGCTCAGATTTATCATTAGGTTTATTATTCACCTCTGACATTTTCTAGTCATCATTTGTTAGTTTATCATTAAATTGATCTAGCCTGCCTGTAATGCTTATTCATATGTGCTAAGTTACTCTGCTGTCCTACCTCTAATGGTTAGCATGTATTAAACACTATGTTGTCTTATGGTAACTGCTATGTCTAGACCTCAAAAAACGGCTGTGATTAGATGATAGTTCTTACCCTGGAACCCCACAGTCATGGTATTCCCAAAACTGTGAGTTCTGATGCTATTAACAGACACACAGCCTGTACTAAAAAGGAAGAGACAGTTTTGATCCAAAGGCATCGCTTTGCCATTGCATATCAGGATGGCTCAACGTCACTTGCTCTATAAAAAGTTCGTTACTTTTTTGGGCTACAATATCAGCACTGCATTTCTTCAGGCAGTCCTTTTTTCAGTAAATTCTAAACCACAGCCTTGTTATTTCTCTATTATCCATCCTAAAATTCTCCTCATTGTTCCAATGGACTACAAAATATATCTCCTCTTCTACTCCAGAAAAAGAATTTGCTCCAGTTACAATCACTGTCCATTACAACCCCTAAGAAACATAATGATATTCCTGATCCTCCAAGTGTGTTGGACAAATGCAGGAATTTCATAGGTGTTTCTTTTCCTGTAATACAGAAGTTTCATTCTCAATCCTTGTCCCTAAGGGAAGGAAAGTCTAAAGGAATATAAGGTGCACCTGGCTTATAGGCAGAAGGGTGACATGCCCATGTCACTACAATGCACATCTGTAGGAGGTCAGAATGGGTTCTTCAATCAGTGATTATGTCCCAGAGGAGACAAGAAGGAGTTGCACATGTAGCCTATAAAACCATGGGTAATTTTTGTAAGAAGTGCATATGAGTGAGCTGAAAGCAAGCAAATATAAAAAGATAATGAGCAAACCGACATTAGGAAATTGCTTTGGGCATAACTTCATTAGTTCTCTAAAGATGGTCTCCAGGATCTGCCTGTGCAGTACAGTTGTAGAAGGATTTAATGCATTTGCTCTCTTAGTTCCACTTCCTGGCAGGCTTCTTGGTCCTGAGTTCTGCTGGCCCCAGATACTGAAGCATAAAATCATGTTTATTCTAGCTGAGCTCAGCCTTATTGAAGTCTGCTATGCAGTGGCTCTGTCCTCAGAAGCAGCTGAAGAGATGATCTGCAGGTTTCTTGGTCATTGCAAGACAATTATGTAGGCTAGAATGGAAAGAAGCACAAAATAAACAATAGACCAGTCAAATAAGGACATGAAGTCCCTAATCAGTACGTACAAGGCAGATCTATCTATATATGAGATCATAATGAAAACATACACCACGCATACACACACTCATCTATTTAAACCCATCTATACTAACTGGCAGAATATACTGAGCAGAGGGTTCTTTTCTTTAATACTGTGGGAAGAAGCCAATAAAAGCAATCAGAAAACAATCCTCCATGTGACCTTCTGGGCTGATGCATGCTGCAGACATTGCCAAAACTGATGGAGACAGTATGATTAATTTTCATAAATTATTGAACTAAAACCAACTTTCAGCATCTAGAAATAAATATCACATTGGTAGCTGTTGCATTATTCACTATTCACAGGCTGATTGAAAATCTATGAGCTAAGCAGTAAGTCAAATGTTTGTTCATGTCACAGAGGTAACAAGGACATACATACATATACACTGAGCCACAGGGGTTTCGCAGGAGGCTTACTTCCTAATAGAAGTACCCCACTTGTTTATTATTTACTGATAGCTTGCTTTGCAAGAATCATTTCCACTTTTAATACTAAAGTTGACATTAAGTCTCAGAATTTAAATATTTATTCTGAATGCTCCAGTTCTGTACATTCTGGGTGAGTGCCTAAGTCCAAAGTCTTAGTTCCTGTTCATATTGCTTTCTTGCTTATTTTAGACCACAGGTTTGAAAAATACAGCAAACTGGTTTTCCTTTGCCCTGTCAAAGGTAGTATACACCTTGGTAATTCATCCTTCCTGGGTTTAGCAGGACATTTTTTGCAGACAGGTATTGCAGACAGGCTACAGATTAGAATTTATCCAGCCACAAGTGCAGAAAAGAGTGCCACGCAGGACAAACCAGAAGGGAAAGATGAGAAAAGGAGTCAGCAGAAAGATACATGTATTTTGGAGAATATTTAAAGAGTATATACATGCCATCAAGTTATTAATGTTTGGTCAAACCCTTCCTGAGACTTACCTGTTACAATCCCACAGTGACTACACATATTTTCACTGAGAAACTGGCAAAACGTTTCATCTGAAAACCACAGTTTTTCATATTCAAGCAACACCAATACCAAGGGGAATCTTTAAAACTTTTTTTTTTTATAGGAAAGTCAATGTGGTCACAGGAGAAATAATCAGAATTCCAGTATTGTGTAGAACAGCAACCTCAGCAGATATTTTCTTACAATTTTACTGCTAACTTCCTCAAAGACTCACATAATTCAATATCAAGATCAGAGCTTTGCTCCAACTCATAGCATAATTAGCATCCAACTGACACTATTTAAATGGCTCCATCATAGCAAAACCCAAGCAAAACTAACTCTTTTGTACTTCTAAACTTTTTTTTTCTGAGAGATACTCTGCACATGTGATGTCTTGTCTCTTCTTCCTCAAGTATCACTCATGCTTTGCTCTCACACATGGTTACCTACAGTCTCAAAACCACCTAATTCCAGGGCTGCCTAAATTTACACCTTTGTACAGATGTGGGAGGGGATGGAGACAAAAGCAATGCTACTTAAATGATGGTTCACCTGAGCACAATAAAGCCAGCATACACACAGTAGCACTATTTTGGCTATATTTAGGCCCACTGATATTGGTGTCTCTTTACATACTAATCCATGAAGAAGATAAGGCCTCAGGCATGTGATACAGGCATTGGCCCATATCTTAAACTGAAGAACTGGAGGTCGTCTTAGATAACCTGCATTTTCAAAAGCAGTAAAAATAATACTGGAAAAATACTGGAAAAAAAAAACAAAACCAAAACTAAAAGAATAAAATGCATATTAGGGAAAAATAAAAAAAAAAAAAGAAGAAAAACCTCCAAGCCATTCAGATTTTATATATGCTCTGCAAGGAGCTCCCCACCACCTTTATGCATTTTCTACCTTTTCTACCTCTTCACAGCCTCGGTGTTCCCACTCACCCTTCGTATCTCCCAACCTCCCCAGCTGGCCTGCAGACCTCCCTGTTCCCTCTAGAGCCTGGCATGGCTGTGCCGCGGGGAACATCCCTCTCTGTGTCCCTCCCTCCCTCCCACAAACCCCCAGGAGTAGCAGGCCTCTGGCTCAGCCACTGTTCGCAGAAGGCCCTGTTGTCTTCAGAAAGCAGCCCTGCTCCCAGAGCAGTATCTACAAACAGTTTTTTAGCCAATTTAAATGTGAAACAAATATTTCATAAATGAGGGAAATGCAGTTTGTCCATGGGGTCAAACAAGTTGACCAGTCCAATGCAGCTGCAAGACCACAGTCCATTTATTAGCACTCCTATTGCCCTAACAGATAAACTCCCCTTTCAGAGTCATTAAATATTTAAGATATTTGCCAGCAGAAGTGTAAAACTGATTTCCCATAGAGGCCATTCCTGACACTGGAAAAGAAGCAAAAATCAAGCTAAGTCACTGGAGCCACAGAAAGAAGGGATCAGTCCCTTGACACCAAGAGCACAGGCATGTGCTCCTGAGAAAACAGTCAGAATTACTAGCAAAAATTACATCTTACTTCTGTTGCTCATTCATGCTTTAACCATTTCTCTTTCCTCCTAATATTTAATTAAACTTTAATCTTTCTCTGAGAGGGCTCCCACAGAGCCTGACAAACTGGAGTTTAAAACTGTTTCAGGAAATGGAAAAACAGTTTCTGGAACCAGAAAAGTTGCTTGACAACTGTCAAGAATTAGGCATCTGACAAAGCCTTTGAGGAAGCCCCATCTATAATTTTTAAGGCAACCTGATGGCAGGAACAGGATTCCTGTGGAGGCAATGAACAGTGAGGAGAAATAGTTTGAAGTCTGAAGTGGGATTGTGCTGGGAGAGAAAGCAGTTACATTATACCAAGGAGCATTCAAGGTGTGATTGTGCTGCACGAGCTCCTGTTCATTAACTTCAGTTGTAGATGCTGCTTTTCAGTAGCATAAGACCACTAAAAACTTCAGCTTGGCTTTTAGACCAGACTTGGTTTGTATCACTGGCCGTTAACTGTCTCTTGGCTTGTAAACCAAGACTCTCAATATGTGTATTAGTACAGACAGCTGTAGGATGAGAGCTGACATACAGCATGTTATTGCTGGAGGACCAGCAATCACAAGTGACAGACGAGCTCTTCTCATGTACCAGAGCCAGGAGCACCACTAGCTGTGGCTGACACCTGAGTCCTGATACTTCGAGTCAAAGAGCCAGTTTGGATTGCTGGTGCTAGGTAATGCAAGGGCCTTTTGTGTTTGCGATGGTCAATACAAACAACTTCCACTCCCACATGAATATATCTGTATTTTTTCCTAGGTTGACTCTATGACTTTATCTGCAGCCTTGATCAAATGCATTCTTCCTTCTGTATAGCACTGGCCATGAAAAATTAGGGTAATTCCCACAGGCCTTAAAGTTACAGCCAAACCACTAGTAACTTCAAATATCACAGGATCAAACATACTCCTTGCCAATCTGTTCCAAAGACAAATTCCTTTGCTGAGAAAAAAACTAAAATTGGACTTCATTGCTAATATCTGACATTAAGTTCCAGCCACTAGACCTCCATTATATTTCCCTCTGATAGATTCAGCAATACTGTAGCAGCAGATTTGTTCATTTTCTACATTTATGGCCCAACATCAAGTTGCTTTTTTGCTTGGGGCTAAAAATAAGGCAGGTATCTCCATTTATCTGAAGCACTGGCATAACATCTTTTTGGCTGCTTTCCCTTTCCTCTGGGTGCTATTTTACTTTTATCTGATCAAGTCACTCATCCATAACTCAGCTTCCATTAAACATTCAGTATGTGGCTCATTCACATCAGTGGGGTCAACTGCAGCCATGAACAATGGCCTGGTGATGCCTTCCAGTACATCTCAGCAAGTAGACACATATTTGCTTTAGTGTACATAGCACAAAAATGCAGAACATGATTGAACAGTTGGTCACAACAGTAGACTCAGTAGAAAACAGAAATAGAAGGATTTTGCAGGAGCATTTACCCAGCTGCAGAGGAGAGGAAAAGAGAATGAATCTATCCTTAGAAAGACTTCAGGTCCAGTTTGTTGTGAGGCAATGTAATCACCCAGGAGTGGATTCAGCAGCTATACCGTACCTCCAGGTGTGGCCATTCCTGTCTTCAAACACACGCCTATCCCAGCCTTGGAAACAAGGGAAGCTGCTGAGTGCCCTGTCCTTTGGCTCGTAGCACTCCAGGACTGCATTCTTTTCTGACTGTGCAAAACCAGCCAAATCTTAACTGAACTGTCTGGCCAGGTGATTCTGTCATCCCTATGCTTTGACTGGGTGCAAAAACATGACCTTCTCACCAGACCTGACAGCTAACCCAACCTTGGATATTCAGTTCAATTAACAGCACCAGAAAGAAGATGCAGATCCTCCCCCCTTATTGCCCAGCAGCCACTGTGCTTCCTGGAGCACAAAGGGTCACTACCCCACCATGCCTCTGCTCGATGGCAAAGCAACAGCCACCAGAAGGATGATTATTCAGAGCAATCCCTCTCAGACACTATGCAAAGTGCCATTTGTCTAATAGGAAACATTTCAGTTTAATTTTAAACTCTCTGCGAGCCGCTCCCAAATTTCTTGCTATCATCAGCTAACCTGGCAACTGTGGAATGCCTCTAAGGCAGCTGAAACCCTTGTCAAATCAAGTTCATGTCACTCTATCCATCAGCTGGACTTGGACACTATGCAGAACTCAGAAGTTCAGTTGTTATGAAATTTGAAATAGATTTGAAGAAAATCTATTAAAAGAAAGCCAACAAAACAAAAACAATAGAATAATGACAGCAGAGGAAACTACTTTGAAGAAATGGTGGCCAAACGCTCTAGGGCTAAGCAAGCAAGTTTCTGTTGCAAGTTAACCTAGCTTGCGAAGTGCAATGCATATCGTTAATGCAACCCAAACCCCCAATTTCTCCATCTGGTCATCTGAAGTGAACATCTCTGCACACCTGACTCTGAGCTTTTTTTCTTGTTGGGATGCAGTGTCTTGTCTTGACTCCAGCCCTTGTCTCGACTCTTTCCCAAGGCTGCAGTACTGAAGCTCATAATCTGTCCTGTTTATCTGCTCCAACAGCCTTTGAACACTGTCAGGTAGGATCACTGCCCAAAGGTTTTTCAAGGGATGTGGAACAGAGGCTGTCTCTTCTGCACCCTCGCTTAGTGACTGCAGTGAACAATGCCTCACCGGGGCTGCGAGGAAAGCACAGCCTCTGAAGCACCGGGGAAGGTGGCAATAGTGTCAGCTACAGCTCTGTGGTGTGTACATCTGTCCAGCAACTGAAATGAAAGCATCTCACTTCATGTAGACTGAAACAAAAACTTCTAGGTAAGCTACTGAATTTTAGGACAACACAGTTATTCAGATCTTCAGCCCCTTAAGGCCTTCAGAACCTGATTCGGTTGTCTAGGTTTCAAACGAGGATGAGAAGACATGCTGTCTGTGTCTGCTGCTAAAATATAGGTACAGAGTTTTTAAATAAATCTTCATGTAAGAAAACTGCAAGACAGAATTCCAAGATTCTTCAGCCAATGAAACCAACACAGATAATACAATTAGTTGGCTGGTCTCAGAAACTGTAATGCTGACGTGCTCTAATGAAATAAAACAGAGAGTATTTGATCTGCCAGCTGAGCGGGCGGAAGCTTGGTTTCTGGAGGCAGCTCTGTCCTCAGGGGCTGCGTTGTCCAATTACTTGTGTGCTGATGGCCAGATGATTTTCTGGTTCTGCTTTACCTTAGGAAAAGTCTGGAATCCAAGGCCTGGCAAAGAAATAAACCATCTAAACCTGCTCGTGGTTTCACAGGGAATAACAACAGGGCAAAGAAGAGAGAGGAAGCTTTACCAATTCCAGGCATTCACACCCCAGTTTAGCAAAAGTCTGGAAATAAGAGTGTGTTTCTAAGAACATTATTAGCAATAGAAAAGTCAGAGAAGTGACTTTCCAACTGGCTGTAATAACTGCTGTATGTATTTTATCCCTGCTCATTCCCAGCATCATCTGCTTTTTCAATTACTTGAAATCACTTTCCCAAACCAACTTGGTGAGTTTGGTTTTTTTCCCTCTTCTGGTGATGTACATAATTTTACTCCTTTGGATGTATCTTTCTATCACAGTTTTTTTTTATATAGAGCCTGTACCAAGCAGAAATCAACTGAAGAGAAAGAAGTCTGGCATAGGAACAAAGACTACCTTTGATAATTTTTTTTTCTTGAAATACAAGTGGAGTAAGGTATGGATAATCTCCTAGTGTTGGAAGCTCCTAACTGTTGTACCAGTCCAGGTGCATGGTGGCTGAGCACATGCACATGTTCTGCTAAAGCAAATTAAATGGAAATTTAGCCATGACACATTGTGATTATATTAAGAACCCTTAGACCTGCTACAGGACAGGAAACAATTTCTGGACTCCAAAGCAGTTTAGTGTGGATGACAGATAAGTGATATAATTTAGTTGAGGTGGGTATCTTATGGCCATAAAGGACTTGGGAGTACTGTATTAGATGGTAAGAAACAATTGCAGGAAACAAAAGCAAGCATAACACTTCTTGGAGAAAATGGTATGTTGCCTTCAATTCTGCTGCTTTGAACATCTAACAGTGAGGAGTTCTACATTTATTCTAACTGAAAGGTCTTTCAATTCATCTACAGCTAATTTTTCCAGGAATCAGATAAAAATGAACATACCACCTGTATTTTCGTCCTACTCTCTATGGCCTCTAGCAGTTCAGTTCTAAAATATTTGCATGTAGTTATTTCTAACTGCACAATTTCCAATTCCTATTATGTCTATGAATAAATAGTGAATTGAAGCTCTACAGTGTAAGATGCAGTGATTTTTGTTTTCTAGTTGTTATGCTATGGTGCTAATGCCACCTGCAGCATCTCTGTATACCCTCTAATCTTCTCATCACCCCAGGTAAAGCTTAGACTTGCCAACTTTTCAATCTCAGAGAACACATTCAGGCAGAGAAAAGAGGCTCAGCAACAGAAAAGCTGCTGCCTTTCATTAAATCACAATGAAGTCTCTAATTGTAGCCCAGGGAAGAGTCTTTTAAATAAACTCATGTGTTATAGCAAACACTTGAGAAGCAAGGTGGAAGTCAGTCACTAGTGTTTCAAATTAGCACATCTTTAAATCAATTTCTACAAATAACAAAGAAAGCATCATTAAAAAACATTCACATGCCTTGAGCAAAAAAACCCAGAGACTCCCTCTGCCCTCTCTGAGGCAATCAGCACGGCTTCCTGAGCCTTTCTGTAACACTCTAGTCAAGCTGCAGTAAATATTCAAGATCTTTCAGAGCACCACTTTTTTAGGAGAGAAACTGACACAGGCTCTGGGCACTTCGTTTCCTTAATGATCTTTTTCTCAAAATGTACTAACTCAAGTCTAGCTTACCTCAATCAGAGATGGCAGCAGCAGCCATACTATGTGCAAGCATTTCCACTTGAGCAAATCTCTTCTAAGACATGTACATGGCAGCTCTGTAGCAAGAAAATGTATTGTCCCTGTCTCCCTTTATGATATACCATCTGTCTTCTTCCTGTCTGTGATGAGATGACCCTGGCTGGACACCAGGTGCTCACCAAAGTTGTTCTGTCACTCCTCCTCCTCCTCCTCCTCAACTGGACAGGGTGAGAAAATATGTTGAAAGGCTCATGGGCTGATTATAGGACAGTGAGAGAACACTCACTGGTTACTGCCACAGGCAAAATAGACTTGAGTTGGGGAAGTAAATTTATTACCAATCAAATCAGAGTAGGATTATGAGAAATACAATAAAATCTTAAAAAAAAATCAAAAAAACAACCCCAAAACACCCCCCCCCCAAACAAACAAAAAACAAACCCCTAACATCTTCCCTTTACCCTTCTCTTCTTCCTGGGCTTAAGTTCATTCTCAGTTTTCTCTGCCTCCTCCCTACAAGCGGAGCAGGGGGACAGGGAATGGAGGTTGCAGTCAGTTCATCACATGCTGCTTCTGAGCTTCTTCCTCCTCAGGGGGAGGACTACTCACACTCTTGTAACTACTCACACTCAGCAACAGATCCACCCTGCAGCCAGCTGGCACTGGCTCTGGCATACATGGGGGAAGCTTCTAGCAGCTTCTCACAGAAGCCACCCCTGTAGGCCCCCTTTACCAAAACGTTGCACGCAAACCCAATATGCTGTCTCACCTGAGAAAATGCCTCATCCAAAGTTTCATGGGTTTTGCTTTCACCCTTTTTTACTTGGGGGGGGGGGGGGAAGGAAACAGCAGGCTAGAATATTCAGCTCTCAGCTTGATATTTACCAAAAGCACTGGGGTGCTTTCAGTACAGATTTACCACTCTTACTAATAGATCACATTGTTCTGAAGTATCATTTGTATGTGAGTGGAAATTATCACCACTAAGAATGATGCAGTTCTGTAAAAACATCAAGTAGGAACAGAGTATTATACCTGAACTAAAATTCAAGGTCACACTGTAAACACACGCTAATATGCCACATACAAACCAGTAGTTGGGCAGAAAATGTGGAGTTCTCATGTTTATACATTCTGCTTCACATGCCACAGCAGACCTAGAAATGCTCAACAGGCCAAGTCTGTTTTAATTACAATTACAGATTAGGTGTCTAATTTCTAGTCTTTCCTGTCACATCCTTTTATTGCAATGTCAAAGAAAATAGTATCAAGGCATTTATGTTTGTATACACTATCCTCCTGACTACACATCCAGCCTAATAAAGTCACTAGCTAGACAAGTTCTACATATGTTGTCTGCATCTCTTTCATAAAAGCTGATTATGTTCTTTTTTCCATACTTGATGTTGTTGTGTTAGAATGTGTTCAATGTTTACACTGTTTCAGCCATCAACCGAATGGTGGGCTGGACCTTTGCACAAGAGTTAACAGCCAAGAACACCACTAGCACCCTGCCCACACATCCTTCTTGAGCAGGAAAATAAGGTTAATGGATAGTACAAATGCTCCATGCAGCCAGCACAGGGCAGGATGTATGGAAGAAAGCCAGCATGGGGCTTCTTCAGCTAAACAAAGCCAGCGGAAACCATCTAATACGTGCAAATGTATGTGCATTTCAAATTTGTGAAATAGCTTACAAGAGGAATCTTTTTCAGAAGTGAGGAATGGGAAGAGGAGGGGAGGAAATGCATGTCTGAACTTTAGTAAGGAAAAGAAAAAAAATCCCTGGAAAAGCAGAATGGCAGATAACTGTCTATAATCTAAGTTCCAGCCTAAGTACAACTTCGCATTTGCTTTGCTATAGATTGTGTTCAGCCACTTTTCTCACAGAGAAAGGGGTTTGTGGATCATGCCTCAGGTCCATTTTCAGCAAAGAAAGACCTACCTGTGTAAAGATCAAAGGTGAAGGAGTCAAAGCTATAAAATGAAACTGTTACCCACCTCTGTATTCTAATCGCTTCTCTATGATGCAGACATCAGTATGGCATCTGCATTGCTGGACACAAAGACAAAAAAAGATAAAATAACTCAAAAGTTAAGGAACTTACATTTTGACTGCTTCTTTTCCTGGACTCTTTGGAAAACACTGCTGTAGAATGCTGCATAATCTTCCTTAGAGATCTGCAAGACTCCCTGGGACAAAGCCCAAGAAACCCAGCAGAAGTTTAGTGTCAATCCTGTTGCAAGTGGGAGGTTCAGTTAGATGATCTTCCAGCCTCAGTGATCTGTTTCTTGTTAATTGTCTTTCTACAGGCTTGAATGTCTTTAACATTACCTTTAAAACCCAGAAATCCCATTATTCATTAGAAAATAAGCATTTCATAAAGTTGCAACTCTGCCCATGTAATTAGTACTTCCCCAGACACCTAACGTACCATTGTAATGGGTGATGCTGTCCCATATGGTGCCAACTCCACATTCATTTCTTCACTACTTTGGAAGCATGAGCTGCCTTATTTCAAACTAGTTAAATTATACAAGTATCATTTAACCCAACTCAGTTAAAGCAGCACAAAGGTGCGTATTGATTAGAATTATTTATTTCAGTTGAGTTTAATGTGCTGATGGGTAATTTTTATGTTTATGGCAGAGCAAACCTCTCAAACACAAATGAGAATGTGCCTATATATGTCATATCCAAGTAGCAATCAATCCCTTCCAGGTGACTCCCCCCAGTTTCTATACTGCGCATGACGTGCTGTGGTATGGAATACACCTTTGGCTAGTTTGGGTCAGATCTTTGCTTTCTTCCAGCTTCTTGTGCCCCTCCTCACTGACAGAGTGTGAGAGACTGGAAAGTCCTTGGTCAGTGTAAGCATTACTTAGCAACAACTAAAACATCAGTGTGCTATCAGCAGTGTTCTCAGACTAAAGCCAAAACACAGCACTGCAGCAGCTAATAGGAAGAAAATTAACTCTATCCCATGGGTTGCCCAGGGAGGTTGTGAATGCTCCATCCCTGGCAGTGTTCAAGGCCAGGTTGGATGAAGCCTTGGGTGATATGGTTTAGTGTGAGGTGTCCCTGCCCATGGCAGGGGGGTTGGAACTAGATGATCTTAAGGTCCTTTCCAACCCTAACTATTCTATGATTCTATGAAACCAGGACAATACACATACACTAAGCCAATTTAACTGAATAAAAAATTATAAATGTATGATTAAATATCAATTTATGTGTATAGAAGGCTGTGGCTTAGCCCTCTGGAATCCTACCACCACCTTCTATTAACCTCTTACTGCACGGGGATTCTTTATGGTATATACAAATACTGATTTATAAATCTGTAAATACTGTCAACATTTCATTTTCTACAAAGTGTCTATAAGTCACATCAAGTCAGGACAGCTCTGGACAGACACGGCAAGTCACTGAAGTAAGCAACACGTACTTTAAAAATAATCCCCATTTATTCCAGAAACAATACATCAAAGAAATACTTGACCTGTGTTTCCACAGACTCCATAAATAGTTTGATAAGCAATTAATACAGTGCAACCAACCCACACCACCCATAGGTTTAGAAGTGCTTAGCAATGTAATAGAACATTGCTGTTCCTATTTTACAGCTGAAAGAGCTGAAACAGGAAACTTGGATGACTTGTCTGAGGTGAATGAGGAAAAATGCACACAACTCCCAACTCTCAAACCCATCTTAAGCCACTTGACCATGACTATATTTATGAATGAAAATTGATCCTGAGACAAAAAAGTTACTTGGTTCCCCCAACTCAAACAAGAAACAAAGATTTCTCACGGGTATGAGAAATGGCTGATACTGCAGCAATTTATGAATCAATAAGACCAGATATCACAGAGTTATTAATGGGAAGAGGCCCCTTAATAAAATGCAGATGGGTACAAAGTGAACAGTGGCACAGAGCAAGCTGTAACCCGGGGACCGCTGGAAACACTGAAACTAAATAAGTGGTGGAGCAACATCCCAAAGAAACTTCCAAAATGCCAAGGGCCACTTCTGAACATTTCTACAGAGACCCCTGCACTAACAAACATTTCCCTCACACTGTAGCATGGGGAGTCCAACTGCAAGGAGTCTCCTGGGTTGCTCCATTACAAGGAGGCCTGGCAGAGCTATGGGAAGCAGAGGGTGCTGGAGAACGGTTGCTCTACAGCTGAATCAAGGCTTGCTCAGCAACTTGTCAGCCTGGGATTGTGGTGGTGGCCATGAGACTTGCACAGCAAGACACTGATAGAAAGGGTCTTCATTTCTGCAATATAGCTATTCTTATGCTTACCATTTAACTTTGCATGCTTTGCATTTTAACACAGCAACAATTAGAAATATCACTTGTTATCCATTGTGTGTAGACATACTATTTCAAGAGGACTACCATGGATGTGGAAAAGTTCATGACTTCTTTGCCTCAATCTTTACTGGTAAATGCTCTGACCACACTGCCCAAGTCTTGAAAGGAAGACTCAAGGGACTGTGAGAATGAAGACCTTGGGCCCACTGTAGGAGAGGATATGGTTTGAGACCATCTTAAGAACCTGAACATACACAAGTCCACGGGACCTGCTGAAATCTATCCATGGATCCTGAAGGAGCTGGGGAATGAAGTTGCTAAGCCACTGGCTATCATATTTGTAAAATCATGGCAGTCAGGTGAAGTTCCCGACGACTGGAAAAAGGACAATTTAACCCCCATTTTCAAGAAGGGGGAAATGGATGACCCAAGGAACTACAGACCAGTCAGTCTCACCTCTGTGCCTGGCAAAATCTGGGAGCAGATTCTCCTGGAGGGTATGCTAAGGCACATGAAAAACAACAAGGTGCTTGGTGACAGCCAGCATGGCTTCACTAAGGGGAAATCCTGCCTGACCAATTTGGTGGCCTTCTATGGTGGGGCTGCAGAACTGATGGACAGGGGTGGAGCAGCTGATGTCATCTACCTGCACTTGTGCAAAGCGTTCAACACTGTCCCACAAGACATCCTTGTCTCTAAATTGGAGAGACATCAATTTGATAGGTGGAACACATGGTGGATAAAGAACTGGCTGGATGGTCGCACGCAGAGTTGTGGTCAACGGTTCAATGTCCATCTGGAGACCAGTAACGAGTGGTGTCCCTCAGGGATCAGTGTTGGGACCGGTCTTGTTCAACATCTTTGTCGCTGACATGGACAGTGGGATTGAGTGTGCCCTCAGCAAGTTTGCTGGTGACACCAAGCTGTGTGGTTCTGTTGATATGCTAGAGGGAAGGAATGCCATCCAGAGGGACCTTGACACGCTTGTGAGGTGGGCTGATGCCAACCTTATGAAGTTTAACCATGCCAAGTAAAAGCCTTTGAAGAATAACAGCACATAATTCTGTTTCAACCACCACCAGTTTCATAGGCAAGACATAGTACCCGAGCACGTGCTTCACAGAAGGAAAAGCAATGTACAGATGCGCTGGGAGAACAATGCTATGGACAGTGTGGTATCTAAGGATCTTTCCTTTATATTGTCCAGTCATATTCACTTTGCAAAGATCTTTGTTAACTCCCACAGATGGGAAGTTTGGGACTTCAGAAGAGGGCACATGGCTCATTTGGTGTCATGCTGACCTTTTGGTTTTGTTCATAAGGTGGGCACTTTCAGTTTTCCTGAGGTAGCAGATAGAGAGGTCTTTGTTTCATACCTTTAGGAAAAACAAAAATAAAGAAAAACGAACCAGGCAGGCAGATGTGTTGGCGTTTCTAGGAAAACACAAACATTCTTGATGCAAAACACATCTCTGAAATATTCTATTGGGACAGACAGCACCAGAGCCTCCAAAAGCAAACATCACCCTCCCAGAATCACCCTGAAAAACAATTACAGAATTACTGTGACAGTCTACAACACAGTCAGTCAGAGAGGCATGACTTTTTATAAATAAATGGCTGGGCGCCTCTCTCTCCAGCGCTCTGACCTTCGTGCAGAACAGACGCTGCTTGCCCGTATCGTGCAGCAGGTCAAGGCAGAGGAACTTC
Organism: Melopsittacus undulatus; assembly: GCF_012275295.1. Classification (NCBI taxonomy): domain Eukaryota; kingdom Metazoa; phylum Chordata; class Aves; order Psittaciformes; family Psittaculidae; genus Melopsittacus; species Melopsittacus undulatus. Next base: position 26,304,727 of record NC_047557.1, on the reverse strand, counting down.
ACGTGCTGTGCCATAACAGCACACAGTACTGAAAGCAGGGAAGACAGTGCTGCTTATAGCGAGGCATTCATAGAATTTATGTGCAGAAAGTATTTATCAGACGACAAATATACCCACTCTTTCTGTTGTTCTGCCAGCTTTTCTGCCAAGCATTTTACCAGGACAGGGTCCACTTTGGAGTCAAACTTGTTGGCAAACCAGTGCCCATATTTCAGAAGCCATCTTAATTCTGCAGCCCCATAGATGCAAACACTGCGAAGGTGGGTACCAGTGCAGGGAGGATACAAATGTTCTTCGAGATAATTCCATTTCACCAGACGAGTTTTGCTTTGTAGGTCTGTTATGTCCTGGGCCGACCTTGGAATTTCCCCAGGGACCCCAGGAACACGTACAAGAGTGGCCCAGAAATGTTCATCTGGAGAGTATGTATCCCTTGACCACTCAAAAAAATCCTTTGCAAGAGAGCTTTTAAGAGTATATTGAATAAATTCTCTGCTTAAAACAAAATAGGCACTGCCTACAAATACCTCGATATTATGAGGTGGCAGATCCTTGGAAATGTTGGTTTTTACAGGCATCTGCACATATTCATAAGGCACTTTCATAAGTTCATAGTGATAAGTAAATCGTTCTTTTTTGCTACTGCTCGGCTTTATAGTTTCCAGCATGTTTGCTCCACGGAGTTTCTTCAGTTCAACCACCAACTCAAAATTTGACCTCAAAGGGAAATCTTGGCCACACAAATTAATAACATACTTCCAGGGAACTGGAGACTCCATCAAATCAGACAAACAATTGAAATCAGCTTGCAGCCGTGAAATATGTGCATAGTCCACTGTCTCCAATTTCGATGCAATGAAAATATTGGGGAAACATTTAGCTAGATTGTTCACAGCAGATTTGAAACTTTTTGCTGCTTTTTGGTCATAATGGATGCAGTAAATATTTTGATGACTGTACAGTGAATGTATGAGTCTTTCTACCATTACTGCATCTTTGTGAACAACCAAAGAGTAGGCAATTGGAAAACTCTCCTCCTCTGGAGAAACAGGTTTTAGGTCATATTTCCTAAGCGAACGATACACATGGCAAGCACTTGTCATTGTGACAACATCTTCATCAGTTAAATCTATTATCTCTTTTCTTCTTATCTCTAAACTCTTGCCAATTTCATGGGGATCTTGTTCAAATATAGATGAGCAATTAATTTCATACTGGAACTCATTTCTTAGGTAGGAATACCTGTTTCTAACATAAGAAGAAGTGCTTAAGAAGGGCTCAACCAAATAAATGTCCTTAGAGGGAAGAAAGTGTCTTTCAACATGGAAGAGTTTCAGCAGTGCTATCAGCCACCCCGTAACACACAGGATCAGGATTTTCCTTCGTGAGGGACATTTGCAGGGACACTTGTGTCTCTTCATCCTGCAAGTAAACACAGACATGATGGTATTTTAAATCAGAAGCAAAGCATCAGAGATAGTTCCAGGTTCTAACAAAGTCATGTGCACACTGGTCTGCCTACGGGATAAAAAACAGCTTAGCAGGACAGGCCACTGGAAATACAGTTTCTTCTTAATCATCACGTTAATTGAGAGCTGCACTTTACCATAGTAATAGTCAAAGATTTCATTCACCTCAATTATCTGACAGAAGGCAATAAACCAACTGGGATTTCAGATGATTTCCAGCTAAACAACAGTGTTGGAACAAGACTCCCACTGTTTATTTTCCAAACCTTTTTTTAATTTCTTATGAGTCACGAACTGAAGTACAGCAACCCCTGCATTGGCAGAAACATGACTGTCCTCCAACTGAGTAGGAAGGATTGTTTACTTTCCCGAGTAACTCCAGAGGATTCAATGGGAGCAGCAAGGGTATCTCTTGTGAGTCTGCAAAGAATGCATGCTTAAGCATAGATATTAGTATTTTAAACAGAAAGCTTTAGAATTCAGTCAAAGCATCCTCATTGTCTCCAACACTGGAGCTGGCCCATGAAGATGTCCAAGAGGAAATCAGTTTCCTTCCTGTCCTCTCCCAAAAGGGTCTGAGAAGCCCAGCGTCCTCCCTCTGTCCAGATTTGTTCTGGAAAACATTGCTAATCTGCCCTGAACAGAGAGATGGATGAAGACTTCCATATGCTGGAATTACTATATAATGTAACCTTTTGAGGGCAGGAAGGGTAGCAATGAGAAATAGCACAGCTATCCTGTTCTCTCCCGTATGACACATTCTCAGATTCAACTGCAAAAACACACACAGCCCTTTTTTATGCAGCAGGGTATTTAGTAACATATCTGTGTAGCAACTTAACAGCTGAGGTGTTACCACAATAAAAACTAAACACAGTGATCATCTTTCCATATAGCTTTACCAGCTGAGTGCAAGCAGCATTGTAGCTATCCTCAAATTAAAATTAGACCAGAGCTCACACTCATGTGCAGCACTAAACTTAGCTCTGCTTAGCTTAAACTAACTCTACTTTGCCTCTAAATTGAACAGCTAACAATATTTTCTCTTGAGAAGTTGTTCCGGAATGCTTCAGAATGAATAAAATGGTGGGGTCACCAGAAGTTGCTCAGATGTCTGCAGATCCCATTGTAAAATTAAGTATAGAGATGCGTATGCAACACCTGCTGCAAGACTAACTCAAGCATCTTTAGCATTCCCACCAATGTCAGGTCTTGCAAGCTGTAGCTTCAGTTAAAATGCAGCCTGTTAAGGTACAGCTGCTTCATTATTAAGTTCTCCTTGAATTTCCCCTTCCCTGTGCATCTTTCTCTTTCATATTTCTCTTCTGGGTGCAACAGAAAGGATAAGGAAATGCCACATCCCTATATCACATGGGGGCACCAGGTGTAGAACAGGAAAGGAAGCAGGGTAAGCCAACACCTATCTATGTTGCAGAAGACAGCTCAGCAGGTCCCTACAGGTTTTACAAGCAACCTCCAGGTGCAAACAAAGAGAAAAACAGACCTACCTCCCCACAAAGCCAAGAAGACCCACCTTCTCCCTTGGCCAGCAGATGTTTTCCTTAATTTCTTTTTCTGACTAATCCCAGCTCAATGTCTAATCCAGGTGTCCCCTTTACCTATATCCTTGCTATACCTATGTTCCTGGAGAAAAGTCACTCTCAGCAGCTGCCTCTAACCAAATTCAGGTTTCCAGCCATGTGCTGGAAGCCCTGCAGAGAGAAACACAGCTAACCTGCCCCTGTTTTTTCTTTGGAGCAAGAAGACCTGTGTGGTGAGACCTCCCTGCGAAGCCCACTCTGTGCCTTTGCCTGGTGGTCTCTCTAGTTATCAAGGACAACCCTTACCACTCTTGGATGAACAGGGCTCACCTCATTCAGGGAGCAAACCTTCCTTTTCCGTCTGCCTTCTTCCAAAAGGCAAGAAGAGAGCCAGGACAAACAAAAGGGAGTGGAGAGGGAAAGCACATCCTCCACTGCTCCAAACCCCTCTATCTATGGTAGACCTGGCCAGCCTCCACCCAGTGCCAAACATTCTGTTGCTAGGCAAAACAACAAAAACGCTGTCATACCACACCTCCCTGCCTGAAACTAGTAATCCAGACTGCTGGAGCCCAGTGTGGTCTGGACTTGGACCAGGATGTGCAAGAAATCGCCTGCACAGCACTGAGGACTCCCTCTTTGCAGGTGATTAGCAAAGGATCCACACTGAGTTATCTTAACATTCCCAAGGTTGTTGGCACCGCCAACCAAAAGACACTATTATGCCATAAAAGGAGGTCAAAAAATCCAGAAAATTTGAACATGGCTCAAATTCCCTGTGGAGGAAGGAATTAAGGACCATCGGTGAGAAATGTCAGCTCCTCCACCAAATCCCATGTTTAGGGAGGATCTTCCACTGATCTGGGCCAGCATCTGGTCAGATGAGAGCATCGGGAGCCAGTAATTACATCCCCCACTCCATCTGTTTGCTTTGTTGTGGTTTGCTTTTGGTTTGGTTTTTCACAACTCACATTATATCACCATCACCACAGTGGTCCACACAGAATCAGGCCACGTGTGATCCCAGCCACTCCTAAGCACATCTTAAGGAACATCTGTCCAGAAGTGCAGTTCACCACTACCTATATTCTGCTGTCCCTCCTGCTCCATCTGTCTTAAATTCATACTTTCTTGCTGTAACTGCCAGTGCAATCCACAACCAGGCTTGGTACATCAATATGAGGACAACAGCCTTGCTCTTTAGGCACAGATCATTTGTCTTTAAACAGTATAAAGTTAGTTCCTGGAAAAGACTGAGGTTTCATGAGGTACAATGTGAGACCAGGGAATGAAATCTCTTGTGACAGAAGGGCTACCACAAAGCTCATCAGGTTTTGATTCAAGCACCAAACTCCTTTTTCTTACCACATGCAGCATTCAAAGCCCTTCCTAGACATAGCAGTGTACTGTACTTGCAGTCTTCTGTGGAAGAGGGAACAAATGATGTGTGGCTGATAGGAACAGGCACCTAGAACCACAGGAAACACCCACCTGGGTAGCACTGACCAGATGCCACCTCTGGTTATGTTGCTCATGAGTACTTTTTTTCTCCAGTACTACCATACTATACACAGAACCAAGGTTCCATTTTTTTGCACAAAGACTTTATGCTGGGAAGGGAGCTTGGCATTGCCATTGTGCCTTGTTTCGTAAATTGTTTGCATTTTCTCTTTCACATGCAAGAAGACTCACAAGAAACTTAACGGAAACTGGTCTCATCTTGCAACCAACACATACTGCACAGCTGGGCTATACAGACACATACACACCATTTAACAGGGTCAGTGGCTGGCATACAAAGTACTGAATGATTCAGAAAAAGTAAATGGAAGTTTTTATTTATCCTTAGCTTCTGTAAAGCAAGGGGTGTTCTAATTAAGAAGACATGCAACAAATAGAAGGCAAACACATTTGTGTTGCGTAACGAAACACGTTATTACACAACACAGCTACAGTTTGTAATAAGGTACCTTAAAGACCTTGAGCTGAGCACGATTCAAAAAGAAATTAGGCAATCAGCTAGTTATTGAGAGTTTCCAGGGTTACCTTTGCTGATACATAAATATGGACAGAAAGCCAAATTCCCTGGAACCACAACATCAGGAAATTACCAGCTGCCAAGGGTTCTGACAGGAAATTTTTACCAATAAAAATGCTTCTTGTGATCACTGATCTGTTCTCTGAATCTGCCTTTATCTACTGCTGGACCAGAAGAGGGATTGCTAGTTAGATCCATGACAGCAACACTTGTATCCCACCAAGAAAACAGCTGGGGTTTCCACTGATGTATTTCACCGCCTGTATTTTGTAGTTTTCTCCCTGCAAGAAGCTGTTCGGGGCAGTTTTACACCTTCAAACACTTAGAATAGTTTGCTTTTGGCAACTCAGAAAGCTGAGCAATGACACAAAAGAAGGAACAAGGTGGTGGGATAATTTCACACCCTTCTAAAAAGTTGAGCTGCAGACCAAGTTGTCCTTCCACTGAACTCTGTGCTGCATTAGCCAGCAGGATAAACCCTCTCAGGAGGACTGGGCAGAGGCTGACCTGTGTCACTCTCAAATTGAGGTTCTCAGACCTCACCTCCAAGGCAGTCTCCAGCCAAGTCTCTGCTGTCTGTGTCTGCCCAAGGCAGTGATGGCACTCTTCAAGTGGGCAGCATAGCTCCACTCCTTGCTCTGTGCTTCAAGCCAGTGTGCATGTCTGATCTATAAGGAAGTTGTAGAAGAAGTCTACAGCTCTCCCATGGCTCACACAACACTTACAAAACCCTATAAAACCCACAGAACCAGAGGATAAGCTTTCTCCCCTGTGTACTCAAAGCATTGAAAGTTATGAACCAAGCTATGGCCAGCTAAAGGAAGCACAAGGAAAGAAGGCCAAGCTGAAGGAAGAAATGTGCTAGAAAATGCACATAAAGATATACACTATAATTAGCGATTGGTTTCTATTGACTTGAAGCAACTGGGGAAGAGAGAGAGAATATGGAAATAAGAAGAGAGGAAATATTTGGCTATGGACATTTGTATATGCATTGGGACTAACACAGCAAAAGTTTGGGGAAGGGAAGTATGGTCTGATCACTGGGAATACCTGTGAAGACTGTTGCCTCAATGGTCATTTCCAGCTGCTATCAGCCAGATGTGCAGAACTTTACCTTCCTGAGAAAAGCTGCTGCTCCTGTTGGCAATCTGTAAAGATAAATCAACAGCTAGCAAAGCTGCAGAGTACCCAAAAGTATACAAACCCCTACAGTGGCACATCACAGGCATGAAAAGCAGTGTTTGCACCTGTACACTATGCATAGGCAACCTGCTTGGCTAAATCACCTGAGCTCATACTGTCATGGAGTTAAAACTAAAGTGTACCTATAATGGCCAGAAAAACAAATTGAACAAGTAGATATTTCTCTTGGCTTTTACAATACAGATTACAACAACACAGAAATGTTGAATCCCTACTGAAAGGCTGTAATTGCTTGAAATGTTAAATCTTGCAAGGTGAAACCAAAGGAAAGGCTCATTATGGCTCGTTAGTTAAAGCCTGGTTCTAGGGCTTCTTTCAGGAGGGTGAAAAAAAAGAAAACAATTCTAAATCTAGCTCCACTGGCTGATATAATTTCTACATACCACCAGGCACTTACCCTGTGGATTTGTTGTGAGCAGACTGCAGCATGTCATGTGTATCCAACTAGGCACCTCTCTATTGCAAGGAAGCAACACTCACAGCACCCCACTCCTCCTCCTCTCCTTCCCACATAGACCCCAGTGCAGCCTTGGCTGTGGGACTCTGCTGTTGGGTGTTGAGGAGGGAACAGAGCAGATTCACCATGAGAGCCTGGGAGTTTCTCCCATGCCTGCCCTTCCACATCCCACCCCTCTGGGAGTCACTACATCTCCTGCAAACAGGAATCAAGGTGAGTTTGCACAGCCAAGGAAGGCAGGAGCCCTAGATCTTCACTGTGCATAGGTCTTCTGTCTAGATCCTCCCTGAGTTGTACAGCCCCTGCATAAACCCTGGCTCTCAGGGATATACTCCTCTCTTCTCTCTGCACTTTTGCTTAAAAAAAAAACACGGATTTTACCCTCTCCATGGTGGCCAAGAATAAACACCAGCATCTGCATCAATCTCATTAACAGACCCATTATCAATTTGTCATATCAAAGAAAAAAAAGTCACAGCTAGACTGTGAAGATTTCCATTGGAGAAATCTTCATTTCGCTTAGGTTGCCGAACTAAGTATCTGAGCCCTCTCCATAGCTGGTGGAAAGCCATAAGGAACTGCAAAGGGCCATCAGTTTGTCCCAGAGCACAGGGTGCAAGATGAGCTGGATGGAGCATCCCGCGGGAAGTCACTGTCCCAACAAACAGGAGCCAGGACAAAAGCCCAGCATCATGAGCTCTGCCAGCTCCACTTGCAATGTTGCAGCCTTGGTGATGTGAAGCGTTCTGTGAGTAGCAGCATTGCACCTGACCCTGATCCTCTGCCAGCAGCACTGAGCAACTCCTCCATCCAACAGAGGTGCTCAGGAGCAGCGGGGAAAAACCAGCCTGGAAGCTGCTCTGGTCAGCACAAGCCTGATCCCACCCAGAGAAACAAGCTCTTGCTCTGGCTGACCTCCGGTGGCTCATATCCACCAGGGTTACAGCAGCTTCAGCTCTCTTTGAGGACACCCCTTTATAAAGGGTTAAGGAAGGATTTGAGCAACCCTGAGAAACAGACAGGTTTCCCTCAGCAGTGCAGAGAAATTGGCAGGCGTTGGGCTCATGCTGCTGCTCTGAAGGCATGTTTCTACTTTACCAAGACCCTAATGATTTACATGTGGAGAGCCCTGGTTCCTGACAGAGCCCAGGGCTTTACTGCTGCTCCTCACACATTTATTTCTGCTGTTTGCATAAACCCCATGTATCTGAACTAACAGCAGCTCCCAGTCTGTGCGATATAGTGACGCCAATGTCAGGAATATGCAGCTACCCTCACCCTCAGCAAACCAAAATACCAACTCTCACACTCTTCTTGCTCTGCATAGCAAGCCTTACCTGCAGTCCACACAGTCAATAACCTCTTGCATCGCTGTTATCAGCAGTACAGTTCACCTACCATGAAAGCTGACTGCCTTGGGGCAAAAAAGATAGTGGATCCCCCTGGCACTAAGAAATCAGCTCCAAACCCTCCAGAAGCCTCTGTTCTTATTCCTCAGATAAGTAATCTATGGCTATTGGAAACAGCCTTCTTGAGAATAAAGCAATTTCCAAAAAAAGCTGTCTTTTAAAGTAATAGCTGCATTATTCAAGGTAATTTTTCTGTAACTCTGAAGTCAAAGACCTATGGGTATTTACATTTTAACATCTACTCTTTCTTCCTTCTCGCCACTTAGCTAAAGCTCCCATAAGGTAAACTCAACCATGAAAAACAGTGAATGCTCAGACAAGATACTTTTAATAGAGACCATCTCTAACTAAAAAGTACCCAAGTAAGAGTTTGCTGTAACTGGGCCAAAAAGGGGTAAACGTGCCATTGGTCTCATCAAAATCTATGGTCTTCTTTCAATCTTTCCTATGCACTGTGGAGATGTTCCCAGTTTGTTTTCAGATCATGCTGATTTATTAACAGCTTGTCAACCACTTTGAGACTACAAAGAATTTTGCAACTCTCAGTACTTCATTCCCTTTCCTTTGTGTCTTTTCTGATGTAGCTTGTGCTCCACTAAACACAAGCACTTGAGTGATTAAAGGCAGAAGCTGCCAGGTGGATCTAGAGAGCCTTCAAGCTCCCCAGATGCTGCCTGAAGGGTGGAGCTGTCATGGACCAGTCTGGTTCATCACAGGAAGACCAGAGCCTGGTGGAGCCAAGATGCATCAGAAGCCTTCCTGCAGGCGTAAGTATGAAAATCCCTCTTTGAAGGTTGGGTTTTATCAGGGAGGCAGGAGGGATCTCTGCTCAGAGCAGGCTGATCTGACTCATGAAGAGGGAAAGGGACTCCAGACAGCACTGAAAGCAACAGGTTCAGTAGCAGGACATGCAGGCAGGGCTACCCAAGTAAGCTTGTACCCTGGCTGCAACAGCAACAGCAAATGTTGCAACTTCCCTGAGGAACACAGGTATGTACAAGGCAATGTCCACTGGCCCCTCTCGTCTGCCCTCTGCCAGCCTTCCCTGAAGTACCTGTTGAGTAGATAGCAAAAGCTCAAGCTCAACCACTAACTACATTGAGCTACAAAAACACAAAAGCTGTGATCTCCGTTACGTGTAGCCCTATTGAATTTATACTATTTTTCTACTTCAGCATTACCCATCAAAGAGGTCTGTGACTCTCTACAGTTGCCATAAATGATTTTGGTGTCCTGCACAGATGGCCAGCTGCTGGGAGTCATCTCATTCTCTGTGGTCACACCTGCTTGTCACAACACACAACCAGCCTGAGAGTGGGTAACCCGGAGTGGGAAGTGACAAGACACACTGGCTGCCATCTGAATAAGGATTCTTGGAAAACTCAGGCTGTGAGAAGGCAGTGCTCTCTCCCAGTGGATTGGAAATACGTAGTACTCAATATGAATGCTGTTGTGGAGCAGCCTGCTTTTGTGCTTGCCACAGAGCAAGAGTTCGATGAGAAGGACAAATCTGAATGCAAGTCTGTGGAAGGAGAGAAAACAGAGAGAGCAGATGCAGAGGAGCAGGAGTGCATCTACCCTACTATGTTGCTCTCTCCCCTATGGAGAAACCCTTCTGCTGATACAAAGCACAAACCAGGCTCCTTGCTTATCACTTAGGTTAAAAAAATAAAAAGGGAATGGGTCCTGAGAATAGAAGCAGCAGAACCAAAGCTGGGAAATAATGAAAGAGAAGAATGGAGAGAGGGATCAATGCATGTAAGTGCTTTCATGTCGGCAGCATGATCAACAACCAAAAATCTCAAACAGAGCAGCAAAACAGGTGCTTTCTCTCACTTGTTACTCTCCCATCCCTAAGAGGCATCAGAGGCAAAAACAGTGTCTATGCCTTTCCTTGGAAACCAGGTCATAGAGTATTTGCAACCAACACTATAACCATATGATAGCAGGAGCTATGGGAGCAATTCCCTCTCCTCCAGGCAAAAACACTCTGGGAAAAGTTCTCCCTGATAAAGTATCTCTGTTTGCCTAATACACACCTGCTCACACAGCAATGCAAACTTGGTTATTTGCATGAGCAACTCTGCAGACAAACACAGTTAACTCTTTCTGGTTTTCTTTCTACACGAATCCAGTCAGTTCATAGATCAGAACACAGACAGTGTTCCTGGAAAACTGGGGAAGGAAGAAAGTAATGAAGTTATTGAGGTTTTTTTTTTGTCTGACTGAATTAAACTCTTAACTCTACTTGTTTATTCAATGCTGCTAGCTGGGAAAGTCAATTTATTCATGTGCTAGTGTTTACTGCTGGTAGCTGGTTAGTTCCATTGCAAAATTATCTACTGATAGGGATCATGCAGCTTCTGTAGGAGTAATTTTTATTGGCATTAATGCTAGATCAGTTGATCCTATCGAGTTTGTCTGGTTTTCCACCCACTTTCCCTACACTGGAGCCTCAGCCCATGCCCTTGCAACAGAGTGACACCCACTACCAGCCTCATTCCACACAGCTCACTCTCTTGTTTTGGCCTGCCTAATGTAATACTTAGATTTCCTCTAAATGATGGGCAACTAAAGAGCTAGTAACTACAATTACTTACATGCTGCCTTATGGACCTCTAATTAAGACATGTGGAAAAATACGTCATTACTCCTAGACCCAAGCCTAATTAAATTATAAGCCTGCCAATTTTAAGACTCTGAAGACTTAACACAGTGCCCTAAGGAAAAACAACAAAAATCTACAGTTTACCGCAGCCTGTTTTGTGCTTCTGCAAGAGGAAAGGCAGCTTCTCAGCACATTAATGGGAAACACTGGCTCTGCAAAGATTTGGCAATTATGGTTATCACATATGACTTTGTCCCAGTGCTTAACATGACTCCTCATTGCCTGGGATACATAGATCTGTGTTTCCTAACAGAACCTGCTCTACTGACAGTAAGTTGTTTTGTTTGCCTGCCACTCAGTCCCAAATCTGTCTTCTTTAGAGAAGGCTGGATGCATTTTTCTAGTTGTCTTCAATACATCAGTGATCCCCATAACTGCAGTAAAATATCTAACATTAATTCCTGCATATCCATGTCCCACAGACAGATATGTCAAGGTAAAGAAAGTCTATGTCTCTGATCTCTGGACAGGAAAAGAGGCAGGTGACTTTGATAGGGTCATGCAAGAAGACAGCAGCACATGAGAGAAGTGAACCTGGTTCTTCTGCATCCCTGACTAACCCTAACTGCTTTACAATAACTTTTGATGGAAGCTGTTCTGGTGGAGGCCTGGAAAGAAAAATCTCTCAGCAAATCTCTTGGTACATTCCAAACTAGTTTCTCCTGCCGGTCAGAGGATCTGCAGCCCTGTTAAAACAGGAAGTTTGTGGAAAGTCCAGGGATAGTCAGCCATGGAAATTCTCAAGCCCAATTGCTTGTATGTTGAATGTTTAAATTCTCTGACTTTAAGAGATGGGAGTATCAATGTTTGGCAAGGACATAATATACCATAAAGGGAGAAGTCAAGATAAAAATAATGTAAATAAAAATATATAGTAAATTATTTAAAAAAAAAAACAAACTTAACCCAGCAAACACAACCAACCAAAACCAACCAGTAAACAGAGTTTACCCTCTTCTAATATGGGGCCATCTAGAGTTGAACAGCTTCATTCCAGCTCATATGAGAGTTTAAAATAATACAACTACTATGGTGGAGAGAGGGTTAACCTTTACCCCCAAACTACTGCAAAACATAAATATCATCCCTAAAGGGCCAGAAGCTGTGTACATTGGCAAGGAGCAGCACTGTAAAAGAGGGTGGAAGTTTCCTGTTAGACAGGGAGGCAGGAAAGACTGCACCACGCTGCAGAAAAGCTCCCATTAACAGCTCAGAATATTCCTCCATTTCCTTCACCTTTCCACCACACTGCCTGCAGACTCCTTCCTGCAACCCCCACTGTAAATCACCCCCTTCCAGTCAAAGTCTTCACTGCCAAAGTCAGCTTGTGAAATGATGATCAGCAAGACCATTTCGAGTGGAGCTACAAACATACCTCTTGGGCTTTGCTGTGGTCTCTTCTCCTTGCAGAGCTCTTCAGGATACTCTGTCCAAGATCAACACAGGCACAACCAGCCTGGTGGCCAAAGTCCTGGTGACTGCTCCATCCTGCTGGGGTGCCTGCAGCCTTCACCTTTACGGGTGCATCAAGCTCATACGGCGTCAGCTGTACAGAAGTGGCAGGGACAACATTACTGCTCACACAGATTACAAAAGAAAAGTAAAAAATGTTAGCTGAAAAACAGCAGGCACGGAAGATTTGTGTGATAAGCTGCGGAAGCCATTATCTGTATAATAAGCCTATATTTTTTGTCTACTTGCATAGCATTTCAAAGTGCCAAGATGGGGAGAAAAAAACACCATAAAAAGAATAGATTACATCAAAGCAACCTAATTTCCTTCTATGGCAGTGTAAAGAGAACTTGGGGAGAGACAGGAAAGTGTGCAGATACAACGAGTCTCTCTCAAAAGCCTCACCAATTTCAAAACTCACACAGTACTTCAGGTACTGAGGTGTCAGGTCTGGGAGGCCTTGTGCCCTTCACAGGTAAAATAGCTCTGCCACAGAGCCAAGGCCCAAAATATGGATCACTGGTGTGACTCTCACGGTCCTGATGATGCTTTCTGAAACTCTGTTGAGACATGATGCTCTGCATTGCATGTTCACCTATACATAACTATCTTGTGTGGTATACAATGTCTCTTATAAGGCAAGAAATATATTTCGGTGCTATTTTACCTAAGCCTTCTGTGTGTGATAGTTACAAGGAAATTTGGGGAACTAAACAATGTATTAATTTACATATGTAGCATTCTCCTCCTTTCCACTTGCATTTTGACCAAAGTGCTGTGCACACCAACTTCCTCTTCATCATCAGCCTTCCAGCTCATACGGATTTACAAACCACACACCTCTGTACTATGGGGCTTGTTATCTGTGGTCTCTTCTCCAGTGTGGCAGGAGCAAGCTGAATTTCATAGGCTCCAAAGACAGGTCTGAGTGCTGCAGATCCATGGGATCCTCCAGTCCTGCCTTAGCTCAATGCGCCCAGCACAGCACTTTCATACACTGGAAACAGTTTCTGAATTCCCTCCTTGATATTTGGCACTCCCTGTGTGCACACGATGCAATGTGGTACGAGAATAGCTGGGTTCACTTTACCCCTTTTCAGGGTGGTGGGAGGGGTACAGTGGTAGAAAATGTTAATTGATAAGATTATGTTGCAGAAATGAGCTTTTTGTGACTCATCTGCTGCACCTCTTAGTTCCTTTACATATTTACTGGGAGAATTTGAAAGCCGGAGTCACTGTATGACTCCAGATGCCTTCCTGTAGCTGTAACAGCTACACAAATGCCATAAGCTCCTGCTAGAGTTCTCTTAAGCATCATCTGTTGGTGAGATGAAACTCATTTCGTCAGCATGCATCAGGATAGCTCATGCTGCCTACTCACTTCCTACATGAAGTCACTTTGTCACATAGGTACACAGTAACCACCAAGACTAATGGCCAAGCAGGTACATCAGCACCCCTTTGGTGTTCCACTCCTTGCTCTGACCAGCAGCTAATGTGCTTACAAAATTCCCGCATTGCCCTCTCCTGAAATCTTTCTGCTGATCTCTGAAAATGCTCTGCTCTGCCCCATTGGTGGACACAAAGCCTCTTGAAATCATACTGTGCATTGTGGATGCCTGCTGAGACCCCCATCTGTATCTGGCCACACTAACAGCTGACAAGATCCACATGAGAAAGAATCTCTAAATTTACCTGTTTGTTCTCAACCAATGTTTCAACATGTTCTGGGATTTCCTGAATCCTATGCATCATCACTCACTGTTTTCCCAACGACAGCACAAAGCTTTGACTCTCTGTGCATTTTAATTTTAGCTTTGGTTAATTCTTCCCAGCTTACCTGAACTACTTCTGAAGAATTCCAGAGATCTGTTCTCAGCCACCAGATCATTTTATGATCATCACAGACAGACTATTAACTGACTAGAATAATTAGCATATTAGGCCAGAAAATAGCATAGTCAGTATAGGCTGTCATCCACAAAACATATACAGCCCAGTACACAAATGGTTTTTAGTGCCTAGTCCCCATTCCTGCATTCCCACTGTAATTCTAGCACAAGGGCTGTGTCAATACAAGCAACGCAAACCTGAATGTATCCCCTATCACACCACTGCTGCTTTCCAAAAAGTTGTAGACCTTAAGAATTGCTTGTTTATAGGACTTATGTCAAAAAGCATTAGCCAGGGCTCCTAGTGACCTTCAAATGCTTTTACAGCTGGGTAGCATACAGAGGACACACAGGAACTGGAACAAAATCCATCAGTATCAGATATATAGGACCAAAACCCCCAGGTGCACAAATGCAGCACAATTTCACTTCCCTTTCTACAACCATCTCAGAAAAGCAATCTGCATGGAAGAACAGGCACATCAAATCCATGGGGACCACGCAGTCCAGGAAGTTGTCTCCAAGTACCTGAAACCAGGTGGCTGGAAAGAGAAGGAAAAACAAGTACCCTCCAGCATCTTCTCCACATGTTCTTTCTGTTTCTGTTCTCTCACAGCTCAGCAGCGTCCAAAGCAGGGAGTTACAACTTTCTACTTCCCTTGAAATTTCAGTTTCTTCCACCCAGTTTCTTTAGAACCCACATGAGTTTTATGGCATCCAGTAGAGTAGGGGCAGGCCAAAACGCTCTACAGCTGACCCGAGTATGGTGCACAAAACCCCACTTTCACTTAGTTGTTTCATTTTTTGCCTTTCAGTGTGACTTAACTGTTGTAGTTCTTGTCTGAAAGAGTGCAAGAAGCTCTTTCTGTTCACCATGTGCGCTCCAGTCACAAGTCTATCTACCACATCTACCCTTCAGCTGTTTCTCTCTCAGGCTATCAAACGCAAAAATGTTATTATTAAGGGAATTTATTTATTTTGAAAGGTTGCTATTAGGGAAATTTGCCTAACCCAAAATGAGATGAGCTGGTTTGTGAACTAGATCTTTGGAATAACTCAGAGGGTGTTAGTGGAGCAGTTTCTTAAGTGGGACACAGTGAATAAGTTAACCTCAAGGGAAGCTCACCTTAAGGTCTCCTTCCATAAGTCTCACTCTAACATTATGAGCCTGTTCACTCCGTAATGAGAGAGAAGCTGCCACTGCCCCTCCTTGAGGAAAGAAATAATAAATATCTGACAGATGTTGCTGTTCTGTGAAGTTTTGTTTCCTCACAAGGGAAAAAGCCTCTTCCTTTCCATACTGAAGAAATCAGTAAGTACACTTGGCACATTAAAACACGACTACAAGCTAACGGGTACGCTTTCAGCAATTTACTCAGAGACAAAAAACACCAACCAAAACACGACAGAGTTCAGCTGGCGCCACAACCACCCCTGTTCCTGTTACCAAACCACACGTTAAGTTAGTATAACTGTTGCTCCCCAGGAAAAGCTCTTGCGGCTGCAGCAGCGGGGCACACCTTCTGCTTGCCGGGCTGCGGTCAGGTTGTGCGCCCGCACGTCCAACACCGACAGCCTCGTACCCGACCTACGGCCGCCTCTTTCTGCTCCCGACACGTGAAAGCCTCCCGTCATTAACTCTCAAAGCGCACGGCTCGTTCTTACCGGAGCTCCCGCCGGCACCAACCTTCCTTCTCCTCCGGCCGCCGCTAGCTCCGCGCCCGGCCCGGCCCGGCCCGGCCCGGCCCGCCCCGCGCAGCACCGCCCCGCACACCAACCGCCCCTTCCTCCTCCTCCTTCTCCTCCTTCTCATCTCCTCCCATCCAAACTCCGCCGCGGCGGCCGAGCCTCCAAGTTTGCGCCTATGGCAGAGCCGCCGGGAGGAGGCGGGAGCTGCTGCGGCCCCAGTGCTCCGCTACGAGCGGAAAGTTGCTGGCGTGCTGTGTGGCGCGGCTACGCTCCCACTGCCGCTGTCCCGGGACGTCCCCGCCGGCACCGCACTCACCGGAGCGGGGCGGAACGGAGCGGAACGGAGCGGGGAGGGGGGCTGCGTGGAGCTGCACTCGTCTGATCGGAAACGCGTGTACGTACTATGTGTGTGTACAGTGTGGGTGTACGGTGTGTGTGTACAGTGTGGGTGTACGGTGTGTGTGCACAGTGTGGGTGTACGATGTGTGTGCACAGGGTGGGTGTACGATGTGTGTGCACAGGGTGGGTGTACGGTGTGTGTGCACAGGGTGGGTGTCCGATGTGTGTGTACAGTGTGGGTGTACGATGTGTGTGCACAGGGTGGGTGTACGGTGTGTGTGCACAGGGTGGGTGTCCGATGTGTGTGTACAGTGTGGGTGTACGGTGTGTGTGCACAGTGTGGGTGTCCGATGTGTGTGCACAGGGTGGGTGTCCGATGTGTGTGCACAGTGTAGGTGTACGGTGTGTGTGCACAGTGTGGGTGTACGGTGTGTGTGTACAGAGTGGGTGTACGATGTGTGTGCACAGGGTGGGTGTACGGTGTGTGTGTACAGTGTGGGTGTACGATGTGTGTGCACAGGGTGGGTGTATGGTGTGTGTGCACAGTGTGGGTGTACGATGTGTGCGATGTGTGCGCAAGGACATGTGTGCGATACCGCACCCCCTGACTTGGAGGAAACAGGAGGAGCCGCCGCCCTCCCCGCAACCTGTCGGGTAGGAGGAGGAGGAAGATGGGGAGCCGGGGGGAGCCGCCGCGATGTGCCCGGGAGCGGAGCCGGCACCTGGGCTCGGAGAAGTCCCGCCGCTGGCCCTCCTGCGCAGGCGGCGCGGAGCTGCCCCGTCGCCGCCCGGGGAGGCGAGGTGAAGGCGGCGGGAGCGCAGGTCCACGGTGCGGCTTTGGTCTCACTGTGGCCGGGAGGGAGCCCGTTCGGCCGCGGGAAGCGACGGGGCTCGGACGCGCCCAGGTACCGCCGACCTGGGTGAGGGCGCGGCCCTAATGGATGGGCATCCGCCTCCGGGGAAGGGCCCGCTGGCGGCCCGGGCTCCTGCCGAGTTCCTCGCTCTCCCCTCGGGCGGCCGCGGCCTCTGCTCGGCTCCCCGCGGAACGCACAGAGGTGTCAAGGGCCGGGGCGAGTGGCGGGTGGGCG
The DNA here is from genome assembly GCF_012275295.1 of Melopsittacus undulatus. Lineage (NCBI taxonomy): Eukaryota > Metazoa > Chordata > Aves > Psittaciformes > Psittaculidae > Melopsittacus > Melopsittacus undulatus. The sequence goes on along the minus strand of NC_047557.1, from coordinate 26,287,479 downwards.
CGGAGAGCGGCGGTGGCAACCGCCTTGAACCTCTGCCAACAGCGAATGACCTGCCCTCATACTGGAATACTGCCGTTCCCCTGCGACTTGCAGGCAAAGGCCGGTGTTTTAAGGTCAGGTTGAGCGGCTGGGCTCTGCTCTCCGAGGCACCTCTCGTCTGCTGCACCGGTTCGGTGGGCAATTTAGAAGATGCCGTCAGAGCGGAGAGCATCTGCCTGCTCCCGCACTGCAGACGTCGCAGCTGGGCACTACTGTGACAGCTCCGGCTGAAGGCTGCTAATTGCTTAAGCCACTGTAACCGAGTTGTGTGTAACTGTATGCCTCGGCTGGTTCCACAGAAACACAAGTGAAATCAGGACACTGATGCTGGACAACTCACCTGCAGGTTAGTCTGCAATATAATGCTGGTGTAAGTTGGTAGAACATTCTCCGAGAGACAAAGTCAAAGCCTCAGCAACACCATCACCTCCCAAAACAAAAAAAAAACATATTAGAAAACTTTAAAGTTTTTGAAACCTGTTCCACCTTTGACAGGTTATCCTCCCTTCCCGAGTCACGTTCTTTTCTTGATAGCCTGGAAATGTAGTAATTCAAATTCCAGATCAACTGGTTACTTGACTACTGGTGGCCAGAAGAAAAGCCTGAATCTCATGTATGTGATTATTCATTCTCTTGATAATTTAAACATGGTGTTTTCTCCAGTTAACATCAAGGTTTGAAAAACAAGTCTTTGCCTCTGTGTCATAATGACAAAACACTCACCAACTGCAACTGCTCCAATAATTAATCCAAATTCTTAAGGTAACATGATTCTAGTATCACATCAGTGTGCCCCTTCCCACCCCACAGCTGCATTTCCCCATCAAAGGCCCAGGGAGTTATTTGTGCCTCACAGTGTGTCAAATCCCTTTCCAAAGCGGCCTTCATTCCCATGTTTCTCTTACCTTAACTGCTCTTACTGCTTATACTTCAGCTTGCCTGCAAGGAGGTGAAACGTTTTGTACTGATCCTCTGCCTAGAGTGAATTTAGCTGTATCTTTGCCTTTATTTCTTTTCCCTGTGTCTCTCTTGCTTATACGTTATCACAACCTCTGGTCTGTGTTATTCAGGATGTCAGCTTATCACATTGGACCTTGCTGGCCTTAAAACTTCTGAATTGTGTGTTGCACTGTCTGCCTCCCGGCTGCTTACCATCCTTCCCACTCTCACTATTTTGTTTTCTGCCTTGCATTCTTCCTCACTGGTATTAATCTTCCCACTGATTTTTTTAACTCCATCTCATCAATAAATAAATCAATCTATACATGCAAATACGAATCTGAATTTGTGGTTTTGGTTCACTGCCTCACCTCTTTAGAATCATAGTTTGGGTTGCAAAGGGCCTTAAAATCACCTAGTTCCAGCTCCCCCATTATGGGCAGGGACACCTCACATTAAACAATACCACCCAAGGCTTCATCCAACCTGGCCTTGAACACCGCCAGGGATGGAGCATTCACAGCTTCCTTGGGCAACACATTCCAGTACCTCACCACCCTTACAGTAAAGAATTTCTTCCTTATATCAAGTCTAAACCTCTGCTGTTTAAGTTTCAACCCATTACCCCTTGTCCTGTCACTACAGTCCCTAATGAATAGTCCCTCCCCAGCATCCCTGTAGGTCCCCTTCAGATACTGGAAGGCTGCTATGAGGTCTCCATGCAGCCTTCTCTTCTCCAGGCTGAACAGCTCCAACTTTCTCAGCCTGTCTTCATACAGGAGGTGCTCCAGTCCCCTGATCATCCTCATGGCCTCCTCTGGACTTGTTCTAACAGTACCATGTCCTTTTTATGTTGAGGACACCAGAACTGCACACATTACTCCAAGTGAGGTCTCATGAGAGCAGAGTAGAGGGGCAGGATCACCTCCTTTGACCTGCTGGTCACGCTCCTTTTGATGCAGCCCAGGATACGGTTGGCTTTCTGGGCTGTGAGTGCACACTGAAGCTGGCTCATGTTCATTTTCTCATCGACCAACAGCCCCAAGTCCTTCTCTGCAGGCCTGCTCTCAATCTCTTCTCTGCCCAACCTGTAGCTGTGCCTGGGATTGCTCTGACCCAGGTGTAGGACCTTGCACTTGACATGGTTAAAGTTCATGAGGTTGGCATCAGCCCACCTCACAAGTGTGTCAAGGTCCCTCTGGATGGCATTCCTTCCCTCTAGCGTATCAACTGAACCACAAAGCTTGGTGTCATTGGCAAACTTGCTGAGGGCACACTCAATCCCACTGTCCATGTCACTGACAAAGGTGTTGAACAAGACCGGTCCCAACACTGATCCCTGAGGGACACCACTCGTTACTGGTCTCCAGCCAGACATTGAGCCGTTGACCACAACTCTTTGAGTGCAGCCATCCAGCCAGTTCTTTATCCACCATGTGGTCCACCTATCAATTTGATGTCTCTCCAATTTAGAGACAAGGATGTCTTGTGGGACAGTGTTGAACGCTTTGCACAAGTCCAGGTAGATGACATCACTTGCTCCACCTCTGTCCATCAGTTCCATAGCCCCATCATAGAAGGCCACCAAATTGGTCAGGCAGGATTTCCCCTTAGTGAAGCCATGCTGCTGTCACCAAGCACCTTGTTGTTCTTCATGTGCCCTAGCATGCATTCCAGGAGAATCTGCTCCAAGATTTTGTCAGGCACAGAGGTGAGACTGACTGGTCTGTAGTTCCCTGGGTCATCCATTTTTCCCTTCTTGAAAATGGGGGTTAAATTATCATTTTCCCCATTGTTGGGAACTTCACCTGACTGCCATGATTTTACAAATATGATGACCAGTGGCTTAGCAACTTCATTCTCCAGCTCCTTCAGGACCCAATGATGGATTTCATCAGGTCCTGCAGACTCAACATAAAAAGGACATGGTACTGTTAGAACAAGTCCAGAGGAGGGCCATGAGGATGATCAGGGGACTGGAGCACCTCCCATATGAAGACAGGCTGAGAAAGTTGGGGCTGTTCAGCCTGGCGAAGAGAAGGCTGCATGGAGACCTCATAGCAGCCTTCCAGTATCTGAAGGGGGCCTATAGGGATGCTGGGGAGGGACTATTCATTAGGGACTGTAGTGATAGGAGAAGGGGTAACGGGTTGAAACTTAAACAGCAGAGGTTTAGACCTGATATAAGGAAGAAATTCTTTACTGTAAGGGTGGTGAGGTACTGGAATGTGTTGCCCAGGGAGGTTGTGAATGCTCCATCCCTGGCAGTGTTCACAACCAGGTTGGATGAAGCCTTGGGTGATATGGTTTAGTGTGAGGTGTCCCTGCCCATGGCAGGCGGGTTGGAACTAGGTGATCTTGAGGTCCTTTCCAACCCTAACTATTCTATGATTCTATGACTTGTGTATGTTCAGGTTCTTAAGATGGTCTCGAACCAGATCCTCTCCTACAGTGGGGCCAAGGTCTTCATTCTCACAATCCCTTGAGTCTGCCTTCCAAGACTTGGGTGGTGCAGTCAGAGACTTTGCCAGTGAAGACCGAGGCAAAAAAGTCATTCAGAACCTCGGCCTTCTCCAAATCCTGTGTATCCAGTTCTCCCAATAGCTTCTGGAGGGGGCCTGTGTTGTTCCTAGTCTGTTTTTTATCCACTACATACCTATAAAATCCCTTCCTGTTATCTTAACATCCCTTGCCAAGTTTAATTCTAACTGGGCCTTAGCTTTCCTAACCCGGTCCCTAGCTTCCCAGACCACATCCCTGTATTCATCCCAGGCCGCCTGTCCTTGCTTCCACCTTTTATAAGCCTCTTTTTTCCTGTGAAATTTTCTCAGCAGCTCCTTATCCATCCAAGGAGGTCTCCTGGCCCTCCTGCTGCACTTCCTTCTAGTTGGGATGCAACACTCCTGAGCTTGTAGCAGGTGATCCTTGAGTATCAACCAAGAGTCTTGGGCCCCCCTGCCCTCTAGGCCTATATCCCATGGAACCTTGCTAAGCAGGTTCCTGAAGAGCCCAAAGTCTGCTCTCTTGATAGTCCAGGGCAGTGAGCTTGCTGCAAGCTCTTCTCACTGTCCTGAGGATCTCGAATTCAACCATCTTGTGATCACTGCATCCAAGGCTGCCCTGGAGCATCACATTTCAACCAGCCCGTCCCTGTCAGTGAGCATGTGGTCAAGCACGGCACCTCTCCTTGTCAGCTCCTCTGTTACTTGGAGAAGAAAGTTGTCTTCTTTCTCCTCTCACTCCCCTTCTGAATACAAATAGCAGCCAGAATGCAAGGAGTTTTGTATTCTTTGCATTTTATGTCCTTTTTACTTTAACCATCACCACAGAAAGTATGTGCTAACACACAGCCTAGGAGTGAAGAAGGGTTTTACTAAATAAAAGACCTGAACAATCAAAGAAGCAGGAGGGGCTGCTGTTTGTGGTGGTGAGCAGAAACTTTATCACTCTGCTGTAGTTAGGAACACCAACAGCTGCCTGTCCTTGACATGCTATAACAGATTATATTTTTATGCACAAGTACAGTCAGCAGAAATTTAAGCAGAGAAAACAAAACACACTATTTAAGACTTTCTGCCACCTCTTAATGGATCTTTACATTAAGATTCTGGCAGGGAGAATAGAGAAAGTTTAGCCTTGAGAAGACTTGGGAAGCAGAATTCTACATTTGCTAGTCGTATTAAAACATATGTTGTCGAGCTAACACCTTTCTCACACCTTTCTCACACCTTTCTCAACATGCTTATATACAATACTGGGAAAAAAAGCACCCCAAACTGGTAGCTTATTTTTACATATAACATCAGAAAGAGACAGTGGTTTTCTTGTAACACTTCTCACTTTTACCTCTTTGCCCAGCTTGAATCAGATTTACTGTCCCTGTACTTTATGATTGCCTTAGGTCATGTGATCATGTTAATATAATGGACTACAAGCATTATTGTCAAATCCTTCCAGTTTTTATACATTAATTTTATTAGACATCTTGTAACAAAGAAAACACATCAAACAAAAGAATAATTCAGTAAGGAACAGTCAAAAGTGTTTCACTTTTCAGTGAAAGTGGAATTTGAATTAACATTTCCCTCAAACCAGTATGCCTTTAGGTTTGTTTTGCTGCTGCAGCTGTGAGACTGCTCAATTTTCTCTGCGTGCAAAGTGACCTTTATGAAATACCTGCCACTCAGTAGCCTTTAACTTCTTTTTTGACTTCCAAGCAACCTGCATTTCTTTATCCTTGCAGCCCATCAAGCTATGTTTGCTGATGCATTCCAGGGCACAGCATTAGATCTCTGCACATCAGACCCCTCTCCCTTAACTAGAACACCTTCTGCTTAAGGCACTAATCAAATCTCTCCTGAACAGCTCTTCACACTCCAGCTACTGAGCTCAGATGGCTATGCAGTGACAGGAGACACTTCTCATCCCATACACCTTAGTTAGTGTATGCAGGTGCTATTAGCACCTGCTAGAGTAGCAGGTGCTATTATTTCATTTCTTCTTATAATTCAGAGAATGAAAGAGCAAGAATGCCACCTGAATGCAGATATCTCTCATGACTGTCAGATGTATTGTAAATACACTACTGAGGCAGAGTCACACATTATAAAATTCAAGCAACTAGAAATCCTCCAGAGATCTGGGTGAGTAGCTAAGATATTGTTAGATGGAAAGAACTGTATTTCGCAAACAGGTTGACTGTATTTCCTGCCATATGTCAGCACATTTCTATCAGAAAGACTTGGCTGGAATGTGAATGGAATTTCCCTGAGCACTTCTAATGGCTAGGACTCCTCTTTTAACCTCTCTCAGCACCCACCCCTTCTCAAACATTTGTATGCATCCACACCACATAAAGCAAAGCTGCTGGTGATTTTCAAAGCTGTCCATCTTGATTCTTCACATAGCCTAACAGCTTATGCTATTACATAAGCATGTGCAGACGTTTCTGACAGCACATACTCAAGCAGAGGAGTTCCAAGTTTAGGTGTAGGAAGTGACTATCAGTACTGACACCCATCTGGTTCTATGCAGCCCCATCAAGCATGGGCAGCCCCTGAAATAAGTGGAGTTTCATACAGAGATATCAAGTTGTAATATAATTCACAATGATCACAACTACGTAACAGTCCTCATCTACTTCCCCATTTCTTAATCTTACAGGACAAAATTCAACATTAACAGTTATCCTCACCTGCTATAAAGTATTCCCTTGTTCCTCATTTACCCAAACAATCTTTCAGTTAATTACAAGCGCTGGTCAAATTATCTATCAACATGACAATAACAAAGCACTTAGTTTTAAAACCTCAAATGTTTACTTTCAACTGGCAGTGAAGAAAAAAAATGTTAGCACTGAGGAAGTCTTCAGAATCCAAAATCTTTACATCCTTTGTAGAAATTCCAGTACTTTTCCATTGCATTGCATGGTAGAAATTCCTCTTTGGGTATCATTACTATGTCATGGAATTGAAGAAAATGTGCCAGACTTTCCACTGAGTTGAACTGGACAGAAGAGCCTACTGAAAATGAATGCAAATGATTACAGACTGTATATTAAAGTAATGGAAAGCAATCAATCACTGGCACTATAATCTAGAAAGGCGTTCATATCTTGTTAGACCTACTTAAGCATTAGCCATCTGTAATGGAATCTGTAATGTGTCCTAGTAATCTTGTAGTGTTAAGATCCCGGCCATCTTATCAGTATCTCTCACTTGCACCCAGACTTAAGTGAGATAACGGCCATAATACATGGTGCTCAGGATGAGAATTCAACCATTTTGGTCATTTTCACCTATGCATCAGGAAAATGCAGTTGTTCTTCAGCACTGCTTGAATTTCATGTATTATATCCACAAGGGGTAAGTTTAGTCTACTTTCCCAAATTAAGGAATCATTCTAACAGGGAATGCACTTCTACAGTCTCCAAAAAGACTATATATAAAGGAAGGTGTACACCTGTAAGCAAGAAACTGCAGGACTGAACAATGGTTATCTGCAATATTTAAATATCTGTTGGACTGAAACAACTATTGCAATGCACAAACTCAAGGCCCTTGTGTCAGTGCAGGAAAAGCAGAATTTTTACCTTTCACTGTTAAAATCAGTAACAAAATTACCACTGTAAAGATCCAGCAGGAAGAAATTTTACTAGACATTTTCTCCTTTTCTCATTTGAAATTTTTCGTTTTCTCAAATGAAAAATTTCTCATTTACTAGATATAACAGCACCGACTCCAAAAGGCACTGGGCTATAGTTTTCAGTTACTTGGGTTTTTTTCATCATTCATCCACACTTTCTCCCCTTGGTACGCTTGCACAAAATATCAGAGCTCCTGAGCTGCCATAACCAGCCTAACACAGAAACCACCAGTAACGGTAGAACGTAGATGTAGCAGATGTTATCAAGAGAGGAAAGGCTGTCTCGAAAGTAAGGACAACTTCTGATTGTTGTGTTGGTTTTGGTTTGTTGTTTGGGTGTTTTCTTCAAACACAACAGTGTTCACATGCCAGACTGTAAGCAGTGGAGAAAGGCCTCATTGTAGTGCTTTGGGTACTGAAGTAAACTTAGTAAGGTAAAGTGCACACAGGCAGGGTCTTTCTCTGCTTTCCTACTCTTACTGTCTTGTTATGTGCTCTCAGTTTTCTGTCACCTTCATGAATTACAAGTTCAAGTACCAGTAAGTATCAATAACCAAATGAGCTTTTTTCCCATAAATCTGGGAAAAACACATGTCACCTCTTAGTACTTTTTCCATGCTGCCTGTCAAGGCTTTTCTGTCTCTGTTGGCATCTTTTTTAGCATTATAATTTTGAAACTATCCTAAATTGTGTTTCCATTTTGTTAGAGCTTTACAAGACCTTGTCTCTGTGGCTGCTAAGAACCTGAAAATTGTATTTACAAAGAATTCCCGTTAGTGGTGCAACTTTATAAATGTCAGACCAAAATTTCCAGTTGCATAAAGGTTAGTCACCAAAGACTCACTACTTCTGTGCAAAGTCACCATTTTATGATCATTAAAATAGCCCTTTAAAGATCACTTTTAAAAAATAGCTTTCCTCCTTATTTTTCCAAGCAAGAAAGTGCTGGAACTACACAGAGATATGGTTAAGCATTTTATAACTATTTTACTTCTATAAAATGAATTTAAATGCTTTTGCATTTTAAGCAACATATTTGAATCAATTTACAGGTATGAGTTAATCCACTTTCAGTATTTCTGTGAAACAAGTAAAGAGTATTATCATATCTGAAGGAAAAATGAACTTATTTACAGTATCAGTTTGTATCAGCAAAGTCAGAGCAGATTTTATTCTTCTGACTCAGATGGATCTGGTTCAGTGAAGCTAGTCTAGACGTGGGCTACAGATGAGTAAGCAAAGAGAATGACACACTTAAAGGTAGCTGCATTTGAGCTAGAGTAAAATACAAAGGAGTATTTAGAACAAAAAGCTACCTTAAAAGTTTTCAAATTTCTTGGAAATTATTCACACTCCTCTCAAGAGCTTAGAAACAAAGATTAGTCACAATCCGGACTCTCAATAGTCCTTGTCCATTCAAACCAAGTAGGGTCTTGTAAATGACAGCTAGCGTCTCTCATGAATATTTTTGGATCTTCTCATTCATTAAAAACCTGCTGCTGAATTGAAGCACATGAGTTCCACCCATGCTGGTGATAATTTTAAAAATAACTTTTCTGTCAGCTGATAAGGATCTGGTATCTTGGAAAAAGAGATGTCTGTGGACAGACTGCCACTGTAAGACTAGGTTCTAACAAAGTACTATGCTTTCCTGTCTTGTTTTAGTTTTTTGTTTCTCTCTGCTCCCCTCCTCCTTCCAAAATGCCTTTATTTTTTTCTGGGTCTCTCCACAGTTCTTGATTCATTTCATGTGATACAGATCTTTATTCTTTTTTCCTTCTGTTGGAGGAATATGTTGGAGGCCAAGGTCTCTGCCATTACAAAATCAATCAGTATGGAGTGCTCTTGTTCTAATACTCACACATATCATGTCAGTTAAACACCTGAAGTTAGGGTGTCCATCCCCTAAAAAATACAAGCCAGCAGGGATTTTGGCTAATTGCTTTGTGATCATCTGTGCCCACCTCTATCTGATTTTGAATGCACTTTTTTTCCCCCTGAGAATTAATTTATCAAGTGATCCTAAATTATGCAGGATGCAATTTTTTGCACTGGTAGTTACAACCCCTGAAAAAAATTAAAGGTTATGGAAGCTACCTAATGGACTATAATGACTAAATACTTCCTAGTACAGCTGTTAACAGTGCCAGAAGGGCTTAGAGCACCTTCTGATAGTACCTTAGCATACAGTTCATTCCTTCACATATCAGACACGAGTCACCATGAAGGATCTGTAGGCTTAGTTGATCATTTGCTGGCAACTAGAATTTGCATAGCAATAATGTGGAACTTAATTAAAACTTCTACAATTCATTATTCTGTTGCTTCTAGATAGATAACATGCTAGATTTGAAAAAGTAACACATACATAGTGGAGGAAGAATAGTATTCCTCAGAAGTTTGTTCTGCTGTCCTTCAGTGAGACTAGCAAAACCAGTGTCATAAAGCAGAAAAAAAAGATTAGGTATATAGACTCATTCTTTGAAAGTATTTTATAACAATGGCCTTTCTTGTTAAACTCTCTATCTGCATGGAAGAAGGACTTGGGGGTATGATTAAAGATCAAGAATTTATGCATTCTATTTTAAAGCATCAGTTTCAAGGTTTATGCTGAAATCTCTAATTATTTTATGTTTCATGTAGCAGAAAGTATTGTTCCCACAACACAGATCTGAAGATCTTATACTTTTGTGAGAGACAGTTAGGAAATCTTTGATTCTAAATATCTGAGAAATTAACAATATTAATAATGCTTTATAGCTTTCTTGCAAGTGTTGCTTACATAAGTGATATAAATACAATATATTATTCCCCATTAAAATGTATGGCTACATCATAATTTTACACAGTATCTGTTTTGTCTCTTCTCCTAGATACATTTGGTATATGCCTGTTAGGCAGTACCAAATACGTTATATAATAGAATATGTTTTGAATTATTATTATTCAGGGTCCTTGAATTGGTGTATTAAGATATAGTTTTTTATTTAGCAATTGGGGAACTCAAAACTTCCAGTCTCTTACAGAAATCCATCAATGTTGCAATATTCTATCAGGAAACAAGAGAACAATTTAAATCTCAGGGACTCCTACCTTCTTCAGTATAGCTGTAACATGATTTTTTCCTTAGAAGGTGAGAGAGGTACGATTGACGTATATGCAAAATACCAATCAGGAAATGTATATATCCTCCCACAAACGAATCTACATTCAGCACTGAATTTATACAGAAATAAAATGTAATAAGTACTTTAAAAAAACCCATACTAGCTTATTCGATTTTTCTCACACAAATATTTTTATATAGCTTTTTAAAAGGCCTTTGAGTTTCTCAATGAAGTCAGTCACTCTATTTAAATATCAAATACAGAGTTGGAATTCAACAACAACAAATGCATACACTAGTATCCTTTATTAAAAGGCACTAAGATTGCTTTAAAATGATTCCTAGGAGATTATTTCTTGGTATGACTAGCAGGGTGCACATTCACACCATACATACAACTTATTATTTTGAGTTGTTATTGTATACTTGATTACATAATGATTCACTTGCATAATCTTTGGAAGTAAAATACCTGAATGTCTGAAATTATTTCTAACCATTTTATAAAATATGAATGTAATGTGCCAAGACAGTGGATAAAAAGCAGTTCCAGGGCCAACCTAGAGTAACTAAAACCAGAACAGTTTAAATTTTTTGCAGTTTATAGCACACTGAGATGAAGACTGGAAGAAACACAAGATAAAGTATAAATTAAGTTTCACTCAGGTCAGAACAGCTATTTGATAGAAAAAACAATAGTTCATGTTTTTCATGCACTGATAAAATCTACAGGAGCTGTGACTCATTCAGTGGGTTTTATGTTACAGCCTCAGAAGAACTTCTAGAGCTTTCTCCTAGACTGTTATCATGTGTTGAAGACAGAATTGGTTTTTTTAGAAGCTTTGTCCCAGCTTTGCTGTAAGTCACTCCTGGAAAAAATCCCCCAAAGATGCGTAACATAATCTGAATGCTCACCAAGGAAGATCATCAGGTAGTCTCTTAAATGCTTTCATTTGACATGACATTACCAGTGCGTGGTGTCAAAAAAGTCTCTCTTCTCTGTTTCAACGGAAGCAGTAGCTGAAGCCACTGCCTCTGAAACTTGCTGTTCATCACACTGCCTTTCTTTCATTGCTTTTGTAAATCAGATAAGAAAAGATAGATGTATTCTAGGAAGATTATCTACAACAGTTCTGTTTGTCTTAGTCTTCTCTTGGTCTCCATGGGAACACCAAAGCAGATAAAAAATGTTATAGTGCAGCTGATGAGTTAGGAAGATGGGTCAGTTATCAAAATGTTTCTTTTACAACTTGCTCAACAAAGGAAAAAGGGCAGAAAGCCAGTGTTTAAAGCTCTTGACTAGGAGTTAGTTTACTTTTAGCTAGGTTTCTTAAGGAAACATGGTTTCTGTGTGCCAAAAATGAAGCAATGGTTACAAGTTTTAACAAGTAAAATTCCAACTAGATATGTCAGAAAAAAAATCACCTTGATTATGCTTAAGCACACATATACCTTGTACAGACATGTTACAGTATGTCCACCCTTGAAGATACTCAGAACTTGACTGGACAAGGCACTTAAGCAACCTTATCAAACTTGGAAGTTAGTTTACTTACAAACAGAGGTTGGACTAAAGTCCTCCAGAGGCCCCACCTAACCTACATTAGTCTCAGTTCAGTGTACACTTCAGTGACACTTCAGTGTCTACAGTGTTCACTGTCACTTTTCAAGTAGTCCCCCAGTTTCACAAAAACCTGAGTGACAGATAAGAAACTGAAATGAAATTCTTAGAACTGGCTTCCATGGCATGTAGACCTCGAGAGCTGCTCATTTTTAAATTTTTTTTAAAACTTTTTTGCCTCCTAAAAAGTGAATTTTGTGTGGCTATTAGTGGCCACATAGCTGAACTCTGAGTCAGTAACGTATCATTCTACCTCCTACCTTGCTGACAATCAAATAAGAGTAGGTGAAAGATTTTGGAAAGGAAAAGTGTGCAGATGGAGGAAACAATTAGAGAAGGCAAACAAATACAGCACATCCATTTATGGGCTATGGGGTTCCTTATGGCACTTCCAAAGCTTCATTTAGAAGATTTCACTTTCTTCACTTCATTAAGGACACTCAATGAAATAATCATCCCGAGGCATTTACTTTAAAAGGATTTCCCTTCTTAACTAGGAGTTTACTTTTCATAGTTTGCTTTCGAAAATATTTTTGGTCAGACCATGAAACCTGAAAAGCTTCTCCTCAGAACTGAATGAGAAAAGTTTAGGATCTGTATGACAGAGATGTAGAAACTGGGCTGTGGCTTTTAAAGGTTACACAGCATGTTTAGCACTTTCTTCCTTCAATTAACAGGGTAATTGTAGTGGTATAAACCAAAATGTATATATGGAAGAACATTTCTGTATATTTCCAATTTACTGATTTTTGTCTTATTATGAATCTCTAATTTTGCGTAATCCCCACTGTCAGTGGTTACCTTTGCTACAAAATGGATTTGCTATACAGGCTTAGGATAACAAGGGCCATACGTGCTACAAAACCATTATCTTGGTAAGCAGAACTGTATCTAGTAACTATTTAAGAAAACATGAATGTGGCTGTTCATCTCTTCAGCAGAGAAACATCTTTCCTGTGAGTTTTAATCCAATTCATTTCAATCTGGGTTGATACATAGATTTGAACATCATCTACTACATGATATATTTTTTGTAACTTCAAATACCACCTCCCTCCAAATATTCTGCCCTGGCACTTAAGACACTAAGTCTACTTGCCTCTATTAAAAAAAAAACATAAATAAAAAAGAAAGCCAACCACAAAAAACAACCAAAAGTGGCATAACAAAGCATTTTTTTTTTTTTTGCAGAGGATTCACATATTCAGAGTTTACTTAATCCTTTGTACTGTAGCTGCAGGGACAGACATATAGAAGCATAAAGAGTTGCTTTATAGTGTGGCTACACTTTCAATTTGAAATGGCTGACACCATTCTTACTGTCTCCCACAGCAGATCCAACTCAGCACTTGTAACCCACTTCAGTGTAGAGTGTTACCCAACACTGGGCATAGTGGGGGTTTGAGCTGGCTCCTCTGATTTTGCACAGTGGTCAATCAGGTCATCCCTCTGCAATGTAATTAAAGGTGGTATAGGCAAAAATCCTGGGTCATAGTGCAGTAAGTACTGTTCACATTGTACAGATATTACAGAGAGAGTTTAACGTGCAATCAACATAAAAATGTAACACTGAAACCATAAAGTTACAAGCTCAGTCACCTTCATAAAGATCAGAGCATCTTCAGGAATGGTTCCACTCTTCCCTTTAAATTAGATTACATGAGATTATTCAGCAATGCTTTTGTATCATATTTCTCCATCTAAATACAGAAGGCATTTGTCTACGCTATTATTTTGTGGAGATATTTAACCAAGTATTTAAAATAATACGGAGTCATTTTGTTAACTACATCAAAACAACAAAATGTTTCTCGCTTGGACACAGGAGAGTTGAACATACTAAGCTCTGAAAAATGTCATTCAGTTGACCCATGAGCAGAGTTGTAATTTCTCCCCAGCTCTCTTTCTCTTCCCCACACAAATCAACTCCACACCACCTACTTTCTTTTTCCTTCTGTATCTCTTGTATAGCCCTTGCACCCACCATTAGGATTTTTAGGCAGATAAAAACAGTCTTACTCTTAAATTCTCTGGTAACAGTTGCTTCTCTTTCAGTGCATGTTTGCGCAACTTCTGTTTGTGGTAAATATTGGGGTTTTGGCTGCATATTGCTTCGGTCAAAAGTCCCAAGAGGCTGAGCAACAGAGACAGGACCACGACCCTGATGGTGCTGGTTGTGGTTGCTGGGATCCCTCATGATAAAATTCTTTCCTGAGAGCATAAGAAGATCAAGACAACTTTGTTCTAAGAACAAACAGTACTGTTTAACGCTCATGGTTTCATGGTTTAATACGAAGAGCAGTTTGCAGTTTTATTTTTCTTAAAGGTAAATACTGAAGTTTTCACTTAGTTTTATGCCACCTAACACATGTAAAGGCAGACTTTCCTCTCCTCTTTTACCAGCCTAGCCATAGCTGCTATAAGATGACTACTTCTCTTTTTTTAAAATATATGTCATCACTGATAAAATTACACTAGATGCCACAAAAGTGAACTTGAAAAGTAGCCTACTAACTATGTGTTTCGCTGCTTGTCTCAAGGAAAATAGAAACATATAATAACACATATGATCACAGCAAAAATATTCTTACTTGCTTTTATGCAACCTGAGTTCAGCTACTCACTTTATCCTAGATACCTGAAAAAACATTAACATAAACCTTCTGAAACAGGCCCCATGGTTCAGCTATTAAGAAATCATCCAGATTCCCTTGAAAACACACTTTATTCAACATAACTTTGGGGTCTTTCATGAACTAAAGGTGAGCAAGAGTTGTTCTAATCTTTATAGGTGGCTAATAATTATTAAAGGCAGCAAGAGATTGTCAGAGTACAAGAATTGCACTAGTTATGCTGTTTCCCAAAGACCATCTTCCTGAAATAGCAATGTACAAAATTAATGTATAGATTACACTCTTTGTAACAACTGGATATGCTTTTATTTGAAGTGACTTTGCTGGAATTTCAATATGAAATATCTAACGCCAGTATCTGCTCTGCAACTTACATCTGTTTTTCAGCTGACATCCGCATATTAACATGGCTTGTTATTCTTGGTCCTTTTTAGCAAACAGTATGTCATCATCACATGCACCAGAAAGCAGAGAGGAATAAATTCCAAGCCACGTAATTACTGTTTCTTCTTCTTTCCTATATACAGACAGTCTAAAAGTACTGTTTACTTTCTTAATGTCTAGGTCTCACTCAGGCTTGAATTCAGTAATTCCTGCTTTCTGCTAGTGTGATCCTAGAAGAGACTAAAGGCTCAGACTCAAACATGGAGCATAGAGTGAAATTTAGTTAGAATTTAGGTGACCAATTCCAAAACTGCAATCTTTAAAGCTTCTGTTACATACCTGCATTGGTCTGGGATTACTTTAATTAATGTGCTCTTCAAGTTTTTTGTGTTAACATTCCTCAGGCATCTAAAAATCTGCTGCTACACTAACTTTGAAGCACCTTAATCTCAACCAAGATGAAAAGCTAGGACACTTCTTATGCTGGCAGCCACAGAAGAGCAATTCCTTATACTCTGTCTTTGCCTAGGGACCTTGATTTGGTCAAGGTTCTTAAAACATGCTTCCTAAACTGGGCTCTATACAATGTTCAGTGATAGCTGCATCTTTTTTGGAAAAGATCACTGGACACAGCCACTGACTGTACCATTTTCTTCCCTTTTCATACAGTAGCCCAATGAACACAAAGCTAAGATACGAGAAATTGGAAAGAGTGTGAAAGGGGATATTTAAAATAATAGGGGTATGTAAAAGAATAGCATTCTCCTCCAAAAATGCTCAAATTATTCAGGCCCCAGTCTTCTTTTTAAATGATGTTCTGGGATGCATATTAGAATTTCATTTCAACAACACAGTAAAAAAAATTATTTTCTACAAAAGCAGGATGAATAAAATACACACATGTTTTAAGTATATTATAAAGATAAAAGAGTGCCTCAGGATGTCCCCAGGCAAGTGGAACAGAATAGCTCACATCCACACCAGCAAACTTTCCTGTGCTTTCAAGCAGGCTGGCTATAGGCAAAGTGCCTGTTGGGAACTGCCCCTGGAACATCTAACTCCTGAACAGGGCCTGGAAGCCATTTGGGAGCTACCTGATTCCTGTAACTGTTCTCACAATACAACAGTGCAGGTTAATCCTCTTCTGGAATGACTTAAGGCACTGTTTGATTTTCTATATTTATCTGTCCACATAGTACCTGGAACAGAACTGAAACTGAGAAAAGATAAACTGTCTTTTTCTCCCTCATTTTCTCACCTAGGGCTAATGGTTAGGCATTACTGTGATCTTAAATTACATGTGACAGAAAAAAAGAACTTCTTTAAATACCTTTCCAAGATTACACTGGACTGTTTGTGAAAAACAGGAAAAAAAACCCCACCAACTTACTGATCTTAGGGCTGATTTTTGTCTGTCAAGAGTATTTTTTGAATAAATGGATTTCTCTGTTTTAGAAGTTACAATATTTATCATAAATTTTCCATTACAGGAATAATTTTCAAGAACTAGTGAAATACTCAAAAACCTATTAAGCAGTTAAAAGACTCGATTTTAAGTCACTTACAACTGGTATAAACTTAGGTTATGAAGCAGGGCAAGGTAAACTCATCATCTGGATGCTCTTAGCCTGGACCAAATTCCAGTAGAACATAGTAGTCTGAATACCAAATTAGTTAATTTAAATTATTATTTTTTAATATTTCAATTTATTTTAATTTATTTCTAGTATGTTAACAACAGATCGAGCCTGGTATCCCAGTTCACTTGAGTGAGATGCAGTGTCCCAACAATTAAAGGAACCAACCACAAAAGCCCAGAAGCTTTTTAGATCCCAAATGCAACAAGCAGTCAAAGGGACTTGAGTTTCCCTGGAAATACACAACTTATCAAAATTAAGCTGAAGTTCTAAAGTCTGCTGGGCATTTCTAAAGAAAATGTTCAACATAATTTTGTCATATCAATGCACTCTGCTTCTTATAGCTGTTTGTTTTTGGAGAATAATTATAATTCCTGTTGCTTGGGCATACCTGGATCATCACCAACAAAGAATATTTAATATGATTTTAAGATGTACATCTAATTAAAACTTATACTAGTGTATATGAGTTTTCAACATAATAAAAAAATATTAGTTTATTAAAACTTCAGTATACATAAAATATTTATTATGTAAATTGTTACCTGAATATTTTTTATATAGCAACTGAGTCATTAGTATTTATTTTCTTCACACGACCAATTTATGGAAGAAATGAAACATACTTCTTTAGAGACCATGGGTAAGTTCTGCCATTATCTATATTTCAAGCCCAAGATCTGTGATAAGTACATAGCTCAGGAAAAAAATTAATCAGGAGGCAACAGGGGAATTTTTGAATTTAAGCTCTTTAGAAACCACTTTCTGATGCTTCAGTCATGGTGAATAGTAGATTTTAAGTGGTACATACCCAAAAGCATTCCTCCTTGTGATGGTAATTCTGGGTCTTCAGAAACTGATACTCCTTCAGCAAGAAATTTTGACAACTGTGTCCCAAGATATGTAACCTGTAAAAATTCACCTAAATGGATGCCTGGTAATTTTAATTAGTGCTTTTTTTCTGATAGGTGTAAAAATTTCACTTTTTTCATAAAACTGAGTTTATGCACTTAACAGTTTAATCTGTATCTGTCAAGCAAAAATTCTTCTAATTTGAATTGTAAATGAAAAAAAAGCATAATGCAACACATCTGCAAAGCCCTCTTAAACTCCACCAGTATTTTTGCAACATTTGTCCCTGACATGCTGACATTTCAGTGAACTTGGTCCTTTCCATTCTAACTACCTTTTAGCTTTTTCTTTTAATCATCTGTTAATCACCTTTAAAACTAATCTTTCAAAGCACTGATAGCTTACAGAGTGGGCATTCCACATTCTCTCAGCACCTGTACTAGTTCATCACTGTACACCTACAGCTATGTAGCTTTTTCTTTGCTGCTTATTCATTAAGAGTATGAAGCCGTTTTAAAATTCAGGCTTGTACCCCCTTTTGAGAGATCCAGATTAGTGATGTATTGCTATTTTTGGAGTAAATTCAGGCTTACCTTATTCCATGCATACTTCCATGTCACATAAATATCATTTCCTAGTAGGTTTTTAACCCAATGAACTGGATTCTGCATTACTTGTCCCTTACTGGTTCTGATCTTGCCATTGTTTAAGAGCGCAGCTTTATGACTAAATTCCTAAAAAATAAAAGTCAGGAAGTAGTTTTCAATTCATAAATTAACAAATCTGAATTAATATCCTTAAAACATGAAAAAAATACTGAAGAACAATATAGCTGAAAATAGCTAATTCTGTTTTTCTCTGAAAAAGAAAAAAAAAAATTGCAACAGTGAAACCAGGAACTCACAAGAAGCAATTCTGTGCAATCAGAAACTGTTACACAAATGCACTCTTCCTTACACATGTGGAACAATGCTTGTGACATGCATATGTCACAGTGAAATTCCAGCAATGATTCAAAAATTAAATATGTTTGCATATAAGGTTCACTTATGTCAAGGGACAACAATTACATGTTTTATGAGGAACCTGACAGCCTTATGCAAAATAAAGTATAATACGTATTTATTGTTGCCACTTTGATAGTGCTAACTCTGCAAACATACATGCACCCCCAGAAGCATGGCTTATACTATTCATAGATCAGTATATTATGATAATATAATTATACTATATTATGTTAACCTAACTGGTCTCAGGCTAGAACAACTAAATAATGCAAAAAATTAGTTGTTGATAAACTAAGCTACAACTTAGTAAGGTTGCTTAACCTGCGTAAGGTTAAACAATCAGAGTAAGAGGTAATGACCCACCAATAAACACTGACCTGGCCTCCTACCATATCCACTGGCTTGGGTGTCTATAAGAATCTAAATTAAGATGTTTGATGAACACTCGAAACACTATTTTGATGAACACTCAATCCAGTTCACTGTTTCACAGCTTAGGTGAAACATCCAAAAACTGCATTATGCCTGCCCAAAGCTAGCCTTACATAAGGACTACATAGCAGCTCCATGTTGTATTTAGTACATCTCTACAATGATAAAGAAGGAAACTTTACTGATCATCTCCTCTTCGTAAGATGACACTGGCTTCTAAACTTCTATCTTATAGCACTGTCTTCCCAGACATAAATGACTGTCATTTTCATTCTTGTAAAAATCACTGACTTCTCCATACTCCAAAACAACATTTCAATATAGGGTTGTAACTCTTTAAGATCCACATGCATCATGCCACTATCACAGATAACAGCCTTGATAAATGAGAGTAAACATATTGAATTCTTCATCCTTTCACTTAATCATCTTGAGGTTCAGAGAAATATTACATGTCCTTTAAAGAAAAGAAGCATGCATATATACCTATGACACAACCCAAGGTAGAGGCTTGTGACTTACTCAGCTGCCATGTATTACAAAACGCAAGTCCACAAGAAGTGGTCACTCGCAGCAGAATAGCATTCTTGAGCAGATTATAGGTGCAGAAAACAGTCTTTTTTACCTTATCTGCACCTGGTGCTTTGGCTGAAAAGAACCCTTCATGTTTTAATCAATATGCTGCCCTGGAAATCAACAAGCTCACAGCTGGGAATTCAGTAAATAATTCCATTATTTGCTCAATACTAAGCCAGTCCCTTGGCAGCTGCCTCACAAATCTGCTCTGTATTTGCAGGCACAGGGATATGCCTTTGTAGCAAAAAAAAAGGTGTTTTTTTTGTTGTGGGTTTTTTTTTACATATGTTTCATACCAGACTGTAAACTATGGAACCAGCTGGCATGTAAGGAAGTAATTTTGCATATATTTGTGTCTAACACAGGGCTATGAAATCCTTGATGTAACATTTCTTTATTTGAGGGGCTTGACAGTTGCTTTAAAGAATCACATTAATTAATAAAAACCTTAATGTTCCTGCTACTTCCAATATGAAAATCACGTATTATACAATGTAGACCAACTAATGATTCCACTCTGGTTTTAGCAACAGGAAATGTTAAGAAGCTGATAATGCAAAGTTAAGAAATAAACTCCACATATGCAACATTCTGGGTGTTAAAATTACAGGCTAACAGAAGATGCCATTCATAGCATTTCCCTTCCAAACTCATAAAAAGTTATCTGTAACCAATGAGTAGAAATTTTCAATACTAAGTGCTGAAGATGCAGACTAAAACATGACAACTGCTCTTTCCCCATTTCAGTGTTTTGCGTTGTTTGTTATTGTGGGCTTTTTTCATTATATACTAACTTTAACATTATTATATCTCAGTAATTACCTGCAGTTTGAACTCTAAAACATTTTCTCCTGGCTTAATCTTTCCCAATTCAAGTAGATCTATCAACTGAAGCTTTTTCTTATTTTTTCGTCCACACCTCACTCGGATTTGTGCACATTCTTGCTTACTATAGCTCTGGGAAGCTTTCTCACTGTGATTTACTGGATAATCTGTACCTGAGGTATGATTTGAAAGTACCAAGTTGGCATTAAACGAGTTCTCAGCACTCCGGAAGATCATCTGTTGCAAAGTATTAGGGAAGTTCTTTGTAGATTTTGACAAAATTATTTGCTGTTGCTGCTGCTCGTGCTGGAAAGCTTCTTTCTCGTTTATGCATCTCTGTAGATCCTCAACTGTAAGAACCTGCTGGCAGTTACTGCCTGGCTGACAGACATTGTTATTGACAACAGTGCTTCGGGGTTCTACAGTATTTAATACATTTGTCACAGAAGTGGGATTTAAAGACTTGTTTCCTTGTTCTGCAATTGCTACACAATCAATGTCTGTTTGCTGTGAGTACTTTGATTTAGCAGTGGAAACAGTACGTTCTGAAGGCAGTGTCACCACTTCCACAGCATTTGTCGGTTTTGACTTGTTTTCGAAGGAATATTCTCTTACTCTGATTTCAGATGCCAAAGCATGATCAAAAGCCTCTTTGCTTCTAATTGCTTCTTTATTTGCTCCTGTCTCATTCAAGCAGATGTGTGGATGTTGGCTGCAGTCCTGAGCTAGAAATCTATTTTCTAAAGGGAGATGTGCTTCTACTCTGTTTCCATTAGGCGTGCTGGCACCAAGCCCCATGCTAAATGTAACTACATCAGGACACATGATTTTATCAGCAGTTAAACTTTGTCTTTCATCATCTCCACGGGAAATAATTGAGTTTGAGATCTGCTTCTCTGAACGTGGTGCACTGAACACTTGCTTTGTTTTTCTGTAATTCTGTATTTTCTGGACTAATTTTTCCTGATTTTGGGCAACAGTCAACAGACTCTTTTGCCTAGAAGCAAGGTTAACTAATTGCTTCCTCAGTGCTCCTTTTTTAAAAGATTCTACGGAAGCCCTGTAGAAAATTTAAAACAGAAACAGCTTAACAGATGCGACCCATTAAGAACAGGAATATGTTTCAGAAGATTCTGCCAACACCTCAAATTTGAACAATCTCTTTATCATGCATGAAGTTTACAGTTCCAATCCCAGGCTTATGCCCAACAAACTGCAGAGTCCTGCCTAGAAGTAGGATGCAAAGCATCAAAACTTCAGTGATAGCCTTGTCCTTCTATACCACCCTTCATTCACAGAATCAAAACTGTCTGCTCACACCAGCTGCTCTTTTATCACCACAAATCACAACAGTTCATTAAATTCAGTGCCTTTGCAGCTCTCATTTTGAGCCTTTTAAAATGAGCTCAGGATGGGCTACTGAAGGATGATACTATCACAAAGTTTATATGCTGTACACAACAAAACATTCTACGAAGCCAAAACTGTAATAATACCCCATGAGCCTGCTCTCTACCTGAGCTCATCTCCCTGTGACTTTCCCCCTTTCCTGCTGGAAGGGAATTCTTTATTTTCCTCACTTCCTTTGGCATAACAGCTACCAGAACAGTGTAATACTCTTTCCTCCTAACTTTCCCCGAGATAAGTGATTGCACCACCATTCTGGCACCATGCTGGGAAGACGGGAGTACCACATGGTGTGGGAAAAGGGATAGCAGCATGGTTTGCTTTGAACTCCATTCACACCAGAAGTGTCATGCGAATAACACCATCCTAGTGAGAGAGAGAGAGGTACAGCAAGACTAATTGGTTCAGAACACTGACACCCATACCATATATTGGTGTCTATGTTGTGATATTGCTTACTACCATGTGTTTAGAATCCATGATATGATCAACATATCAGCATATAGTTGATCACTGATATGCATAAGCCTTTACAACTATGTACTCCTACACAAGGCAGTGAGGCTCCACACAGTTTTCTAGCAGTGTTTCTTCAGGAAATTATTGTTGCTTTATTGCTACACAGATACAGAAGAACCTGCTACTGAAAAGGCAAAGATAGTGTGACTAAAATGACAAAGGCAAAGTAACTTAACAGCCACTGACAAATAGGATGCTTTTTTTTCCCATTTTTCTTAGGTGAGAGATACAACTTAATATCTTCAAATGAATGGACAGAAATGGAAAAGTGTTAGCAGGCTAACTAATTGAACAACAGAAAGATGGAAAACGTTATGATGTCTCCAGATTTTCTATGCATTTATGTATTGTGTGACAAAAGCTTATATGTTAATTAGTTAAGAAAATGTTCAAGGTATAATGAAAAGGAAATTTAATGTAATTTGGCATATACCTCATTACTGTTAAATAGCTGTTGCATTAGCTGCAAGGTACCTGCAATACCAAGAAATATTTATCATTTTGCTGTGGAACGGTTTCACTTTCAATATTAGAAGGCAGGTAAGTTTGCGTAGATATTAGTTTTACTGTTCTTGTTTCATAATTTAGTCACTGGTTTGTTCACGAGGATGATGTGGAACCCTAACTTCACGTAAAATCCTCTATTTTTTATTATCTGTGTAATCTATGTATCTTACATTTTATAGTTGGCAAAATGGTCTGTGACTGAAACATTTCAGACTGTTTGCTCAACCAGCCTATATGTTTTGCCATGTAACTATCTGAAACTCGGAATTGTTGCTTTTACATGACCAAATGAATACTGCTTACACAAACAACATGTAGATATGCTCATCAGACAGCTTCCAAGCATCCACTGAATACAATGCTACATTGTTAGCTGAGCACTCCCCACATGACCAGCATTTAGGCAGTCCCTCTTAGGAGGAAGTATAAAGAGGCTTTGTGAGAGCTGGCAGGAGGAACCTGACAATTCACAGTCTATGCTCACACTGAGATGACCACTCCCAGTTCACATTTGAGGTGTTCCCACAGAAAAGGAACATCTGCAAGCACACTTTAAGCCACTGCTTTACATGGCTCTTGGTTGATCAAAAACCTGGCCATCAAAACCGGCCATCAGCAGCCATTGTTAGTCACTTGCTGAGGGGAGTAGCTTGAGAAAGGACGCCTGTAACACCAGAGTGGGGCCGGGGGAGATCAGCATCCAGAAGCCTCACCACAGAGCGACAAGAGCCACTGAGGAGGGAGCCTCAAGTCCTCCACAGGACTTGCCCAAGAGCTCAGCTACTGCGAGGAGGTGACTCACCGGGGGCGGAGACAGAAGGATTGGCACCAACTGTGAGTGGTAAAAATCTACCCAGGAAGCGCAGCAACCAGGAGCGTGGCGAACAGAGCGGGCAAACAGAGCGGGTCGAGGCAGTTTGCGCGGCAGCTCACGCGGGCAGGTGAGTGGGATGGTGAGCACTCGCCGTACGACCAGGGTCTGGTCTGGGAACTCTGCCCCGGCCACCCCAGTGGTGGCCAGCATAGGCACCCAGACAGAGCTGGTAAGTGGGGAGGTTGCGGTGCAGAGCTTGGAGTGTAGAGAGTGCCTGCACTGGTCTGGTGAGGGAAAGGTGCAGAATGGGCAGGGCTGCGCTCGCTGCTCCCTGATGGAGGTCCTCCTGCAGCAGGTGGCTGAGCTACGGGATGCTGTCAGTAAGCTGCAAGATGTCAGGGAAGCTGAGAGGAAGCAGGACTGCTTGCTCCAGGACCAAACAGCACAGGGGCCTCAAGATTGTCCTCTAACTCATGGAGGAAAGAAGGAGGCTGTTGATCAGGGAAGCTGGGAATTAGTAACAAAAAAAAAAAACAACCAAAGGAGGAAGAGAGCAATTAAAAGCAAGGGGCTTCCTCCTAAATCTGCTGTACCCATCCAGAACTGCTTTGCTGTCCTGCAGGGGGCTGATGAGGAAGTGCACTTGCATCAGAAACAGTCGGCTGGTGCAGTGGTACAGAAGATCTCTACTATTGCCTCCAGGAAAAAGCCGCAGGTTGTAGTAGTAAGAGACTCTGCCTTGAAAGGGACAGAAGCGCTCATCTGTCAGCCTGACCCGGTCGCAAGGGAGGTGTGTTGCCTACCTGGGGCACGGATCAGGGATGTTGCGGAGAGGCTGCCTGCTCTAGTAAGTCCCACGGACTATTACCCGCTTCTAGTGATCCATGTGGGTGCTAGGGATATAGACAGTTGTAGCCTGAGGAGTATAAAGAAGGACTACAGAGCTCTGGGAGAGGTAGTCAGGGGTTCTGGAGCTCAGATAGTCTTCTTGACAATTCTCCAAGACACAGGGGAAGACCTTCCAAAGGCAAGGAGGATTGGACAGGTTAATAAATGGTTAAAAGGGTGGTGTCATAGTCAAGGGTTTGGGTGTCTTGGACATGGGGCCCACATATGTAGGCCAGGCCTACTGGGGGCTGGTGGAACTGCTCTGATAAAGAAAGGGAAGAGTGGCTTTGCTGGGAGGCTTGCCAGACTTGTCAAGGATGCTTTAAACTAGTTGTGTTGGGGGAGGGGAGCATCATTCCATCCCAACACATCCAGTCAGCTGCCAGCACCTATAATAAATACTCTGAGCAATGTAGTAATATTCTAGCTGCTCCAGCCACTGAGCTGGCTTCATTTGGAGCTCGGATCAGATGCCTCTATACAAATGCCTGTAGCATGGGGAATAAGCAAGAGGAATTAGAGATGTGGGCACATCTACGGGGCTGTGATATAATAGGCATCACAGAAACATGGTGGGATAGCTCCTTTGACTGGAGTGTTGGAATGGAAGGTTATAGGCTTTTTAGAAAAGACAGGTCCGGTAGGAGGGGAGGGGGAGTTGCCCTTTATGTTAGGGATAGGCTAGAGAGTATGGAACTCTGTCTGGGGACAGGTGATCAGTTAACAGAAAGTTTGTGGGTCAGGGTTAAGGGGAAATCGGTGATGGGACACATTACTGTGGGGATCTGTTACAGACCGCCTGATCAAGAGGAACCTGTGGGTGAAGAACTCTACAGACAAATAGGAAAAGCCTCACACTCGCAGGCCCTTGTTCTCATGGGGGACTTCAACCACCCTGACATCTGTTGGGGCAACGGTATGGCCCAGCACAAGCAATCCAGGAGGTTTCTCGATTGTGTGGAAGACAACTTCCTTCTGCAAGCAGTAAAGGAGCCGATGAGGAGAGGTGCCCTGCTTGACGTCGTGCTCACCAACAGGGAAGAGCTCGTTGGAAATGTGACTCTCCAGGGAAGTCTTGGATGCAGTGATCACGAGATGGTCGAATTTGAGGTCCTCAAGACAGTGAGAAGAGTGTGCAGTAAGCTCACTGCCCTGCACTTCAAGAGAGCAGACTTTGGCCTCTTCAGGAACCTGCTTAGCAAGGTTCCATGGGATATAGCCCTAGTGGGCAAGGGGGCCCAAGACTCTTGGTTAACATTCAAGAATCACCTGCTACAGGCTCAGGAGTGTTGCATCCCAACTAGAAGGAAGTGCAGCAGGAGGGCCAGGAGACCTCCTTGGATGGATAAGGAGCTGCTGAGAAAAATTCACAGGAAAAAAGAGGCTTATAAAAGGTGGAAACAAGGACAAGCGGCCTGGGATGAATACAGGGATGTGGTCAGGGTAGTTAGGGACTGGGTTAGGAAAGCGAAGGCCCAATTGGAGCTAAACTTGGCAAGGGATGTTAAAGATAATAGGAAAGGATTTTATAGGTATGTAGCAGTTAAAAAACAGACTAAGGACAATGTAGGCCCCCTCCGGAAACTTTCGGGAGAACTGGCTACACAGGACTTGGAGAAGGCTGAGGTTCTGAATGGCTTCTTTGCCACGGTCTTCACTGGCAAAGGCTCTGACTGCAGCACCCGAGTCTTGGAAGGCGGACGCAGGGACTGTGAAAACCTAGACCTTGGGCCCACTGTACGAGAGGATCTGGTTCGAGACCATCTTAAGAACCTGAACATACACAAGTCCATGGGACCTGATGAAATCCATCCGTGGGTCCTCAAGGAGCTGGCGAATGAAGTTGCAAAGCCACTGGCCATCATATTTGAAAAATCATGGCAGTCAGGTGAAGTTCCTGGTGACTGGAAAAAGGGAAATATAACCCTCATTTTCAAGAAGGGGAAAATGGATGACCCAGGGAATTACAGACCAGTCAGTCTCACCTCTGTGCCTGGCAAAATCTGGGAGCAGATTCTCTTGGAAGGCATGCTAAGGCACATGAAAAACAACACGGTGCTTGGTGACAGCCAGCATGGCTTCACTAAGGGGAAATCCTGCCTGACCAATCTGGTGCTCTTCTATGACAGGGCTACAAAAGTGATTGACAGGGGTGGAGCAGTTGACGTCATCTACCTGGACCTGTGCAAAGCGTTCAACACTGTTCCACATGACATCCTTGTCTCTAAATTGGAGTGTCATCAATTTGATAGGTGGACCACTCGGTGCATAAAGAACAGGCTGGACAGTAACACTCAAAAAGTTGTGGTCAACAGTACAATGTCCGGCTGGAGATCAGTAACGAGTGGTGTCCCTCAGGGATCGGTGTTGGGACCGGTCTTGTTCAATATGTTTGTCGTTGACATGGACAGTGGGATTGAGTGTGCCCTCAGCAAGTTTGCCGATGACACCAAGCTGTGTGGTTCTGTTGATATGCTGGAGGGAAGGAATGCCATTCAGAGGGACCCTGACTCACTTGTGAGGTGGGCTGATGCCAACCTCATGAAGTTTAACCATGCCAAGTGCAAGGTCCTACACCTGGGTCAGAGCAATCCCAGGCACAGCTACAGGTTGGGCAGAGAAGAGATTCAGAGCAGCCCTGTGGAGAAGGACTTGGGGGTGTTAGTCAATGAGAAAATGAACATGAGCCAACAGTGTGCACTCACAGCCCAGAAAGCCAACCGTATCCTGGGCTGCATCAAAAGGAGCGTGCCCCTCTGCTCTCGTCAGACCTCACTTGGAGTATTGTGTGCAGTTCTGGTGTCCTCAACATAAAAAGGACATGGAACTGTTGGAACAAGTCCAGAGGAGGGCCACGAGGATGATCAGGGGACTGGAGCACCTCCCGTATGAAGACAGGCTGAGAAAGTTGGAGCTGTTCAGCCTGGAGAAGAGAAGGCTGCGTGGAGACCTCATAGCAGCCTTCCAGTATCTGAAGGGGGCCTATAGGGATGCTGGGGAGGGACTATGCATTAGGGACTGTAGTGATAGGACAAGGGGTAACGGGTTGAAACTTAAACAGCAGAGGTTTAGACTGGATATAAGGAAGAAATTCTTTACTGTGAGGGTGGTGAGGCACTGGAATGGGTTGCTCAGGGAGGTAGTGAATGCTCCATCCCTGGCAGAGTTCAAGACCAGGTTGGATGAAGCCTTGAGTGATATGGTTTAGTGTGAGGTGTCCCTGCCCATGGCAGGGGGGTTGGAACTAGATGATCTTGAGGTCCTTTCCAATCCTAACTATTCTATGATTCTATGATCAATCACTCCCAACGTAAGGGTGCTAAAGAAACAAAACTGGAGGCAGGGATGCTACAAGTAGTACTATGGCTTTCCTCCATGATGTTGCAAATGTAATCTAATTACTCAGTACCTCAATTTCCTCATTTTTGTTTAGGAATTTTTCCATACCTTTTTTATGTTCACTACCTAATTTCAGTTTTCATTGTATGCACAGCCACTGATTAGTATAGATGAGCTCTCCCTTGATGTGAACTCTTACTGGGGATAAGTGAAGCCAATACAGACCATACTTCCACAAAATATGAATAAGAATGACATAGTTTTACTTGCACACTACTGTATGCTCACCTTCTAACAACTTCTATCACTACTGCTATTAAAAATAGGTTCTTTCAAATACAGTCCTTTTATTTTACTTACCTGTATTTTTTAGCAAGGGTATCCCTTTCCACTTTCTGTTTTGCAAGCATTTCATTCAAAGTATCTTGCACCTGAGACAGCCTTTGGATATATGTATCTGTCCAATTTGATACAATCAAAATTATTACAATAAGAGGTAGAAAATAATTACATTAATAACATTTTTAATGTAGCTATATTTTTCTAAAATGATATAAGCAATTATAGATTCTTCTTCATATGACCTATCTCTTAGCCGTGTAACATATAGGAGAGTTCAGAAGTCATGACCAGTGAATGCCACTGAGATACAATGCTAGACATTTAACCTAATTCCTGAAATTCTAAACCAGGAAAAACTAATTTTCCATAATCATAATAAATGGGAAATTACAGGATTAAAAATGTCATTTGTAAAATGTTTCCCCAGACTTGTTTCATAGTATGTACAGGTATTTATTTACTTTGTAAAATACAGAAATATAAAAATATCACTCTTATTAAGGCAGCTTAATAGAAAATTTTAATCTACTATTTACAATAGGTTTTACTGCATGCAAATACCTTCAGTATTTTATTCTACATTTTAAGTTTGTCAGTGTACTTCTATGTTCTTGTTCAGTCTTGTGCCTATTCACAAGTAATAACTATAATTTAGTTTAAGAGGTGCCTTTGTCAGTAGTGGTAACAGTCTTCATGCTCATTTCTCTTACTCCCCTAAACAGGAGAAGTCTGACAGCTCTGTTTTATTTATGAAATTGCACTGATCTCTGCCTATAGGCTTATCTATTGTATCATCTACCTCTTTCTCAAAGAAAACACATTTTTCAAGAAAACACATCAATTTTTATTAACAGTTGATAACCACAATTTTGAGCTGGAAGCCATAATTTGGCATAAGTCTGTATTTATTTTTAAAATTAACTATTTTTAGTACAATTTGAAAGCTCCACCTTATATTCAGGAAAATAAATTTAAAACCCCCTTCCTTTCTTCAGTCAGCAAAACTGTTCCGTGGGCATGAGCTGATGGGCATGCACAAACAGCCCTGCCTGGATAGCAAGGGATTCCTGCAGCAAGCTTTGCCACTGGAACAGTCATGGCGCAGACACAATAGACTTGAACTGCTACACAGCACCTGCATCGAGATCTCCTAGGAAGTCACTGTTACTTAGTAAACTCCTGAGATTAATCTGAACTGAGATTTTATAGCCTAAGACAATCATAGGATCATAAAATGGTTTAGGTTGGAAAAGACCTTAAGATCATCTAGTTCCAACCCCCCCTGCCATGGGCAGGGACACCTTACACTAAACCATGTCACCCAAAGCTCTGTCTAACCTGGCCTTGAACACCACCAGGGATGGAGCATTCACAGCTTCTTTTGCCAACCTCTTCCAGTGCCTCACCACCCTCACAATAAAGAACTGCTTCCTTATATCCAATCTAAACTTCCCCTGTTTAAGTTTTAACCCGTTACCCCTTGTCCTATCACTACAGTCCCTAATGAAGAGTCCACCCCCCCCAGAATCCTTATAAGCCTGCATCCTTACAGCTGGCTGCAGTGTGTGCTTGCAGCCCACCATATCCTGGGCTGCATCAAAAGGAGTGTGACCAGCAGGTAGAAGGAGGTGATCCTGCCCCTCTACTTTGCTCTCGTCAGACCTCACTTGGAGTATTGTGTGCAGTTCTGGTGTCCTCAACATAAAAAGGACATGGAACTGTTGGAACAAGTCCAGAGGAGGGCCACGAGGATGATCAGGGGACTGGAGCACCTCCCATATGAAGACAGGCTGAGAAAGTTGGAGCTGTTCAGCCTGGAGAAGAGAAGGCTGCTTTGGAGACCTCATAGCAGCCTTCCAGTATCTGAAGGGGGCCTACAGGGATGCTGGGGAGGGACTCTTCATTAGGGACTGTAGTAATAGACAAGGGGTAATGCATTAAAGCTTAATCAGGGGAAGTTTAGATTGGATATAAGGAAGAAGTTCTTTACTGTAAGGGTGGTGAGGCACTGGAATGGGCTGCCCAAGGAATTTTGAATGCTCCATCCCTGGCGGTGTTCAAGGCCAGGTTGGACAGAGCCTTGGGTGGCATGGTTTAGTGTGACGTGTCCCTGCCCATGGCAGGGGGGTTGGAACTAGATGATCTTAAGCTCCTTTCCAACCCTAACTATTCTATGATTCTATGCACACTGGCTTAGCAGCTTCATTTGCCAGCTCTCTCAGGATCCATGGATGGATTTCATCAGGTCCCATGGACTTGTGCATGTTCAGGTTCTTAAGATGCTCTCAAACCACATCCTAAACCTCTTTCTGCTACTTCAGTCTGCCTCCTTAAATTTCACATAGGTACTGTAGACCTCATTATTTATTATTTGGACTTTCCAAAGTTGAATTGTGGGTGTGCTGGTTCTGTTAATCATTTGCTCATTTCTCCTATCTCCCATCAGAACTTGAATCTGTATTACCAGAGCCAAAGGTGATATAGAAAATAGCTAAGTATATAAAAATACAAGATGTTCAGCACTACAGTGGACCTAAGGTCTTCATTCTCAACAGTCCCTCCCTTCATTCTCACATCTACCCTCCAAGACTTGGGATGGTGTGATCTGATCACTTGCCAGTGAAGACCGAGGCAAAGAAGTCTTCCAGAACCTCAGCCTTCTCCAAATCCAGGATAGCCTCTTCTCCTGTTTCTTTCCAGAGAGGGCCCACATTCTCCCTAGTCTGTCTTTCATTTGCAACGTACCTACAGAATCCCTTCCTGTTATCTTCCACAGCCCTAGCCAAGTTTAATTCTAACTGGGCCTTAGCTTTTCTGACTTGGTGCCTAGCTTCCTGGACAACATTTCTGTTTTCTTTCCAGGCCACCTGTCTTTGTTTCCACCTAATTACACCTCTGGGCAACAGTACTTCTGAAACTGCCCATCATCCACAGTGCCCGCCTTAAAGTCTTCTCCTTTTTTTCCTCATAGATTATTTTAGGATCATGAAAGTCCTGACACATTAGAATGAAAATGATGCAACTGTTACTTTACATACAGGCATAGCATTCTTGACCATGGAGGGGCTCACATATTTGTCACTGAATAATGTTGCTAATAGTGTGCATTCTTCTCTAATTTATTATACATCTAATAGACCTAATATATGTAATATATATCAACTATACTACAACTAATATTATTTTTAAAATAATTATATTACCAACAATAATTATCTGTGTCCTCCTCCCCTCAAAAAAAAAATGGAACAACTTATATTTATGTCTACCTGCATCTTTGGAAGTTCTCAATTCAAGCAGCAAAAGTTCTTTTTGTCTCTTTTCTGCATCTTGTATGGCAGCAACAGGCTCCTGTTGATAAATTCAGAAATGATGTTAAGAAATAGAGCCAAATGTACAATATAAAACATGCCATGACAAATGGCCTGCAAGTTAAGTACTGGTGGACTCTAGTAATACCAGGCAGGGGATGGCAGTAATGGGAGCACTGGTAACATAGACATATATATATTACCAAAGGTATGCTCTGCAAGGGGCTGTCACATCCTGGTTTTGCCTAGGCATTCAAATTAGTCCATGTTCAGGGTCTCAACCCTGAGTACACTACAGGGATTAGACAGTGAATCTCACCATGACAGCACCACCTAGACAATGTAGACAGACTACAGATACCAGCAAGCACTGTCTTAACATACAACTTGCGCAAAAATCTTCCTGTTTTGAATTAAGATTAAACAATTTCTAAATACCTTAATTATCATGAAGAAAAATCGTTACACTTTCAAAGAGCCATTTTGAAAATGTGATGAAAAGCCTCAGGATTTCTGACCTTTTTTCTATTCATATAGGCAATAAGAAATGTATATAAGTATTAACTACTGTTTGCACAACAAATAGAAGTGCAAAGGAATCATGAAAAGAGAGAAGTGATAACACACACACTTGCACACTGTAAATCACAGTTTATATACTGTAAGCCTCTGCGTAATGATGTTTTCTACATACATTCTAAAGGGTTAATTATTTAAATTACATTTTAATGTTATTTAGTCAGTAAATAACACTGCAATAATACACTATAAAGAAGCTTAACAAAATTCTATTATCTATACTTACCAAACTGTGTTTCTCACATTGTGGCTCCAAATCTGCATTAGCATTTTCACAATTGCTGTAACAAGGATATTTTGAACTTCTTGATCTAGAAGGATCTCTTGTCCCTATGCAATTAAGAAAGAATAAATAGAATTTAAAATGAATTTACATGAGCATAATAGGTTAGATTAGCTAATATAGGTTACAAAGATGCAATGGCAGCTCACATCATTAAAAATATCTTGTAGATGCAAATCAGACTGAGTTTAGGTAGCACAAGGAAATAAGTCTTTAAAGCTACTCCATTCTAAACCACAATGCTCCTGTGAAGGGAAACTGGATAATAACAAAAATCTGAAGAGGTAAGTATGTCTTTGTATGTCATTCTCTCAGGAAATAAAGAAACAAAACAAACCAAATTAATGTATCCTATTTTCTGAAAATAAATAAATAAAATTTAGTAGTTAATTGAATTAAAGTATCATTGCTGGGCGATACGTAGCTCCACAAATCAGCAGCATTCTAACATACTGATTTTCCTTAAGACTCAGGGTAATCCTATGATTTACATTATAAACCCGACATACCTGTAACTTCAATAGTGTCAACAGGAGGTAGTGAGTCCATAACACAGTAAGACCTCAGCAGTTCACTCATTTCATTATCATGAGCTTCATCCAAAGCACTTCTCCCTGAATTACTTCTCTCCCAGGGATTTGCTCCATGCTGTAGAAGAACCCTGACGGCCTGTTACAGATTTTTATGATGTGTATTGTGGTAATTCTTGCTGTAAATTTATAATACAACTATATGTGTTGTATCTATCATAAATCACTACTAATAAAGGTACAAATAAGATACCCTAAAGCCTGTTACAGTTGCAATCCCAGTTAAACAAACAAGTTCAATTGGCTATTGGCAACACCGACTTGTACCTTAACACTTCTAATTTTCCATTAGAATACACAAATAATTCACAACTTGTTATTAAGCCTATCATATTTATAGTACTGTTATAGAGAGCAATTAAAAAACTTCATATCTCTAAAATAAAAGGAACTGGTCTATTGTAATAAGATTGAAGTGCAGAAAAGAAGTTGATTTTTTTCCTTTAAGTATTTAATAGTGGGTTTGTTTTTTGGGTATAGGCACTGACTATTTTTTTCCTAATTCCAGGTCTCTTGCAAGTCTTCTTTATTGTAAAATGTGGAAATGAGATTAGTGGCATCAGTGGAATCATCTACCCCCTAAAATTCAGATCACACACAAGTGTTGACAAACTCAGCTTTGATGGCAAAGAATTTTCTTATATATGAAATTTATAAGAATATATTAAAGATTTTATAAAATATTAAAGAATTTTCATATATATGAAATTTAGCATTTCTTTTTTTCTCCTCTTCAGAGTGCTGTTAATTATCAAAAAGTATCTGTCAGTTTCTCTCCGCAGTACTGAATAATAGCTTACATGTGTGCAAGAACTATACCGATATTTTGGCACAAGGACTGTGACTAACCCCTATCATTGTCTTTCCTCACAGAAAACATAAATGTGATGAAATATCAGCTCTTCTTACAGGAATAGCAGTGGTATGTTTGAGCCAATCTGGCATTACCATTTTATGCTCAGTTCCCTGGAGCACACCGTGCCAAACCATTTTGTTTATTTGTGAGCAGTTCTAGACCTCACAATCTAAAAAGGATGTGAAAGTCCTTGAAAGTATCCAGAGCCGGGTAACAACACTGGTGAAAGGCCTGAAAGGCATTTCCTGTGACATATCTATGCTAAGGACTCTGAGCTTGTTCAGTTTAGAGAAAAGGAGGCTGAAAGGGCAACCTCACTGTTATCTACAGCTTCCTGAGGAAGACAAGTGGAGAGAGAGGTGCTGAGGTCTTCTCCAGGGTATCCAGTAGTACAACGTGTGGATATGGTTCAAAGCTGCACAAGGGGGGGTTTATGGTTGACAGACATAAGGAAGCATTTCTTTACTGAGAGGGTGGTCAAACCCTGGAACAGCCTTCCTAGAGATGGTCAATACCCCAAGTCTTAAGTGTTGAAGAGGCATTTGGACAATGCCCTTAATAACAAATGAAATAGGCCAGTCTATTCTATAGAAGCATAGAATGGTTCGGGTTGGAAGGGACCAGACAGTGAAAAATGACTGTTGAGTTTTAACCAGCAGGCCTAGAGTTTTTTTCTTTACAAAAATATTGAATCTTTTACAATGAGGGTGGTGAGAGATTGCAACAGGCTGCCCAGAAAGCTGAGGATGCCCCATCACTGTAAGTGTTCAGTGTCAGACTGGATGGGACTATGGGCAACTTGGTCTAAGGAACGATGTCCCTGCCTGTGGCAGGAGAGCTGGACTAGATGATCAAATTGATAATGCTCTATTTGATTGTTATTTTTTAAAAGCCCAATATGTGGGAAACAACCCTGGGGAGCTTCTGAATTTTTTCTGATTTGTCTGCTGGACTGAAAAAGACAACTAACTGTACAATTTGAACTGTCACTACTGAAGAAAATTTCTATGATTTTAAATAATATTAGTTTATTTCCTAAATGCAAATCTACACTAAAATTGTATTAGTAACTTTTACTTTCCTTATTTAAACAAAGACTTTGCTTTGCTGACAATCTGCTGAAAATCAGTCACAGGAAATCTAATGTAAATGTACCTCCAAATAATTTCCAGAAACAGCATAATGTATTGGCAAAATACCATCCAGACTTCTGCTGTTAACATTAGCACCAGCTTTCAGTAATTCTAAAATCACTTCAGTAAATCCCCTATTGGAAGCTTCATGAATTGCTGTCCAACCTAATAAAAGCAAGATGACACATACAGCATGCATTTGGAAAAATCCACACAGATCACTAATTAATGATTACACATTTTGCTGCATTTGCTGTACTGTAAGCAACTGACTACTCTTTTTAAGACAAATATTATACAGCCATCTTCAAATGCCAAGGTAAATTTGTAATTCTGTTTACTTTAGAGAAAAATGCATCCAATATTGAGCAGGAAAATACTGTTTACTTTTGTACTACACTGATAAAAATAATGAAAAAAGCCCAACAGAATAGAAGACTCAAAAAATTTAGAAGCATAGTATTAATAGTCTGATTTCTAATGCCACCGCAATTTTGTAACATCAACTCAGCCAGGCATCCAGAATAGAATACCATCCATTCTGAGACTATAAAAACAGAAACGCATTATACATGCAGGTAGAAAAAAGAAGAAATGATCTTGTAATCTTATTTTTGTCCTTGTTTCCTAAGGAAGTAAGATGTGTGTGAATGTGCTTCACACATGTATATATTCATGTATGTCAGCATTAATTCTCCCGCCAAACTTTCAAGTTCACTTTCCATATACATCTCTGAAAATATGGTCTTCAGCAGAGGAGGAAGACACGATTAATGCTCCTGCTGAGAAAAAGGCTGCATTACCTGCATGCTAAGACACAAAATCCAGGGATTCACATATTGTGCTTGCACTTGCTGAATGACTTCCTTTCCTCCTCACAATTATATTGTAAATCAATTACAAATTACACAAATTATGTAAAACCATATATACTACAAATTATATAGAATTGTATCATAAAACAAGCCCATCAGAATATTCAAACCTGCAGAGTCCTGTTCATTGACACACATTCCAGATGATATTAGCGTTTTGACCAAAGACATATTTCCTCTCCTAGCAGCAACATGCAGCTGAGTTTCCCCTTTTGCAGTTCTCTTCGTTAACTTTCTCCCAGCTCCTATAATTTCATAATGTAAAATTATAGCTTATTTTCGGGTAGATAGGGAGGATTCTAAACACATATTGGGTGTTCATTAGGAACAACAAAAATGTTTCATTATAAACAAATAATTAAGCTTCATAACTCATCTGAATGAATGTAAATGTGTGCAGTTGCCTTATTCAGTAACATTAATTCACTATAACAAAAGGTTAGAAGACACTACTTAACAGTACCTTGTCAACTGCTTCAGATAACAAACAGACCCTATGCAAAAGAATTTACAATTCAGTTCTAGGTGACTTAACAAGGATCCAGTGAATTACGGATCAACCAAAAAGGTAACAAGGATGAACATTTATATTGTATAGAGGTAGGGAGTATGATACATTTCTCCATGGGCTGCTTTAAAGTTACCAGACATGCCAGCTAAATATATAAAATGCTTTCATGAAGGTATTTAAGAAACTATATAAAAGTGAAGATTTGACCATTGCCTCTTTTCCATTCCTAATTCTGTATCAGAGAATAGACAGGGTTCTAGATAAGGTATTTCTACGCTTGTGAGTGCAAATGTCCTGTAATCTGATTACAAATCTCTGTTAATGTCTAGTGACACAGCTGAAGTGCCTTTTAATAATACACATGCAGCATTGGACACGTAACTGTAAATAACCTTGATTTAATTCTTTTCCTATTGGTTCACAAATCAAACAACATGCACATTATACTTTAACATGTGATCATCAGACACGTCCTAAAGCTGAGGCTCCTAGTAACAGACATATCAAAGGGGAACGGATACAAAGAAAAAAACAGGTTTTAAAAGTTCTGATTCTGCATATAAAGACAAGCCCCTCACTGAACTGCTACCAAAAAGACAGTGTGTGTGAATTTTCCAAAGCTATAGCATGCATGTTAGCTTTTAGAAGATTCCTATTCCTGCTGTTGCAATACTGTGCTATCAGATTTTTTTAAAAGTTCATGGTGTTCTTTTTCAATATCTTAAAAATCTGTAATTTGTCCAAAAAAAAAGGAAAAGCGTAAGGTTTCAAATAAGCACTCTGCAACTCTTGTACATGTTTTCTTAGTTATTCCTATGAACAATTAGTGCTGTATTCCAAGCATTTCCTCTTCTTATCAGACAAGTTGTCTTCTCAAATATTTTCAGTTATCATTATAGAATCATAGAATAGTTAGAGTTGGAAAGGACCTCAAGATCATCTAGTTCCAACCCCCCTGCCATGGGCAGGGACACCTCACACTAAACCATATCACTCAAGGCTTCATCCAACCTGGTCTTGAACTCTGCCAGGGATGGAGCATTCACTACCTCCCTGAGCAACCCATTCCAGTGCCTCACCACCCTCACAGTAAAGAATTTCTTCCTTATATCCAGTCTAAACCTCTGCTGTTTAAGTTTCAACCCGTTACCCCTTGTCCTATCACTACGGTCCCTAATGAAGAGTCCCTCACCAGCATCCCTGTAGGTCCCCTTCAGATACTGGAAGGCTGCTATGAGGTCTCCACACAGCCTTCTCTTCTCCAGGCTGAACAGCTCCAACTTTCTCAATCTGTCTTCATACAGGAGGTGCTTCAGTCCCCTGATCATCCTCATGGCCCTCCTCTGGTCTTGTTCCAACAGTTCCATGTCCTTTTTATGTTGAGGACACCAGAACTGCACACAATACTCCAAGTGAGGTCTCACGAGAGCAGAGTAGAGGGGCAGGATCACCTCCTTCAACCTGATGGTCACACTCCTTTTGATGCAGCCCAGGATACGGTTGGCTTTCTGGGCTGTGAGTGCACACTGTTGGCTCATGTTCATTTTCGCATTGACTAACACCCCCAAGTCCTTCTCCACAGGGCTGCTCTGAATCTCTTCTCTGCCCAACCTGTAGCTGTGCCTGGGATTGCTCTGACCCAGGTGTAGGACCTTGCACTTGGCATGGTTAAACTTCATGAGGTTGGCACCAGCCCACCTCACAAGTGAGTCAAGGTCCCTCTGAATGGCATTCCTTCCCTCTAGCGTATCAACCGAACCACACAGCTCATGTTCATTTTCCCATCGACCAGCACCCACAATTATCTATTGTTATCAAACATCTTCCATTATTTGACAGCTGCTTTTCTTCAGCCTCCTCCTGCATTCTGGAAAATCTTTTTTTCCAAGGTTTCCTTTAAGGTAAAGTACTGAACTTGTAATCCAACACTGTTCGGAAAACCATGAAAGACATACTGCAACTATAGTGAAGACAGATATATAGTGTGGATATATGCATACCAATTTTAAACTAAATTGTTCAGCCAATGTGGCAGACATACTATGTCAGAAAAGGAGCTCACCATAGGATATTTTAACCTGTCAGAAAGCATTCAGGAAGCCCTTTGTGCACTGGAGATGCTTGGCTCACAGAGCCTGGCAACCAGAAGAGCTAAAGTGTTTCTTTTTTTTAAATTAAAACTGATATTCTAGAGCACATAGAAGTGTCACATTACTGAAATACTCCTCCAATCTGAGACCTACTTTTCTGTAAGATAAGGTATTGCATTTTGTCTAAAAGCTTCTGGGTATGAACTCCCAAAGCAATCATCTGCTTTCTGGTTCTTCCTTTTCTTCCCCTTTGATTCATAGGAGTATGTCCTAGGGACTTTTTAGAGATGAAGGAAATAAAAAAAAGGTGCACAACAGACCATTAAGCTAATGACCCTTAGCAATATTGGCTGCAAGTGAACATAAATAATTGCAAAGTTTTCCAGTTAAATTGTCATGCACAACTTTTCGTTGTGGTTGTTATGAAACATTTGCAGAAGTATAACGGGACATTGGTACGTGAATCACAAAATACTAGTTCTCCATGGGATGCATTGCCTGGTGGGTCATAAGCAGGAAAGATCAGGTACTTGGCCAATACAAAATCCAGTCAGAGAGAGGTACTAAGATTAAATGGAGAGATTACAGTAACCAGCAATCAGATTAGATTAGGCTGCCACACTTCAACAACTTCAAGGACATCCTCCTTCAAAAAGACATTTGAACTTTGGTCAATGAGTAACTCTTTCCACGAATTGAACTGTAAGATAAGAAGTGAGCTGTTTGTACCTTCCTTCTGTATAAGAAGAATAGGTATTGTGGGAGCCTAGTGTAGCTGGGAGCTGAAGTGACTGTAGATGAAAGTGATAATGTGTCATTTAGGAAGAAAAGGTTTTAATTGAAGAATAGAATACTATCAGGAAGACCACTAGGACACAGAAACAATCATATAAGATACAAAGGCCATTTAATGAAGAAAAAGCACGAGACAGCAAACAAATCTGAAAACCCCACAACATCAAAAAACATTATCCCATATTCCACTTTTTTCTGCTGCAATCTGAATGCCATTGTCCCAGTCTCCAAAGCTATTAATGCTTTCAACTGCACAGAGGGCTATGCTTTCTCACACCAACTCTCAAACCTCCACATTCTCCTAGGATGAAAGAAATAATTCAATTTTAGATAAATCTCTTATGAATCTGTCCTGGGTTCAGCAGTAGCAGTAATTTTTTCTCCTTCTTGGTAGCTGGTGCAGTGCTGTGTTTTGACTTTCGGGCTTGGAATGGTTGCTGATAGCAAGTATGTTTTGAGTTACTGCTCAAATGTTTGGTTTGTCCAAGGCCTTTTCTGAGCTCATGATCTGCCAGGGAAGGAGGGAGGCCAGGAGGAAGCAGAGACAGGACACCTTACCCAGGCTAGCCAAAGAGGTATTCCATACCATATCACGTCATACCCAGGATGTAACCGGGGGAAACCCAGAAGGGCTGGAGCTCTGGGGGGATGAAGGAGGTATTGGTCGGTGCTCAGCTGGGCAGGGTGGGGTGAGTTATGGGTTGGTGGCTGGTGAGGTGTTGTATTCTCTTCACTTGTTATTGGCTTTATCATTATTATTTGTAGTAGTAGTAGCAGTAGTGATTTATGTTATACCTTAGCTATTAAACTGTGCTTATCTCAACCTGTGGGGGCTACATTCTTTGGATTCTCCTTCCTAACTCTCCGAGAGTTGGGGGAACAAGGGGGAAGTGAGTTGACGAGCTGTGCGGACTTGGTTTTAAACCACAACAGAATCTCTTTAGGGGGAAAATTAATCTGTGAAATGCAGTTCCAGAGGTAACCAAAATGTTAGACACATGTATGGAATAAAGTTTTTTAAAATCAAAATTAGAGGCAAAAAAAATAAAGGAAAAAAATAAAAATATGTATTCATGCACATGGACCTTAGAAAGATTAAGCAGGAATATGAGCTACAAAAAGAATTGCTGTAGGGAAAGGAATCATTTCTATGTTGAATGTTTATTCTTCTAGTAATTAGCAGTGGATGATGGAAGGCACCAGATACACTACGGCTTTTTTTCCCAGAATGAAATAAAAAGACATTCCTACAATATAAGGAACCAAATCTGGAAATAGGGAAGCCTCATGCCAACACTGCCAGATATTGGAGAGCCCTAGGTAACATGAGGTTCCTTTGTTTTTTTTCAAAAAGAAAACACAAGCTTCCAGTCCAAAAACTCAAAAGAGCAGTAACTAAAGATGGGTTGAAAGTTCACAAATACCTGAGACAGAAAAAGGAAACAGTATTCTGTACAGCTACATATGGGAAAGATAAGAAGACTGCGACTATCAAAGAGAAAGAAAAGGATCAGCATGATCCTGAATGTTTCTTCTCATGTGATGCATGACATTGCATAGGCTGGCTGATGACTCCTTAATTCAACTTATAAGACTCGTGAGGATCCAAAGTCCCCAAAGAGAAGGAGAGTAACTAAGCAAACAACAAAAAGAGATCAACAACTGAGTATGTTGACAGTATGTGTGTGGATGTATTCGTCCATGCTGTGTGTGTGTATGGGTAAGCAACTATATTTGTTACATGTATTAAGTGTGCATGCTGTTATGTAATCTGGTTTTAAAAGCATTTTTGTGGACATAGGAGCATGAATGTCATTGATTTTCAAAATATATACAATATACTCAATGTTAGCAGTTTCCACTCGAAGACGACTTCAGTTTGAGACCAATAAACCCCAGCAACACATAACTGCCGTCCAAGGAAGAAAATAATTTTTTTTGCTGCACGCATTTGGAAAAAGTAAATCCAATGCTATATCCACACACAAATACACCAGCATTCACATATGCTTCTACAAACCTATATATATAAAAAATCCCTTTTCCTATGTATGTATATACAAAGCATACATTTACACTGACACAGTAGTTATTTGAAAGGCAAAGTTCCACAGAGCTAGAAATAAGTTTGAAGAAAAAAAAAAGTCAGCAGAAAAATATGAGTAATAGCTAGGAAGTATTTCATAATATATCACACGTTCAAGATGAACAGCTTCACTGATTAAAAAACTAACCTGGTGTACAAGGTGAATTAGGAAGCAACAGTAAATGCAAAATTAAAAATGGGAAGTGAATGGTAATAAGAATAAATAAGCAGTTATGAAAAACGAAAGAATACAGGGAGATAGTCACGGACAGCTAAGATCCTAAGAAGGCAGCATTTTAAAAACTATCAACCCCCCAAAAAAATTATTCCCAAACTCCTAATTACAAGACAGAAACCATAGGATTATCTAAGACAATCAGAAAAGACAAATACTCTAGTCCATATCAAGACAAAGCTACACAATTCCTGTCATCTAATGACATAGTTCTTTTAATTTCAACATAAGTTCAGGATAATGCCAAATTGTACAAGGATAAACATTTATGAATCAGTGGGCCAGATATACTACATTTAAATGTTTTAAGAGAGGAGAGATCCCACTGAAACTAGGGATTTTAGTTTTAGCAAGTCTTGAGTGCTATTGTTCCCTGGTTGCATAAAGAACCGAAATAGACAAGATCACTGCCAGCTTTACTAAAAAAAGGAGTATGGGGCTATGATGAGCAATCAGTTGTAAATGAGCAATCAGGGCCCTATTGTGACAGTGAGGCTACAAGATAAATGCTCATCTTAGGCATGAGATGAAACTGCTAAACAGAAAACAACACGTGCAGGCAGAAATTAATATAACCACTGGAGGTTGCTAGATCCTTATCCTCACATAAGTAGATTTGTTTCTATACTATAGCTAAAACCAATTGTAACAGTAGAGTTAGCACCTATGATGATTTGTGCCTGATGAGGATATCGTCTATAAAATATAATTTGATACATATTCCAAATATACAGAGAGCCATGTTTTCTGCCTTGATCTGTGATACATAAAATAGTTCACTGAAGACCAATTAAGTGTTATTTTAAACTATCGTTTATATAACATAGTTAAGTAAGGATCAATTTAATGTTATTTTAAAGCTCTTGATTATGAGCTTGTGTCCCCTCAACCACAATGCTGAAAGACTGATTAATGTAACAATAAAACAGAATAAATATGTGCATTCTATAAAATGAAGGACTGAAGTATTTGGAACTCCCTGAGTATTTGCTCAACATGCTACATTTTTCCGAACTTTCCCTTATGTATTACAAAAAGCTTTCTTCATGTATGTCTGAAAGAAACCTCCACTATTTTCACAAAATACTATTAACTTTTCACCTGATTTATTGGATGTCTGCT
This sequence comes from Melopsittacus undulatus, assembly GCF_012275295.1. NCBI lineage: Eukaryota > Metazoa > Chordata > Aves > Psittaciformes > Psittaculidae > Melopsittacus > Melopsittacus undulatus. The sequence goes on along the minus strand of NC_047557.1, from coordinate 26,245,002 downwards.
GTTCTCCTGCTTGACTGAATTGTGATTCCTTAGATGAAAGGTTTGTTTTGCTGCTACTGGAATATGAGGCTGCTTTTTTGTTTGTCTCCTGAGGGTCTAATCTTATTCTTTTACTTTGGATTCCTGTTTCAGTAAACTCCCAAAGCATGCTGATCTTTGCATTTACTTTTTCTCCATTCTTTTCAGAGCTTTTTGTCCCACTTATTCGAGCAAACACTTCATCTGTTCGTTTAACAAAAGAACTTACAAGTAACTGTGGCATAACACTCAGTAATTTCAGAAATTGTAACTGATATTTAAATGAATGTCAAAATTATTACCTAGTAGTAGATTAAAAAATGCCTGCAATAACTCACTCAATTTTGAAAATACTTCAACATAATAAATCCTTTATCCACTAGTCATCACACATTAACGTACTGGGACTGATTACAGAACAATTCAAAGATTTTTTTGTGAAAATATGACTTTTACTGATTCTTAGATAGTAAAAGAAGAAGGTATTTTAGAATTTCCTCTTAGTTATTCTAATGACCATTGTGCTCACATTTTAGCAAATACAATAAGGACTTGGATATAAAAAAATCAAGAAAATTCAAAGCAAAAATTGCTAACTAGTTAATCTGGCATAACTGTACCACAGCACATTCCATGCTATTTATTAATGGCAAAACAAATTCTCTGGGGACCAACAGCTAGGTTTTTAGAATACAGTACACAGAACACTCACAGCAATCTCATGAAAAAAAATATTTTAAAATAAAACATTGTACCTGTTTCCTGGGAGGTTTCTTTCTGCATGTTTTCCACAATCTGAAATGAGTAAGGAGACCTGCTATCTACATTAACACCAAAATGCAAATCTGGTTTTGAACTGGTTTCTTGAGGTCTCTTTTGAATACTTTGAAGTGTGTCCTTTTCATGGAGTTGTAAAGCTATAGGCTCAACCTCTAAACTACTAACATTTTCAGTTTCAATGTGACATCCTTCAACACTTTCTTCTATATTAAACAGAATACTTCCTCCTCCCTCTGGCTGTGAAGCCTTCAGTTCAGCATTGCTTAGTACACTACTGGTAGAATTATAAGGATTTCCAGAAACACTTCCTCCATAAGTAGCTGCTAAACACTCTTGTGCTAACAGTGTTTCAGCATTTGCTTGAATTGTCTGTTCAGTACAGCTGGTTCCACCTCCAGGTATATCAGTATAAATGTTTTGAACCTCATTTACAATAGTCTGTTGCAATATGTCCATGCTGTCCGAATTCAGATAATTTGCACATGCTGGTTCTGACTCATCTGTCTGTAAGGAAATCTGCTCAAAGACAAAGAGTGTTTTAAATTTAGAGCTGATCCATTAATTTTGTTTCCAACAACACAAGAATTAACTTGATTTGTCAAGTTCTGCAAAGAAATAAACCATTCTGAAATTACACAAATACATTCAAAAGAAGTTGCAAGCTGCTCAGTTTAAAAAGAAAAACAAACAAACAACTGCTATAGAACAGCGGTTGAGCAGCACAAGATTATGCACAAGTCTTTGGCAAGATAAATTATCTAAGTCACCTAAATAACCAAATTTTATTTTGTAAAATTAAGAAATTTAAAAAAGAAAGAATGGAAATTTAGTCAAAAGCAATACAGCATTAGCCCTGGTTCTAAACTGAGGGGGTTTTGTTTGTGTATTTAAGGAAATAAAGAACAGGTTGGATGGGGCTTTGACCAACCTCGTCAGTCAACTGGAAGGTGTCCCAGCCCATGGTGGGGCAGGTGAGAACTACATGATCTTTAAGGTCCCTTCCAACCCAAACCTTTCTATGATTCTATTATCAGATTGGTATTTAGATTCCTGACACTCAAACTACTACTGTTACTCTGCTTGAGACTGTGTTTATCACCTGTAGTAGCTTTAAAACAAGTAGGTTGTGAGAGGAAGTCAAAGCAAGTTTTGACTGAGAATCAAGTTCTGCTAAATCAGTAGTCTGAGAATGCTGTGCAGACACTTTTTCCCCAGAAACCACTGATGTGGGGCAGTGTAACCTGATAATCTCCTCCCCTATTACAACAGAAATCACTGAACCTTCACCAGTTCTATCCTTTTCTTCTGTAAAGAGATGTTCATTGTTACCAGTATTGAATTTGTGTTCCTGTTGCAATTTTGTCTCACTTAGCTCAGTTTTCCTACAAATTAACTGGGATACAACAGTTATGATCAGAAATGCCAACACTGTGGCCTGTTTCATTAGGTCCATCATCAGGGAAATATATTTTCTGCAATTTAACTGTTCCTTGGTTTGTACTTGGATACATGAGGTCCCTCTAACATGAGACACTATTTGTGAATAGTTCAACCCTCGGCTGTAGCCTCTGCTGTAACAATAGCAGATCTGTCTTTTTTAAACTTTTTTTTTCCCCATTTGGTTTCTACATTCAGAATCCTAAAGAACTTTATTGGTTTTATATTTCACCAAATTTGTTTTTCTGTTTTGCTCATTTTTAGCAGAACTTCCTTTGATGCTTTAGTATTATCACAGAATACTTAGGGTTAGAAAGGATCTTAACATCACAAGTTCCAACCACTCTGCCATGGGAAGGGACACCTCACTCTAAACCATGTCACTCAAGGCTCTGGCCAACAAGGCCTTGAACACTGCCAGGGATGGAGCATTCACAACTTCCCTGGGCAATCCATTTCAGTGCCTCACCACCTTAACAGTAAAGAACTTCTTCTTTATATCCAATCTAAACTTCCCCTGTTTAAGTTTTAACCTGTTACCCCTTGTCCTACCGCTACAGTCCCTAATGAAGAGTCCCTCTATCATGTTGAATCTCTATTTAATTCTATCTACAAAATAGGCCATATACTTAATTTCATTTTCTAATAAAATGCTTTATTATATTCTAAAACTGTGCTATTATAAAATTAACTATTTCCTCTGTCTATGTAACTTCATAAGACAGCAGAACAAGGAAATTAAGCAACTAAGAAATATGAGTATAAAAGTGTAAAAATTAATGTGTGAAGTCCAATAACAAATGTTACTGAAATGCTTTACACTTCTATTTATTTCTGAAAATTGAACCAGTTTCAAATTAATGCTCTGCCTTTAAAGAATTAAAACTACATTGCTTCTGTGGTTGTACACTAGGTTCCCATTACTGGCAAACCTACCTACAATGATTCTAGGAAATCATAAAGAAAGTGAAATAACACAGCAAAACCCCGCAGAATTAACTCATGGCAATCTCAGAAGAAAACTTCTCCAAAGGCCAATGACTACATAGAATTATCCTGTTGATTACTTCATATCTGGAGATAGAACCAGAACATAAACACTGCAACAGCTCACAGAACTACTGAAATCACCAGTTACACAGCCACAGTAATAGGTTTCCCAATTAAATGTTTACAACACCTTCTTCATCAATCAACTAATGTTTTAAAGTAATCTAAGTCTATACACCAGGGATGCTCTTACAACATTTCTAAGGACGCTGTAGGCTGAATTACTAAGAATAACAAGGACAGTTTTCATTATTACATAAAACTTCAGAAAGCAAAAATTAAGTGACTGTGCACACTGCATTATATGTTTCAGATATTACCAGGTATCATTGTTCAAATAAGAGAAAATGAGAAAGCAAGTGTACAGCTTTTAATGCAAAAAAACTGTTGTGCTATATGCAAATGAACTATGACTCACATGACTGATCATAGTGTCTTGTCTTCATGTGAGGCACTAGCTGCCACAGAGGTCTCATGGTGTAACTGTGAAACTCCTCTGCAAGACAGTGGCTCCCTAACCTTTTCCTATTGAAATCCAACACAACCTACTACACAGAGACAAACAGCAGCTATACTACCGCTTCAAGCCAGGCAACATCTTGCAGTTTCAGCCAGGTTTCTGCAAGTACCAGGAGGCACTGACATACCATGCTTACTGTAAAATACCTCTGCAGCACCTGCAAAAACTCAGCAAGAACCACTGTCCATGAGAGACAGCTTATGGTCTCTGTTTTGCATTTTCATAAGGCAGCAGCTTATCCCAAATACAAGTGAGAATCATCAACTGCTTGCCAAACAATTTGCATAGCATTGAATATCACTCTGTTTCAGCCCCTGCTGGGTATGAAGCATCTAGTACATTATGTGCTAATTTCAAAACACATTTGAGAAATAGTCCTCTCCTTTAGTTTACTGAAGACTGCTAGCAAGCCACTAACAGTTCAGCATCAAATTGACATCAGGATTCTTTGTAAAGATGTACCTGATGCAGGTTTGTATCCTCTACACTTCCAGCATTTAACACATTCTTTGGATCATCTCCACCTGAAATAAAATATGGAAAGAAACCAGAATTGAAAAGACTGTAATTCTTTACTTTACATATGTACCATCTTGTGTTCACAATCCTGTGTGTAAGCTATCAAAAAAAAAATCAAGCTGTAAGGATTCTATTAGAATCTAAAAGGTCAGAGAAAGGTACAAAGTGCCACAAGAGGAGTCTTGATTAGAGAGGACTGCTTGATATCAATGGGTCAGTGTAGGCTGTGGCAAGTTTAAGTCTAGAAGGAATCCCCAGCCCTCAGACTATTATACACTATTGTTCTTCCATGTGGGTGGTGATGAAGCTGCAACATGTCATACCAGGGCCTTGGGACAGTTGGTAGGGGAGCCTGGTACACAGGTAGTTTTCCCCTTTATCCTTCCAATTGTGGGCAGCACCACTGGGAGAAACAGATGAACAGAGTTTATTAATACATGGCTCTGTCACTGGTGTCACTGCCACAGTTTCAGGTTTTTCGATAATGGGATGGTCTGCATGGCAGCAGGCCTGCCAATGTCAGATGGATCTTTGTCAATGCGGTAAGGGGGTCTTTGCTCATGAGCTAGTGGGGCTCACTGACAACTTTAAATTAGACTTGATAGGGGAGTGGGATAATATCAGGTTTGCCCATGAGAAGCTGTAGGATGTCATAGCAAAGTTAGAGGGATGGGCCTCCCCCTGCTGCTCTGACATGTGCTGAATACAGTGGAGCACACCTGAAGTCTTAAAGAGATGAGCCAGGGGTTCCTGAGGTAATAGGAGCCAACAGGGAAACTACTGGGGAAATACCTTTGAGGAATTAAACTATATTCCTCTAAAAAGGTTACACAGCCAATAGCACAGCTGAAGTACCTCTATACAAAGCATGAGCAACAAAAAGGTGGAGTTGGAACCTACTGTGCTGCCAGAAAGCTATGACCTAGTTGCCATTACTGAAACTTGGTGGGACAAATCCTATGACTGGGGTGTGGCTATTGACAGCTACAAGCTGTTCAGAACAGACAGGTGAGGAATGAGGGGTGGAAGAGATGCCCTGTACATCAAGAAATGAGTAGGTTGTGAAAAGCTGTCTCTGAAGACTAGCCAGAAGCAGGTTGAAAGTTTATGGGTAAGAATTCAAGTCCAGTGAAACAAAGGGAACCTTGTGTATGTCGTTTACTATAGGCCACACAATCAAGGGGAGCCTATTAACAAAGCCTTTGTATTTCAGCTACAGGAGGCATAACATTCACCAGCCCTCATCCTGCTGGAGGACTTCAGACACCCTGGCATCTGCTGGAAAAGCAGCACAGTGAGCTGTAGGCAATCCAGTAGATTCCTGGAATGCACTGAGGATAACTTCCTCAGCCAAGTAATAGGTCTACCCAGGAGCATGCAGTACTGCATCTGATGGTCACCAACACAAGTGAGCTAATCAGTAATGTCAAGATTGGAGGCAGTTTGGATTACAGAGGTAGAGTGACCATGTACTGGCAGAGTTTGCAGTCCTGGGGAATAAGGGTCAAGAGAAGTGTAAAGTCAGGACACTTACATTTTAGGAAAGAAAAATTCTAGCTGTTCAAGGAGTTAGTCAGTAGGACTAACCCTGGGAAACTGCCTTCAGGGACAAAGGAGCAGAACAGAACTGGCAGATCTTTAAGGATGCTTTTCATAGTGCACAAGAGCTTGTAATTCCAGGTATAAAAATCAAGGAGGGATGGCAAGAGACCAGCATGGATGAGTCAAGACCTGCTGCTCAAACTAGAAGGCAAAAAGGAGAGGCACAGGCAGCAGACGAAATGACAGGTATTCTCGGAAGAGCACAGGGACACTGCTTGGTTGTGTAGGCAGTCTCTTCTGAACCTTCTTCTCAACTTAATTTCTAAGACTGTACAAAATCAAACTCTCGCCTTAACCAAAATGTTCACCTACCAACCCCTCACAAAATCATTAGCTATTATCTACAGCAGTATTACTCTTGTCCCAGTCGTACGACTATCAGTTAAGGATAACTAGTTAAGACTTGGCAACCCCCAAGATCTTGATCTAATCCTATATCCATTATTTTACCTTATGGATCCTTCAAAATTCAGCCTCTGTACCAGTTTAGAACCAAATTTTATCTCTACCTCTAAAGCCATACCTCAGCAATCAACAAGTCACCATTTTACATTTAGATAGGTAACAGCTATTGTGCTTGATATCTTCATTTCAAATGTAAAGGTAGCTCCAGCCAAGAAAAAGCTGTACATCATTATGTGGTTTACTCTGCCAATGTGCAGCAACTGTGCTGGGTAAGGAGCACTTACTGGTACTCAGGCACGAGACAGTAAAGCCCATGGAACTACTAGAAGTAATAAAGGAAATACAGTGCAACAGTTGTTCTGAATTTCTCCATTTAGAATGTCGTATGTGAGAATAACTCTATCCTACCTGCTACTGAATTTACTCTGTATTTTGCTACATGGCTTTTAAGCAGTTTCCTCATAGCTGGGTCAGAAGCTTCTTCCAATGCACATCTTCCCATCTCATTTTTTAATAAGGGATCAGCTCCATAAAAAAGTAATAACTCTGCCATCTGAAAAAAATGAATGTTTTCAGGTTGTTTATCTTCTGATAGTATTTTCCATACTCCTTCCTTATAATGGCTTATCTCTCTTGTTGTTCAACAACATGAGCAACTAAAACCAAATCTAAGGCCTAGGAAAAATAATCCCTCTCTATTTTAGTTAACAGACCCCAAGCATTCCCCTAGGGGGGTTGGAACTAGATGATCTTAAGGTCCTTTCCAACCCCAACTATTCTATGATTCTATGATTATCTTATCATCTTACTATTTTCATGTTTACAAATTCATTCCAGTTTTTAATCTGAAGTTTTCTCAATACATACATGCTAAGAACAGATCAAATAAAAAAGGGTTAAATCCACAGCAAACCCCCTATTAGGCTCCACAGGTTGTCTCAAATCTCATTTTTTTTCAACAAGTAATGTTGAGAACTCTTCTTCCTTAATGAGATCTTTAGCTGCACATCACACTTATATGCTCTCCCCCTAAACTATACTATTAGAAAGTCTCTCATACACTAACAATTTTTCTGAAATAAGAAATTGATTTTGCTATATTGTAGGTGCAGAAATGAATAAAGCATCCAAAAGGTGTATTTCCAGTATACAGTTAATAACTTCACTCATAGAAGGCAGCATTGAAAAAAACTGATCCAAATACCATGTTACCAAAAGCAGTATTACTGAATCGCTATCACTATTTTGTTGCTAGTCAGAAGCAACAAAAATTAAGGCTGACAGACCACTTCAGTGATACAGCCACACTGGTCCTGAGGAAATATAGTGCCACCATGTACTACCATTCCCTGTGGATATACCAGCTCATGTAACTGTAACACAGCTCTGCATTGAACGATGTTGGTGCACCCCAAATGACGTAGCTGAGACCAGTGTAAGGACAAAACTTTATCCACCCCACCAAAAAAAAAAAAAAAAACTAAAAAAATCTTGGAAATTGATAAGCATTAGGCTGCATATGAGCATTTCTAGTGAAAGAAACAGCAAGCAGGTGAAAGGGACATACAGAACTCCTACACAAATCTGGGCCACCCAAGGAACCTCCACAGACAGGCAGAGGCAACCAGTGACAGACTGAAAGAGCATCCACAATGCAGACACAGTCTTATGAAACCACAGCATTTGGCAACAAAACTCATACTTAATTCAAATTGACTATTCAGTTGACTTCATGTTTAAGACCATACAAAATACAAAGTCATGCCTTCATAACTCTCCATACTATGCGATGTACTCCAGGTTACCCTGCTGTTGCAGAGGGGTTGGACTAGATGATCTTTCGAGGTCCCTTCCAACCCCTGGGACTCTGTGATTCTGTGATAATAGACAAAACATGGCTGTGCATGGCTGTGGCTGTACACCATACATGCAGGTTTAGCAAATGATGAAAAAGTAATTAAAACTTCAGAGGACTGCTCAGGTCATAAATTATTCTGTAAGGTGATTACAAAACAAGTGAAACATTATTAAACAGGTGCAATCTATTCCTCAGTACTTCAGCTATTGTCCCAGACAGTTAGAAAACCAACTGATTTCTGCTTTTGGACAAATCTTGTAAAGTATGGAATAGTTTGAACAGAAATCAGGCAGAAAGGACTTCCAAGCTCCTGAATGTATCCATAATCTGAAAAGACCAGATATGTGTAAAAGGATTACGTGACCTTTTAAGCCCAACAACAATAATTTATATCCCTAAACCATAATTTGTGTTCAGTTTGGAATATACCTTATAATGACCCTCCTTAGCTGCATCTTGCAATGGTGTTACTTGTTCATATCCTCTAGCATCAACATCAGCTCCTGCTTTCAAAAGCTCATTTGCAATCCTGTAAGAGCCTTCCACACTTGCTGTATGTAGTGCAGTCCAGCCTACAAAAAGAAAAACTGTACTTCATATTTGTGTGAAATAATTTATACAAATTTATGTCAGTTTTAGGTTGTCTATTTGATAAATATTTGAGAGAGTATACTGAAAAGGTAAAAACCGTTGTAGGAAGAAATATTTATGACAAAGTCACAAGGTTTGGTAGATCTCATTCTTCTGTCAAAATTCGCACTTGCTGAAGAACCACATGCTGCTGTAACAATATTAGTTTTAGATTTGACAGTTTTGTTACAAAATAAGAGAATAAAAATTATTTCACCCACATCTTAGTAATTTCTCCCCCAATAAAACATAAGTTCTATTTTAAGAAAAATGAATTTTTTTTATAGCACCCTTTTATTTACACAGCCATGCTGAAGAGGGTAAGTGATAAAGAAGAAACAAAATAATGACCTGGACTCCTTACTGTCAAACAAAAATGTTTTCTAAGACTACCCAAGAACAGTATGAGTGCCCAAAGAAAGCAATGAAAAATCCTTACCGAAATACCATATCCATTCCCAGCTACATTTAATAAACCAAGATATGAGCTTCCTGACACACACAACAATTCTACTCCATGAAGGATGGAGTGGATGGATGGATAAAAGATGTAATGTAACTCTCTGAACTGGGTTATCATAGCCTCGCATCAGCTTCTTAAACATTCACTATGTGACAGTTTTTTGTATGGTGAGAAAAGTAAGTGGAAAAGACAGGAAGTTTTCTGAATCCTACCTTCCAGCTCTCAAAAAACCATGCCCTCCAGAAGACCATTTTGATTGGCAGACTAACTCTTCAATCATCTCCCATCATCAGAAGGTTGTCTGGGCCTAATTCACATACTAAATATGTTAATTAGTATGTGAATCTGGCTTATTAAGTCTGGTTTGCTCCCACTGTGCAAAATTATCTTAATTTCATTGGAAAGTGAAACTCCTGAGGATCTTTAATACACCACCCAACCCAGAATATTATATATCTGTATAGAATTGTGTTTGTTATGGCCACATGATGTTGCACCAAGTTGTTAAAAAACCTTGTGCTTTTAGGCTTTGTTCCCAAATTGAAACTCAACTAAGTTTTAACTACATTGCCTAATGCAGACAGTGTTTCAAGATGAATGTTTTTATAAGAGTATAATCTGTAAAACACTTAACTTTCATTTTACAGAGTCTATTTCATTAAAAAACTCTACTAACTTTATGCTTCAGAGCAAGAGCTTGATGTGTGTTAAGCAGAGGATAAAAATGGTTCACTTAGAAGAAAGTACCTATTTCTTCTTCAGTAAAAAAGTATCCTATGCCTGAGATAATAAACTGAAAAATTGAACCTGCAACATGTACGATTAATAGAGTTTAGCAACATCATTCTCAGAGGATACTTTGCGTGCCCCAGACGAAGGCAAAACACAAGTTTAATTGCAACCATTTTTCAGCTCCCTTAAGGCACTGTGAATTACATCTCAAACTGAGAGCACAGACAATATCTCCTCCATGTTGTCCATATCCTATGTGCTGATGTCTAGAAAATAAAACAGAGGGAAAAAACCCAACCCAAGACCAAAACACAAAAGAACCCAAGAACTCAGTAAGTTACTGTAGCACAAGAATAAGGAAAAATACGAGGCTAAGATATGCACAGTCACTGGTGGAGTACTTTCAAGGAAGCGAAAAGGCACAGAAGCAGAATATAATGATCAGAACAATGATTCCCAAAGAGCCCAAGATGAAAGTACATTTCAAAGTGGCACAGGTATGGCAACTCTTGAAGGTCCACAAGTCCATGAGACCTGACAAGATGCCTCAATGGGTCTTGTGGGAACTGGTGGATGTAATCGCCAAATCATCTTCTATCATATTTGAGAAACTGTGGTAGTCTGGTGAAGTTCCTGCTGACTGGAAAAGGGGAAATATAACCCCCATTTTTAAAAAAGCTAGAAATGCACACACAGGGAACTACAGGCTGGTCAGTCTCACCTCAGTGCCCAGCAAGATCACAGAGCAGATCCTCGTGGAAACTATGTTAAGGTTTATGGACAATAAGAGAGCAATTGGTGACGGCCAACACGGTTTTACTAAGAACAAATCACACCTGAAAATTTGGTGGCATTATATGGAAATATTGGATAAGGAAAGAGAGACTGGTATCATCTACCTGGATGTGCAAGGCATTTCACACTGTCCTGCACAGCATCCTTGTCTCTAAATTGAAGAGGCATGGATGTGATGGATAGAGCACCCAGTAAATAAAAGAATTGGCTGGATGGTCACACTCAAAGGCTTATGGTCAACAGCTCAATGTTCGAGTGGAGATCAGTGAGGAGTGGTATTCCTCAGGGGATGGTACTGAACTGGTGCTTTTCAGCATTTTTGTTCACAACATGGACAGTGGGATTGAGTGCACCCTCAGCCAGCTTGCCAATGACACGAAGCTGTGTGATTCAGTTGATACACTGGAGGAAAGTGATTGGATCCAGAGGGACCCTGACAGGCTTAAGAGATGGGCCTCATGAAGTTCAACAAGGCCAAGTGAATGGTCCTGCACCTGGGTTGGGAAAATCCCAAGCATAACTACAGACGGCACGGACTGGATTGACAGCAGCCCTGAGGAGAAGGACTTGGGGGTGCTGGTTGACAAGAAGCTCAACATGATCCAGCAAACATGCACTTGCAGCGCAGAAAGCCAACATATGCTGGGCTGTAGCAAAAAGAGTGTGACATGAGGGAGAAATGAGGGTGGTGAAACACCAAAACAGGTTGCCTAGAAAAACTGTGACAGCTCTATACCTGGCAGTGTCCAAAGCCAGACTGGATGGGACTTTGACCAACCTGGTCTAGTGGAAGGTGTCCCTGCATGTGGCAGAAGGGTTGGAAGTAGATGAGCTTTAACGTCCTTTCCAACCCAAACCATTCTATGATTCTATGGTTCTGTACTTCTTTCTGATTACACCTTATTTACTAAGAAAAGAAGTCGAGCTAGGTCAGCCTCTCATCTTTTCAAGGAGTTCAATTAAAACAAGTTTTGTGCAGTTGTGCTCCTTTTGCCCAAAAAATAGCTGCCAGAGTCTAGGCAATGAAGAAACAGTGACCTGGCAAAACATGCAAAGACAAAAAAGGAAGTATCTGTGAGGCCGAAAACTGAAACCAGTGCACTTTAGTACACTTGACCACAGAGGCTGCAACTTTAACCCACACTAGCAACGCTTCTCTGTCTGACATCAGCAGGTGGCTTTGAAACCATTACAAAAATACTTTCTTATCTACGCTCTAGCACAAGTTAATCCACATTACCAGTCACTCTTAGCTTTAATGCCTGAGTCCTATCCTGTAAAAGTCTGAAATTTGCTGCTACCCAATCCATTTCAATATTTTCCAAAAGACAAAGATTTTCTACCTCAATTTTGGTCTGTTATATGCCCGCATTATGCAACAGCATTCAACTGCAAGACACATTTTTGTTGTTGCTGTTCCCCCAGAACAGTTGTGAAATCCTAGCCACTGCACTAGATGGAAACATTCTAAGAATAACTCAGAAGTTTTCTACCAAAAGGAGCCAACTGTCTGTGAATCCATTTTCTCTATCGTTATGGAATTTGAGAGAGCATAAAGGATGAAACATGGAACTGCGAAAGAAGGAACAACAGTTTTACATTTGGGACGATCAGTCGACACTTTAGGGTCTGGCAATGTCTTTGACACAGAATATCACAAGTGAAGCCAGATAAAGTGAACTGCTTCAACCAAATGGTCACAGCTGGCCACTGCTTGTCATGCTTTTTTTCTTTTTTTGTGCCAAAGATGAAGTGAAAAGGCAAAATTCCAAGTACTCAGAACTTTACCAAATCAAAGCAGGGTGAAATTCTGAAGCTACAACTTCCTTTAAGATCCAAGGAACGAAATCACAGACCCTGAAAAAGTAAACTGGAAAATTTAAGTCTTGGCATTTCAAGTTGCCACTGAAACGGAAAAAAAAAAACATTACACTGATTATTTAACTAAGAGACTGTTTTGTGATAAAAATGAACAGGATTGTTAAATCAAGGCTACGTAAACTCAACTGCATCACTTTGTAATTTTTTAAGTGCTTATTTTTTCCATGAACTTTTTTTAAATATACTTTTATACATAGGTGTATATATTTTCTCATGATCAATTACCAAGTTAAACTAATAAAAATTTAATAATCTACTGACTAGCACAAACCTAGTGTCTTGTCAGCTGTACAGACTCATAATGTTTATTTTTTACTGTTAGGTACTTGTTTTGAAATAGTATTTTCACACAACTGCAACTTACCAGCATAATCACGAATGTTTACATTTCCACCAGCTTTTATTATGTTATGTACAAGGTCTACATCTTGATGAATAACAGCCCTATGCAGTAAGGTTTCACCATAGAGATTCCTCCTATGGATGACTGAAAGTGAAATGGGGCAAACTGGATTTACAGAATTCCTACCAAAGGCTTCTTGTCCTGAAAAATAATGCAAAAGATCTGTGGAACAGAAAAATATCTTTCCTCTCGTGTTTTCAGCTTGCATTAAAGTTAGTAAATAAGCTTTCTGGAGAAAAAAAATGGACCCTCAATCTAGTAGAAACAAGTATCTCAAAAAAAATATTATCAATTAAATAGTAATACTATTCAATAAAAGATGTCATAGTGAATTCCATAACAAAACAACTGAAATTCAATGCACAGAAATGACTTTGTAGAAGTGTGTCCCTTTTAATGACATCTTCTCCAAGTGCATTGTTTCCCACTGGATAATAAAATTGCTATTCTAGGTTACAATTCATTACAAGACATGCATTTCAATAGCTAGTGAGTTATTCAGTATATTTTTCTTTTCTTAAATACCAATTTTATCAGCCATTCTTTTGTATTCATTTCCATTTCAAAACCTCCACTTTGTGAGCAAGGAATATATACACTATGATAATGATTGAGATTAGCTCCCTCTGATTACTTTTACCCATTATTGAACAGCCAGTTCAGCCATTTCTGCAATGAGCAAAAGGAATAGTTGTTTGGAAATATAAGGTCTAAATGCAAAAAAATAAAATGTAGAAAGATACTATTTTTAATTTTCAGCTTATTGTTTTAAAAACAAATATGATTTCCAATTATGCACTCATTAGTTTTTTAGCTTGGGTTAAATTATTTCCAATACATATATGAACAGTTCTGTACTGCACCAGCAGTGCTATCCCAGCATATCCTCATGCTGTGGAGAAGAGCATTCTGGCTACTCTCTCTTCTGAAAAAATAGGAAAGAAAGCAGGGAGGAAAAAAAGAACAATGCATAGCCTAAGCCATTAATTAATGTACTAATGAAAAAAAATGGGACAGTAGGCTATATACACTGCTTCTCTCCACTTCTGTAGATCTGGCTCACTAGCCCTAATACTCCATCTGGGTGTCAGAAACAGATGTTTTAAAGTGTGACCTTACAAACTCATGGTTTTCCTTGAGCTGTAACTCAGAAAGCCTGATGTCTCTGCTGTTTTGCACATCGTCATATACTGTGAGCCCAGACTAATTCCCAGCCTTCTTAAGTCCTTGTCTCTGTGTAGATTTTTAGAATCTAATAGGAATGAGTTTACTGAGCACCTTTCCTCAGTTAACCACATGGACAGTCCCCCTCTCCTCTACCTGTCCAGCCTTGCAAGACCTTAATCATGTAAGATACTGCATTCCCTAGTCAAAGCTGGTCTGAACCTGCCAAGCAGTTCAGAAGGGATTAAACCACCTCGGTCTCCACTGGCAAAGGCTCTGAATGCAGCACCCAAGTCTTGGAAGGTGGATGCAGGGACTGTGAAAACCTAGACCTTGGGCCCACTGTACGAGAGGATCTGGTTTGAGACCATCTTAAGAACCTGAATGTACACAAGTCCACGGGACCTGATGAAATCCATCCACGGGTCCTCAAGGAGCTGGAGAATGAAGTTGCAAAGCCACTGGCCATCATATTTGAAAAATCATGGCAGTCAGGTGAAGTTCCTGGTGACTGGAAAAAGGGAAATATAACCCCCATTTTCAAGAAGGGAAAAATGGATGCCCCAAGGAACTACAGACCAGTCAGTCTCACCTCTGTGCCTGGCAAAATCTGGGAGCAGATTCTCTTGGAAGGCATGCTAGGGCACATGAAAAACAACAAGGTGCTTGGTGACAGCCAGCATGGCTTCACTAAGGGGAAATCCTGCCTGACCAATTTGGTGGTCTTCTATGACGGGGCTATGGAACTGATGGATAGCGGTAGAGCAGTTGGTGTCATCTACCTGCACTTGTACAAAGCGTTCAACACTGTCCCACATGATATCCTTGTCTCTACATTAGAGAGACAACAATTTGATAGGTGGACCACTCAGTGGATAAAGAACTGGCTGGATGGTCGCATGCGAAGAGTTGTGGTCAATGGCTCAATGTCCATCTGGAGACCAGTAACAAGTGGTGTCCCTCAGGGATCAGTGTTGGGATCAGTCTTGTTTAATATCTTTGTCGCTGACATGGACAATGGAATTGAGTGTGCCCTCAGCAAGTTTGCTGATGACACCAAGCTGTGTGGTTCTGTTGATATGCTGGAGGGAAGGAATGCCATCCAGAGGGACCTTGACATGCTTGTGAGGTGGGCTGATGCCAACCTCATGAAGTTTAACCATGCCAAGTGCAAGGTCCTGCACCTGGGTCAGAGCAATCCCAGGCACAGCTACAGGTTGGGCAGAGAAGAGATTCAGAGCAGCCCTGTGGAGAAGGACTTGGGAGTGCTGGTCAATGAGAAAATGAACATGAGCCGCCTGCAGTGTGTGCTTGCAGCCCAGAAAGCCAACCGTATCCTGGGCTGCATCAAGAGGAGCATGACCAGAAGGTCAAAGGAGGTGATCCTGCCCCTCTACTCTGCTCTCGTGAGACCTCACTTGGAGTATTGTGTGCAGTTCTGGTGTCCTCAACATAAAAAGGACATGGAACTGTTAGAACAAGTTCAGAGGAGGGCCATGAGGATGATCAGGGGACTGAAGCACCTCCCATATGAAGACAGGCTGAGAAAGTTGGGGCTGTTCAGCCTGGAGAAGGCTGCATGGAGACCTCATAGCAGCCTTCCAGTATCTGAAGGGGGCCTATAGGGATGCTGGAGAGGGACTATTCATTAGGGACTGTAGTGACAGAACAAGGGGTAACGGGTTGAAACTTAAACAGCAGAGGTTTAGACTTGATATAAGGAAGAAATTCTTTACTGTTAGGGTGGTGAGGTACTGGAATGTGTTGCCCAGGGAGGTTGTGAATGCTCCATCCCTGGCAGTGTTCAAGACCAGGTTGGATGAAGCCTTGGGTGATATGGTTTAGTGTGAGGTGTCCCTGCCTATGGCAGGGGAGTTGGAACTAGGTGATCTTGAGGTCCTTTCCAACCCTAACTATTCTATGATTCTATGATTCTATATACAGAACAAGGCAGAGCTGTGTGTTACACTTAATCCAGTTTAAACTGATACTTTGCCAGGACCTATTTCCCATCGCTTCTGCCCTGCTGTCCTGTTGTCTGACTTTGTGCAAAACAAGTGGTGCTTGCTGATCCAAACTGACGTTTTTCATGGGATTGGTTTTTCTTCAGTGAATGACCAAACTGAGATGGCTCACAAACTTGACTGCTAGATCTGATGTGAAAGGGAGGTAAACTTGCTAGATTGGATTAACATGATGCTACCTCTATAGGCAATGCAACTCCTTCTGTAGAAATCATGCTAAAAACCCAACAGCTTGTTTTCTGAGTGGTAATTAGTAAGTCAATTTGAAATAGATGAGCAGTTAGTCATACAACTTTAAATCTCATAAAAACAGTGCTTCCACTGGGAGTAATTAAAACCCTGTAAAAGAAAAGGTTTGTTAATTTGAGGTAGAATTACTCATATGTTGTAAGACCCAAGATGTAGCTGTTACAGTTCAAATACTTCCAAACTTTGCAAGCTGTTTAAATGACTGCAGGTGCACAGACAAATCCAGACTGAGTGAGCTTAAAAAAAAACACCTTCTAAGACTCCAGTCTTAAATGTTCTGGAGTGAGCACTTAAGTGAGAAAATTCTGTATTCTGCTACACACTTCTTTTTTAAAGCAATGAACTTCTCTGCATACATCTTCAAAGGATGAAAAATTGCTATCTTTCTCTCTGACAAAGCACACTGCAAGGAAAAATACTTCAAAAGAGTGCTCTGTGACTTTGTAGTGAAGTCCTTATAATACTATATTTGAAACAGACAGGGTAAAAACATCAGGCATTCAAACAGGAAGAACTGGTTTGAGTAGGTCAATTCTTGAGTATGGCAATACCCTCAGAATGATGTACACAGAACACTAGATTTTAGAAGGATTTATAAATGTATATTAGGATCTACATATTCGCTCTGCATGAAAATGTTTCTCCTCTGCTTTTCAGAATACATAATTTTTATTTTTTTTCCATACAAAATGCTGTGATAAAAACTGCATCCTGAAAAGAAATCTCATGATTCTTACAGAGTTTAAGAATAAACTCCTTAAGAAAAAACTGTTAGGTTGCCAATATGTAGGTTTAAATGACTGAGAGAAATTATCAACAATTTTAATTATTAAAATGAACTTTTATGCCATCCTTTTAAAATAGATCGATGTCCCAATATATTGGAAAGGTTATTAATTATATTTGATTCAGTATAGTTGTTCAAATAAAAAATCAACAGATATCTTACTCAGTTTGTTTTTGATTCTCTTGCTCCTTCTTCTCTGCTTAACTTCACTATCCTCATTTGGAGTTATTTCTTGGCATATGTTTGTTTCTAGATCCTGCTTATCTTCAGAAGCAGATTCATGAATTTCACTGACAAGAGATTTACTTAGAATCAACAAAAACATATAAATCTATATTCTCTATATAAATCTATATATGAGAGATAAAAACGTCAATATATTCGATTTTTAAAGGAAGTCTGTAAGAGCACGCAAGTATGCAGGCTAACATAGTACTGAAAAAAGAGAAAGTCAGAAGAGAAACTTCTAGATCTCCAAATAAAAAGGTACCTTTTACCTTTTCATCATTTATAGTCACTCACATGAGGAATGAGTACTCTGTACGTTACATTAATTTAAAAAACAAATTTAAGAATATTATGCATGATTTTGTCATACTCAAAATCCTTAGCTTTATTTCTTCTTGTATTGCCACTGTGAGACATTCTCTGCTGAGTTTCTTCAAGCATTTGGCAGTGTCTGGAAACAGGAGCTCTGCACTCTCCTGAGGAGGTCTCCCTCAACTGCATTGCTTTCCTTGATGTGGTTTGGGCTGCTTCTGCACATGTGGCAGCATTCGCTGAATGTGCACTTCCCTGAACAGTTTGCTTTTCACTAGAGGTGGCACCCCAGTAATTTGAAGTTACTTCTTTCTCTCTTTGCTGATCACCCACAGGCTACAACAAAAAGTAAATGTTACATGGAACTTGTAGCACACAGTTAAAGCAAGGGTGGTATATACAGGAGCTCCAAGAACATTGTCTTATACGTATACTCACAAAAAACAGAGGGGTTGCTTAACCAAATAACTTGAATTCTACAGAGACAACAGAGAGAGGCTGCCAACGGAGAAGCACTCCTAAAGTAGTATGTGCTCCTGGCAGAATTATCAAAGTAAATTTGGATACTCAGAATGACAAACAACAAATCTAGACTGGCTGACAGTGAACAAAAGCTGTTACTATCTGAAAGATGTTTGGTTGGACATATGAAATGTCTTAACAGATTAATTTCACCTTCCTATGGGCATGAGCTCCTGTCCTAAAAAATAAAGTGATATTTAAGATGTCTTAAGCTAGCCCTTTTTATTTCACTCTTGCACAAACCTAGATATGCACACAAGATCAGGAATCATGCTTCACCTGAGGTTCAGTAACTTCCACCTAAGATGTTACTTCTAAAGACATATCATACCTGAGCTACAGCCATCACAGATGAGATTCACTTCACTTACCTTCAGCCTTCTAATAGCCAGGTATTGAGACAACACTAACATCCTTGTTACCCCTACCACTAGTGAAGAGGAAGAGTTACTTTCAGACATGATGGTAATTCACATTGTCCTAAGTTGTGCAAATGGGAACCTAAATTACTGGTGTATACCAGAGGCTTATCTTTAATAGTCAGGAAGAGAAAGCCCACTCTGAAGATATGTCATCACATGGCAGCTAATTTGAGTATATTCACTGTTTTAGTCCGCATGTGACATGCTGCAAAGTATTACTCAAGCTGCCAAAACCTGGGTAGCTCATTACACACTTGAGCAATGCTGAAAGCTCTCAGCACACACCCTCAGCAAATACGCATACTAGCTCTTTCACGTGATGTGGGAGAACTTGCTAGCCATTTCTTGGGACATAGATGAAAATGGAGGATTTGCTGATTAATTCTTTTAATTGACACATTCAGCAGATGTGGTCCCTCCAGGTCCAGAGGTGATATGGGCCTTCGGAACTTTCGAGAGAACATGAGATGCCGAACAGGTTCAGAGGCATCAGAAGTTTTTGAAACTCCCATGCTGATTATAGATTTCCACATCAGTCACTGAATTAACTTTTCTGGGATTTCCCATCCCAGCAAGCTCAGACATTTTTGTAACATCGCTATCAAAACAAGAAAAACACTACTGGATTTTTAAACAAAAAACAATTCAAATGTATTAAACATGTAAATTACTGATGCCAGTTTATTCTTTACTAAGATTCACAACCCCAAGTAATTTGGCTATTCTATAAAATATTTCATGATAAACATGTTTTTTCAAGTATTAATTAAACTGTATATACTTGCTCATTTGTTGTCCTCTGCAAGTCAGATCCTCTTAAGGCTTTTATTTCTTCCATCTGTATTTTAGCAAGTTGAGGCTCAGTCCTGTTTGTTACTTGTGTACAATCATCACCTAATTGGAGAACAGTAGGTTCTGAATCTAACGGCTCTTCCTCTGTGTTAAGCGGTATCTCATTTGGCACTATAGGAGATCCTGACATGGCATTCAGAGCTGTCACAAGCTCTACTGGCAGTGCATCACTACTCTCATCTGCTAATGAATCAATGGAACAGAAATGACCTAAATCATCAGACAATGGGTTTATCATTTTAAGATTCTCAGAATCACTGAGGGATCCCAACAAATCAGTAATTTCAAGATCACTAGTGCCTATATTCAGTTCAGTGAATGCTTCCATGAAAATCTTCCCTACGGTTGTCAGTGAAAGATGTGTATCATCATCATGGGAATGTTCTTTTACTGTGTTATCCATGTCAGAAACGGTCATGCAGGTTCCCTGGCAATCTTCTAAAACATATGGAAATGTATGTTGTGATGTCTGTTCATTTGGAAGCATCATCATATCCTCCAGGACATCTAGACAAACATTTACTTCTGGAGAGAGATCTTCATTGAATTTCTGTGAAATCTAAATATTTTAAAAAAGTTTACAAAAAGCAATGGAACAACTCTTTCTGAAAAGCATGTCATTAACATTCACTTGAGAAGTAATCCATATAAATACATGTATTTTGTTTGCAATTTTTGCGCAAACTACAAGACTTACAGCCTTCCTAAGAATTCATACAATTTCTCAACAAGGGTCAGAATGAGGTCTCAGTTTCAAAAGTAGAGCACCTTAGCTGTTTACTTCCCTAGCAGTGAAAATCTAGAGTAAGAGAGACTAAATCTTTCATAAAAATAAAAGATACTATGTCATTGCCAATGAGCTGAGGGTATTAAAGGGCTTCAAAAAGAAGGCATTACATGTCACCCAGAAATAATGAAAGTTAACATATTCACAATAATATAAAAGCACAGTTAGTAAAACACAATGTATGAGTTTTGAGTATGTGATTATGTGGATCCCACACAAGTATGGAGCATTTCTGCTTCAAGCTTGAGTTCAAAACTTTAGGCATATGTTTGGAGGCTGCACATTTGAGTTTCCACAATGGAGAAATGTGGAATACAATTACAGAATACAGAAACACAAGACCATGACTGTTCTTGGAAAAGTAATACCACTACTGTTTTTCTAATACTCTAACTGCTTTCAACAGGTTCATCCATTTTTAAACCAATTAGTAGTTTTTTGATGTTTTTTCTTATCCCTGGTCCAAATACCTCTGCAGAAAATCAGACACCTCAGCAGAACTAAACTGTACATTTTTCTAGATAACATTTGTATATAATAGTGCTGTTGTGTAGTAATATTTGATCATAAAGAAATCTATTTCAATATATTTTTAGATTCTTGCTGCCAGCAAGTGGCAATACTGGGCACTGCAAGAATCCTTTAACCACTGGTAATGTTATTTTGATAAAGCTCACACACAGTCAGTAGAACAGAAAGGGCAGATATCTGATAGCACTAACTCACATTCAGTTTGTAAGCCATTGTAAATTCCTGACTCTTGTTGAAACTTATTTCCTAGTTTTCTATTTCCTAACTTGTACCTGTGCAGCTAATTGCTCTTGAAGTACTGATTACTTCTTACTTTATTGTATTGAATTACAGTTTCTTTTTGGACTACATCTCTAATTTCTGCAGGCTTTAGACAATTGGGGAAAAAAAAAACGCAAAACACTGGCATGACTTTCTGTATTTGAAGAACTGTGGTATAAACAGCGTGTATGTACATTACAAATCTCCTAAGAAAAGGGATCAATGTGTTTGCTGAAGGGCGGGTGAAACATACATTTATATTAATGCAGAAGTATCACACAGGCATCAATGAATAATTTTGCAAGATCCTAAAAACCCAAATCCGAACTAAAATCCAACACTTTAAATGTGACTGGTGTTCACAAAACCCCTGCTATCCTCATGTGTTAATTATTCTCTAATCCAGGCACAGATCCTACTGACCTTCTTGCATCAGCCCAGAATCTCTTATTTCCTCATCTTACCCAGTTAGGATACACTGGTAACAGCTGATGCAGAACAACACACCAGACGAAGCACATGGACAGAGAAGTCAACCACGACTTTCATCAAAAAAAAAATTTACTTGTCTGTGGATATAAAAACTGTGTTTTAATAAACTCCCTGCAATGAAGCCCAGCGAGCAACCCAGGCTTACCAAAGCCTTAGACACCCACCTCTCCTTGCACACTACAGGAGCAAGAGTTAATCTGGCCTGTCAGTTCCAGCAGATGGCACTGTATTCACATCAATGCAACGAACTTTTTTCCCATGTGTTTTTGAGCACAATTAAAAAGTTACCGAGAAATTAGCGGCTATTTGGCGTCACAGACTGTGGCTTTCAAATATCACTGGACTGACTAATACTGAAGCATAAATAATAAGGATATAGTGGAAATGTTAAGTGGACTCCTCTATCTGCTAGCTTGGATTCAAAACAGCAGAGGAATTCAGCCTTTCAATATACAGATGTAAAAGAATCACTGTAAGAGTTAAGGTGTCAGAAAGATCAACATTATCATCTGAGCTGAAGATTACTTCTATATAGTGGGACATGAGGGATGCACAGAGAACCACAGAACTGTTGAGGCTGGAAAGGACCTCTTGAGATCATCTAGTCCAGCCATGTTACCCAAGCAGTGCCAGCTGCAGCAGGTTGCACAGGACCACATCCAGTCAGGTTCTGAGTATCTATGTAAGATGGAAACGCACAAGGTTTCTGTGCAACCTGTTTCAGTGCCTGGCTACCCTCACAATTAAAAAGTGGTTGGTTTGGGTTTTTTTTTGTTGTTTTCAGATGGTATTTCTTTTTTGTTTCTATTGATTGTTCTCTCTGGGCAGTGCTGAGAAATCCGGCTCTCCCATCTTCATTCCTTCCTGTCAGGTGTTCATACATACTGGCAAGATCTCCTTGAGCCCTCTCTTCTCCAACGTGAACAGTTCTAGCTTTCTTGGCCTGTCTTCATACAAAAGATCATAGAATGGTCTGGGTTAGAAGAGACCTTCAAAGGTCATCTAGTCCAAACCCTCTGCAATGATCAGGAACATCTTCAACTAGAGCAGGTTGGTCAGAGCCACATCCAATCTGATCTCCAATGTTTTCAGGGATGAGGCATCAGCCAGCTCTCTAGGCAATCTGTTCCAATGTTTCACCACCTTCATTGTAAAAAACACCTTCATTATACCTAGTCTGGATCTATTTTCCTTTAGTTTAAAACTAGGGGCTTTAGTTTAAAACTAGGCCCTGCAACAGGCCCTACTAAAAAGTCTGTCCCATCTTTCTTATCAGCCCCCTTTGAATACTCTGTAACATGTCCCTGGAGCCTTCTCTTCTGCAGGCTGAACAATCCCAACTTCCTCAGCCTGTCTTCACAGGATTAGCTATTCCATCGCTCTTCATCTCTGTGACCCTCCTCTGGACTTACTCCAACAGGTTGTCTTCCTGGGCTGAGGACTCCAGAGTTGAACACAGCACTCCAGGTGAGGTCTTACGAGTACCAGTACTTCCAAGCCCTCCTCTGCAGGGCTGCTCTAATTCCCTTCATCCCTCAGCCTGTATTGGCACCAGGGATCACCTCGAGCTTCACGCAGGACCTTGCAACTGGCCCTGTTAAACCTCATGGAGTTCACATGGATTCACTTCTCAAGATTGTCCAGGTCCTTCTGGATGGAGTCCTACCCCTCAGGTGCCAACCGCACCATTTAGCTTGGTGTCATCTGCAAACTTGCTGAGGGTGCACTCAATTCCACTGCTCATGTCATTGATATAGGTATTAAACAGTACTGGTCCCACTACAGAGCCCTGAGTTGCTACTGATCTCCATCTGGACATGAAACCAATGACCACCACCTTCTGGATGTGACCACCCAACCAACTTCTCATCCACCCATCAAACCCAGATCTCTCTAATTTAAAGAGAAGGATGTTGTTGGGAACCCCATCAAAGGCCTTAGAGAACCAGATGCAACAGTCTTTTAATTCTCTTCATAGCTCTGCCCTGGATGCAGTCCAGTGTGTGTGTATCTTTCCTGTATTGAGGACCCAGAACTGGACATAGTTTGCTCTGGGTGGCATTACCAGTTCTGAGGAGATCACCTCCCTCGACTTGCTGGGAACACTCTTCCTTATGCAGTCCAGGATATTATTCACCTTTGCTACACGAGTGCGTCACTGGCTCATGGTCTGCTTATTTTCCCTCAGGATCCCAATGTCTTTCTCTGCAGAGCAGCTTTCCAGCCAATTGGTCCACAGCATGTACTTGTGTCCAAGGTTATTCCTCCCCAGAGGTAGAACTTTGCATTTTCCCTCAAGGAATTTCGTGAGATTTCTCTCTGCTCAGTACTCCACCCTGTTCAAGTCTCTCTGAATAGTAACACAACTATCTGGTGTATCAATCACTCGGTACCATCTCTGAACTTGATGACAGTGCATTCTGTTCCTTTTTACAGCCCATTAATGAAGATACAGAACAGTACTGGACCCACTAGTAATAAACTAACCACAATACATATCAGAGCTGCTACACTGCCAAAATCAAGGCAAGCCAGCAAGACTAATTTCTGCTGTCAGGACTTCTATGTAGAGATTATTAGTTTATTAATTTCTCTTGCAAGTACACAAAACTAACACATGCAGGGACTCACTGCCTGGTTGTCAAGGCAGCTGTCTTGCCCTTTCTTCAATTAGGATACACAAACCTATGACAGCTATTCCTCTCACAAGATATCTTCCTGCAACACTTAGATCTTGCCAGTGCAAACATCAACCAATATGCAAAAAGAATAATTCACTGTAGTGATCATTTCCAACCTTTTTAGTACAGGCTCCTAAAATATCCTTTCTGGAGGTACTCCTCAATGAAACCAATCTGCCTGTTCTACAGAGGCTGTTAACTGTAGATAACCTTTGCCTAAGGCATTTTGATATTGTTCTATTTAACTAATTCTGTACAATGAATGTTTGATTTAATAAACTTGGTATTATAGTTGTATACTGGTAGTATAATTTCCAAAAAAAAGGAATAGCCTAGAGGATTTCATTTTTGTCCTTTGTTCCAAGATAAGGGATACCTGACCATACAATCAACCATATTTGCTACAAGACAGGGACAATTAGCCACAGTGGTCTTAAATTTCTCCTCAGTGAATTTTAGCAAGTACTGTTTTCCCCACAACCTTAATCAGCCTGCCTGAGAAAAGTAAAGTAAAATAGATTTATATATAATTCTAACTTTTTATTTTTTGATACAAACCTATGGGACTAGTCAGAACAGTCATAATGCTATGATTTCAGCAGAAAGTTACACTGCATATTGTTGTAAATTGCTCCATGCTGGAATGTCAAAGAAGACATAATGGAACTGGTAACCTCTCTAAGTTAATGGGAGGTTTCCTAAGAAACTGCAGATAGCAGCAAGCATTATATGTACCCAGTAAGATCCTCTCGTTTCTCTAGCACCCATGCAGCTGATGCCACTAGCGGTCAGAAATTCTCAAAACTGCCTATGACAGTGCAGTAGGGCTTGGTAATAGCAGTTACTTTTTGCTGCAAAAATAGCAACAGAGTAAATTTCAACTAGTTTCTCTGTCCAGCACAAATAGACCTGAAAGCAATGAACCAGTCAGAGTGAACTGAGACTAGAAATCAAAAAGCACACAGAGCATTGTGTCTCAGAGTAGGAACAGGAAGTAACAATGCAGAGGTTGCAAAGCAGATACAAGTAACATCACGGAGTTGAAAACTTAGGGAAAAGATGGATCCAAAGCTATTCCCTCACTTTTACCTCATCAGCAGTGAAACCCGTCACTCATGAGCAGCTTTAGCGTTACCAAAGAGGTGTATCAAATAGACTGGTACTACTTATTTTTGGGACAAGTCATTACTCCCTAAAAGAAGGACAGTTACAGATAATTTGTTCCTCCTCAAAGACTTTCCTGGTATCTCTCCCATAACTTTAATTGATGGAAAATATGGTTTAAATGATTATAAGTCTTCATTACTTTAGCTTCCTTATAGATTCTGGGTCATGGTGATGTCTTTCCTACTTCCCTTTTATTGCTATGCTTCAACCCTTGGGCCCTGCAAGCTTAATAACTGCAGTTCCTACTCAAAAAGCAGGAAATAAAAATTAGCTCTCAAGTTGTTTTCACCTAGTGCACTCAGTTTCAGTTTCTACAGCTGTGTGCTTGATTTTTAAAATTAAAGAATCAGGATTTTTTTCAGTAAAATATGGTCTATATTAATTCAGTAAATTGTGGCCTTTATAAACTGATTAAATTAAATGGTATTTTATATACATTTAGTTGTAAAAATACACTAACCTTTTCTTCTGAATCTTTCTGAAATCCATTCAATTCAATATCTAAATTTAGAAGAGTAAAATATTTCAGTTGTATTTTCCACATCTGAAAATTATCATCTCTAATAAAACAGCCTCATTTCCTGACTGAGGCCAAAGTTCCAAATTTTAAAAATTAATACAGTCTTGTTCCCTAACTGAAATTGACAACACAGTTTCTAGTTAGGCTCTGTTAGCCACCAGAATGTATTCTATGGCTATTTTGTCAATTATCTTCACCACAGCTTAGAGGCCCATGTTTCCAAAGACAATCAGCAGATGGAACTGCCGTTCATTCCCCAGGATGAGATCTGTTCCCTTCTCCCTGTAATTACAATGCAATTAGACAATACAACCGAAACAACCCAATAATTTACTGCCTCTGAAAAGGGCTGATCCAAATCCCTGTGCTTCAATCACCATGTTTTGACATACATGTAACTCCCTGGGAATTTCCTAATCAGAAATTAAGTGAATGATTTTCTACTGGGTTTGCAAAAATTAGCTCAAACAGGGAGACAGCAAAACAGCTAGGTCAATCTTGCACTGCTGGCAGCATAGAGGAACAAAAAGAAGGACAACTGACGTAGCAGCAGGTGACAGAGAGATCTGGGGAATCACCAGTAGCTTTTTTGCTTCTCCTTTCTTACAGATGCCTTTGATTTTGGATATGTTGGTAAGAAGCATGTAAGAACCTTAATAACTGATACATCCATGTTTATCTCACATATCCATAGAGCACTTGAGTACCATGTGGCTTGTAACTTTAGTCAGAAAAGCAACAAAATAGTTTTAAGCTGAAAATATACCACTGGCTTGGGAAAAACATTAATTTCTTCAAACAGTCCCAACAGAATACTTACAAGCGTGTAACTTGTAGTCCAAGACTAAACAACTGCTGTAAAGGCCACATATAGCCAGATCCTAAATAAACCTATGGGGATACTCAGCTTCAGCTTCTCAAATTATTTTGCCACAGCGAGAGCAGCTTTCAGTTTTGTGCAAAACACAACATACCCGCAGAATTATTTTGATGTCCCTCTACTGCAGCATTCAGTGAAAAATCAGACTTAGAAATATTTTCAGTAAGTGATGGACACTTTATCCAACCCCTGGAATTAAATAATATAATAAAAAGTTTTTCTTCAGAAATAATTGTAATCTGTTCAGTTTAGGACAATTTCTACAATACTTCAGAGTTTATTTATGCAGTTTTGTATTTACAATTACTTGTGGAAACTACTGCAATTATTTTAAAGGCATACATCTCTTTACAAGCACATATAGCAACTAAGACTTTCAGATTTCCTAAAAGGAGCTAACTATGTTTGTACATCAGTAAAAAAATGGTCATTCCTATTTTTATTACTTCTTCCTGTTTTCTGTTATAAATTTATCTGCTGCTGAAATCTGTCCATAGCTTCTAAGAGCGAAAGTTCTAATTTATTTGTTACAAATGTTTTGTTTATTTGTCTAATGTCTAATCCCTGAGTAGCTCACAGTCATTCCTGTTGCTTACACCCTTATATCATTGAAGGAAATATCACCAATGAAAACAAGTACAGTTTGACCCATACTGGAAACAGAATTGCCACTGACATAAATATAGATGCTTCACTAAGCAAACAAGGAAACTACTTCACAATAGAATATTTATAATAAAGTAACATACAAAGGGAACTAGAATTTAATTGTTTAATTATAGTCCACCTGACTGGACTTCCTGTGTGACCTATAATACTCACTGCAGGAGAGACTGAGACTGGTCAGATGTGTATGCCTCTTGAAATATCTGAATGAAAAAAAAAATTAGCAAGTTAGCAAACAAAGCACTTCATTATTTATTTTCTCAGCTTTATTACATGCTTATACTTCTGTAATTGAGTTGGAAAATGGAAATTTTTGATCCAATCTTTACATACATACTAATAAGATAAAAATCCATTCCACTTAAATCTTTTTTTTTTCTTTGTGCTGTTTGAGAAAAATGCTGAAAAATAGATCAATACTGTGAAAGACAGCACTCACCCCAAAGGAAAACATACCTATGCAAGTACGATACAAATGCTTTAAATGTTAGGTATTTTATACATCAAAAGAAAAAAAAAACAAGGTATTTTTATTTCAACTCCCAGTTTTTGTAACAATTGCCTTTTTCATTAAGACAGGGTGCTACTCCAGAGACTGTGGAGTTCAGTATACAATTTTCAATATCCGTGGGAAGAGCAGAATTAAAGAACTTAGCTGACAACTTGTTGTCTCATCAGCAAGCTGCAAGTGACACAGCTGCCACATGCAGGGGCATGAAAGGTCATATGGGTAAGATGAGAGTTAATATCACAGCTAGAAACAAATTGGAACTCTTTAGTAAAAGGAACTTGGATCTGCTTTTCTGTCTCTGTACATAACGGCAAGATCTCCCCTAGCCTGGAACAAGAAACCTTTATGTAAAGTCTAAGGCAACCAAGGAACGATTAAGACAGGCAAGTGAACTGCAGAACACTTCTGATCCAGATGAGCCAAAGACTGGGTATTACTAGTGGACTATCAGCTTAACAGCTGCAATTTTAAACACATCAGTGACATACACTGGAGAAAATTCACAGCAGCAGGAAGACTCTGGTAAAGAACCTGTTAGTGTGGACACAAAGTGATGACTTATTTGGCTTGCACAAGATATTAGCAACACAGCAAGAACAACTATCTTAGCAATGACATGAGCAATAGGAGGAGTTAGC
Organism: Melopsittacus undulatus; assembly: GCF_012275295.1. Taxonomy (NCBI): domain Eukaryota; kingdom Metazoa; phylum Chordata; class Aves; order Psittaciformes; family Psittaculidae; genus Melopsittacus; species Melopsittacus undulatus. Next base: position 26,216,215 of record NC_047557.1, on the reverse strand, counting down.
CCAGTAAGGACTGCTAAAAGGCTCACTGGTACAGAACAGATTCTATAGAAACAGCCTGTGTAACAATTATAGACTGATCTAGGTCAAAAATACTGCAATGGTATAACTGGCAGAAAGTTACCAACTGTGCTAAATACACCCTTTGTACAAATCAGCCCTGGTATTTACACAGAACATTATTCAGGGACCAAGCAAGGTCAGCAGACCAGCAGAAGAACTACTAAATCTCTTTGACTAGCTAACATTGCTCAGTCAGACACTTAAAGCTCAATGGTGTACCTCAGAAGAAGGAGGAGCTATTTTGTCTGCTAAAAAATCAGGTTCTAAGCAAAATCAGTGCATTGCTGATAGTTTGCGAGGCCTTCTAACATCATGAAAGTTACACAAGTAGTATTTGTGGCCATGGACTGCAAGTATTTGGAACAGCCTTTTGTCCTGTTCTCTTGCTTTTGGCAAGAAAATTCATGCAAAAAATTCATTCAAACTATTTTTCTCATTTGAACACTTACTAATACAGCCAACTATTTGAGGGGACTCCAGATGTGCTACAAAAAATACTGATGCCTAAGTGCCACCAAACAACTTCAGATGCACTTGGTCAAACTGGATAAGAAAAAAAAGACCCTGAAAAACATGAAAAGCACAAACCTCCATTATGGGACTTGGCTGAACAAGCCATGGAGTAGGGGGTTAGTAGATAACAGCAATGATCTGTCAGTTGGAAAGAACCTGACTCCTACAAAATCTGTCTGTATATCTACTGCATCTCTCGTGGAAGAGAAGTCTTTACTTACAATCTCTTACACAGAATCACAGAATAATTTAGGTTGGAAAAGACCTTTATGATCACTAAGTTCAACCATAAACATAATACAGCCAAGTCCACCATGGAACAATGTCACTAAGTGTCACATCTACATGTCTTTTAAATACCTTCAGGGATGGTCACTCAGTCACTTCCCTGGGCATCCTGTCCCAGAGCCTGACAACCCTTTTAGTGAAGAAATTTTTCCTAATATCCAACCTGAACCTCCCCTGGCACAACTTGAGGCCATTTCCTCTTATCCTTTGCTTGTTACCTGGGGGAAGAGACTGACTCCCACATCACTACAACCTCCTTTCAGGTAGTTGTAGAGTGGGTGAGGTTCCCCTTGAGCTTCCTTTTTTCCAGGCTAAACCACTCCAGTTCCCCTAAGCCACTCCTCATCAGACTTGTGTTCAGCATTCACCAGCTTCACTGCCCTTTTCTGGACCCACTCCAGCAACAAATGTCTCTCATGTAGTGAGGGGCCCAGAACTGAACACAGGATTTCAGGTGCAGCCACAATCACTTCCCTCACCCTGTTGGCCACACTATCTCTGATACAGGCCAGGATGACATTGGCCCTCTTGGCTGCCGGAGTACAAGCTGGCTCATGTTCAGCCAGTTGTCAACCAGCACCCCCAGATCTTTTTCTGTGAAGAGCCACGCTGGTACAATCTATGCATGCAAGTATCAATGATGAAAGGCTAATATGGTTCCTTACAACATTCAGTGAAGATTTACATTTTATATTGTCCCCATGCTGTGCATAACCAAGCTGCCAGTGGCATGCTATATAGTTCTCCCAGGAAAAAAAAACCCACAAAACCAAAACAAATAAAATTGTGTGTTTCCCAAACTATTTGGTGAAAAGTACTATGTTTCTTTGCTTTTAGCACTTTTCCTTTGGTGGTATCCTTAGACTTGGAAGAATCCCTTTCTGGGATTGCAAACTGGCTACTCCGGTGAAATACATAAAGCCAAAAATTTAGGTTAGGCAGCAGATAGTCATCCCTGCTCCCAGAGGAGAAAGGGAGAGCATAAATCGGCACTTCCGTCACTCCCTCTGTCCTTAGAAAACCATGATAAACTTCAGTCAAGACAATCCTGGGACATGCAAGCAGCAGAACAGACTTACAGAAAAAGTCTTTGAAGTAATAGCTTCTTTTTGATTTATTCACTATTTCCCATGCTGCCACTTGAGAGAAATTAGGAATTCTATAATGCTCTGTAAAAACATTCACTTCAGTAGAAGGAGTGTCTTTTTTCAATGTAGTTTCCATCCTCTAGAAAGCAGTTTAGTTCTTTTAAAAACTTTTCTCATACTGGAAAAAGGATACATAGTGGTCTTTGGACTGGTGAATCAACAACACTAAAGACAGTATAACAGTTACAGGTTTTAAAATAATCTCAGTTACAGAGTAGAAACCTGCTTGTTTCTAATTGTTTCATGAGTGTGTCCTATGCAGATGGAGAACTGATTGCTCAACTGAACAAGAGTTTATTGACTAGATACCATATGTGGCAAACATATTGAAAGACAGGCTAATTAGCAGAATAGGCAATGCAAAATTATCCATAGAGTAGAACAATTAGCCCATCATTATGCAAGCATTCTATTCTGCATTTCAGATTATTATCTTTTTTAAAGGAATAATTGTCCAATCAATGGATCACAACTAATCTCATAATGAGTAACTGAAGGGTGTATTCTCGCATGGTTAACCCAGATAGTTGTCCTTCAGCTTCTGAAGGGAACATATTAAGAACTGTCCTCCACAGCTTCTTTATCTTTGTCATGGTCTTGTTCCTCACATACACCCTCATGAAATATCAGGGAAGAGACCTTGATACATTCCCGGAGAGAATGTCCTACACATGTGACAACTGTCATGACATAAAATTAATTTCAGCTGCAAACCACCAGGTTCTTTTGCACATAAAGAATGTGAGTCCCAGTGAGTTTATTAACAATTATTAGCTAGGTATGTGTAGCAAGGTACATATAATTTCTATGCTTACTGGATTTATGTGTTGTTGCTTCTGACTATATGTGTGATCACAAAACTTCGGTATAAAACAGATTTCTGGAGAAGCAATTCCTAGAAAACAAATAAACAAACAAGAAAATTACAGTAACTGTAGGAATGAGACTGTGACATATGTGGTGAAGGGATTATAATTAAAGGAAGTTTTGATTGCCTTCATTTCTAGATAACATTCCATAACTCCACACATTTCTACATAACCCAGTAATTGAGGTATAGGTATCAAAGTTTCTGATATGCAATGGACTTAAGTGGTTAAACAGTCTATCTAACTAGATTTTAAATCTACAATATAGGAGAGGTCAGAAATTAATAAAACCAGCTCGGGGGAATTTATTTCAGTTAGTGTTCTGGCACCCTCCCCGAGTGTGTATTGGAGATTAACTCTTTCCTAAAGTTTTTTTTTTTTAATTTAAAACTGTAATTTTGGTGAGCTGCCTGATCCACTTGACTAAGAAATATTTGTAGTCCTATATGGAATACTTTAAATAACTATGCAAAGGAAGGACTTCTCTATGGAAATGAAAAAAAAAAAAAAGAAAAAAAAAAAAAGAAAGCCCCTAGGTTTTCAAACTAAAATGTTGCTACTGACATTAACAAAATATACAGAAAATTAATCTTTGTTATGTGTCTCATCACCAAAGTGCTACTATAGGAGTATGCACAAATATATGAGCAAAGAATATTAATTCCAATTTACTGAACATAAATGGCCACAGGCAGAATACTAAAAATATCATAATCTATTACATTTACAGAGACCAAAAAACCCCACCCAGCCCTCAGACAAATCCCCAGTCCAAAAACTGAACGAGTCAAATAAACATGCCTTAAACCACGCATGTTGAATGCTGCAAGGTTTTAATTCCAGTGACCCACAGGCAAATTCAAAATGGGATGATGCGACTTTCCTCAGACAAAACTTCTGAGCAACTCTGAAAGGCTCAGCATCAGGAAATCACAGTGATTTGAAAAGTTTCTGTGGATTTCAGTGGGCTGTATGTAAGACTTGTATTAACTCAGAGCAGGCTGATTAAAAGACCACAATAGCCTGCCCAGGTCTTTAAACTGACAAAAAGACAACCCAAAAAAAGAAATCCAGAGGAACACTAAGAACACCTTGCGCCACTTACAGAATGGGTAGTCTCTGTATTGCTGCAATAAAATGTACAGGACACAAGTCAAATGGATTACACAAAAATGCTGAGGAGGTACCCGTAAAACTATTATGTAACTACAACATGATTGCTTATGCAACTTGATCTAAGGGAGAATTTTAAGACTTTAAATGATTGTGCACACATTCATGTTAAAATTAATAATACACTTAAAATAGTGCATTTAAATATTCCTACCCAAATTTGTGTTAAAGATTATAGATATTTTAACAATATTAAAGCTTTTTTAAAAAAATACTATGTGTAACTATAGTAACTACAACTACTATATGTAAAGATTCCATCTATAAGGCTTTTATGTGTTTAGATTCCATTTATTTTATTCTGCTCAAACACAATACACATACCCAAATAAAAAGGATATCCCTACACATAGTTCAAGCACTTCCCAAACCAGATATTCTCAGTTACTAGTACCTACGAAAAAGAGGAATTAAGAGCAAGCCTATTTTTCATATATTGAAAATGTGCTTAAAGTTCTTCTAGAATGAGAGCTAAATCCATGGATATAATTAGGGAGCACATACAGTTCATAAAAATGAACTCCATGTAATGCTTATGTTGAAGTAACATGGACCTCGGCAACACAGCGGCAATTTATTGGAAAAACAACACAGGCTGAAAGAAGAAACTTTCTTACCTTTATGAATTCTTGTTTCTGCTCTTAAATGCAAATCCTCACTAAGAAAAGGCAACCTTTGCAAAATAAAATAAAAGGCCTTTAAACAGTTTCATGCTCTGCTTTTCAATCCTATAAACTCCAGGGAGAGTTGAGGCAACCAAGTGCACCATCTTGGCCTCCCCTGGGGACACTGCTAACCGCATACTGGCAGAGTGCATCTCTCAAGCTAACACGGGCAGTGAAGAACCCCCAAACTGTGAAGATACACCTGATACTCTGCACAGAAAACCTGCGGTAAGGAGGTGCATCACTGCTTTATGGATTTTCCAAGCAATACTGGGCCATGAGGAGAGCACAAAGAAGTGCAATCACTTCAACTCTGCCATGTCTTAAGATGACATAAGAGATAATGTCATGCAAATGGTATCAAGTTAAAGTTGTGGAGAAGTTAACATCAGTACCAATTGTATTCAATAATGTGTTCTTTATTTTCTCTGAGTTGAGTTCTGATACGTTTCATGTCTGCTAAGTCTGGAGGTTACAAACTCGGAGGCCCACAAGGTGTGTTGTGAAAAGGCACAGGGCCATTTGCAGAGCTGAGAACTACGGTGACTGGGGGCATAAAAAACAGAGGAAAAAAAAAAACAAACCAAAACCAAAACTGAACAAAGCCAAGCCCAAACTAAATATATTAAAATACTCGAGAAGCGCCTCCTGTGAGGATCAGGAGGCAGCCTCTGGCTGCTCCTTGCCAGGGTGAAGCCCGGTGGTGGGAGCCGGAGGCCAGCAGTCCGCCTCTCCTCATGGCGGCGCGGGAGCGGCCCCTCAGCCCGCCGCCACACCTGCCGTCCCGCTCCCACAGGTACTCGCGGCGCAGAGCAACACCGCGTTACCTCGGCCTCCAGAGGAATTCCTCGTCGTCCACATCGCTTTCCGGCACGGAAGCCTCCACGATGGTCTCGTCGCTGCTGCTGTCCTCGCCACCGCCGCTCATGCCTGCTCCGCTTCCCACTGCTCTCCCCGGCTGCCGCCTCTGGCCCCTGCGTGGCGCGCGGCTCCCCTCAGCGCAGGAGGGGGCCTCCATCCTGTGCAGCCTGAGCCCCGCGCTGCAGCAGGCCAGCTGGAGGGGAGAGCCTGGCCGCAACCAGCGCTGCCTACTGCGCGGGCAGGGGCAGAGCGGCTGGTGGCGGGAGATAAAAGCAGGTCTCCCTGCTGAGAGATGGATCTGAGTCCTTCAGCCCGACCAGCCCTGGCTTGCTTGGGGCGGCCCTTTGGTGGGGTTTGCACCTCCTTTCTAGCGTTGGGCCGCTGATCAGGGGCCTGTTGTACACATCTTTCAGCAAAGCCACAAAGTGCTCAACATTCTCATACACGTGTCATCAAAAATTGCTCTCTTTTCCTAATTTTTGTGCTTCCATAGCCACATTTTAAGCAGCTAACTTAATCTGCTGTCCTGAGGAGTGTGAGGGCAGTTACTGGGTTGAAGGTCTTAAAGGCCTTTTCCAACCTAGCAGATGCTGTGATTCGGTGTTTTAAAGAATAGGAGCATATGTTAGAGAACCAAATTACACTTGCCAGTACTGTCACAGTATTCGCAGGAGTGATCTTATACATAACCCGGCAATCACCTGTTAACCATAGCAATGTTTATGCTCAAGCAGACAGATTCTGCCCCAGCTCTGCCTTCTGCAGCTGCGCCCAGGGTCCATGTGGAGCCCAGCTGTGGACAGGCCACTGCTGCGGACAGGTAGAAAATGTGGTTTCAGCATGCAAATTTAAAATCATCATAGCGACTCCTGCTCCTGGTGAACTTGATGATAAAATTGGCCTTTTGGTACTTGCCAAATCATATTCATTACCTACTGCTATGGGAAAAAATGGGGGAAACTGAAGGATATTTAAACTTTGTATTAATTGCTTATAATTGCAGCTGTGTACCAGTTGCTGTGTTTCTTGGAGTTACTCGTATCCACATGCCATTATAGCAATAGCTGTGCATATTATCAAATGACTCCAGAAATATCACTGGTCATACTTCACTCTTTTCAGTTAATACAGGTGAGTTACTCAAGAAAACGTAAGTGTTAAGAGAGAAGCTGGCAAGGACAATGGACACTGTAGGAAGTTAGCAGGATTTGTAAGCGTCACATTGAAGATGAGAATGAAAAGTGTATTCACGCATTGAAGGACTGAGCTGACAGCAGCTACTTCGGGTGGAGTTCCCAGGAAACCTTTCCACTGGCATGTGAGATTTTTTGAGAATGCCATTAATGTTGGATCTACCAAAAATACTTCTAAATGACACAGCTCGTGTAAGAAGTGGGTTTGCAGACTCTGGGGTGTATATCACCCACAGCAAAATCATTGTGGATTGTATTTTGGGTTGTATTTGAACACATTAACCTACAAGCCCAGATGCAGCAGCACAAAGAGGACGGGGAAAATGAGAACGTTTTGCTCTTAGCGAGGGTGCATTACACCTAACTAGGTGCCCTAAGAGACTAAGGGGGGGGGGCTTCTGTACTTCGTAAGCCAAACTCGGTATTGCCCCTTGGGCAGCCAGCGAACAGCGTGCATAAATGGAGTCTTTCTCTGAATGCCGGGCACCGCCGCTCCCCACAAGCGGGATGTCACCGCGGCCCAGCGCGCCGGACTCCCACGGGCGGCACCGGAGGAAGGGCGGGTTGGGCCAAGGCCGTCGGTCGATCGCCATATGTAAACGAGTCGCCTCCTGCCGCCCAATCAGGGCTCACGGAGCGGGCAGTGCGGCGGCCCATTGGCGGGCAGCCCGTGGCGAGATGGCGTGTTCCCCACTCCTGATCGAGTCTCGAGCTGTGCGGCGTTCGCCTGGCCGTTGCCCCGGCGACGCAGGGAGTGACGCGCCACGGGGTGGGCGTACCGGGCGCAGGCCATTGGCTGCGCGATCGGGCGATGGCGGCGGTTGGTGTGCCGCGCCCCGGGTGTCCTTGCTCGGGGAGGAGCAGCCGGATCAGTCCGCGGAGCGGCGGAAGCCAGGACAGTGTTGCTGGGTTCGGTGGTGTGGCACCGGCGCCGGGGCGGTGAGCCGAGAGCAGCGGCAGGGGTAGCAGGAGGGCCGAGTTTCGGTCAGGCGCGGTGTGCGGCAGCGGCACGGGTCCTCGTGGTCTGGGGACGGGCTGCGGCTTCGGGCGGCCCCTCGGGGATCAGCCGTCTGGGTAACCGCGGGGCAGGGCGCTGCTATCACCGGTGCCCCACTGGAGCGGCGGCCATCCAGTGTCACAGCTCCGGCTGGCAGGCGAGGGAGGCCAGAGCCGCTGTCGCGGTGCCTCCTTGACGCCGGAGGGTGCGGCCCAGCGGCGTGGGCCCAGGAAGGCTTCCCGTGGCACAGACTGTCGCAGCGCTGCTGTCGCCCGGAGCCTCCGCGGCTGCAGGGAAGAACCCATCGTTTTCCTTGCAGACCGAGCCTCGGTCATAGTGCAGAACTGTGCTACGGCTCGGGGCTGGCGGGGTTCCGGTGGTGGGCATGCGGGAGGGTGATTTCCCTCACTGAAAAAAAGCCGCTGCGACTGTGGGGTGTCATGTGCTGTGCAGGTGAGCTCTGCGCAGGCTTGCGCTCAGCTGTTTTTGCCACTCGCTACCTTTATAACGCCGTACCTATTGCTGAATCAGCCAGCGAGATGTGGGAGATTTGTGCTGATCTAATAAATGATGTTGCCGATGATTGCTCTAGGTTAGTGAGAACTCTGTGTCAGACTGAAGGTATTTCATTCAATTATGTGGCAAATTATGTAAATTATTCATGTAAACATCCAACCAGTCTAGTTTGCATTTTAGGTTCTGGTTACGTTCTTGTGCCTTTTGAAGAAGTTGCAGTTGTCTTTTGCTTCTGTTTTGATTCCCAGAATGGATTGCTTTGCATTATAGTCTCCTGGAAATTTTTGGTTGAAAACAAAGGCAAATAGGAAATTACGGAATCATAGCATTATTTGCACTGGAAAGGACCTTAAAGATACCTAGTTACATCCCCCCCCTCCCCCGTGTATAGGGATTTATGAAGCATGCTTTTTGAACCACCATTTGAAATGTAACAAATTATATTAATGTTAAAGTTAATATTAAGTGATATTTAACATTGTTTTGCTGATGTCAAGCTATGAGTCAGTGTAACTATAGAAATATGTTAAACAGAATTAGAAATATAAGCTGATAATTTTACAGCACTCAGTAATGCAGGATCAATGTATGAAATCTCAATTGATATTTTCTAGAATGGTAACTGCATAGCAAAAAACCCCATTCACTTCAAGCAGGTTAAATAAACATGAAGGCTTTAAAGAATCTTTATAGGTTGAGAGTTACTGACACTCACTAAACCCCAAGATCAGCAGTGAGGCATCCCATATTTTGAAGCAGCAATTCATGATAAAAGGTTGTCTAGTGATAGGTGTTATGAATAATTATTTTTATAATCAAGTTAATGCAGCTCTTCCTAATTGATTTATGGAAAGCCATTTCACACTTACTGGTTTTGCTTAGAAATGTGGAAAATAGTAGCTGAAGAAAGACTTTAAAATCTATGTAGCTCTACTAAGAATTTGTTAATTGACAAGGTAGTAATTCTAACTGTTAGAATTTAAGAGTTGTAGCTTTAGGACTGGTAGGACAGTATGTTATATAGTCACGTAGTAAGTACTAATTCTGTTTGGCCTGAAACAGTGTGCTATTCAGAAGTATTTGTATTTTCATAGACCATTGCTATGCCTTTCTTATTCTTGGCATTGCTTCGAAATCTGTGGTACTAAGATATATTCCTCTGGCTGTCTTATTTTAGTTTTCCTATTAAAAGATACCTTGTGTTCTGCTGAAGAAAAATCAACATTGCCACTTTGGAATAGCTTTGCAAGAACATAAATTTACAAAGCCATACATAGATTATATTACACAGGGAAAACCAAATTACGATGTTGACTTTGAAAGCAGTGGTTATGCTGTGTTTGTTTTTTAATAAAAGCTTTCTGTCAGGAAAAAATCTATTTACAATGAAAGCAGTCCTCAGTGAATGGTTCCATGAGCCAAAAAGTCCTGCTATGCCTTCACTGTGAAGGGTAGAGAAAAATAGGCTGGTGGTGTTAGTGCTGCCATGATTGAGATAGGAAACCAATATGATTCTGGTATCTTCAGAAACACTAAGCAGATAGATTTGCCCTCTCTGTTATTTTCTCCATTGAATGACAGCTTCATTTTTGATGTCCAAGCAGAAACAAAATAAAAAAAAAATTACTAGAAGACTCAATTCCCAGATGCCTGATGGAGGGATTGTTACTTTTAAGGCAACATGATGAGGTTTTTTAATCCACTTTGAAATGTCAGTGTGTAGAGCCCTCAATCCTGTATGGAAATCTAGTTGGAAATATGTGCTAGGTTTGTACATGTAAATAGTGAATTACAGATTGTCTCTGCTAGCCAGGCTGCTATTTAAGCATCTTTTGAACTTCATTATATAGTTACATAATTATCTTTAATCACAGAGGTTTATAAGCTGGTGATTGTGTGTGATGAGAAAAGTCCCAGTACTAATTTTGTGAGAATTTTTTGGCATTTTGTTCCTATGTTAAAAATCTTGATGAACTTGTCTAAAGGCACATCACAGAGCAAACTGACCAGGCTGCAGTTTTTGTAACTGAAGGTTGCACCATCCACATTCTCAGTTATGTGAAAGAGGTGTGAGAATTTCTGTTGAATGTTTGTTACATGTTGAAAGGGGATGATGAAATGGAGCAGTAACCTGGGAATTAGTTATGGATAAAAGAGCAGTGTCACAGAATGCTGTGAGAAGGACTTGGGCTTGAGGTGAAGAAGGAACCATTTTGAATGTGATTAACTTGAATCACTGCAGAGTATTGAGCAGAAAATAGAGAAGACAGAGAGATAAAATTACAATTTCTGCTATTGAAGTCGAGCGTTACCAACAATGGTTAGTTGGTAATTTTATATAGTTAAAATGAAGTTAGTATTTTTGATAGGAAGAGTGAGTAGAAAAAAGTTACAGAATTTAGTGAGTGCTTATGTAGGTGGTAAAAACAAGAATGAGCTGAAGTGAATCAAAATTGTATGACAGAAAGAGATGTTGTGAGTGGTGGAGACATATTAGCAAGATCTTGAAGGAACAAGGTAGATGTGTATTAAAAGAAAAAAAAGATACTGAGAAGGCAGGAGCAGATAATGTCATATTTCAGAGGTTTATATATAAATGTGTTTTACATGAAAGGTTGAAAGGTAGAGATTCTTACTCATCTGTTAATAAACTGGTTTTGCGGGTATCTGGGGTGGGAGGAGAGTGTTCATTTGGGTTCGGGTTTGGTTTGGTTTGGCTCTTCTTAGGGATGACTTTCAGAAATTTTTAGATCTCTATATTTTTTTCCATGAATCCTATACTTATATGAAATACTCTTTTGTTGCAGGTTTGCTAAGGATAGAAAGAGACTCTTGAAAATGTTGTCCAGACTCTTTCGAATGCATGGGCTTTTTGTGGCCTCCCATCCATGGGAAGTCATTGTGGGGACAGTGACTCTCACTATCTGTATGATGTCCATGAAGATGTTCACTGGGAATGATAAGATCTGCGGCTGGAATTATGAGTGCCCCAAGCTTGAAGAAGTAAAGTTATAAATTTATGTTATAGTACTTACTGTCAATCGGTAGATCCAGGTTTTTCAGTAGAACAAGATCAGATAGTGATACATTAAGAGAAATGTAGCTATGCAGAAATTTCTATATTGCCTTCTTTTCCCATTATGGATATTAAAGCTGTATGCAAGCAGTGATGTGTTACAGGTGGTTTTCATTGAATCTAACTTTCAGGTGCACAGTATCTAGTGAACAAGGAGTTTATATTGTTTACAATATTTTAATTTTGTAAGATTGGCAAGCAGTGATACTAGCAGTGAAACTTCCTTTTTAGTGCAGGTTCACAATGGATTTTTTTTTATTACTGGAACTTAAGAAGTTACTACTTTATGAGCTGACAAAATTGCTTTGTATTTCAAACAGGATGTTCTGAGCAGTGACATCATCATCCTGACAATCACGCGCTGTATAGCAATCCTTTATATATATTTCCAGTTCCAGAACCTAAGGCAGCTTGGATCAAAATATATTTTGGGTACTGTATGTGAATTTTTGTATTTGCTGTATGCATTTTAATTGGTTTTGAGTATAAACTGGTAACAAATATTCAAGTTCAAATACTTATGTACACAAGGGGGTTATTTCAGTTACTTGCTTGATAGTAGAATAAATTTTTTGACATGTATCAAAGTGCAGTTTTTTTAAAGGATTTTTGTGTAGTTATATACACTTAAAAATATAGAGCTGTTTATAAGTCAGTTTTCATTTGATAATGACTGAGAAAGATTGTGGGTTTTATTTCTTCGAGTCTTCCTTTGAATACAGTACAAATTTTAGGTTTAAATGTCTGCATAAAAATAGCATCCACTTCAGTTTGTATGTTACCTGCTATTACTACAGAATGAGAGATTAGAATTGTCATTTGTTTGCTTCAGGACTGATCTAAAGGTATAGATTTTCTGTTTTCCTCCTTATATATAAAACAAAAATTTTCAATTCTCTCTTTTTTTTTTTTTAAGGTATTGCTGGCCTCTTCACAATATTCTCAAGTTTTGTTTTTAGTACAGTGGTAATTCACTTCTTGGATAAAGAGCTGACAGGTCTGAAGTAAGTAATGAATTGTTTTTCCTGATTTCTTGTTTGAATTTTTGTTAGTCTACAATAGACCTTGAATTTTAACATATGCCTTTCTTTTTTTTTCAGTGAAGCTTTACCCTTCTTCCTGCTTCTGATTGATCTGTCAAGAGCAAGTGCATTAGCCAAATTTGCACTCAGTTCCAACTCACAGGTTGGGGGGGGTTGTTTTTTCTGGTTGTTTGGCTGTGTTTTTCTGGATTTGGGGTTGTTTTTTTATTTTGCAATGGAGCTCTTGAGTTTATTGTTAAAATAGGTGCATAATCTCACTGATGGGTGGTTGGGACTAGATAATCTTTAAGGTTCCTTCTAAACCAAACCATTCTATGATTCCACCAATGAAATAGCTGCAGCAGAACCCCTAGAGTTTGCCATGCTTGGCTTCTGGAGGAAATTCTTTTGCCCCCAGTGGAAAGGCTTCATGTATTTTATGTCTTCTTTCTGTCAGCTAAGTCTAGAAAGTTAAATAATGGAATAATAAAAGTTAGGGTATACAACCATAGGCAGCAGTGCTTGCAAGAACTTTTGAAATGCCATGACACAAGTGGCTTTTATTTTATGTCTTAAAGTGTAGAAGTCCTGTAATTAAAGTCTGTGCCCATTAGTGTTTTAGGAGCTTAGAACAGTGGTGAACCAAAGGTAGAAAAATTAATAAAAATTAAATCATTTTATGTAAATATAGACTGTCAAACTTATGGGTAATAAAGCAGGTAAAGAATATATGCCCTCACAGTGATTCATTTTCTATATATGTTTTGTAAGGATTTAATCACCATACTACTACTCAATTTACTAATCAGGTACTAATTACGTTATGTGTACTCCCTTAATTTGATTTCTGTCTTTATATTAATGTACAGAAATGTTTCTTCTTAGGACGAAGTTAGAGAAAATATTTCACGTGGAATGGCAATTTTAGGCCCTACATTTACACTGGATGCACTCGTGGAGTGTCTTGTGATTGGTGTTGGTACTATGTCAGGTGAGTGATGAAATCTAAGGGCAATACAATCTTTCAGTCTAAATCCTGAAAAGCCTTGGAATATTGAGAGTTTCAAGTGGTAGTTGTTATCCACTAGGGTGGAGTGACTTAATCTATTTTTTTACCTTCCTGGTTAGCCTATATTACTAGTTGTGTGCACTTACAGATAATATGCTGAGCAGAAGTATGAAATACAGATAACTGTAGGAATGGACTTCTATGCAGCTGCTTTTATGAAATTGAGACTGCCTGTCATTCCTGTTAACATCTTAAAAGACCTGCTAACATTTTCTCTTGGGCATTCTTGAAAATGAGTTACACTTCAGCACATGTACACCTATTTCATATTTTTGCAAAAATTGAGTGTTTCTAAAAATTACACCAGGCAATTGTTCTAGTTAAACTAAATGACCAATCTTTTAAGTGGTCAGGTTTTTTTTTTCCCTTCCAATCTTCTGATCTTCATTAGTTCTGTATGCAGTAGCAGTTGAATTTCCTTGAAAAGAGAACAGTTAAATGTAATAAATGAAGGATTTGCAAGTGTAAATAACTGATTTCTTTGAAAAGCAATCAAAGTGCCATAGCTATGATTAAAGAAGGTTTTTGTTTGCAATTTTATTTTTTGTCTGTTGCTTGGGGATTTTTCTTGAGGGTAACGTTGTTTAAGCTGTCTCACACACCTTAAAGGCATCTTTCAATGCACTTGCTTTTCAAACTGTTTTGGACCTTTTCAAGGTATTGTGTATTAATAAGCTGTTTTCCTGCTTACATCTGGAAAAAAAAAAACCCACCTTGTTTTGGGGTAGCTTATAGTTGTGGGTTTGGGGGTTTTTTTAAACTATTTTGTTAGCTCTTTCATCTTTACTATGGAAGTTCTGTAATGCATGTACAACATGGCTGACTTTTTCTGAATACTACACTTTTGAAGATTAGGTGAAGTGTAAAGCATTTCTTACTGCCTTCAGAAGGGATTTTGGTACATAATGACAGCTAACTCTTTGCTTAGAAAAGTGAGAAGTTTCAAGCTTTCAATATGAAGCTTTAAAATCTTGAATTGTAATTATTTGTATGTACTTAGGCTTTAATTTTTTTCTGTAAATACTATACCATAAATACATATTCTGCTTAGAATAAGCTAATGCACAATGGCTAGGGCTTAATGTGCTTATTTTTCATTAATCTAGATAGCTCACCCTGTAATTTGCAGTGTCAGTTTAATGGTTTCTTTCGTACTTCTGGAACACTTCTTTGAGTATACAGAAAGCCTGTTGCATATACAAATGTAAGAAATGTTTTTTGTTGTTGGTTTTTTTTTTAATGTAGGTGTACGACAACTTGAAATCATGTGCTGCTTTGGCTGTATGTCTGTCCTTGCCAACTACTTTGTCTTCATGACCTTCTTTCCAGCTTGCGTGTCCTTGGTATTAGAGGTAGGACCAGCATCAAGACAAGATTGAGCTTAATGTTCAGACCTTGTGCTTCTTGTTGGCTTTACATTTCTCCATGAAATCACACGCCAGCATGTTTATCTTTTCAAAGCAAACAAAGGGAATGCACAAAAGAGTTATGGTGGACCAGCTGATAACGGTAACTTATTAATGCCACTGTAAATGAGTCACACTCAGTGGTGAGTTTGGCATAAGGCAGAGTAAATTAATTATATCGTAAACTATTGGTTGTGCAGGGTTTTTCACAATTTACAGTCTGACATAGGCTAAACAGTAGACTGTAGGCTAACTCCTTGTTTGTAATGTGTTAATGATCAAATAAAAACTCAATGTTGTGTTTTTATGTGAACCAGCTTGCTTGCTGATTCTTCTAGTATGTTAGAAATATGACCTATTTTAAATTTTGTTATTTTTGCAGCTTTCAAGAGAGAGTCGTGAAGGGCGTCCTATATGGCAGCTTAGCCATTTTGCTCGTGTTTTGGAAGAAGAAGAAAATAAACCAAATCCTGTAACACAGCGAGTCAAAATGATTATGGTTTGTGACTCTTTTCCACCTATGGTTATACAGTCAGTAAGGTGTCCTAGGGCAATGAATCAAGCTTTTGCTTTCTGTAGATTTGTATTCTGCATCCCATTAATCTAGTTTACTATGATAATTTAATAACACCCCCTGTATGTACACCTAAAGTCTTCCTGCGTATGCCATCTCTATGTACACATTTCATGTGACTAATTCCCTCCCTATTACACTGAGGATGGCATAGCACTGAAACAGGCTGCCTGGAGGGGTTGTGGAGTCTGCCACTTTGGAGATATTCAAAACCTACGTGGATGCTGCTGTAGGTGGCCCTGCCTTGGCAGAGGGGTCGGACTAGATGATCTCCAGAGATTCCTAATGATTCTGTGATTCTTACCGCTACAGCACCCTCAGCTTCCTTTGCTTATTGAGCAACTGAAAAGATGTGGAGGGACAGGTTCAAAGCTGAGTGTTACTGTGATAGGCCAAAGTGGATGTTGGATGAGAGGTGTGGAAAATCAGCCTGTAGCTTTAGACTTTTGAGGAATGGAAAACACACAAAAAACCCTCCCACAAAACCAACTGAAAAAAAATTAGAGACTGTTTAATCTTAGTGTGTCGATACCTAGTTGCTCTTGAAAAATTAATACTTGTTTTATGTTTTTACTACAGTCGCTGGGTTTAGTTCTTGTTCATGCCCACAGTCGTTGGATAGCAGAACCAGCTGCTCAAAATAGTACTGTAGAAAATTCAGTGGAATTGGATGAGAATGCACCAAAGAGAATTGAACCTAATGTTTCATTATGGCAGTTCTACCTTTCTAGGTAGGTGACTTCACAGGAGAGATGTGTTTCCTTCATTAGGCTGTATTCTCCATCTGCTAAGCTTTGTAAGCTTGCTTTACAAGTGCGGTAGACTTGTAAACTAAGATCCAGGATTTCTTGGAACCATAGGTGACATTTCATAAGAATATTTCAATATTATGTTGTTTGTCCAATCTCCTGGAAGTAATAAAGGAATGATCAGGAGGCAGTTGTCCTGTATACATCAAAATGTTACCTTTTCCCACTTGCACTGACACCTTTCAGAGGACACTGGAAAATAAATTCTGTGACAGCACTAGGGTAATTATTTATGTGGAGCTTTTCCACACAAGTGGAAAAAGCACAAAAGCTGTGTCACATTGCTTTTCCTTCAGCTCAGCTGAAGTTAGTGGCACTGGTGGTTCTATCTTACTTCCGAAAGTTCAGAACTGTCTGGCCTCATAGCAGTTCAGCTTGAATCATAAGTAGTCATTCTTGGTAGAGGATGATGATTGAAACTCTATCACTGGGCGAAAGGCTGTTAATTAATATTTTACAGTCCTTTCTGTTATTGAGTCTGCTTTTTAGCTAAAATTTAATAACTGTTTAATGACATATTAAAATTCTGAGGTTGTTAATGATGCACAGAATGATTTGTCTACCCTAACATAGCATATTTGAATGTCCTGGTAGAAGATGCCTTTTGCCTGGGATTTCTGTGACAGTATAAATTACGATGAAACTCTTGCCCTTTCTAAAGCAAAGGGATGTCAGAATGCTGTTTATAAACTACAGATTGTATGTACCATGTATTTACTTTTTGTTTGACTTCATACTTTCTGTCTGTTTCAGAATGGCCAGTATGAATATTGAACAAGTAATAACTCTTGGATTAGCCCTGCTCCTTGCTGTCAAATACATCTTCTTTGAGCAAGCAGAGACTGAATCCACACTCTCACTGAAGAATCCCATAACATCTCCAGTGATGGTCCAGAAAAAGGTCCCAGAGAATTGTTGCAGGAAGCAACAATCTAGACTTCTGAAAAACAATCAGAAATCTAACACATTAGAAGAAGCTTCAGTTCCCAAAGACGGAAATGGTAATTTTTAGCATTTTAAAGTCTGAACCTATTCCTGAGTATTTGGAACAAATACTGAAATGTGTGTTTATGTGTTGTATTTGGAAGCAAAACCTGAGAATTTTGTGAATCAAAATTCATTTTAATTGTCTTTTTGCAGCTGAAGTCATAAAACCTGTATTAGCAGAGTCATCAACCAGGGCTACATTTGTAGTTGGCAGTTGCAGTCCTGTGGAAACATATTCATGTTGTCATGGAAAAGAGGAAGAAATTGAGTTACCAAAAGAACCTCGTTCTATTGAGGAATGTGTTAGTATACTTGGAAATGCAGAGGTATGGAAAAACAAGGGTTGTGGGTTTTTAATAACTCAGATGAGGTATTACAACAGTACAAAATGCTTTTGTAAGCCACTTCTCCTCCAGTCAGTTGGGGCAGGGTAGTTCAGAGAGCAGCTTTATCATTCACGATATACCAAGTAATTGAAGCTTCATCATTTACATGTGCAAGTGGGTGACTGAGTAAAAAGTTCTTGATCATATCCTGGCCTACTGTAAAACCTGATACTGGCAACTGGTTCTTTTAGTTGTACTCTGATAGTGTCAAAGTAAACTTGTTACTTGTTTTCATTTGGAAATATCTAAAAGAATTTTCACCAAGAGAAACTGTTTTTTCTTTCCCCCTGCATGTTTCCAGAAAGGAGCAAAATTTCTTACTGATGCTGAGGTCATCAGTTTAGTTAATGCTAAGCATATTCCTGCATACAAACTGGAAACCCTGATGGAAACTCAGGAGCGAGGTGTGTCCATTCGCAGACAGATGCTATCTAAGAAACTCCCTGAACCTTCATCTTTGCAGTATCTTCCATATAGGAATTATAATTATTCTTTGGTAAGTAAAAGGCAGACAAGCAAAATTCACTCTAAAACCATTTTCCAAATAGATGAGATACATGCTTGGCTTCATCAAAAGGAGCATGACCAGCAGGTTAAAGGAGGTGATCCTGCCCCTCTCCTCTGCTCTCATGAGACATCACTTGGAGCATTGTGTACAGTTCTGGTGTCCTCAACGTAAAAAGGACATGGAACTGTTAGAACAAGTCCAGAGAAGGGCCATGAGGATGATCAGGGGACTGGAGCACCTCCTGTATGAAGACAGGCTGAGAAAGTTGGGGCTGTTCAGCCTGGCGAAGAGAAGGCTGCATGGAGACCTCATAGCAGCCTTCCAGTATCTGAAGGGGGCCTACAGGAATGCTGGTGAGGGACCGTAGTGACAGGACAAGGGGTAACGGGTTGAAACTTAAACAGAAGAGGTTTAGACTGGATATAAGGAAGAAATTCTTTACTGTGAGGGTGGTGAGGTACTGGAATGTGTTTTCCAGGGAGGTGGTGAATGCTCCATCCCTGGCAGTGTTCAAGGCCAAGTTGGATGAAGCCTTGGGTGGTATGGTTTAGTCTGGGGTATCCCTGCCCATGGCAGCGGGTTGGAACTAGATGATCTTAAGGTCCTTTCCAACCCAAACTATTCTATGATTCTGCGTACATAAATTAAAAGATGAGCTTGGTGAAAAGCGATGTAGAAGATAAAAAAGGCATACATAAAGCACTGCCTTTTACTGTTCATGTTTTTAAACTAAGGGAGATGGTGGGTGAGTTTTCCTCACTCAGAAGCTTACTCAAAATATTTCTGACTGAAGTGTGCAGCTCCCTTATCTTAGAAATGCCAAATTCCAGTAATACTGAGCCTGAGCAGCTAACGGTAATACAGCATGGAGGTCAAGTTAAAATGGAAGTTTAATTAAAATTCATTTAATGGTATGAGTCTTTTTAATAGTGTTTAAGACTTAATAAAATTCAGTACATCTGCGAAATACTAGACTTGGAACAGTATTAGCTGTTGATAGCTGTACTGTTCAGTTTCTGGGGTGGGAATTGTTTGCTTTATGGATAGGGTTGTGAGTTTTTGCTAAGATACCACAGGCATTGCCTGTAACATGCTGTGCCATACTACTGTAGTGAAACCTTAGTGATACCTTGTGTATTCTTTTTGTAAGGTAATGGGAGCTTGCTGTGAAAATGTGATTGGATATATGCCTATTCCTGTAGGCGTAGCAGGACCACTGTTTCTGGATAACAAAGAGTTCCAGGTGCCAATGGCAACAACAGAAGGTTGTCTTGTAGCAAGCACTAACAGAGGATGTAGAGCAATATGTGTAAGTATCAGTTGGCTAGCTTGAAAACTTCATGTATTATAAAATGTATTTGGAGTTATATAAGGCATGTTTCTGGCTTCCTAAAAACTAAAATTCGCTGTCAGTAATCTTTATTTCCCTTCTGCTTTGATTTTTAGCTTGGTGGAGGAGCACGTAGCCGCATTCTGGCGGATGGGATGACTCGAGGACCTGTTGTAAGGCTGCCCAGTGCTTGCCAGGCTGCAGAAGTGAAAGTCTGGCTTGAAAGCCCAGAAGGCTTTAAAATAATGAAGGAAGCTTTTGACAGCACAAGTAGGTAAGTACAATAGCTGTTCCAGATTTTTTTCCTTATTTTGGCTATACCATGTAATGTGAGTCTGTGAAAATAAAAGTCACTGTGTATGGACCAAGGCTGGTAGTAAACATTTTCCAATGATAAATGGTAAGCAACTGTATTTTGGCAACAGTCATTTGCATCAAGAAATACATTATTTATTTTATTTAAGCATTTGAAAATAAACATAAAAGATTATTAGAATTTCTAATAGTTACTATGCAAAAAATAATTCAAAGTTTGGAATCTAGCCTTTCAGATGATATTACTAATGGTAAGAATTAGTTTGTGAGGTTCCAGAGAATGCAGGATAAACTTAATGCTAGAATTGTAATGCAGAAAAATGTTCTTAATACTGATCTACAAGTCTGTTTCAAGCCCTACAGTTTTTTTGAGATTTATGATTACATGCTCAGGGATTTCCTTACGAGATTTGCTTCTTACGAATGTTACAAGTGTCAGCCAAGTTCATATGTGTATTTTGGCCAGAATCAGGTCGTGCTGTTGATAAATGCAGTATTTCCCAGTTTTTGTTTTCACCTGTGGAGCTTGTACTGTAGTTGAAGATAGCATGCCTTTTGCCTTGCTGTAAAACTGACATAAGAATTTCCTAAGGCCTCATTTTTAGTCTATACCTGGTAGTCAGATGTTTTAAGGAATGGAAATTAATTAAGTTTATGTCAGCACTTGAGGATATTTTAATTCATGAAGTTCAGGGAATAGAAAACATAAAAAGGAAGCAAACACTTTTGCAGTGAATATTTTAAAAATATTTACTTGAGAGGACTGTGTACATGGTAGCTGAAGGCTTTTTCCTGTGCCTCCTATGGGGGAAGAAGAACACAGTGTTGTTAGCAATGCTATCTGCAATTATTTACTCTCATTTTGCCACTTAAAACTAATTTAATCTTTTCCTTTGAGGACTGTAAGTAATACTTAAATTTTCTTGCAGGTTTGCCCGCCTACAAAAACTTCTCATCAGTTTGGCTGGTCGTAACCTTTATATCCGTTTTCAGTCTGGAACAGGGGATGCAATGGGAATGAATATGATCTCAAAAGTAAGGACCAGTCCCCTGAAGTCCCTTTAGTAAATGTGCCTTTTAAGAGTAAATAAGCTGTAGCCTGCCAATCTGTGACTACTTGGCATGTGAAGACAGAAAGCTAAGACATAGCACTATTTGCAGTGCTATAAAATAGTAGAAGTATTCAACCTTGTCGAGTATAAACAAGAATAGGATGAGAATGATGAAAAAGTAACTTAATATTTTATGTGGGTTTTTTTATTATTATTCAGAGAAACAATTCTTCATAAATTAAGCTGGTCGCACTCTTGCTTTGGGGCAAAAATTGTATCCCACAGTAAGATTATTAATCTGTTGCTGCTAAGTGATGTTTTTATCACTTCCTTGCAAATAAAGGTTTAGGTATCTGGTGAATGGCAGTGGAGAGATATCCTCTAGGGTTTTTTAATTTGTTACTATGCAAACATGGAAGAACTTGAGACATGATACATAGATTGTTGGGATGCTTTGTGCTGCTTGAGATTGATACTCTTTGCCTATTCTATATTAAATTTAAGTCTGTCAGGACTTCAATTATGTGATAAATGTATCTGATCATACACAGGTACCAAATACAACAGACCTTCTTTCTGATTTTCTAGTGTAGAGAAGCTCTTTCCCCTACATGCAAAATGCATTTTTTTCATGCCCATAGTCTTCGTCTTAGTTCATACTGTATCTTCAGCATGGTAAACACATAACCATGCACCCAGAATATATCCAAGGAGTTTGTATGCACAGGGAAGAACAGGTATTCCCTATGTAATTCCCAAAGTAGTTAGAAAAAAGATAGTGATAACTGTATTTTTCTTCTCTGAGTCCAGGTTCCTTCCTGAAACTATGTTCATTTCTTCAGCTGTAACTGATGATGTGATTAGACTTGATCTAATCTTGCTGCCCCACTGTCCTTGAGTAGCTTGTTTTGCAACTGTAATGATATTGTTGCCTTTTATCTCTTTCTCTTCTAACAGGGTACTGAAAAAGCGCTGGTAAGGTTGAATGAAGAGTTTCCTGATCTCCAAGTTATAGCTATTAGTGGTAACTATTGTACAGACAAAAAACCTGCTGCTATAAACTGGATAGAAGGAAGAGGGAAGTCTGTTGTCTGTGAAGCAGTCATTCCAGCCAAGGTTGTTAGAGAAGTAAGTGTTCACTTTCTTTTACTTGTTTAATAAAAATGCATTCATTTTACAAAACTGATATCTGCCTTGGATCATAAATATTAACTATAAGTTCTTTTCTAGGTGAGAATGATTCCTACATGTATTTTCAGGTAGTGCTGTAAATAAGCCATTTTTCCTGAGACAATAAGTGTTTTTCTTTCATTGTTCCTTCTGACATAATGTGCATATATATATATAACATGCATATACATAATGATAAAGTTGAATGCATTAGGATTTTAACTTACTACTTCTGAAAAAAAATGCCAGTTTGTCAGATCTTTATACAGAGGGCTTTGCCTGTCATTAAACCTCATGTTTTTGATCATGTCGCTGTTGTCTCCCACACAAACCTGGCATTCTTGTTAAGGTTTATATGTCTATGCTACAATGAAAACAAATAATCAGGTGCTTCACATAATTGCGAAGCTGCCTTGATGTCTTACATGATGAAGGATAATCTTTATAAGCACTGCCATTTCTAGCCCCTGGTGAACTTGTCCTGCACTATAAGCACTGTCTTAGATTCACTTCCCCTTGAGCTCAGATTACTGGCTGTGTGCATCAGACCAAATCCATTGCCTGTTACATGGTGGCTAGCACTGGCCAAGAGGGACAATAGCCAGGGAAGAATTTACTGCACTGTACTTGGAATAGTATTCTATCAACTTGTTCAAGATTTTCTGAATTTGTGGTTTCAAATTTGATGGATTTAGTTTTTTGTTTGTTTTCCCCAGTAATTTGTCCAGTTCCTTTCTGCAAAACTATGTAAATGATTCCACACTGCAGCTACATGTGGTGTAAGAATACCTCCTTGTTGCTGTTGAAGAATGAGTAAAAAGACCGTCCCAATGTGTCTCTGAACATACTTATCTCTAGAAGTTTTTCAGTTCTGTAATTTGTAAATGCTGATTACAGAGGTGGACACAGTATTCCTAGAGTGTATGAGCTTTTAAAGGCCTGTGCAGGTCCAAACCCTTTGAACTGCCCTTTCCATTGTTACTTGGACAATGCAGCTGCATTTGAAAGAACTCCATGTGAGCAAAACTAAAAGCAGGTATCCAGGACAAGGACTGACTTGAATTCCATATGGAAGTAAACAAGGGGCAGGGGCTTACTAATTGTAAATAATGCATTTCTACTCCTGCCTAAGGAATGGTGTAGTAAAAATTTACCACTTCATCTAGGTATTGAAGACAACTACAGATGATATAGTTGAAGTCAATATCAACAAGAATTTGGTGGGTTCTGCAATGGCTGGTAGCATAGGTGGCTACAATGCACATGCAGCAAACATTGTGACAGCTATCTTCATTGCCTGTGGTCAGGTAAGTTTATTTTACTCCGATTAACTTAGGTTTTCTGCTGTAATAAATCTTATCCAAATGCTTAGTTAACTGAGTGTTTCGGTTTTGTTTTGCTTCTCTTTCGTAATCTGAAGGATGCCGCACAGAATGTGGGCAGCTCTAATTGCATCACTCTGATGGAGAGAACTGGTTCCACCAATGAAGACCTTTACATCAGCTGCACAATGCCTTCTATTGAAATAGGAACTGTTGGTGGAGGCACCAACTTGCTGCCACAACAAGCCTGTTTGCAGGTATAAATCAGAAAGTTTAAAGCAACTTAGCTATTTCAGTCAATCTTGCTTTCATGTTGTGTACATTGTGTCTGAGTAATGTTGTGGGAAGGAGTTTATTGAAACTTGGAGGATTTGACACAGGTTGGGCAAAAAGGAAATTCAGAGCAGTCCTGCAGAGAAGGACTTGGGGGTGTTGGTCAATGAGAAAATGAACATGAGCTGGCTGCAGTGTGTGCTTGCAGCCCAGAAAGCCAACCATATTCTGGGCTGCATCAAAAGGAGCATGACCAGCAGGTCAAAGGAGGTGATCCTGCCCCTCTACCCTGCTCTTGTGAGACCTCACTTGGAGCATTGTGTGCAGTTCTGGTGTCCTCAACATAAAAAGGACATAGTACTGTTAGAACAAGTCCAGAGGAGGCCACGAGGATGATCAGGGGACTGGAGCACCTCCCATATGAAGACAGGCTGAGAAAGTTGGGGCTGTTCAGCCTGCAGAAGAGAAGGCTGCGTGGAGACCTTATAGCAGCCTTCCAGTATCTGAAGGGGGCCTACAGGAATGCTGGTGAGGGACTCTTCATTAGGGACTGTAGTGATAGAACAAGGGGTAACGGGTTGAAACTTAAACAGAAGAGGTTTAGATTGGATATAAGGAAGAAGTTCTTTACTGTTAGGGTGGTGAGGCACTGGAATGTGTTTTCCAGGGAGGTGGTGAATGCTTCATCCTTGGCAGTGTTCAAGGCCAGGTTGGATGAAGCCTTGGGTGGTATGGTTTAGTCTGAGGTATCCCTGCCCATGGCAGCGGGTTGGAACTAGATGATCTTAAGGTCCTTTCCAACCCTAACTATTCTATGATTTTATGACATTAAAATTTTAGAATTATTTATAATGACCTGTTTTTATGCATTGAGTTTCTAAAGCTTAAGGTATTTAATGTTAAAGTTATTTAAGGCTAGCTGATGAGATAATTTGCAAAGACTTTTGTACTGAATTTAGCGTAAGTTGACTTAAGATTTCATAGCATAATACTGCATATTTTTCTCCAGATGTTAGGTGTTCAAGGTGCAAGCCAAGATAACCCTGGTGAAAATGCCCGTCAGCTTGCTAAAATTGTTTGTGCCACAGTGATGGCAGGGGAGTTATCACTGATGGCAGCTCTTGCAGCTGGGCACCTTGTCAGGAGCCACATGATTCACAACAGGTAAGAAACAGAAAAATTCTTGTCTTTGCTGGTTTGCCCTTCTTCCAAGTACACAAGATTGAATAATAATTAAGTGAATAATAGAAACATGTAATAACAGTGAAGCATTTTGACTATCTAATGTAATTATCTCACTGTTTTTATTAGGTCAAAAATAAATCTACAAGATCTTCAAGGAACCTGCACTAAGAAGGCAGCTTGAATACTAAAAAAGCTTTGAAATGAAGAGTTGCTCTAGCAACTGACCAGATGTATGGGGATAAAAAACCAACCAAAATCTGTGAAGTTTAAAATGCAAATCACCTTTAACATAATAATGTCTGTGTAAGATGAAGTGAGAGATCAACGGATTTGGGTGACACTACTTATGCCTTTGACTTTCTTCAGTGGTTAGAGATGACTTCATAAGGGAAGTCCTGTCAGATGTCTTGAGCATGGCTTTGGAATTCTTGATCTTACACATCATTTTCTAAAGGGGCAGTCTTATGTTTTTGCTGGCTGAGATTATTTTGATTTGTAAGCTCCTGGTGACTGCAGAAAAGTGATATAATGTACTTGTACATTAAAAAATATAGTTTGCTCTACACTTGGCTTGGATGCACAGATTGTTGCCATCCTTATGTTCTGGTTAGAAAAGCATGGTTTTTAAACTGATGGCAAGCCTGATCACTTCCTATGAAATCCCAGTTTTGTTCATGTGTAAAACTTAGGTTTTAGGGTACAAGAAATTTTTATTGAATTGTAGTTTTTATAGAAACCCCCATATCCATAGTACTGAATTTGCTGCTGCTTCAGCTAAGCAGCATTCAATGTTTCAAATCCACAGGTTAGGTTATTACTCTGTGGAAAACTTGTGATCTATAAAGTTCTGAACTGTTAAATATAATTGGTACTGAAGCAGGGAAAAACAGTGTATGCAACTGCTTTGTTATTTTGTGCAGACAGAAGAAATAGATTTTGAAACAGGTAACTCCAGAAACTGTTGGAGCAGATGCAGTTTCTCAAACTTCTTTGATAGGTGTGTGTTCAAATAACAGGAGTCACGAACAGATGTTTACACTTCTTTTAAAGGAAGTCTCTCAAGGTACAGTGTGTGTATGTATGCTCCTAATTATTATTTTTAAGTGTTTGACACCTATTCCCTGAGAATAGGTGCGTATCCACTGTTTCAGCTGAGATGAAATGAAGCCAGAAGATCACACTGTTCTCTTAACATTAGGGGATTTTGTATTTTAATTCCTTTAAAATTTCTTTTTGAGCTGGGAGTATTTATTTTAAGAAGAAATCCTACCCTTTTTTCAATGAAGAGTACTAATTAAGGGAATTCAATGAAATCATATGTTAATGCAACAAGCAGTTTTTGTATTAAAGTACTGTACTTGGACCAGTGAAGCAGTCTCAGGTGTTCTTAATGTAATACAGAAACCACAAGTTTATTCTGGTTTGATTCAGTTTTGGAAATACTGCTAAATGTATCACCCTGCCTAGTTAATCACAGGAAGGAAATTGTTAATACGCTTGATGATGGGGTGGTTTTTATTTGGTTTGGGTTTTTTTGTTTGCTTTGGGGGGGGCAGATGGTGGATTGGACTGGGCTTCTTGCTGGAATGCAGTGGCATTCCTGCAGGGGTGACTAGGAGAGGTGCTCTTCTAATGTGCAAATTTGGTATAAATCATTATTAGTTGTTTTGTAGAACATCAGCAGATTCATACCATTGTAATGAGCTCATAAAGAGAATGTGCAAGCATGAAGACATACTACATGCTAGATATGCTATGGTAGCATGTAAATATCAAATACCACAAATGCTTATCTTCCTGCAGTATTGTTACTAATAGCTACCATTTTAAGAAAAGTTGGAACTACTTTGTTTCTATGTTCATTCAGTGACCTTATTTAAAGTAACATGGTCCTGGCAATAAATGGTGGTTCAGTGTTCAGTTTGGTGGATTTAACTGACATTCTGTCTTGCAGAATTAACGTTTTGTATTATTACTAAATTGTGTACATTTTGGTACAGAACTACTCTTTTCAGTTCCAGTAAAACAAGGAAAACATGTTGGCTTAACTGTGATATTTTTAAGGTTACTTCATGACTTAGTGACATATCCAAATAGACAACATGAAATGCAAGCGTTCAGCTCCTAAGCTTGATGTTGGTAATGTCTGTGAGTCTATCATCAGATATATACTGCAACCTACATTCTGTCTCCTTGGTGCTGCACGTTTTATGCCAGAAGCAGAGGTTACCATTTCAGATGTGCTGGAAAGTTTAGGGAACTGGAGCGTTCTTGTTTCCCTGTGTGAATGACAGTGACATATTTGGGCATTGCTGCAAAGTTTGTGTAACAAGAACGCTTCAGTACAGGAACAGTCTTGTGCAGTTTGTTTTGCATCATTGGCAGAACCAAACTGGCTCTCTGGATTGAAGTTCCCAGAGCTGCAGCAGCTTAAATGCGGTACTACTACAATTGATACTGTTTTCCAAGTATTTTAAAACCCTAGGAAAAGGTAGTAAAAATAGTGTATTTGATTCTGGTTATGAGCTTGCTTCTTTTTGCTTGGATCACCTCCTTTCCGCATGTGTCCATTGAATATACCCGTCCTACACAGCAGTCCTGCTCCTGCTGTGTGTCTGACATGAACGTTTCAGCACTGTGGGGCTCAGAAGTGCTGCAGCTCTCTCTGACTACACAGCTGTTGCTGGGTTTGATTTCTCCCCGCAGCACCAGGCCCAGTCAGTGACCTGTACCTTCCCGGCAGGACAGCAACCACATTGTGCCAGAGGTACTCGTGATACCAGGAGCTGGCAGCAGAGGCTGCCTTGGTGCTGGGATAAGGATATGAGCCAGGGTGCCGCTGAGCAGACACATCAGTCCCCAAATGAGAGCGTGGCTGAGGGTCTGCTTGCTTTCTCAGAGGAGCGTTCAGGTGTATGCACACCACTGCTGGGACAGTTTAACCCTTGGCATGGACAAACCCAGGGTACAGTGAATACAGCTCTGAAAAAAGCTGTGGTAGAAGAGTCTGTCTTCCCACTGCTTCCAGCTACTTTTTGGGGTAGAGTGAGAGCTCCTACTGCTTACAGTGCTCAGAGGCATAGGCTCCGTCATCCTCAGTCCACAACCTCAGACAAGTGGTTTTCCAATGAGGCAGTCACTGTGTAAAAACCTTGTTTCACCCTCAAAACAAGGGGGTGATGTTGAGACCTTTTTTCACCCAGCACTGGCCATTTGCAGTGTTTCACCCATAGCCCATACCCTCTCAAGCCTGCTTTACGTGTGTGGTACTGGAATAACCTGTGCTATGCTGACAAGCATAAAACTTACTTTAAAGTCACTTTAAACAGGCCGAGTACTAGTGTAACAGTAGAGACAGCAGTCCAGCTCATGCCCCTTCTTCTATACGTGAGAGCTGGCACAGTTTAACAACACTAAACCAGTTTAAATCAGTTCACATTTAGGAATATTGGTTCTAAAAGGAATCTTCAGTAGTGAAAAGAATGGGCAGGGCTATCATGCATACAGAGAGACACCACAGAATTGTTCCTTTTCAGGGATAATCTTGGTTTTCCTATGTGAAAATTGTTTCTGTGTAAGTAGGTCTGAAAAGTTGGACACTCACTAAAGAAATGTTCTTACAGCAGGTTCTTTCGATTTAACAAAGGACCCTAAACCGGTCAATTCAAATCGAGGGGACATGGTCACATAGCATAGAAAACTACATTCAGTTTTTTGCTTTGGTAATAAAAGTTTAGGAAGAGCCAAGTCTGGGAGCCACCAGGCTGGCCAGCTCAGTGAACTACCTCACTTCAAAAACGTCCTGCATTGCAAGATGAAGAGGAATAAATCATAGAGTGTATTATACTGAGGCCAGCAACAAGGCATGAGTTACAGCTGTTTGCCGTCTTTTCTCTCTGTGCTCTATGCTTACATGATCCCTTCATTTAAGACGGAGACTCAGCTATGGACACAGACACTGCACTGGTTATGGTGAAATGGATAGAAATAACCCAGCCTCTTTGAGTTACCTCTTCAGGCAGAAAATCACTTACAGAGTAACCCTGAAATCCTGTCAACAACTTTAAGTAACATAAATGATGCAACAAGCTCGTTACAGAAATTGCCTGTTACTTAACTGGAGTAATTAATGTCAGCAAGCTCACACACAGATTTGTGGGGTGGAAGGCTTTTTGATACTAATTCAACACCAGTGAGTGGGGAGTGCTGTACCCTTAGACCTAGAGCAGTTTTGATCAATAAATGTGACACAACTGGAGATTCAGACGCGAAGGCTGTGAGACAAGAGAGGAAAAAACCCCAACTAAGTAGCAAGGAATTAAAACCTTTTACATCCAGCTTACAACTGAGTGGCCCTCCCTACTGCTTGTGTTACTCAGTGTGTGAGCATAGCTGATCACATTATTCCACCAGGCATTTCCATGCAGGAGGGCTCTGGTCTATGCACTAGAAATGCTGTGATGCAGAGCTGAAATGAAAGCCTGGCCCCAGATGGGCACCCTGTGCCCTCCCTCTCCTGTGTCCCTATATGCTGCTGGGGTAGGCAGGGTAATCCACGGCATGTCATACCCAGTTGAATCCTTGCTGGCTACTGACACAGGGGAGGTAGAACAGGAGAAGGAGCTCCTTGTCCTATGGATAGCTTTTCCTAGGCTGGGAATGTACGGGAATGTCTCCTTAACAGGTTGACCACCCAAGGAGAGGGAAAAAAAAATCTGTAATTGCTAAACACCTCTATAAAGAAATGTTGTGGTTTCAACCCAGTCGATAACTCAGAACAGGCAGATGCTGGCTCAGTCCCCGCCCCAGTTCCTCACCCCTCTCCGTGCTCCCACAGGAATGGGGAGGAGAATTGAAACAATGTAACTCCCACAGGTTGAGATAAGAACAGTCCAGTAACTCAGGTATAACACAAACCACTGCTGCTGCCACCAGTAATAATAATGATAAGGGAAATAACAAAGGAAGAGAATACAACCACCCACCACCTGCAGACCCATGCTAGTATATAAACTGGGTGCAGTTACCAGGAAGGGCTAGATTACTGCTTGGGTCAGGCTGGGTATCTGTTGGTCAGAGAATACTATTTACCTGAAATGGCAAGGGAATTTCAGCACCAAAAGCACTTTCAAATACACAAATCAGAAGGGTTACAGGTGGAAGGAGTATTTATTTAGAAATAAATTTCTTTTGATTTCTTGGTTTAGTTTAGTTCAGCTTAGTTTAGTTAATTTTAGTCTGGTTTAGTTTAGACCCTTCAGTTTAGCTGGAAAAAACCTCCCTTGCAGCCTGACAAAGGAAAGCCAGGGCAGGATCGGTGCCGTGGTGGTGCGAGAGCAGTGCAAGAAGAACCCAGCCAGAAAGGGCCAGGGCAGACCTGACAAGAGATGGTGCTCCATGCTACGGAGGACAGCAGCAAGTCCCGGGGCCACGCTGGGGCCACCCTGGGAGTGCTGAGCGCTGCCTACCCCCGGATGCGGGGCACGAGGGCCACCTGCGTGGAGCACAAGCAGCTGCCTTTGGGCCACAATAGCCCAAAGGACCCCCCTGAAGGGGCTGTGCTCGGCTGCGGAGGAAGGCAAAAAACCCCAGGGACGCTTGCAAGTCCAGCCTGGGGGGAAAAAAGCCCTTCCCCCCCCAGCTGCAGGACATGAGGGGCCAGCTTCGTGGAGCATGAACACCAGAATGGACCCAGGAGCCCTGACAAGTGGTCAAGCTCAGTGCTCAGAGGAAGGCAAAAAACCCCCGGGGACCGGTGCCAATCTGCCCCGGGAGAAAATTCCTTCCTGACCCCAGTGCTGGCGATCGGCTACTCCCTGAGCATGTGAGCAAGACCTGCTCCCGGTCCACACGCTGGTTATGCCTCTAAGGGGACAAGGGGACACTGGCACTGCCTTTCCTGCCTCCAGCTGGAGCAATCTCAAGGGCTTCCAGCAGCACCAAAATGCCGTTGTTCTGATGACTCCTCAGAGCAAGAATCCTTCCTGTGCTTGGCAGTTGGAGCTCCGGGGCAATGGGAAAGGGCACTGACCCATCTGTGCATCCTTTTTCTTCTGGCTGCTGCCTCTCTCTCCCCAGGAGATAAGGATGGCAAGCTCCCCAACCACTGCAGCAAGGATTTCCATCTATCAGATGAGCTTGAGTGTGTCCCCTCCAGGACTTGGAACTGCAGCAGGGAACCTCCTGCAGCTCCGCAGCTTCAAGTGTTCCCTCCCTCAGTCCCCCCCTCACCTAATTCCCTGGTGCACAGGAGGGGAGGGCAGCAAGCTCCCCGAGAACTGAAGCAGGATTTCCATCCATCCATCTGATGAGCATTGAGTGTGACCCCTCCAGGAGCTGGAACTACAGTGCTGAACCTCCTGCAGCTTCCTGCATCTTCAACCCCATCAACCCCCTCCCAGTAATTCCCCTCTGCCTCAAGGGCTTCCTCTCGGATGCCCTCAGGCTGCCAGCTCTGTCCTGGTGGCAGCGCCGGCCACTCTGGCAGCGGGACAGGGGAGGGCGCTGGACTCATCCTGCCCCAGAGCATTGTGATGCTGCGTTGCCGGGTGCTGTTGCTATGACATGGCGGTGATGGGACCCCCGCAGCCCTGCCCACTGCAGCCCTGCTGCTGCTGCCCCTTCGCCCAGCATCCCTTGGAGAAAGGCCTTTGGGCTGCTGGCCCTGAGGCAGTGCCTGTGCCCAGGAGGCCCAGGCAATGTCCCTGCCCATGATGGCCACACACTGGGCACCGCTGTGGGGTATCCCCGTACATAAATCTGTATGTTCACACCGTATCCACAAAGGCTTTCATACCACATACGGTCATTTGACTGTGGTGATCCCAAAGGTGAAAGAAAGGGGTTTGGGTTCCCTCTGCATGAACTTTGCAGAAACATAGAGAGCATACAGGATTTCCTCACCACTCCTTATCAATACACCAAGTGGCATTTACTACTACACTGCTTATGGTGAGGTCTTCTTCTTGGAAAGAATTTCAGGAATCTCTTCTGGTGTCGTGTGGTGGTTTAAGCCCAGCCAATAACTCAGAACCAGGCAGCCACTCGCTCACTTCCCTGCTTCTTCCCCCCCTGCTCCCAGAGGGATGGGGAGGAGAATGGAAAGAACGTAACTCCCACAGGTCAAGATAAGAACAGTCCGGTAACTCAGGTACAACACAAAACCATTGCTGCTACTGCCAATAATGATAACGAGAAGAGAGATAGAAAGGGGAGAGAATACAATCTCTTCATCTCCTCCATCTGTCTGAGGAATTGCCTTTGGCATCTCCTGGACCTGCAGTGTGCACTCACAGCCCAGAAAACCAACCATATTCTGGGCTGCATCAAAAGGAGCGTGACCAGCAGGTCAAAGGAGGTGACCCTGCCCCTCTCCTCTGCTCTCATGAGACCTCACTTGGAGTATTGTGTGCAGTTCTGGTGTCCTCAACATAAAAAGGACATGGAACTGTTGGAACAAGTCCAGAGGAGGCCACGAGGATGATCAGCAACTGGAGCACCTCCCGTATGAAGACAGGCTGAGGAAGTTGGGGCTGTTCAGCCTGGAGAAGAGAAGGCTGCGTGGAGACCTCAGCAGCCTTCCAGTATCTGAAGGGGGCCTACAGGGATGCTGGGGAGGGACTATTCATTAGGGACTGTAGTGATAGGACAAGGGGTAACAGGTTGAAACTTAAACAGCAGAGGTTTAGATTGGATATAAGGAAGAAATTCTTTACTGTGAGGGTGGTGAGGTACTGGAATGGGTTGCTCAGGGAGGTAGTGAATGCTCCATCCCTGGCAGTGTTCAAGGCCAGGTTGGATGAAGCCTTGTGAGGTGTGAGGTGTCCCTGCCCATGGCAGGGGGGTTGGAACTAGATGATCTTGAGGTCCTTTCCAACCTTAACTATTCCATGATTCTATGATCATCACAGATAGTTTCTGAGGCTGACTTCTATCTCTTGTAAAAAACTAGAGGGCATTTTTTTACTAATTTTTTCTTTTCCTAGCTATTTTTCTCAATGCATATTCTTTCATTCTAACTGTGTCATGATCACATTAGCTGAAATTCATCTGCATACAAAAGATAACCAACTATTCTGCTCTTAGGAGCACCATGGAGCTTGTAAACCGTTACACAAACTATTTTTTTTACTAGCTTGTTCCTTTATTTCAGCACAGTGCCCTTACCAGCCATTTAGGAAGTACGTGCAGTACACAACCACTGTGCAAGCAGCTCCAGCTTCACAAGCACTGAGGTCCCTCCTGGACTGAAGTCACCACTGTTCCACTTTACAGGTATACATGGGATGAAACAAGTTATTACCGCCCTGGGAGAGCACACTTAAGCAGTTCTTCATTTGCTGATATTTACACGATTTATGTGGTGAAGGCAGAGAACACCACCACTATCTGGAGATTCTGATAAAGGCAATGCAAACACACTGTCTGCTGCCTATGTGGCATGAAGGCTTGTTACAAAGACTGCTAAGGAAAACACTCACTTTATAACTCAGGTTTGGAGACCTGCAGGACCAATTTTAACCCACACATACTGGATGTTTCTGATACTTGTTTTAAAGAGGCTTTTCCATCTAGAAACAGTACAAAACCTACCGTGTACAGATGAGAAACCTGACTGGGTTTCTGCCTTCCCAAATCATAGAATCACTAGGTTGGAAAACACCTTTAAGGTCATCAAAGTCCAACCACTACATCAGGACTGCCAAGACCACCACTAAACCACGTCACTGAGGGCCTCATCTACATGGTTTCTGAACACTTCCAGGGACGGTAATTCCATCCCTTCCTGGGCAGCCTGTTCCAATGCCTGAGCACCCTCTCCGTGAATAAATTGTTCCTAATATTCATTGTAAGCCTTCCCTGGCTCAGCTTGAGGCCGTTGTCCTGTTACCTGGAAGGAGAGATCGACCCCCCCACTCACTCCACCCTCCTTTTAGGTTGTTGCAGAGAGCAATGAGGTCCTCCCGAGCCTTCTCTTCTCCAGGCTGAACACCCCATTTCCATCAGCCGCCCCTCATCCCACCTGTGTTCCAGACCCTTCTCCAGCTCCGCCGCCGTTCCTGCCCCCCCCCGGCATCAGTTTGCTGCCCGAGCTGCCGCCGGTACCCGAACACCCCCCGCCCGCCCCCGCTGCTCCCGGCACAGGTTTCCCACCAGGCTGTGCGCGCCCGCCCTTCCCGGAGCGGCTCCGTGCAGCGCTAGGAGCCGTGGCCGCCGGCGCCCAGGGGGCGGTGTCCGCACGGGGCGGGAGGCGCGGCCCGGCCCTCCCCTCCAGATCCGAGCGGCACCGCCAGATGGCGCTGGCGCCGCGTTAGCACAAAGCCTTGCCGCTAGCCGCCTGGCTTCCTTGCTCTGGTCGGTTCTTTGCGGCGCGTCCGGCACCATGGAGGCGCCTCCCGTGACTATGATGCCGGTCTCTGGCGGCAGCATCAACATGATGGAGTACCTGCTCCAAGGTAAGCGGCGGGCGGCCGGGCAGCTCCCTCACGCCGCCCAGGAGAGCGTCCGGCGGCCAGGCCTGTGTGCCGCGCCGCCAGGCCGCTCTGCATGGGCAGAGGGGCGGTCCCGGCTGTGTGCGGTGCTCGGGGAGGCAGGCGGGCACAGCGCCCTCGGCGGCACACGCGGTAGGGGGAGGCGGGGAGGGCCGGGGTAACGGAGGCGCTGTGTGCCCGCCGCAGGGAGCGTGTTGGACCAGTGCTTGGAGAGCCTGCTGCACCGGCTGCGGGGCCTCTGCGACAACATGGAGCCGGAGACCTTCCTGGACCACGAGATGGTGTTCCTGCTGAAGGGGCAGCAGGCCAGCCCCTTCGTGCTGCGGGCGCGGCGATCCATGGACAAGAGCGGCATGCCCTGGCATTTGCGGTACCTGGGCCAGCCAGAGATTGGCGACAAGAGCCGCCACGCACTGGTGCGGAACTGCGTGGACATCGCCACTTCGGACAACCTGACGGACTTCCTCGTGGAGATGGGTTTCCGCATGGACCACGAGTTTGTGGCCAAGGGGCACGTGTTCCGCAAGGGCATTATGAAGATCATGGTGTACAAAATCTTCCGCATCCTAATGCCAGGAAACACAGACAGCATCGAGCCACTCTCCCTCTCATACCTGGTGGAGCTCAACGTGGTTGCGCCAGCAGGACAGGACATTGTTTCTGATGACATGAGGAACTTTGCTGAGCAACTGAAGCCTCTAGTGCACCTGGAAAAAATTGACCCCAAAAGGTTGATGTGATTGTAAAGTGTGGCAATTAAGGCATTGGCTTTGTTAGGTGTTCTGAGGAGGGTTGTTTTTCTAAAAAGCCTTTTGAGGGCAAATCAAAATGGGAATAAGGGAATAAAGGACTGCCTGTTAGTTTCAGTTACTGTGTGTTTTTCCTTCACTTGTGGATGTGAAAGAAAGTGGACAGTTTAAATCAGTGCTATTCAAAACATCAGTAAATGTTAATTATTGGTAGTTTACCCTCCTTCTGTTGGGGAGATACCTGTTAGAAAGCACATTGTCTAACAGTCCAACATCATACTTGAGTTCACCATTCTGTGTACCCACATCCTGGTGCCGCTTTTTGTTTTGTTTTCATTTTTATTTTGAAGGACCATTTATGTATCTTGCCTGGTCATGCAAAGTTTTTCATTCAAGTAATACATGAAGTTCGTATCCCTCAGTGCAGTGTTTAACACAAGCACAAGCCCAGCAACTTACAGTATCAAAGATCAAGTGTAGACCTGTTCACAACAGGATAGTAAAGTAATAGCATGTGTAACATAAACAGCTAGGACACGAGATAAATGATAGTGAAACTGTTTCTGATACAACCAGTGTTAGAATTAGAAAACGATTTAGCAATATTACAGTTGCTAGAGGTTTTCAAATCTTTTAACACTTCAGTCTTTTTCACTGAAGTTGGTATGGAAGCCTTAGTTAAGGAGAAAGCAGTAAATGACCTGTTCTTTTTAATATCAGACTTACCACACCTGACAGGCATATTGAAAACTGACACATTAAACTAGAGCATTACAGAGCTGCTAACTGAATTGAAGTATTAAAGATTTTGTTTAGGACACCTTGATATTAGGTTGGTTAGTTATCCTCCCTGTATTTTAATAAGTGAATTAGGTTCCAGAGTTTTCAAATTCAGCTCAAACGAAAGAAAAATAAAAGGTTGTTAAAAGCAACAAAGAAGTCCATTTGAATTTCTGAAGTTCTTTATAGAAGGCAACCATTCCATGCATTACTAAAATGCACCAACCTGTTGGAGACACTTGCCACCCTTTAGCACCACACAACTCTCACCATTTAAAACTGAAGGCAAAGACCACTTGCCTCCAAAGTTCAAAAAAAGCCTTTTGAAAGCTACATTTTCAACACTGCAGCTGGGACAAGATAAGCTGTGACAAGATAACCTGTGTTGGGGCTTACCAGGTGCAGTGTCCCAGATGTTCTACTGACACAGGCTCTGTATACAAGGCATGGGGACAGCTTAGTGTTAAGAGCACGGGCTGGAGAATGCTATTGTGTTGAATATGTGTAATGATTTTCAGCAGGGTACAAGCAGTGATGTGACCAACCTATGTGAGTACTTGTGACCTAGAGTGGAAGGTACACACCTGTAACTCCTTTGTTTATACTAAGGTGTTACTCACCCTCATCAGACAGTGAGTGCACTGTCCCAGGCCTCCAAGTTGGAATTCTTCAGCATACTGTGAAGGGCACAACGTCCCAGGGGCAAGAGGCAAGTCTCAGGGTTCTGCCTGTACTGAAGAGCTGAATGTGCCAGGTTGCTTTGGGACTCAGTTGCAGTCCCACCCCAGCAGGTGGGAATCCTCAGGGGTGTTGTCACACCCTGCTGAACACTGGTTAGGAGTGCTTGCCACAGACTTCCACAATCTGGTGCTTGTCTCTCATGACAAGAAATTCCAGAAACATGTCCACTGGATCAGGAAGGCTGAACATTGCCTGCCAGTTTTTCAAAGGGTAGGTACCTGTATATATAAAGACACAGAAAACTGCAAGTACACGTGTGCATGTCCTTCCTACTGCCTCTGAAAGGCAATCAATTGACCTTACGTATGTGTAAGTAGAGCAGCAAACACAGTGTTGATGTTAATGCAGTGGTGCTAAGAGCAGAAAATTCCACACAGAATTTCATGCAGACCAGCTAAAGGAAAAGGAGACTGAATGTAAGCTCCCAGTTTAAATTTTTACAAATTAGATACAATAGGTCTGACAATTGCTTGGTCTAAGTTCTAAACCCCATAATTTAAAATAGTTCTTTAAAAGGAGAGTTAGTTTAAAACTTAAAAACTGCAGCAATCCACATTATCAGTCTTCCTTACTCTAGCTATTGTCCATGCATAGAACAGGCAGGTGTGCAGAGGAAAAACAAAAGCTTACTGCATCGCTGATTACAGCTGAGGAAAACCCTCTTGTAGCTAATGCTCAAAGTATATCCCTTTCTTTTATCCAAGAAATACACTTTTCTCCTGCTATGAAGCTTAGATTTTATAGCTGGAGACTAAAGATAATAGCAATGCTATAGTAATATGCACTGGTAAGTTACATGGCATAACCCTAAATAATTATCATACATTGTATCTAGGGTGTGCACAGAGCCGGCTTAGAAATGCTCAAACCCTTCTTACTGGAAAGCTTGTATTTTTTAAGTTACATGCACAGCTTATGGGACCAAGAATGTGACTTATTTTAATATTTTTTTATTTATTTCCTTTTCACAGCTAAAATGGCTGCATTCTTCAAGGGCAGGCTCTCCCTCAGGATTCTGTGTTTGTAGCAATGTTATTACCCAAGTCCTGATGCAGCTGAGCTTAAGTAGCACTTTCTGTGCAGCTACTGCCTTTTGTTATTTCAAACTGTTCCTCCTGTCTTACATACTTGTAAGGTATTTACAACTTTATTGATCACTATGTAACAAGTAGATATCCCTGCATAACAAATAAAGCTACCTTAGTTACTGATCCCTTAGGCACCAGGTATTTCTGCTATTAAGCAAGCTTGCTCTACAGAATTCATCTCTTTTCTTGGAGAAAGCCACAGATTATCCTCTGGCACTGCTCAGTTTTGGATCTCCATTTTTCCCATGGAAACTTCCATAATGTTAATTCTGTACAAAGACGAGCTGAAATACTTTGGAAGTGCTCTACATTAAGACTATACTGGAGTATCTTTTAACATGCTTCTCATGCTAGCAGAAAATAAGCTTTTTAATATATAAACTAAGGTGGCATTCAAGTTTTCATCTCTGTAACCTCAGTAATACAAGCAAATTGCTTTTCTGTTAAATGTTTTCCATAGATTGTAATATTGTATATAACTCTACCATTATCTAGAAGTTAGTTAAAAGGTAAAAAGTGTTTTACAGCAGTCTCGCCAAAGCACTGAAAGTTAAAAATAACTACAAACAAGGATTTTTCTTCATAATTTTTAATACTTTTCACTTTTAAATACTGGTTTTAAATTTGATTGTAACATGGAAGAGCCAACTTCATTTGATTTTTAAAACTTACCATTAGGATCATAAAGCTATTATAGAACAGTTACACTCTACACACTCAAGGTACTCAAAAATATGATTCATGTTTTAAATCTGTAGATGAACAGTGGCAATTCAAATACAGCGTAATCTGTACAACTTGACAAAAATACAGGTGGACAATCTGATTAAAGAGAATCTGCACAACTTCAGATAAGCCAGCTCAGCCCAATTAAGTAAACTATTTTTTTTTCCAAAGTGCATCATGTTTTTCACAGATAAATTTTTCAAAATAATATATCCAGGTTCTCAGACAAGATGACAACAGCCATCTCATCCTCATCCCCAAAACAAGTTATATCAAATTATTTCCTTCTCATCCTCATCCCCAAAACAAGTTATATCAAATTATTTCCTTCATATCTGATCAGGTAACATCCAAATTCTCTGAATGGACACAGGTATTCAGAGAATGAGATCTGATGGAGAAAAGATTGCTGCATTCTCAACTCTTCAGACTGGTTCAGTTTATAAAACTGATCCATCCCAGAGTTAGGAGCTGTCCCTGCAAAGATCACCATAGCTGTATGAAAACTACCCATCCACTAAGAGGAGGAAGTAAACTCAATAGTGCATAGATATGTGGCAGTGGCTGAAGAGAGAGATGGATGGGCTCAAGAGACTGTGCAAATTTATAAAATGATGAAAGCAAGATCCCCTCCAGAATAAAGCATCTAATAGCGACTCACACACAGATAATTTGAGAAGCCTAGACAAAACTGCATTTTTAAAATTTGGTTTGTAAAGCAGTCAAATAATAGCAATTTCTCAGTCTTGCAACTCTTTCCCTAACCTTTCAGAATCCTCTTACAACCGATTGGGCAGGGCTAGCTGTAGTGAAGCCTTTATCTAAAATTAAAATGTATTCTTTACAAATAGTATCTGCAGTGTAATTTTATTTACAGGATATATCGCAAAAGTACATCACATTTAGTGCAAATGCAACTAATGATATAGGTTTATATACTGCTTTGTAAACTTTCCATACCTTTGTAAAATAAAGCTATCCAATTAAATTAGTAACTTGCCCATCCCATGTTCCAACAATTACCAGAAATGGCAAAGGACTTAAACTCTATATTTTTGATTTTTTTTTTTAAAGTTCCCATCAGTGGCTATGGTGGAATGTACCATTGCTTGGTTGATTGTAAAAAGATGAAGTACATTTGAGGTATAAGATTTTTTTTTTTTTTACATCTCCATATAAAATGCTCACTGATGATATAGTAAACTTGTACAAATTTTCATCTTATTTGCCTTACCAGCATTACCATATAGGCACTTTTCTACATATTCAAATTAACAGAGTAATTCTGTAATAAGGCATATTCCATGCACACCATTAGAGAAAGGCAAATAAAAAGGGAAGAGTTATGGAGCATGAAATCTGCATGCATGTGTAATCATGTGTTATATATGATTTCCTCTCTACAGAGAAGATGAACAAAGTTTTTCAACACTGTGCAGATCACACGTAATCTTTTACCAAATCTTCATTAAGATATTATATATATTTTCAGGCACCTACCATACTATTCCAAATGAGACTTTCAGCTTCCTTATGGGGAAAAAAAAAATCTGAAACTTTTTTCTCAAGATACACAGGTTAGTGAAATGCCAAGCAGTCTCTATAGAGTTTCCAACTACTGGACACAGATGAGAGACCTCAAAGTCAGTACGAGGCTGCCATAGTCCTCTCCTAATAAGCATATCTCCAGAATCAAAGGCAAATATCTGACATTTAAATTCTCACAGCAACTAAAGGGAAATTTCTGATAAGAACTATGCATCCTTATAGCTCTGATGGATTTCAATCAAGAGAGAAATAATTTTCTACATGAACCTCAAAGCATGGCTTTATTAAGATAAGGAAAACATATGCAGGATCTGAAAATAATGTACTCATCCTCATTCTAGTCTGGTAATATTGTCTTATGTAGTCCAAATTACTTCAATAAATATCATAGTGTACCTTCTCACAGCTTCAGGAAAGCCCTGGGTATCATGCAAGAAAGAAGTCCACATACATCATGGACAGATGACTTCTAGCTCTCAGGCAAGTCTCTTGCCATTTCACAGGGAATCTTCCTAGATATTTCTGGATTGTGTTTAATAACAAAAATTCTGTAGCACATATTATATAACTAAAAAATACAATAGAAATATAAAGATATCTTGAAAAAAAATAAAGCTTTTCACACTCTTACTCCTTCAGAACCAGATCGTCATAAGAGTAAGACAATAGAAAAGGCAAAGTCATAAGGATATTGACAGCCCTCAGTTATTAACTGACATTTTATGTGACAAGGTGATTCAGTATAGAAACCAGCAGCAATGAAATGTGATTATACAAAGCAAAACAAAACCTATCAATAAGTCACCTAGGCCTTACTGAAGTCCCTCCCTCCCCCCAGAAACACCACATACAGTATGCTATATGTGCATTTGCCTTTTGTGCTTTTTAGACATGCACAAAAACTGTGTGAGTATCTTAGGAAGGTTGACAGTGAAATCCTGCAACTTATTTAAAATTAAAGCAGTAACATTGGAGATTCAAAGCTGTATGCATTCTTCCTCTTCTAAAGCAAGCAAATCAAAGTAGAGCCATATACATGTTATCAATACATGTATTTATAATTGCACACTGATTCAGCAAGAAAAGTTAGAAGGAGAGAGCTAGTGTTAAATATTCAGCTTCATGGTGTTGCAACACGTTCTTCACTTCAGTATATAAAGCCTAGAACTTGGGCCATAAAAAGACTGTAGATCCTTCTTTCCAGCATGGAGTGCTCTATGTATGGTCACTTCTCCAACACGGAATGCTCACTCAGTCTTGTTCCAATTGCTGCAGGTAAGCAAAGGTAAAAACACAGCACTGAAACACTTGAATGCTGATTGGAAAGCAAGAACTTGTTAAATGTCTTAAACAGCATTAACACTGCTACGATCACATTTGAACTGTTGGCTCATGGCAGCATACATTTTTAAAGGTTCACCTGCAGTAGTTCTCTAACAATATACAATTGGAAACACCAATCATTCCAGGGCAACCTGTTACAGATGTAATCTGATGACTAAGGCTTTTGGAATCTGACATAATGAATAGAACCAAAACCAGAGGTGACCTGTGTCATGCACAGAAAGAGAGATAAAAACTCATTTGCAGATCATGCTGTAATATCAGAACTAAATGGAATTTGATTGGCTTAACACTCCAGTAATAATACATACTTCATTAAGAGTCTACACTAACAAAAATTAAGCAAAGCTGTACTTAGCACTAAGGCTTATATCTGACGGGTTGAGAGACACCAAAGCAATCCAGAAATCCTCTTCTAATGTCATATCACATTTAAATGTGAAAATCATTTTAGATTAGCTCAATGACCTATACCATTAAAATACATCCATTGACTTAAGGTATCTGTAAATCCTTTTTCTAGGGTCATCAGAAAGGCTAAAAATTTGAGTCATAACCTTTTAAATACTCCAGTAATCAACACTGGTCTGTCAGTCAAATTCCATTAATAAAAATCCTTGATCAAAACTATTCTGTCAATGTAAAAGAATACTTTAACCTTCATAATATTCTATGAAATAACATTTTAAAGTAAATTTAAGATATCAAAACCTCATTAGGCTCTAGAGAAACTTCAGTACATGTTCTTTTCAGAACTGTAAATTGTGATAGCTGAGAAAAAACAATACTTCATTCATTATACTTCTGCATAAATTGGACATATATATACAAGAACTTGCAGGATAAATAGTAAATGTCTACGAAAACTAATACTTGGTAGCTTGTGCAGCCCTTATTTTCTATGCTAATAATACATGAGTTATATGAATGTTTAAAAAAAATTAGAATCACAGAATCATGTAATAGTTTCGGTTGGAAGGGACCTTTAAAGGTCAGCTAGTTCAACACCCCTGCAACGATCAGAGACATCTTAAGCTAGATCAGGTATGTATGTATTTCACACATATATTAAAGCTAAGCACTAAATTCATGCTAGTCATGACAAGACATTTCTAGATTGCATACTTCTGTTTGGCCTTAAAATTACAACAGTGACTCAAGAATAAGGGAAAGGAATGTATACCTGCTAAAACTAGAATAAAATAGGCTTTCCTGCTGTTTTCTCCTGCACATAGGATGTGAAACGCTTCAAGAATTTTGGATATTCTCGTTTTGCCACTGCCCGTAAAACTGATGCTGGTGCCCATCCTCCTGGATTCACTAGAAGCAGATAGGAAGACAGACATTGAAATACAGCAAATCCTCTAAAGGCTAGAAAAGAAAATTTGAGTTCATTATTCCT
This sequence comes from Melopsittacus undulatus, assembly GCF_012275295.1. Classification (NCBI taxonomy): domain Eukaryota; kingdom Metazoa; phylum Chordata; class Aves; order Psittaciformes; family Psittaculidae; genus Melopsittacus; species Melopsittacus undulatus. Next base: position 26,173,579 of record NC_047557.1, on the reverse strand, counting down.
GCAGCTCTTTTCTGAAGTAACTGGAAAGAAGAATGATCAGCACACTTTTGTGCCCTTAAAGCTTGTATTGTAGCACTTTCTACTGTTAATATTAAAGACTCTGATTCCACTATTCAGAAAACATTAAACTGATGTGTTGTGAGTCTTTGGGGAATGCCCAAATGGAAGATGATTTTCTATTCCTTGGAAACAGAGAACAAGAGATTCAAGTTACTTCTTATTTCAAAGAAAATGGAAGTCAGTCTTGATTTTTCAATAACTGCTACATTTGTCTGCAATACTGCTACATAGCCAATGTCTTACAAATTATTTTTAAAGCACTTTAAACAAAACTCAAACTGATGTTAAAATATGCTTCAATTCATGGGGCAAGTATTTTGCTTAAAAAGATGCCACTTTCCATATAATCACAATTCAAAATTTATCAGTGAAAATGAATTTAAGTAATTAGGAAACTTCTAAATAGGAAAAAAACCCCAGTTTACCTCAGGGGTTAAAACCATATAGTATTATTTGTACAGGATTTACTATGAACTACATCACTCCTATATGGCAAAGATTTACTGAACCAATTTTTCAGGCACTGATTCTTTAGCATGCCATGTAATAGGTGGTTTAAAGTAGTATGTGATCTACTCTTTCAAGTGTTTTGTAGCTGCAGGAGAGCAGCTAACAAGTATGTAGCTCCACTACTACAATACACTGCTAAATACTGGGTACAGGAACAATACAGTTTGGCTTGGACAAATTTTCAGTCAATACTAAGGATTCTATCGGTTAAAAAAATAGACTATACAGCTGTCCTGGATTCAGCTGTAGCAGTTATTTTTATTCCTTCCTATTAGCTGGTGCAGTGCTTTAGTCTGAGAACAATGCTGATAGCACACCAATGTTTTAGTTGTTGCTAGGTAATGCTTACTCTGATGAATAACTTCTCAGTCTCTCATGCTCTGCCAATAAGGAGTGGCACGAGAAACTGGGACTGAGAAGAGAAAGAACACCTGATATTCCATACCACATCATGTCATGCCCAGAATATGATTGCATTGTGCATCACTTGTGTTTACTGTTGGTTTCTTTTTCCCTTCCCTTTTTAGTTTTATATTCTCTCCCCTTGTTACTTCTCGTATCATTATTATTATTAGTGATAGTAGTAGCTCTGTCTTTAGTTACTGGACTTTCTTATCTCAACCTGTGGGGTTTTACATTCTTCCAATTCTCCTCCCCATCCCACCAGGAGTGGGGGAGAATAAGGGAAGCAGTGAGTGAGGCAGCTTAATCAGTGGGCGCTGAGTTACCGGCTGGTCTTAAACCACAGCAGCAGCTTGCAAACATCCTTAGGCAAAATGTATTTGCTCCTTCTTAACACAGAGGGTAAGAAATGTATGCTTGCTATCAGCAGCTTTTCAGCCTGGCAAGATGGATCAAGACAAATACAGCAGTACATGAAACAAAACATACTATTACTGAAACTAAAAGCTATGCCAAAGTCATCCCAGTTGCAGACATTTCTTCTGCCCACCCTCCTCCACCCAAGGTTCTGTACTTAGGACTAGGTTACACAACTTCTACTTATTCCTCCTAGAATGCCACACAATGAATGATCCCATTCACTGATTCATGTAGCACATTAATTCAAGTCTTTCTAAACATGAAGACCAAAAGGGTGATGCTAAATATAAATTTAACAGAAAACTGCATCAAAGCCAGTATTCAGTTTCCCAGAATTAACATCTATCACACATGTCATACTGAAAAACGTTAGACTTACCATTAGCTACATATGTAATCTTGCATAGGATGTTGTCCCTGCTTATTTCCTTGTTCCCCTCTGGTGGGCTTACTAATGTCTGACAAATCATAGCAATATTTATTTTGGCACGGACACAGCGATTATTCAGCTGCCAGAAAAAAAACAAAACAGAAAAACCCCACATTTGTAAGCTTCAAATTCAATTTGTTTCAGCATACTTGACTGCTAAGATTTTAATTTACTGTAAAGGTTAAGACAATCCAGAAGCTGTATTTCTGAGAGTTTGCATTCCAGCACTACATGGATGTAACATGAATGTGAGCAAAATGAAAGGTAATTGGTAAATAGGAAAAGGGCTAAGCCAAAATGCCTGAATCTCAGGTTTGCTTGCTTAATACACATTACAAGTGAATTACTTCAATTATTCTGACAAATGAGTAAAGAAACATTTAAAGAATAATGTTCTAGTATTCACAAATATTGGTTAGTACCTTTTCCCTTGTAAGCGGGCTGTGATGTAGCAATCAGAACAGAAATATTCCAAAGAAATCAACCACTGCTACTATCTGAGAGAACTAAAAGGCAGACCTCTCTAAGATGGAGGCTTAACAGATTCGATATCACAATTATACAAGCCTACTCCTTTATCTGACAATACTGAAGAGTTATTGATTTGAATACACACAATATAACCTCAGTTCTTTAAAATGTTTTCACTTCTCGAGAGATTTTGCTTCCATTCTGCTGCAGCACCTCAGATCTGCCAACTCTTGAGATAAGGCAATAAAGCTTTTGTCTCAGAATGCTTTCCATAAGGTCATTGTTTAAATAAACCTAATTTCTGCATATCCAGCCCTTCCCTCCCAAGTATTGCACACGCATCACCAAATAATAGAAAATGTTACCATAAAAGTAGACCTTGATAGAATGAAAATAAATACTTACAGGAGCACTATCATGTTCTACAGAGAAATTGCACACAATCCAGGTTTCAGGATCATTTTCACTGAATGCTGGTATCTTTCTGATGGCAGACAAATACAGCACATCCCTTTGAGAAGCTGGCCACACTCTCTGCAGAGAAACACCTGAATATAAGCTTTCCCAGTTTTGCAAATTAAGTACTTGCTACCCTTGCATAAAGTTAAAAGCAAGCACAGCAAAATAGGTCAGTCATGTTACTTAAGTTTCTTCAAGTTAGTACTGAAACAGAACATAGGTGTTATACAGATGCATATCAGGTTATCTGACAATTATTTTTAATGAAATGAAGAAGCAAAAATTCAAGGCCTTTGAAATGCAGAAAACCAAGCTGGAATGACTTTTTCAGTAGACAAACAGGAAGAGGCAGTTCTGTTCCCTCAACATTAGTCTTACAGTTTAAGTGAATACTTGTAAGCTACAAACTGAATAGATGCATCTACAGTTACTCTCCAGAGAGAGAAAGAAGGAGAGACCTATTTAAAACACGTATTATTTCTAAAAGGTAATACTTCAGTAAGATACATGGTAAACTGATACCATCTAAGAGAAGGTGTCAGAAACAAAAAACTCTGATAATATACAGAAGCCATATTCCTGACAATACAGGAAAAAAAGTCTAGCTTTAACAACACTGTATAGTTTACACCACTATCTCAAAAATCACAAAAAAGTTTTAAGGTAAACTTTTTTTTTACCACATTATTGGTAACATTTGCAAAGAAAAATATTTGGTTTTATACTGGAAGCATGCATGTTTAAAATGATCTTGAACATTTTTTGAACATTTTCAAAAATATTTAAGTTATAGTTGTTGCGTTATAATTCAAATGCATGTTTTAGGACTGGTGGGAGGTGAGCACACACATGACATAATGAAGTTACAAGAACAAATGTTGTACCATCGATTATACCACCTCATAATGCAAATGTGTATGCCACCTAATTGTGGGCAACAATAGCTTATGTTATTGTAAAAAAAGCATACCATATAATGCTGTAGGTTTCTTCTTTGTAGGTCAGTGTTCATTAATTGTTTCCATTTCCTTTAGAAGGTTTCTGCCTTACTGGCAGTGATACATTCACAGTTTAAAAACAGTCCTCATTTGTTATTATAAGCTCTATCGGACACAAGCACAACCAATTATGCTATCTGACAAAGCTGCAGTTTAACAGAGAACTTGCTCTGAAATGTTGTTCTGAACAGTATTTAAATCATTAAGCCATTAAAATATTCAGAATAAGATTAGACTTAAACACTTAAGTGTTATTACCTTATGTGTCTGGTAAATGATGATTGCATTATCAGCTAAATTTTCCACAACATGGAAATTTTCAATTGTTGCTGAAAAAGGAGGGGGAAGAAAGAGAAATCAAACATACACATTAGGTCAGTGTTACAGACAACATCCTTGCAATGAACACACAAAGGTTAAGAACCAATCCCTTACTTTCCCAGTCATTACGAACATCAACATTCCAGAAGTAGTGGCAGACTTCATGCCCTGTTACTCCTTTAACAGCATGGGTTGCTTTCAAAGGATCTAAAACTATTCCATTCTCTTCCACCTCTCTTCTGTATACCTATACCAAATACAAAGAAAGAAAAGCAGAACAGAAATTATCTAAACTGATCATGCTTGAATTTTTTAAAAATAGCATTAAAAAAAACAAACCAAAACAACCCAACCAGAAATATCAAACCACCCACTTACCTATAAGACCAACACATGAATAAATTGCCATGTCAGTGTTTTCTGATAAGGACCAATGCAGATATCCTTTCATGGCAATTCACATAAGTATTTTAAGAATCTCTACTCCAAGAATGATTAAACTACCTTTAATTATCACTATGCAAAATAATCCATGCAAGCAGAGTACAGCAGCCAACCCAGTAACTTGTTACTCTAACACCTTCAGACATCAAATTTATGCATGATACCAAGTTTTAAGTAGGAAATAATGAGAAAGGAATCTGCAAAGATGAAGCTATTACAAGAGTTACATACAATTTTGTATGAATAAATATAGTAGAAGCCACAACTCTTGTGGACTCCAGTCCTAACTTAATTCTATTCTCAGAAGCTTTAACAGCATAACTTGCTGATAGTTTTCCCAGAAAATCATAGAATCATGCAGGTTGGAAAAGATCCTTACGACCATTAAGTCCAAACATAAACCTAACACTGTCAAGTCCATCAGACTGGAAGTATTCGTCTTCACAGCATGTCATCTTATATCAATTAAGCAAAATCCCAGATGTTTACCTTCATTTCTCCTTCCTCTACCACTAGTTGCCAATTGGCATCTCCTCCTACATCTTGCAAGGAATATGTCATATGGTTTTGTACCATCTCTTCCACCTTTAAAGGAGAAAAAAGACAAAACAAAACAAAAAAACAAACCACATTAACTCATTCCTTCCATCTTCTTGGGCAGAGACTGTACAGTACTTGAAACCAGAAGTCAATACTTCAAACCCTGTGCAGTAACTGAATTTGGACAACAGAGCTTTACAGGTTAAGAACAAGCAGATACCTCTGGCCTTCAGAAAAAGAATCAAAAATTGTGATTCAACTTCCACCTTCATCCTTTTCAGGTACTTCCTATCCTTTCTTAGCACCTTTGTAAACTGTCAAAGCTCACTATTTCTACCTAAGACAGTTTTATTTCAGCATATAGGAACTTTCTTCAGGTATCTCTACAAAGAATTACAATATGCTGTAAGATATTAACAAAAGAGCATTTGAAAAGGTTAACAAAGGTTGGGAGGATGAGGGAGAAAGACAAGCTCTAAAAAAGTGGGTGAATATCAGAACTCATATTAGAATAGCATTGAAAGAAACAGTTATGAGCAAAGCATGCCTCTTGTGTTTCATTGACATTTTTTGCACAGGTGCTGCTAGGAAAAAGAATCAAAATGCTTACATTCAAAAGATTTGTTCAGACTCTATTCTTATAAAATACTAATTTAATAATTATTTATCTAGACTCGTGTATACTTTTCATAAAGGCCAAATATTTGGTACACTTTTATCAGTCATAGAAAGGTTTGGGCTAGAAGGGACCTAGTTCCAAACTCCTGCTATGGGCAGGGACACCTTCTACCAGACCAAGTTGCTTAAAGCTCTGTCCAACCTGGCCTTGAACACCGCCAGGGATGGGGCAGCCACAGTTTCTCTGGGCAACCTGTGCCAGTATCTCACCACCCTCACAGGTAGAGAATTTCTTCCTAAAAATCTAATTTAAATCTCTCCTCTTTCAGTTTAAAGGCATTCCCCTTGTCCTGTCACTACATGCCCTTGTAAAAAATTCCTCTCCAGGTATCTTGTAGGCCCCTTTAGGTACTGAAAGGCTGCTATGTCTGCAAATACCTCATTTTTTTTTTTTTTTTAATTTCAGGGAATGTGCATGAAAATGGGTGCTGGCACAGAAAATACATTTTTATTTAAAATATACAATCTTATTCTGTTTCTTTGGTTCTCCAACCCTTTCCAAATCTCACTCACCTCCAACTAAAAATAACAGCAAAAATAAAAAGAATCCATTGTCATGTTTACAAGTACTGGAAACACTTCAATAACTTTTTTTCCACCCAAAAGGCAGGTGACTACTAAAACTTGTCACAGCAAGTGCATGTGGTTGACACTATTTTCCTGAATTACTAGAAATAGAGTGGTTTTTCTCCTAAAAACTAAAGCACTACAAGCAAAAGGTAGTTAATTGACCAACACAAAGATCAGCTTAAGAAGTGCACAATCACAAGATTGACAGTCTGAATTTGCAGGTGGCTTTGCACAACTAAAAAAAAAAATAACCTAGTGTACCTATAATACATAAAACATATTTAAGCAAGTAGTACAAGTAGAAAGCAAAACTAAAGAATACTTAATCATCTTTATCTGACATGATACAGAGTTTACATGTGTTATTTAATCTAAAGCAATTTTGCTTGTACTATGTACTCCATGTGCAGCACACTGAAAACCAGGAAGAAAAAGAAGGAAATGTTACCAGTCCAGTTCAGGGGCGTGTCTCTGCATTTTTGGTTTGGAGTTAAAACGAACTAAAATCATCCACACAATTTGTGTTTCTGCTTTTACACAGGCCATTTTTTTTCCTACTAATTTCTAGCAGGTTTCCTAGAGAAGATTCTTCCCTTAACCCCATGAAACAATGACAGTACGATCCAGACCAGGTAAGAATGTGTGTTATTTAAATATTTTGCTTATTAGCTCTAGATCACACTTCTTTCAGAAAGGAATCCTCACCATGGTCCCAACATTTACCTGCAACACCTTCAGGTCCCTATGTCTCTTCTCTCCTAGGTCCTAATCTGTTAAGGACAAAGCTAGATTTTGTAGGTTTGTGTTTGTCCTTTGCTGCTTTTTGCTTTATGCTAAAATCAGAGGGATAAGAAGAGCAAGGTAAGAAGAGAAGAAGGCATCCATAGTAGTGCAATCTAAACAGTTTCTTACTTTTGCTTCACTAAGGAATTGCAGTACCTACAACTGCCATGTGCATATTACCTGCCCAAATTCCACTAATCTATACACTGATCACTGTCAACCTGCACCTATTTCAGAGGCAGAGTCAAGATTCACAGCTCCTTTCCTGTTGGAGAGGCCAAATTATTACCTCTGGGATCCTGGCAGGCTACAGCAATGGTCTCCAAAAATACTTGTAACCTCTATGCCATGCAGTCTAGGCCTGAACACTAACTAGGTGGAAAGTTCTTCACTTTAAAGGCTCTCTGAACAGCTCAATCTGTTTTAAAATTGGATAGTTCTTTAACTGAAAGTGATATGCACTTTAAAAATAAAACTACACTTTACATGATCTGATCTCCTATTCAAATGGCAAAGACAAATTAATGTCTTTATAGGGGCACATGGAAGAAGCAGCTTCAATCAGAATACAATTTATACTTCTTAATCTTGAAAAAGAGGCTGCAAGTTTCTACTTGAGCTTTTACTAATTTCAAAGTCCTCATCCTATGAATGAAGCCTAGAAACAAGTCACACTTATTCAGAATCAAGATATTAGCTTGCCTTTCCAATAGCCGAATACTTGGCCTGGGGACAGAGCTCAATTTTGTATTAATAAGGTCCAGGGCACATTGCCATCAAAAGAATGTGTGCTGCTTTTCTCTTTATTCTATGTTACCTGCTTATTCAGTAGCAATGAAACTCAGAGTAGGTGGACTGACTTGTTGATGTGGGAAAAATTTGTTCTAGGGAAAATACTTGGAGTGGTGGGCTGTAGGAGAGTAGCTTCCTTTAAGTTACAATGATCATCCTTTTCTGCAGTAAGCCAATTAACTTGAAAATGCATTTGAAGGCACTCAGTAGTAAATTCTATGTAGTATAATCCATACAGCAGCTGAAAAGAGCAACAACTTGACTTCAGTCCATTTGATCCTGACTCTTAACCTCTCTTTTCATTATTGTGATAAGGACCTGATCCACTCAAGATTTGCTTTTAAATTGCTAGGTTTTCAGGCACACCAGTGCTCTGGTACTGAGGTCTGAATGCACAAATGTTGTCAGAGGCATAAAAGATGAAAATGAGGAGGCCTGCATGCTTTAGCAGCTAGGAGTTTCCCCGATATTGAGCTGCCTTTGTGTTCACAGCTTGACAGACAACCAGTTTCTGTGTTTGGAATCAAACTTGCTTTCTCTTCATTCATTTCCTCCCTTCCCCCAGAACAGAAAGAAACCTGAAAAACTAACTTGACTACTGGAATACTGGTAGAGGAGCCTATCTGTGTTGTGCTACATGACCTCCAATTTTTTTCACTTGCAGTAAGTTAAATTTCAGATACTAACTGACTGTAAATGGTTAATGCAAGTATTGGAATTTCAGTCCAATAATCAAGTCCTTAAGTGATAGGGTCCCACTCATAAAGCGGGTAGTACAGTCTGCAAGTTGTGTAATTCCATACTCTGTTAAACAAAAGAAAATCCACTCCTATTTGAAAAAGAAGGTTGTTTGCTGCCTTGGTTAATAATTTCTAAAAAAATCCAAAATAACAGATCCCAGAAGGAAGCTCCATATTCACAATCACATACAGACCACAGCAGGAAAAAAACTAATGGCATGAATACCATGTCTGAAGAACTTTTGAGACTAAAAGCAACCATATGACCTCACCTACCAAATTCTACTCTAAACTACAATCTTCAGAGAAAACACCTAAAGTAATTTTGTATATTATTGGAATATGTCTCTATGACTACACTGACACATTCAGGATGTCACACTCATTTTCAGAATGGTGAGTAAATATACTGAAACTCTTCAGTAAAAATTCTTATATCCATAATCTTGTTTATCAACATACTTTATGAACTTTCAGTAATAAAACTAGTTGAAGTAAAAAAACTGTCATTGAACCTTAACATTTAGTACATTTATGTAACTACAAATAAAAGTTAAATACAAAATTAAACCTTTGATTTAAAAGCAAGAAAAGCTATTCAGCTTGTAGCAAAGACCATCTCCATCCCACACAAATCAGGTTATATTCTACTTCTATTATAATCAGAAATGCAAAATTTTCAAGTTGAAGGCATTTTTAAAGCTATCTAATTAAATCCAACAGTTTCACAAGATTGGGGCTACTGCACAAGTTGCTATGCATGCAAGCTGGATGTAAAAGGACAACCATTTAGTACAGGAATAGAGAATTCCTTTGTTTGTCTCAGCATACTAGTTTAAAGCGAGCAGTGATTTATGTAACAAAAAACCCAGGTTCTAGAGAAGAGGATGAAATACCGCAGAGATATGCAACCCCCACTCAACATATTAATACAGTACCTGGGCGCTGAATCTGTGAACATCATCAGAGGCACTGACTAGATCAATGGAAGACATGGAGGAAGAGCGACTATAGGGCTACCAGAGACAGACAAAGAAAAAACCAAGTAATCAGAACAAAGGCACAACAGAGCATTCAGTACCAACTTGCAAGCACAAGATAATGAAGAAAAGGAAAACAAAAGCAGCAAGCACAGCAGCAAATGCTGATTTCATGCACCTATTATGTATTATGCTCCCAGTGTAGCCCTGAGAGAAGCATAGTGTTTCCAGTAACACTAGAAAAAAAGCAACTGGATTTTTTTTTTTTAATTTTTTTTCTTTTACAAAATCAATTCAATGAGTTTTAGTAAAGGTATCTTGAAAGTACTGAGGTTAACAAGTTGAGATTGTTTCCTTTATTATCTGACAAGCTTGATACAAGTGAAAAGTATTCTAAATTCTCAAATCAGTATTTTTTTTGAGCCAAGACAGAAAACAGTCTCCAATTCTGGCTATTCCATTTGAAAAATGAGTAAACCACTGATGGTTACTAGAAACACTTTTTTTTTTAAATCTCACCTACTCATATAAGATATTATATAGAAATATCATAGGTTAGCCCATCATTCAGAAGATCATGAGAAATATCTTACCATTTGAACAAATCGATGAGTCCCCACAGCAGAATATGCATCTCCAGAAGGTAAGGATGTTGGCCAGTGTAATCTAACCTTTTCACTTTGGGACTGCAACAGAATAGGTTTAATTATCAGTAGTTACCTGCTACTGGAAGGACTATGAAACAGCGTGAGTCATCCTCAACCTACATAGTGGCTACAACAACTAATGCTATCGGTGACAGGCATGAAGCTGTCATCCTATTGGAATTCTCAGTAAGTGAATGTGAGTAAATACTGAATTTGTCTGTACTTCAAGGGGTACTTCAAAATTAAGGAAAATAGATTGGCAGCATTAAGGACCCATTAAGTACTAGCACAACAGTCACTCAAAACTTGCACTGTCTGTTCAGAGACCATATATATCATCATCATGGCTTGACTTCACGAATGAAGATTTGGGAAGGGTTTTACCCACGCTTACTACAAGCACGCTGATGACTAAAAAGGTCAACGTGGGATAGGCAAATCCAGTTGCAAAAAGCACAACAAAAGGTCTCCTTGGGTGGTATAGGTGGGGTGCAATTCTTTCTACGATTCCTTTTCTCCTTGAGTCTAGTTCTGCCTGTGTTCTCAAAGGAGACAATGGCATTATGTACCGTGTGTCTCCAAGTCTCCTGATTGGAGGACAAGGTGGACCACTGATGATAGTCAATGTGGCCAAGGCTAAGGTATTGTTCCAGGAAGTCCTTATATTTCTTCTTTGGAGCGCTTCTCTTGTGGCAACTGGTGGTGAATTCACCATAAAACACACACACACACACACATATGCACACCATATATATCCATTCGAAAGCCTTTTAATTCTTAACCAAGTCATTGTAGTCACTATATTTATAAACCTAAACACTTTTAAGACAAAGGACGCACTACTTTGCAATTCCCTCTCATTTACATACTGCCATACTTTCTCATATTCTATATATTTCCTCACATGCATCTTATTCCTTTTTGATCCTTGCTACTGAAGTGTATTGAAGAAATGAGTTAAGAGTAGTAGCCAGAACCTACAGAATTTTAAAACAAAAACTGAACTCCAACAGAACTACACCTTTGCCGTTTCACATACTGCAAAAGATGAAAGAAACTTTGGACCAAAAACTAGGTTTTGAGAAACAACTCCACTGTTTTGATATTCTTAATCAGGGCATCAGTTACATACAAAGGTAGGTTTATACTGGACGCTTATTTACGAATTAGGAACTAGACATTCAACTAGTTAACACCCTACAATGGTCTCTGTAAGCTGTGAAGTCACCTTCTCAAAATTTGTGTTAAGCAACAATATTTAACTGTAAAAATATCAAGTGAATTCCCGTTTTCAATGTCAGAATAAAATACCTAGAACTTCAGGAGATGCACCCCAAGACTGAGTTTAAGTCACAGAAATCTCCCACAAACACCCATCATTAAGACATTTTTAAAGTATCAATACCTGTTCTTCCATTTTATCCTGTCTATCGAGAGCAGCTTCAACAGCATCAAAGAACTCCTCTTCATTAATCAGGCTATTAGGACCTTCCTAGAGCATAAAAACCAAAACTAGTTCAACATTCTGGAGACATGAGAGTTCCACTTCACTTTAATATTAGAATTACATATTTATATATTATGCATATGGCTGTTGGAAGCAAATTTCTTCTATAGAACTCAACTCCTTTGGTTACAATTCCTCTGAATATCCTACTTGTTAAAAAGAAGTTACTTCCTCTAACTACAATTTAGAGATAGCGTATAAAGGAGAAGAAAACCAGGAAACTGAGTAAGTGTCAATAAACTCTGAGGGCAGATTTAGGCTTTAATTAACATGTATCTTCTCTTAAAACCATTTATTGTGTGTCAGTAAAGTACACATTAACATAATTGTGTAGTTAAGACTCCTTCCAGAGTTCCAGTGCCTTAGGGCAGATTTCAGATAAGTGCTCAAAACAACAAGAGAAGGGAAAATTCTGGGATCTCTATTGAAAATTCTTGGAAAGAATCATAGAATCATAGAATAGTTAGGATTGGAAAGGACCTTAAGATCATCTAGTTCCAACCCCCCTGACATGGGCACGGACACCTCACACTAAACCATATCACTCAAGGCTTCATCCAACCTGGTCTTGAACACTGCCAGGGATGGAGCATTCACAACCTCCCTGGGCAACCCATTCCAGTACCTCACCACCCTAACAGTAAAGAATTTCTTCCTTATATCCAGTCTAAACCTCTGCTGTTTAAGTTTCAACCCATTACCCCTTGTCCTATCACTACACTAAACAGCAGGTGGAGATGAGTCAATTATTAAAAATTCAGATCTACAAAGTAAAGTCTTATTTTCAGAGAATTAGGTTTACTGCTTTCAGTATACTGTAAAACAAGGTGATCCAGCATATTTCAAAAAACTACAATCGGAGTATGTGGGAGAAGTAGCTTTGTCTGTAACCAGGGAGCCAATGTCCAGCTTTCATTTCTATGAATTTCTAGAACGGTTTGGGTTAGAAAGGACCTTAAGACCATCCAGTTCTAACCCGTCTACCATGGGCAGGGACACCTCACACTAAACCATGTTACCCAAGGCTATGTCCAGCCTGGCCTTGAATCTATCTTCTTCTTTTATTTTTATTTTTACAGTGTATGCCTCAGTCACAACAGAAAAACTAAGCTCAAGCATCTTCTAAGTATCTCAACACATTAATAGTATTTCTCGGGCTATGATTTGTAAATAGAAACATGTTTCATTAATGTACACCAAAGGCTCAAGTTCTTAAAAATTATGCAAACTGCATTATAGGTGCATTAGCTTATATTCTTCAGAATTAGCTTATTCTTCACAATGTGGTTTATGTGGCTTAGAATATGACTGACTACCTCACTGCAGAGGAGGCTGCTGAAATATGCAATTTAACAGATAAAAGGAATCTAAGTATCACTGAATTTCTCAATATAAAATTTCAGTTGGTAACCTAAAAATCAGCTGAAGTTAAGACTTCGGATTTGAGAACTGCCTGTGCAGTCAGGGTTTCATATTTGCTTTATGCATCTATACAGCTGAACCATCAGAAAGTACAAATCTAGTGCATACAAGCCATTTCAAATGTACAAGAAAAAACAGTAAAAAATCAACAAGAATATCTGTGAGCAACATGCTTTAGACAAAAGCAGAACATAGAAGCCTGAGAAAAAGACATACTTCATTCTCAAAATATTAAGTACTGAGAATCTTCATACAGCTTCTGTTTCCAAGGTGGAAAATCAGAGATGGCATGAACACACTTGCACAACACAAACACCTTGATTTACACACCATTCACCCTTCTTTGAGAAACAAACCAATCTTTACAAGTCCCAGCATTTTTAAAAATTTCAAAAGCAGACTTTGTACCTCATAGTCTGGCCCTCCAAAGTGGGACTTTTTCTTCAGTTCTGTCACAGCATTTTTGTATGCTTCTTCAATTCTCCTCCTCTTCTCTGACTCCTGTAAAATTACATGGTAATGTGATTCAGGAAGAATGAATTGACTGCTAATAGTCAACATGCCAATAAACAGAATTACCTGACTGGTATGGTTTTGTTTTGGCTTTTTTTTTTTCCCCAAGTAAAAACTGCAGAGCTGCTGGTTTTCTGAATTTATTTGCATGCATGTATTTTATGTACCCATATACATGCATATATATAATATGATGCCTGGGTAGCTAACTATCTTGATGGTACCTTCTTTAAATCATGTGAAAGAAACTAGATCAGCAAGCAAAAAATGGTATCTAGCTTAAGCATAGCTATTAATGGTTTGCTGCGTTTGTATCTGGCAGTTCATACAGAACCCCTTGACACAGATGCTTTGGGCAGTGATAAAGCGTGGAAAGTAAGACTGGTAAAAAGCTAACTTGTTGAATGTAATAAGATACTAATGAGTCACAGCATGTTAAATTTCTAACTATAATTAGCTCACATGGTTTCAATGTGAATCATTTTGTGAACTCCACACAGTGATTAACTCAACATCATTCTCCCATAATAGGTGTGACTGTACTAGAGCCACTGATGTCTATATGATTTGTATTTTGAATAAAAATGTAGTAATGCCAGGATCAGATTAAGTCTAGTATTTCCTCTGCAAATTCTACAAACTGCCAAATCTTCTCAGTGAGTGAAAAAGCCATGAACTTGTGAAATTTTTGTAGAATTCAGCTTTAATACATAAGATCAGAGTCTCTTGTGGTGGAAGAAAGTTAAGTCTTAAGGTGAAAATTGGACACCAAGCACTAGCTCTTGCAGATGAGTATAATCACTCAAGAGACGCAATCTGAACTTCATAAAATACTGTGGAAAACCCCATAAGCAATACTGAAAGGCTGGATTTACCAGCTGGGAATTAGGTGGTAACGTTCATTCTGAAACACTTTTCTGGTTTCTGAAGACAGGTTTGAAGAGTAAAGCAACAGTTTTGAAGTAAAATAAAGTAGTACAGTTTTCCACAGGAAAATTCTTAGGGGAAGAAACCAGCACTTAGATGAATACAGTATGTCTTCATCTGAGAACACAGGCTTTCCCTTCTGAAGCTATCACAAAAAGAAAATACTTGCTGACACACACATTTCACAAAATTTTGCATGTTTATATTTTTTGAAAGCAACCAGAGAGTCCTAAAGATGCATAAAAGCAGAACTTGAGTATAAGGGATTGAGAGAAAGCATAGAAGTTTTACAAGAAGACTGAAATGAAAAACAAAATCACAACTCCTCCTCCTGCTCACCCCAAATCCCCACACTTTCAGTACTTCAATCTGCAAATTATTGACAATTCACGTATGTCAAAAGACAACTCTCCAAATCTGCCAGCTTCTCTTAGCAACAAGGCAGAAATTGTGAAACTGTTTGGCTGCACAGCAGGAAAATCACTGGTGTGTTAAAATTCTGTGTAGTTTAATGAAACATTTAAGTTACAGTTGTCAAAGGTGAACAAAGTAAGATACCTAAACATGTTAATCTTAAGGTAAAATTTAATGTTCAGATTACAAATTTGCTCATTAATAGCAGTTAGTAAGACCAAAGGAAACAAGAACAGAAAAATGTTGCTGTAGTCAAGACAACGTGAAAAACATCAGCACAAGGGTCTTACTGCAAATAAAACAATGGACCAAGAGCTAGAGATTAAATAACTTTCTTATTAATTTTAAGTCTATTTTAAAACACATTCAAAAGGCTCATACTGGAAAATATACTGCAGCAGAAAAATAAAAAATAAGTCAGTCTCAGGATCTTAACAGCTAAGAGTAAAAGGTTAAAGTTAAAGCTGTAACTACAATTACTTTTGCAGCACATTACATGTTTTTGTTTTAATTTCATGCTGGCCATCTGACTGTTTTGGTAACAGAAAACTAAACATAAAAATCTAAAATTACAGTTGTTGAGTGCATCATTTGAGCAGTATCCTTCAAAATTAAAATGTTTTTATAATAATAATTTCTTGTTTTCAAAGGTTTAGAAATAGTTTCCAATATTCATTCAGAATGGAAACTGAAACTTTTTCATTTTACAGAATAAAAGGGGATTAATAAAGATACTTGCTTGATAACACTGCAGTCACCTCTAGTCAAAATGTAGTCATCTGCAGGTTCAACAAATTCTGAACTTGAGCTTTTTTGAGATTTTTTTAGGACAGTTACAATTTTAGAGTATGTTCTCCAAGCTCAGCAGAACAATCTATCTTGAATCTTTAGGCTACCTTGCATCTTTGGGCTAAGCTAGCTTGCTACAAGACAGAGGCTGTATAACTTTGTATTAATTACTTTTATATGTTGCTGCTAAGTAAAAGTTATGAAACTAGTGGAGTGAGGAGACTGGAGAGAAATGGAGAGTGAGCTAGGTTATAGCAGTGCTTATAATACTTGTAAAGCTGCTATACAGTGGTATGGTACCATTGTAAAGCCATTGATTGGTTTTAGCCACTGACAGAGACCTTGCTCTTCATGTAACCTGCACAACACACAGCCAGCAGCAGGAGCCTGCCAACATGAAGGACAAGCTTGATGCTGCCCCTTCCAGCTCTGCTAGATGGGCTTTAACAAGCACCGGACAGACTTATAAGAGCTCTAGAACTCTCCCAAGCTAGAACATAAACACTACCAGCTGCCCAATTTAATGTAATTTCTCCCTCTGATCTCTGAGAGAATAAATTCTAAACTTTGGAATCTCAAAATATTTACTTCCTTTTCAAAGTAGTTTACACACCTATCAAAGAAAACAGAAAAAAAAATATCAACACCATTCTCGTCCCACATCTATTTATCAGATGACAAGAGCAGTGCTTTTTGCTCAGGCCCATAGTTATAGAAGATACTCATAAAACCATCTTTAACAAGATGAAAATAAAACAAAAGCAGTTCTATAATTGGAGGGGAGTAGTGTTAGCAGAGGTCCAGAGTTCTTAATACAGTCAACTGCTGTCTTTAAGGGTGTGGGTGTCAAGATGTTGGTCACGGGGGGCTGCAGGGGTGGCCTATATGGGAGGAGGCTGGGGATCTGCTCTGTGTCAGACCCAGGTGGCTCTAGCCTGCCCCAAAGACCCACTGCAGCACACAGCTGAGGCCGTTCACCATGTGTGTGGCACCTCTCTGAAATGTGTATTTAACTGCAAAACACACCCCACAGAGCAGATTTTCCCCAAAGGACTGCCCAGGGAGAGGACCTGAGCAGGAGGAGGCTAAAAGTGTGAAAAGGAAGGAGAGGCAGACAGGCACTGCAACCACAACATTCCTCTGGTTACATTTCTTGGGGCTAGAAAGCAGTGGGTAGAGAGACCTGCAGTGAAGCAGTGAAGCTGCGCTTGGGAAATGGGGGAAAAAAGCCTTTTTGGTGTTTATGTTTCCCATTAACCAGATCTATTTCAAATCAGCAACAAACTGATTTTCCTCACATCATGAATGTTCTGCTATGACAAGAACCAGTAAGCAATCTCCCTGTTTTCCTCTTGACCAATCAGCTTTCTCATCTTATTCTTCCCCCTAATCCTTCCGGATAGGTGGTGGGTGGGCACTTAGCTGTTAAGACAACGTAGCCCACTGCAGTTCCGTATTATTTAAATCAATAAAATTCTCCACTTCCAAAAGCACAGTAATTAGAAGAATGTAAAATAATTATTTTATATTAGAATTAAAGTACTTTACCATGAATGTGCTATAAATCCCAGAAAATTTCACTGACAAATGTGACTTTAATAAAGTTGCGGGTGTACAAACACTGAGCAACTTAAAACTTCCAAGGTTTTAGAAACTTTTGCTATTTTAACTTCTGGGAAAAGAAGCCCAAATAAGCTGTGACCCCTTTTAAAATGTATTAACTCACACCATATGAGTAGCAGTCACATGAGACCAAAAGTGAAATTTAGGATTAAATTTGTTTACCATTTACAGTCAAAAAAATAAGTCCTTTAAGTCCTAAAATAAGAAGTGACAAACTAAATAAAATTCTCTATTAACATACTCTGTATTATATAACAGCATAGGGACAAGAAAAATTCACTTCATCCAAGCTCTAAGCAAAGTCTGATCAACATGAGTGAACTGTGTTTGCTCAGCCCTGAGAACAGAAGAGAAGCCTTTGTTGGTGGTATGGGAAAGCTACTATTAGGTCCCCCCTCAAAGTCAACGAAACTGAGCCAGACTTCAAACTTCCTACAGACTGCTGAACCAGCAGGCTGTAGAAGACGGATGAAAAGTAACAGGAAGACACTGCAATAAGAGATACTCCAACTAAATACAAGGAAAAACTTTTTCACTATTACAACAGTTAAGCAGCAGAACAGGTTGCCCAGAAAAGCTGTGCAGTCCCCAGCCTTGAAGACTTGAAACCAGACTTGATAAACCTGTATGCAACCTGGTTTCATCTTTAAATGTCCTTTTAAGCAGAAGGTTCCAGAAAAAGAGACCTCAAGAGATCTAGTCCAACCTGAATTACCCTATGATCCCAACACTCTTGGTTAATATTCAAGGATCACCTGCTACAAGCTCAGGAGTGTTGCATCCCAACTAGAAGGAAGTGCAGCAGGAGGGGCACGAGACCTCCTTGGATGGATAAGGAGCTGCTGAGAAAAATTCACAAGAAAAGAGAGGC
The DNA here is from genome assembly GCF_012275295.1 of Melopsittacus undulatus. Lineage (NCBI taxonomy): Eukaryota > Metazoa > Chordata > Aves > Psittaciformes > Psittaculidae > Melopsittacus > Melopsittacus undulatus. Next base: position 26,155,268 of record NC_047557.1, on the reverse strand, counting down.
TTATAAAAGGTGGAAGCAAGGACAGCAAGGCGGCCTGGGATGAATACAGAGATGTTGTCTGGGTAGTTAGGGACTGGGTTAGGAAAGCTAAGGACCAATTGGAGCTAAACTTGGCAAGGGATGTTAAAGATAATAGGAAGGGATTTCATAGGTATGTAGGAGCTAAAAAACAGACTAGGAACAACACAGGCCCCCTCCGGAAACTTTCGGGAGAACTGGCTACACAGGACTTGGAGAAGGCCGAGGTTCTGAATGGCTTCTTTGCCTCGCTCTTCACTGGCAAAGGCTCTGACTGCAGCACCCAAGTCTTGGAGGGCGGACGCAGAGACTGTGAAAAACTAGACCTTGGGCCCACTGTACATGAGGACCTGGTTCGGGACCATCTTAAGAACCTGAATGTACAAAAGTCCATGGGACCTGATGAAATCCATCCGCAGGTCCTGAAGGAGCTGGCGAATGAAGTTGCAAAGACACTGGCCATCATATTCGAAAAATCATGGCAGTCAGGTGAAGTTCCTGACAACGGGAAAAATGATAATTTAACCCCCATTTTCGAGAAGGGAAAAATGGATGACCCGGGGAACTACAGACCAGTCAGTCTCACCTCTGTGACTGGCAAAATCTGGGAGCAGATTCTCCTGGAAGGCAGGCTAGGGCACATGAAAAACAACAAGGTGCTTGGTGACAGCCAGCATGGCTTCACTAAGGGGAAATCCTGCCTGACCAATTTGGTGGCCTTCTATGATGGGGCTACAAAAGTGATGGACAGGGGTGGAGCAGTTGACGTCATCTACCTGGACTTGTGCAAAGCATTTGACACTGTCCCACATGACATCCTTGTCTCTAAATTGGAGTGTCATCAATTTGATAGGTGGACCACTTGATGGATAAAGAACTGGCTGGATGGCCACACACAAAGAGTTGTGGTCAATGGTTCAATGTCTGGCTGGAGACCAGTAACTAGTGATGTCCCTCAGGGACTGCTGTTGGGACCAGTCTTGTTCAATGTTTGTTGCTGACATGGACAGTGGGATTGAGTGTGCCCTCAGCAAGTTTGCCGATGACACCAAGCTGTGTGGTTCGGTTGATACGCTGGAGGGAAGGAATGCCATCCAGAGGGACCTTGACACGCTTGTGAGGTGGGCTGATGCCAACCTCATGAAGTTTAACCATGACAAGTGCAAGGTCCTTGTCGGAGCAATCACAGGCACAGCTACAGGTTGGGCAAAAAGGAAATTCATGGTAGTCCTGAGGAGAAGGACTTGGGGCTGTTGGTCAATGAGAAAATGAACATGAGCCAGCTTCAGTGTGCACTCACAGCCCAGAAAGCCAACCGTATTCAGGGCTGCATCAAAAGGAGTGTGACCAGCAGGTTGAAGGAGGTGATCCAGCCCCTCTACTCTGCTCTCATGAGACCTCACTTGGAGTATTGTGTGCAGTTCTGGTGTCCTCAACATAAAAAGGACATAGTACTGTTAGAACAAGTTCAGAGGAGGCCACGAGGATGATCAGGGGACTGGAGCACCTCCCATGTGAAGACAGGCTGAGAAAGTTGGGGCTGTTCAGCCTGGCGAAGAGAAGGCTGCGTGGAGACCTCATAGCAGCCTTCCAGTATCTGAAGGGGGCCTACAGAGATGCTGGAGAGGGACTATTCATTAGGGACTGTAGTGATAGGAGAAGGGGTAACGGGTTGAAACTTAAACAGGGGAAGTTTAGACTGGATGTAAGGAAGAAATTCTTTACTGTTAGAGTGGTGAGGTACTGGACTGGGTTGCCCAGGGAGGTTGTGAATGCTCCATCCCTGGCAGTGTTCAAGACCAGGTTGGATGAAGCCTTGGGAGATATGGTTTAGTGTGAGGTGTTCCTGCCCATGGCAGGGGGGTTGGAACTAGATGATCTTAAGGTCCTTTCCAACCCTAACTATTCTATGATTCTATGATTCTATGAACAAGCTTCAAGTCTTGGATCTACTGTAATTCCTCCAACTACGTAGATGAAGCAGTAACTAAGTATTGACAGAAGTCTCAATACAGTTGGACAGGGTCAGACCTTTAACACGTGGACAAAGACAACCACAGAGGCAGAGGCAAGGATTCAGATGTTGAGGTATTCTGTCTGAATATGCTAATTCTTTGAATAGTGTACCACACTAAAACACAGAGAGTGAGAAGTGTGATAAACACCACATGGGAATATGTTAAATGAAAAACAAGACAACAGCTAGAGGACTGCACAGGACACCGGCCAGTGATGGCAGGATTCCAGAAATTATAGCCTGAAGTACAGCCTAGCCATGCCTTCAGCACATCCCATGAGAAAAGACACTGCTCCTTTTTAGGTTGCTAGAGTGGTTGAGTAGGCTTAGCACTATTACTGCTATTAGAATAACAGATATTCTAACACCACACATTTAAAAAATTTAACCAGTCAGCATAAAACACCACTTAATCTCTTTAGTCTCCTAAAGGAAAGTGAAATAATTGTATCTTTAAAAGACATCTAAAGTTAGAACTGTTTTTCTCCTTAGTATTGTCACCATGTTTTATCACAATTAAAAAAATTCGGAGATTTGCAAATTTTTTTGTGAACATGGACAAACAAGTCCCTTAGAAGGCTGCAACCAATGCACTTATTATTATGGAATACTGTCAGGTTCTCTATAGATAAAATAAAGTATACTATCTGAACAAGGGCTACAAAAACAGACTATGATAAATAATGTTATTATATCACCAGTTAGGATGAGACTTTCATGTTTTACAGGTGTAATAATGAAAGCACCTAAAACTAATAAATCCTGTACATAAAATAAAAGCAATTCCTGAAATAAAAGAAGTTCACAACACATTCTAAATTTTAACTTTAATCTAAAGAAACTTTTTTTCCCCAACAAAAATAAAAGGAAAATTATCTTACCTTGTCCAGCTTTTTTTGCCAGCTTTCTTCACATTTTACCATAAGTTCAATACAATGAGAGAGCGTAGCAAGGATTCCAGCAGTGGTTGCCTTGAAAGTTATAGCTTCCCCTTTAAAGTCTATGCCATTAATTCCTTTCGGTGTTACATGTGGGAACACTAAAAACAAACGCGAATCATTCACTGAGAGCTGCCTTCAATTCCAGCAAGCATTTTACATGTGTGCTTTATATTACAACTGTTTGAAGAAAACAGACTGGCTAGAGATGTAATATAAAAATAAAAAATGATAGTAATTTCAGCTATCCACAGGATAATGAAAGGGATTCAAAGGGAGGAACAGATGCCCTCAGCTTCATCTTGTGAAACCCTGTTTCAAGCCTGCGTGTAATGCTCGATTACTCTGCACTCTGGAAATCACGAGGGTGGAGGGAGTGGTAATACTTTGTAACAATAGCAGTTTGACAGCTTGAAGGGGTGCCTAATTAATAAAGAGCAACCTTAAAATGTATCAGATGCAGCACTAAGAAAGGAACAATTTCAAAACGCAATCAAACCTGAAAGTAACATTCAAGGCTGCTTTAAATGGGTAATTACATATTTAAAAACATCAAAGTAAAAATGTATGATATAAAAGTATCAAATGTGTTGAATTATCCAAGTACTGTGGGTTTTGCAGTTCCAACAACTACTTCATGCTGTCAACCAAGCCATCTGTTGCTAAGGCTATTTAAACAAGTCATTTAAAATGTGTGACAAAAAAAGTACCTATTATATGACAAACTCGTATGTAGGTTGACATAATAACAAATCAAATGCTACACATTAATGTCAGAAAATATTAGAAAGCAGAAGTAACACTCATGTTGAAGCTGACTGAGCCTAGCAAGTTAAAGTAACTTCTGCCATGCCACAGTGCAAGCTAAGGGCTTATGATCTAGATGGATATAATTTCCCTCCCCCCCTCCCAGTGTGTCAGTTTGTTAGCCTGCCTATGTTATGGTTTAAAAAGTACAAATAAATACTTGTGTAAGTTTATCCAGTATGTCTGCAAAGGCAAAGCAGAGCTTTCAAGCAGCTCAGTTCTTGCAGGGAAGGGAAGTGCAATTGCTGTTCTCTAATGGCAGAGCCCTGTATCTTCACCTCAGGAACAGTAAGCAATTGTCACATGATGTAAAGCAATGATTTAAGTCTCTAAAGGTTTTGTATACCTTGCTTTCAGAAGTAATCAAACTATTTTTTAAACAGCTGAGCACAAACTACACACTGCTTCGAACACCTCAATAAGCATACATACACACTATGTTAGAAAGCAGTTTATTTTTTGTTTCATATGAATCAAGAATACTCCCTAAAAGGTAAAGATGATGGAGCTGGAGAAAAAAAAAGTAAAGTAAGAAAAAGAAAAATCTGTTCAGAAACAATAATAAGCACAGCAGCTCTCCCTCCCCCTAACAGCTGCAAAAGGAACACGGAGGAGGCTGAGACTGAAAGTGGTAGAAGCTGGCAAGAAGGTGATGCAGTGGATTCACTGAGAATAATGCAAATAACACAAGGGCTTCACACATAACAATTCATGGCTGAAAAACAGAGTTTATACTGATTAATTTTTCCTGTTCCTACAACTAGCTGCAACACTGGAAGATCATTTCAGAAATCTCTGTGGTAGATTACAAGGGAGATGCAGCAATGCAGCCTCATTTCCTGGGTATCTTCAGGTCTCAGCTACAGGTCATTAGTACTTCCATACAGTTTCAGTCACACAAATGACACGTGACATTCAATTACATGTTGCAAGTTATTGTTAATGACTACTCTCAAAGTAGGACTGATACATGAGAAGTCTGCAGTTTTAAAATTAGTGTACACAGTTCCTTTCAGCCATTATAATTCTGGGCAAAAATGAACTTGTTGAAGGAAGATGCAAAACCTGTTTCTTTGAAGAGATGGTCACTTAAGAAAGGAGTGGATAGGAGTATTTTTATTCTTTCCTAATCCCAGGAGACACTTGTCTTCTCAGAACCTATCAGAAGGTGAGCTCAAGCCTTATCTGGGTAACATCTTAAATTGTATTTGTCTAGAGATTTTCTACTCTGAGAGCCTGAATATCTTTCCATTCCTTTTTTTAAGCTTTTCTTTCATGTCAACTACAAATTGCTTCAAAATGAAATCTCTCATCAGGAGATCTACATAGTACAAGGTAAAGGCTAATAGGAGAGTGTTTCTAACATTGCAACTGCTTTTCTAACTTTATGATCAAACTGCACGCAGCCAACTGAGAAAAAGCTGCAGGATGATCTTCCCCCTACTGTAACTTCCATTTCAGTATCTTTGAAGTGGTTCCTTTATAATTATCCTGTCTTTTAAGCATTTTGCTTTATTTCTGATTTGTTTTCTCTTGCCTTTCACATTGCAGATTCTTCATACACTGCTTCAGCCTTCAATAGGTCTTTAGCCCTTCTCTCCTACATCTCTGTTAGGATAGGTCAAGTTTTCCCTTTTTGTTCCTAAAATTGTTTATAACACTTTCCCAGATGTCCCAAACATCATGTGTTTGTTCCAATCTGTTTTCATATGAATCAGAAAATTATTTTAAACACAGTAAGTAGAAAGTAGTTCCTTTATATTTTCCATTTAATGCCACCTTAGAATTAGTTCAGTAATGTGAGAAGTGAAAAAGAAATGTTCAGGTGCATGACCCATTTATTGATATCTACTGTTGCTGATCTTCTTGGATAGAGTAGGATAGCTATGATTATTTACCGTCTAAGAAAAATCCCATTATTGGTGAATATTCTTCCTCCATTCAAGGCACAAGAATCCAGTGTAAATCCTACTGTGTTTTACATAGAATTTCCATCCTTAAGCCTCTGTACCATTTTCATCATTATAGCTGCAGTACAAAAACTTCCATATTGAAGAAGGTTCCTTAAGTAGGTTTCACCTGCTCTTCCTACTCTTACATAATTTAAATCCAAATACACTCATTTTACCGAGCAGATGGATGGGAACGCTTCCTGATCAAGATCCCAGTAGGTAACTATGCATCAGCCAGACTTTCCCTTGCTGTTCTATACATTGTTTAGTTACCAGATTTTCTCATTTTTCCTAGTTTTTTTTTTTTACTCACACACTCTAGAGAACACAGAAAAGAAAAAGCTTCCCTATCCAAAATGTCTTCAGAGTAGTACACAATTCTCTATAGTCATGTTAACTTCCTCCTCCCATCCAGGGAAGGTGCAAAATGGAACAAATTTCAGAAGACAACGTGAATATGGTCCCTTAAGTCAGTCTTAAATTTAATGATTTCAGCAGTAGACTGGTTGCACTGGTGGTTTGAACAGCAGGATCAAACACTCCTTATCATACTGGGCTACAAAAGAGGCTGAACCCATGCTTCTTACTCCCTGGAGTACTGACTACATAGCAGCCCCCAAGAATAAACAGGCAGCCGCTTCTCATCTACAATTAAAAGACTGCTTCAGTCCTTTCAGGACTGGATAGAGACTTCAAGAATGAAACCTGAAATTTGAGAAACCAAAGAATCTTAACAACTGCTCTGAGACTAAGCTTTAGAAAGCGGTGAAGTTTAAGATAATTCTTTCATTATCAGCTAGTCTGAGTAATTTTCTAACCAATATATGGGCATGGCTTTCTCAGCCTGAAACATCTACTTACCCCACTGCATCACACTCATGATTCCATTTTACGGCAGAGAATCTTAATTTTTCATTTCTAGTCAAGCTTTGCAGCACTCAGCTACTAAATATTTAATGGGTCCAGCCCTTAGAAATCAAACTAAGGCACAGAAAAACTAAATGGAGATAAAACTTTTCATAGAAATAATTGAAGAAAAGTAAATTTAACGGAATCAGGAATCAGAACAACTGGAATTAGAAGTTACACAAAAAAGCAAGGGGTTGCAGAAATTATTTTCTGTGAGTCTATATACAGGTACACATAATACGTGGCGATTTCTTAGCATATAACTTCCCAAAGACTTGACACAGAACTTTTAAAGAGGATTACAGATATCACCTAAAATTCCTGTTAAATTCCAGGTGATGACAATAAAGAAGTCACTTATTTTCCATTTTAACATCTTAAGATGACCAGAGGTACTAAAAATGTACTTTCCTAATGACATTCCCCATATCCTATGTGTACATGTAGCAGTACACCAGAAGAATGTAGATATGAAGAGATGTTCTAAAGGTAAATTAAGCTGAAACTCCTACATTATCCTACAAATACTAAAATTGACAAAGATGTCATTTTCAAAAAGAATCATATAGCAAAATTAAATTATCACTTAACATTTTTTTAAAGAAGGCTCTTTGTTTTATGAGGTTTGCCCTGACATAACAGTCCTCAAAAAATGTACACTCGTATACACATAAAAGGGACAGTAGAACTGCGCACTTGCTTGCAGGTGCGCATTGCAAGATTTATCTTTGGTAATAAAAGGCAAGAAAAATCTATTCAAAACTTGAGTTATATGTACTTAACCTATTGAAATCAGCATTACAATTAATTCTCAGCAGAGGAAGCACTTTATGTAATTAAAAAAAAAATTACTCATATGATGAATTCTAGAAGCATCCTAAAAGCTCCTTCCATTTCCTTTCCTTTTTCCTCATAACAGTTTTGGCTATACTCTAGAAAGAGCACCCAAATACAACAAAGGAAGTTGTAATAGAGGGGCAACAGACAATTAAAAAGAAAACAAGACAAAGAATAGGCTCATTTTGCCCATGTATCTTCCATGTTCTTAGAATCATAGTGTCATAGAATAGTTAGGGTTGGAAAGGACCTTAAGATCATCTAGTTCCAACCCCCTGCCATGGGCAGGGACACCTCACACTAAACCATATCACCCAAGGCTTCATCCAGCCGGGTCCTGAACACTGCCAGGGATGGAGCATTCACAACCTCCCTGGGCAACCCAGTCCAGTACCTCACCACTCTAACAGTAAAGAATTTCTTCCTTACATCCAGTCTAAACTTCCCCTGTTTAAGTTTCAACCCATTACCCCTTCTCCTATCACTACAGTCCCTAATGAAGAGTACCTCCCCAGCATCCCTGTAGGCCCCCTTCAGATACTGGAAGGCTGCTATGAGGTCTCCACGCAGCCTTCTCTTCGCCAGGCTGAACAGCCCCAACTTTCTCAGCCTGTCTTCACATGGGAGGTGCTCCAGTCCCCTGATCATCCTCGTGGCCCTCCTCTGGACTTGTTCCAACAGTTCCATGTCCTTTCATGTTGAGGACACCAGAACTGCACACAATACTCCAAGTGAGGTCTCATGAGAGCAGAGCAGAGGGGCAGGATCACCTCCTTCAACCTGCTGGTCACACTCCTTTTGATGCAGCCCTGAATACAGTTGGCTTTCTGGGCTGTGAGTGCACACTGAAGCTGGCTCATGTTCATTTTCTCATTGACCAACAGCCCCAAGTCCTTCTCCTCAGGACTATCATGAATTTCCTTTTTGCCCAACCTGTAGCTGTGCCTGGGATTGCTCCGACGCAGGTGAAGGACCTTGCACTTGGTATGGTTCAACTTCATGAGGTTGGCATCAGCCCACCTCACAAGCGTGTCAAGGTCCCTCTGGATGGCATTCCTTCCCTCCAGCGTATCAACCGAACCACACAGCTTGGTGTCATCGGCAAACTTGCTGAGGGCACACTCAATCCCACTGTCCATGTCAGCGACAAACATTGAACAAGACTGGTCCCAACAGCAGTCCCTGAGGGACATCACTAGTTACTGGTCTCCAGCCAGACATTGAACCATTGACCACAACTCTTTGTGTGTGGCCATCCAGCCAGTTCTTTATCCATCAAGTGGTCCACCTATCAAATTGATGACACTCCAATTTAGAGACAAGGATGTCATGTGGGACAGTGTCAAATGCTTTGCACAAGTCCAGGTAGATGACGTCAACTGCTCCACCCCTGTCCATCACTTTTGTAGCCCTGTCATAGAAGGCAACCAGATTGGTCAGGCAGGATTTCCCCTTAGTGAAGCCATGCTGGCTGTCACCAAGCACCTTGTTGTTTTTCATGTGCCCTAGCATGCCTTCCAAGAGAATCTGCTCCCAGATTTTGCCAGTCACAGAGGTGAGACTGACTGGTCTGTAGTTCCCCGGGTCATCCATTTTCCCCTTCTTGAAAATAGGGGTTATATTTCCCTTTTTCCAGTCATCAGGAACTTCACCTGACTGCCACAGTTTCCTGATTAAAGTGTTTATATTTTTCAAAATGCTTTTAGCAAGGACTTCAGGAGATACCATCAGATTTGAAACTGGAGGTAGTGCAACTTCAAAATTTTGTGAATCAAAGTCTAAGAAATATCTTAGGACCAAATAGTCAGCATTTACGCTATGTAAAAACCAATATATTGTGGTTGGGAAACAAAAGAAGAGCTGAGAAGAACGCAAATAGATTTTAAGTGCCAAGCCAGAAGTATCAGATTTCTAGACCAACAAGAACTGCATGAGTCCTTCTCATGTACTTCATGGATGCAGAAAGTACAATTATGAGATCATTTAAAATAATAAAAATCAGAATTCTGTTCATCACAATGGAAAATGCAGTAAAAAAAGTTCTAATATTATGACGAGTGAGAATTGGTAAGTGTTGACTTCACACTACAAACTCATAGAAGTTGGGCAAACTATACTGGGACATATGTAACTGGAAAAGCTTTGTTCTCCACCGCACTCCTAAAGCAGGTCACACTTGCAAGAAAAACTGCAGTAACATCTCACAAATATCAGGTCCCAATATCTGAATGATGCAGCTGTTTCAACAGAATTTTGCAGTGAATACAGCTTTAGACACAGAACAGGATATTCCAAACTTACATTAATATTTGTGTGAATTAAATGTTAACTCAGAGAATCATGAAAAGCACCTAATAAATGGTAACGTGAAGAAGAACTTGCTGTCACATATATTTGAATAGCTATTTTTGCCATTTTCTGTCTAGAAAAGAGCATATGTACTGACCATGTATCAGGCTAGTCATACTATTCATATGAATTTTCAGTGAAGAAGTTTGGACAGACTTACATTTTTCCTTACTGCTGTTACTGTTATGTACAAAATCCCCATCAGAACGCACAGTAGGAAAATCATCTTCATCATCTTCTACCACTAAATTGGAGAGAAAATGTTATGGGAATGAGAATGTTTTTCCAATTCTTTGTGTGCAAGAAAGAATTAAGAGCATCTTCATGGCTAAACAGCATTTAAGATTTCTTCCTGCAACAAAAGTCATGACCACCCCCTCCTGCCTTTGTTTTTTTTGTGTGGTTTTGGTTGTTTTGGATTTTGTTTGTTTGGTGGGGGGTTCTTGTTGTTGGTTTAGTTTGGTATTTTTTGACTCAAGTCCACTATTAACATTACTGGCAGAAACCATCTAACGCTTGCTCAGTTTTGAAGTTTAGCATTCAATTCTCTGCTAAGAACAACAATATTTTGGTGCTACAACGGGTTAAGCAGGGCACTACAATTCAGCAACTATATTCTTCTACACTAAAAAGTTTGCAAAGAAGTGGAATTGTACATCTACTATTTTCTTACTACCAAAAGTTTCAAGCTGACAGACCAACTCCGGGAATGAATATGAATGCCCCAGGAGTGCACATGGATACAACAATCTGTACTCTGAGAAAAGCAATTCAGAAATATGTAGACATCCGCACCTGAGTCTACAAGGGCCTCAAGTGTACACCCAGTGCTCTAGTTTCAGCTAACACATCTCATGAGGATTCATTATGACAGCCCCTTTGCCTTTTTAAAGAATGCATTATTTCTACCGAAACTAGTAGCCTATTGCTTTTTTTTCAAAATAAAAGTGACACAGTGATAACATAACTTGAATTCATCTTATGAGAGTAGCCAATTATTGTTCTGTAACATCACTAAGTGTATTTCTTTTGTACTATTGACAGCTACAGGTTAATATTAACTTAAACAGGTTTTTATGAGAATTCAGCTTCTGAAGTGAAGAGTTTTTGTGCACAAATATTTATGATTGATTCCTATATTCAAGAGTAAATTTAAGATATTTTGTTTATATGGTATCAAATGCTATAGTAACTATTTCAAGGGCTATTACTATGTAAAAAGCTAAATTCTACAGAGATATGAGGTTTTTGTTTCGGTTTTACCTTTATCCCTCTGGAGTTCATCTTTGGAAACTGCATCTGCACAGTCATCAAAGTATTTCTGTAAAGTATCAACTTGTCTACACAAGATGTCTCTGAAGGTTTCCATTTCTGCAAGCTTCTCACGTAAGCTATGGCCCTTCTGAAAATACAAGAGAAAAATGCCTGAAATGCTTCTGAACATGAAGCAGTAGTCCAATACATTAAAAAAAAATTCTGCAGCTATGAAGAACAAATTCAAGTTCAGCTATTAAATACTATTAATGTCAGAAGGGTATAAAAAAATTGGACACAAGCATTTTGTCCACTGGTCTCAGTTTTAGCTCTTGACTACCTATGCTACTTTAGAGCATTCAACAAAAGTTTATTAAAAATGTGATCTTGCATGCTACCAATTTTATGCCTATTTGCCCGAAAAGAGTAACCTCTAGTTAAGATCTCTGACCCATCTTTATTTCCGTTTCTTGTGTTGCCCCTCTTCGGCTCTCCCAGAAGCATAGCCCACTTATGTTCATGTTAAATATTTATGCACATAAGGGAAGCCGTAATTTTTTCAATCTCTATTAACCAAATATATTAAGTCACAGAATGAGCATTCATTTTCATTCAGAGGCCTTGCTATTCTGAGGAATAAACTAGGAAAGGTTATAAATGCTCTGAGAGGTTTGATTTTCTTGCCACTGGAAGATGACATGATAGTTTAAAAAGGACAACTGTATAGAGGCATGAGAGAGCTTTCTGCACCACCAACTCATCATACAATGAAATACTCACACTTGCAGTAAACAAAATATTTTGGTTTTTTTTTCCTACAACTGTGTGGCAGCCTGCACAGAAGTTACTTGTTTTTGTGTACCAATACCAAGAAAACTTTATTCACTAACCTTGAATGAAGAGGTGGATGTTGCAGAGTATCCACTTGCTCCAGAAACAAGAGACACCATGGAGCCATGGCGTCGTAAGCTTGACTCTGATCCATAGCCAGATTCAGTCTAAAAAACAAACCATACACAGAACAAGATTAATATCATTGACTATGAAACCCATCCATTTGTGCCTGCATTTTTAAGGTATTAACACAGCATCCATAAAGTTATTATGATCTATTTTTATCATAATGATTTGTGGAAAATTAGTTATCTATATCCTGTTATAAACTCCCAAAAGAACAAGGCAACATATGTTTCAGGGTTCGAAAAAAGGACAGTGTGCCATTACATTAGCTTATGCAATCCCTACCTACAATTTTCACACAGCATTCAAAACCTAAAGTACTCTGCAATTTATCAGGAATTTAATACGGTTCAGTTTGAATACAATAATTTTCAGTCAATCCTTCCAATCATTCAAACATTGTAATTTCATTTTTAAAAGCAATAAAATAGAGGTCATAAAATATGGACAATTACTGCTATCAAGATACTTTGTTGCTTGTTTCAAGCTTACTTAGCAAAACTCTTAATACCAGACTGGAAAAATTTTTTAGAATATCAGTTCAAGTGTGAAACAGTATACCTGGCTTTGGTAATGTATCTGCGATGCTGAACCACATTTTGAATTGCAATGCAATTCAATGCAAAGATTATACCTTAATTCACTGGGGTGCAATTTTAAGTGTAACAGAAATCAAATAATGAAGATTTGATTTGGGTTTTTCTGCAAATACTCAAGTAAAGGCTTTTAGTTTTTTTTAATGGACTTTATATCCCACAAAGGCTTGACAAGTAAAAATGAAGTTGCTAAAGGAATAAACTGCTTTTTAAAAGGACAAAAATGAGTTTTGGGCATACGATTATTTTGTTTCAGAAGTGTTTCATGAGAATAAATCTCAAAAGAGCATTTTTGTAGGAGTCACACAGCACACTGAAGCATGAAGCACTTCTTAATTTCTTTTAGTATTTCATCCATATGCAAATCTAAAAACTTCTATTTTACTGATAATTCAATATTTAATCATATGTCCAAATATTCAGATGGCTATGAATGTGCTTTTACTACTCAGTTTGACAGGATCTGAAAATTATACACTCTAGAGAGAAGGCAAATTTTCATTTTGATGGGATTAATTAATAAACAGATCATTTTTAAAATGTAGCAAAAATACCCATTGCATAGAGATCAGAGCATTTTAATGAAGAGAAGCAAATGTCTTCTGATGTCTTTTTAAAAATGACTTTTTAACGGAGAAAGACATACCTATGCAAAATTTAGACTGAAGTTTAGGAAGTGAAATCTCTAAATTTCTCTATTTGAAGACTTAATCAAAATCACATCTAAAATTTACAGGAATAGATGTAACATTAGAGACTCTAATAATAACTTGTATGCTACATTTTAATTAAATATTTTTTCCCAATATTACCCCATCAACGCTAGTTAATTTACAATAAAAATGGAAAGTGAAAGAAGAAAATTTCTTTCCATATCAATTTTTTAAGGTACCTTTTCAGCAGAATCTTCATTTGACTGTCATTTATGCTTCTGACTAATAATTCCACTAAACACTTTATCCATGCTTCAGGATTGTATACAAGACAGCATATACAGTTATGAACTGTACACAGGTATCAACTTGCAAATGCTACCAATAAAATGGTACTACATAACAAGCATTTAGGCAATTTTAACTTATCTTGCAACCAAGAAGCAAATTCAGCAAACAGAAGAGCAGACCAAACAGCACACAACATGAATTCAAAGCATATACATTTAGACATCATGTTCACAAAACTGCCTAAGATAATAATGTTTTAATAGCTGGGGGAGGGGAGAGGAGAGTACTGGGGAGAAAGAGTTGTATGGGGATGACATGAAAATTACATCAAGGATACTTATTTGTCAGAAGGAACAGAAGTATTCCTTTATAACCGATGCAGAGACAAGCCATCCAGCAGACACAAGCAAGCAGCTTAACACAAACAATGGATGCATGCATCATGCAAAGCCCCACCATTCTACTACCGCAACATCTAAAGGAGAGCAGGTCACTGCTGCATTTATGTCTTGCAAAGCAGATCATTAACTATTCACTGCAGAAATACTCAATTACATTAAGAGGAATGCTGACATGAGCTTCTTCTGTTTATGCAATTTTTAATTTCCCAGGATAAAAATTAGAAAAGCAGGTAGAGTCCATATGATAGAAGCTAACAGTTTGCCTGAAAACAAAACAGCTTGCAGAATTTGTATCAATTCACACCATCAAACACTAATGCTAATTTACTATGCTCAGTAGAGATGCAGTTCTTTGAAATTCCATGCATACATTATAGCTTCAAAGCTACACTAAAACTGGTATTTGTTAGTACACTGCAACACCTTCAGCTTTCTAAGGCAGTGCAAAAAATCCATTAATCCTTTCGTTATGATAGACAAGAGGAAAGAGACACATGATCCAAAGCTTCATGTGATTCTTTACTGGAGCAGATGCTGGTATCAGCAACAAGGCAGTACGTCAGAAAAGCTGCTTTCAGTAAGTGTTTGCAGAATCATATTGCAGACCTCCATCATGGTTCACACTGATCTGCCAGCTAAGGATTTCCTGAAGTGGGTCAACAATATTCTCAAGTAAACCACAGACTGACTCAGAGCAAAGTTTCCCCAGTTGGAAAAAAAAATAAAATTAAAAAAATCAAATCAAGCAAGTTATTCTCCCATATCTTCAAGGAATTATTTCTATTACATCTCAAACTAGATGTAATCTAGTCAAGCACTTTCATGCATATTTGTCACCCAATGCAGACATTTTCAGTTAGCACTATAATTTATTTAGTATTTTACATAACACAAGCAGCAGGCAGCTCCTCCCTCTCAGGCATATGGCTTACCCTAGGGGGTGGTGAAAGAGACATTAGGATACACTGACTTAAATATTGTTCTCTGCAACATTTGTGAAAAATCGTACCCAAACATCCAAGATATCAAATGACAGTATCTTATGAAAAACAAGAATGTATAAAAAAGGTAAAAGCGCAAAATTTAAGTGCTGGAAGGTACTATGAAAGACTTGGTGAAGACTAGGCAGACAAGCTCTGTAAAACATTTCTGTTCCATGAATAATTTTTAGATTTGCTGCAAATGCTTCACCATATATTTGAAGAAAGAAAGGTTACTGCTAGGATAAGTCAAGGAAGGGAGGGCTGTAGACAGCAAGACCCCTACAGACACTACAGGTAGCACAGTCCAGGATCCACTTCCGAGGACTGAGGTTAGATAAAATTAACATGTGTCTGTAGGTCTTATTTTTCAATTCCTCCATAGCCACTGACATTGGAAATTTAAGGTTTTAAAAATTACAAGGTAGTTGCTAGCAAAAAGGCAGAGATGAGAATATAATAATACAGACCACAGAAGCTGGATGATTCCACTGCCTACAGTAGTGCAGGAAAAGAAAAAACCTCATAATAACTTCCTTTGCAACAGCAAAACCAGGTATACTTTTCCTCCAACAGTGATAAATATTGCAATTCCAAAATAAACAAGCACACTATGTGTATAGAAGGTAGAAAAAGACCCCACAAAACAACACAGGAATTAAGAGCTGAAAAATAAGTATAATAGACAACTGAAGTAATAGAAACTATAGCACTATAGCCCCAAGACTGCTGTAACTGTAATGCTCCCTTGTCCAAGCTAAGTGATAATTACCTTTTGGGTCTTTACCTCCTTAACTCCCTATACTATGGGCAAATCACCATGTGTTGCCTGCAAACAGTAAATCTCTAACAGCTGCATAAGCTAAAGTGGTACACATGCAGGTAAGTCCTGGAGGTATCTACTGCTTTCTAAAGAAAGGGAAAGAGCTGAGAAGCAGTATCAACACAAAGCATTGCAGAGAGAATGCAGGCTGACAGAGGCAACTAAAAGCCTTAAAGTCGATAATCTTTATCAGCATAGTTCACACCCATGTTTAATTACATGGATGTGCACCATTTTTTCATTAATACTCTTTAACTGTTAATGTACACAGGGAAACTTTTCAATAAATATTATTCAACATCTTTAAATGCTAGATTTCCACAAATGCTGAATAGGGAGAGGCAGGCTTTCTAAAACCAGAATAAAGAGCAGCCAGGACACTGAACAGGAAGACACCTAAGAGCCCATAGAGAAGGTGAACAACTGAATGTCTTCACTGTCCTGCTCCCCAGGTTGAGAACTACCGTGTCAGTGTGGTTTTACAGAATAAAACTCTTCCCTGAACAAACGTACCAAACCCCAAGATCACAATAACTGAATCTCTCTGTATACTTAGTAATAAAATTAAAGCAGCTTGTACTGCTGAGCCATGAAGGTATAACAAGACTAGAAGGGGATGATATTTGCCCCTCCTATGAACCTAGGCTGCCAAGAGAGGGACAAATAAGATCTGTAGAGCTACACAAGAATCAGAGATCTCTATTCTGCTATTAGGCACTGTCAGGAAAAGCACTTATGTTCTGGCCTCAGTTCCTAATACACTGAAGTAAGTGTTCTTACTTGCTTTAATGCTTCACAAACTAGAGGGATTTTAAAAGATTTTATAGAATGAGTTAATTCAAATACATACTGCTTGATGTCCACTGAAGGACAGTCTTTGCACAACTGGTCGTTTAAAAATAAGAGGAGTTCTGATCCTAACAGAAAGCACGTGCCACATCATTCTTTCTAGTAGTTATACAAAATCACATAGTTTAATTTCATAGTTATACTAAATATTATTACATCATTGTTATGTATAAAATTCACCAGGTACAACACACAGGAGCTCATGCAGGAGGCAGCAGGGAAACCCACTGCAGAAGCTTGAGAACAGGGCTCTGACCACTCTGCAGGGAAAGGCCCACTCTAAAACACAGTTAGGCGATACCTTACTTACTCTTCAAAGTGGCACAGAAGTAAGAATTGCTTCTGATTCCACTTTTTTAAACCTATTTAAAATAGTGAATTATTATATTAGTATCACCCCATGTAGAAGTGGAAAAAAAACACATCATAAACAGTGTCATGCTAAAGAACCTTGGGCAAAAGACCATAATGATAGTTCAAAGTAGTGACCACACCTAAACAGCAAAGCTGGGGTTTTTTCCACGTTTGTGGAAAGTTACTTGTTGCAAGTCTGAGTCAGTTTTGGTCCTGGTTTCGAAAAACTAACACTTTGTGTATTCAGAAGAAATATTTTTATATCAAGAAGTTGATAAAATCCATCCATGGGTCCTGAAGGAGCTGGAGAATGAAGTTGCAAAGACACTGACCATCATATTTGAAAAATTATGGCAGTCAGGTGACGCTCTTACGACTGGAAGAAAGGAAATATAACCCCCATTTTCAAGAATGGGAAAATGGATGACCCGGGGAACTACAGACCTGTCAGTCTCATCTCTGTGCCTGGCAAAATCTGGGAGCAGATTCTCCTGGAGGGCATGCTAAGGCACATGAAAAACAACAAGGTGCTTGGTGACAGCCAGCATGGCTTCACCAAGGGGAAATCCTGCCTGACCAATTTGGTGGCCTTCTATGACGGGGCTACAAAAGTGATGGACAGGGGTGGAGCAGTTGACGTCATCTACCTGGACTTGTGCAAAGCATTTGACACTGTCCCACACAACATCCTTGTCTCTAAATTGGAGAGACATCAGTTTGATAGGTGGACCACTCAGGGGATAAAGAACTGGCTGGATGGGTGCATGCAAAGAGTTGTGGTCAACGGTTCAATGTCCATCTGGAGACCAGTAACAAGTGGTGCCCCTCAGGGATCGGTGTTGGGACCAGCTCTGTTCAACATCTTTGTTGCTGACATGGACAGTGGGATTGAGTGCACCCTCAGCAAGTTTGCCAATGACACCAAGCTGTGCGGTTCTGTTGATATGCTAGAGGGAAGGAATGCCATCCAGAGGGACCTTTACACGCTTGTGAGGTGGGCTGATGCCAACCTCATGCGGTTTAACCATGACAAGTGCAAGGTCCTGCACCTGGGTCAGAGCAGTTCCAGGCACAGCTACAGGTTGGGCAGAGAAGAGATTCAGAGCAGCCCTGCAGAGAAGGACTTGGGGGTGTTGGTCAATGAGAAAATGAACATGAGCCAGCTTCAGTGTGCACTCACAGCCCAGAAAGCCAACCATATTCTGGGCTGCATCAAAACGAGCATGACCAGCAGGTTGAAGGAGGTGATCCTGCCCCTCTGCTCTGCTCTTGTGAAACCTCACTTGGAGTATTGTGTGCAGTTCTGGTGTCCTCAACATAAAAAGGACATGGAACTGTTGGAACAAGTCCAGAGGAGGGCCACGAGGATGATCAGGGGACTGGAGCACCTCCCATGTGAAGACAGGCTGAGAAAGTTGGGGCTGTTCAGCCTGGCGAAGAGAAGGCTGCGTGGAGACCTTATAGCAGCCTTCCAGTATCTGAAGGGGGCCTACAGAGATGCTGGAGAGGGACTATTCATTAGGGACTGTAGTGAAAGGACAAGGGGTAATGGGTTAGAACAAACAGGGGAAGTTTAGATTGAATATAAGGAAGAAATTCTTTACTGTTAGAGTGGTGAGGCCCTGGACTGGGTTGCCCAGGGAGGTTGCGAATGCTCCATCCCTGGCAGTGTTCAAGGCCAGGATGGAGAGAGCCTTGGGTGACATGGGTGATTGTCCTTGCCCATGGCAGGGGGGTTGGAACTAGATGATCTTAAGGTCCTTTCCAACCCTAAATATTCTATGATTCTGTGATTCTAAGAAACCCTAGGATTCAAAGTAGAGGTGTAGGCAGGCTTACTTCCCCAGGAAGAAAATGCAAAAAGCATCACTGCAGCACAAACGAAAATTCATATGCAGGTTTATCAGCAAGCAGAGAAACAGTCAAAGGAAATGCTTCTGCAAAAGACACAAAGATCATTAAATCTTTTCTTCACTTAGTACAGTTACCAGTTACTTTGTCACTGGTATGCATGGGAATAGATTTTTTTACCTCCACTCAATTCTCAGACATTCATCTAGCCATCAGAATAGAAATCTCTATTAAATGCTTGACATATCCATAAGTGTTCAACAGGTAGTAGGCACTGGAGGATGAAGAAAGTTGGGAGCTGCTAGAGATTGAAAAGGCCATATTATGTTTGACAGAAAATTTTTTAAAAAATTGGATCTTATACCCAAAGGAAAATTATGAGAATATACTGTTTCAACTGCAATCTTAACACAATAGTTTGGGAAAAGGCTTAGGAAAAGGGTTCTTTCAACACAGTGATTTGCTGGGGTTTTTTTCATCTTGCACCCTATCAAATCTAACACATTTTTCTTGACTTTCAAAACCTATTCCCTAGTCATCCTACTTCCTTCTTGCTGTAGTGCTTGCTTTTATCAGGCCTCAACACCCACTTCCCTCAAAAGCAAAGGAGACTTACTGTTCCCATTACAAAGTTGAAATGGAAGAGGTTATAGAAAATAAGGGACTCCCCAGGACATGTATCTTTGTCATGTTCCTGATTCAGATTCTTGAAGTTCTCCAGGACTGATGTTTCATAAAAACAGTCCTTCTACACATGTCCAAATAATGTTTATTTAGAAACAAGCTCAGTCTGGTTTAAAAGCTCTTCATGCTTAAGAGCAGAGCCATGAGTAGAAGCTTTAGGCCTGTTTCCAACCATGTATCAATTTTGCAACATAAAGTTTCCAGGTCTTAAGCTCAAACTAACCAGGTAGTAATTCTGTCCAAAGGCCATTTTGTGTTTTTTTTCTTGTTTTTTGTTGTTGTTGTTACAAAAGATTAACACACTAGATAGAAAGTACCCATTATAAAGTTCTGAAAGAATAACCATATAAACAAATAGCCAAGAGTTCTGCATGGGAGGCAGAAAACAGCTTACATAAGAAGCATTTGCAAGATCTTAAACACCTGATATGCAGTGGTTATCAACATTCTTGAAATGTCAGGTGAAGATATAAATTGGTTCAAGAGTTAGCACTGCCAATTCTATATTTCTCTTTGTGAGTCAAGAGCAAGTCTAACATGATAAGAAACAAAATGCTCAAACAGTAAATTATTTTAATACTGCGAATGGTAAGATCTAAGACCTAGTCCCTGACACAGAAACGCAAAGATATGAGTTCCCACCTCAAAAAACTTCAGAAGCAATTTTAAATTTTGCTAAGAGCTCTGTATGACTGAGTTTAATGTAAAAGGCATATTTTTATATCCAAAAGGATAAAAATACAAATAATTTCCAATAACTTACTGAATTATCAACCTGAAGCATGAGAGTATATCCTCCCATCATATCTTAATATACTGTGTTATAAAAGGTCATGACTGGAAGTTAAGTTTCCATACACCCCATATGACTTCTATGGTAGTTTATTTACGTATAAGCATAACATTAACACATAAAAGATAACAGTCCATGTGTCTGAACTCCCCAAAGCAATATCATGTCTGAGCACTAGAGGGCACTAGCAAAAAGGAAACAGGCAAGTCTGAAGGTTACTATTGGTCAAAGCCCAACAGTAACTCTTACCCTGTTTCTGCTTCAGTCCCTGTACATACAAACCTCCTTTCCTTGGGAGACAATTTAACCGGAGCAGTTTTACCTTTAGCTTTTATAATTACATTTGAGACACACTGCTAAGTGTGGATAAAGTTTTCTGCAGAGTATACAAGAAGCAACAATGACATCTATTGCCGAATGAAAGTGAATTAGACATTTTAACAGAAATTGATGAAATTATTCTGGAGTAACACCTCTCAGCCAGGTCAAAACAGTGAACTAACAACATGCTGATTTCCAGATATGATTGTCCAAAATCATTAGGATCAAACTAAACACTCTAGCAAATGTCTAGGCACAGATTTCTTAAAGCTTCAATGATAAGAATTTAGGCTCAATATGATTTACTTTAAAAAAAAAATAATGCTTACTATGTGACATATAGCAATATGGGCACCTCTGTCTCGAGTAACGTATGTCCCTGCAGCAGATTTTTCTTTACATTGAACTGCTTTACCATTCGTCTACAGCTGTCAAATATACAGCTCACTGTGAAAAGGAGCTTCATATACCAGCCAGATGAACAGGCTCAAGGTTCCTTTATGTACATAGTACGCATTAAGTAGATTCTCACCAAACTAGTTTCCCCTGTATGCATTTGCACTTTGAGAAACATCAGAAGAAAAAAGTTCTAGTTAAACCTTCCCAAACACATAAAAAGTTATGCAGTAATGATACAGAGACATTTCATCTGAAGCAAGTTACCTATTCATAATGCTTAAGTATATGCAGGCTTACTTAGAAGTTTGTAGAATTGTTTTATGCAAGGCAACTTTCAGAAAGCTGATCTCTGGTAATTAGAATGGATTTTTTGCCACTATACAATATCATTAAATGTATCAGTAAAAATCTTATATTCACCTTAATCTGCCAATACAAAATCACCCCCAATACTACCATTCTTCACTCATGTGGAAAGAAACAGACTGCTTTTATTTGCTGAAAGCCAACACCCTATTGTGCAAGACAACAGGAAAAGGACTTCAAGCACAGCACAGGTCTCTACAATAAGCTGACCTGCCCTGCCCTTGAAGGAAAACCGGGGAACTGTGAAAAAACAGCTCACAAAAGGCTGCTTCTAGTGCACCAGAAGAAAACAAACCTAAGGATCTAGCCTCCAAAATGCTTAGGATTTTAAAGATACGCATTATCATCAGTTTTATACAGGACTGTAATACTGCTGGCCATCATTAGGTTGCACATTGAGCTGTGGGTCACTTTTTCTATTCTTACTGCTTTCCAGAGAGATACAAAATTATGAACAAGATAAAGGATGCCAGTGCAGGGCTGGGTAACAACACAGAAACATCCCTGCAACAAGAATTAGCTAGAGAATCATGTACTACTGATAAACAGTTTAGTAGCTATTCTAACTCAGTCTTCTAATAACTAAACTGTCTCATTTCATGACAGTTCCACTGTGTCATGTACAAGCTTCAGGAACCTGTGCCTAACTGCACTATGAAAAGTCCAGGCAACTGCAGAAACAAAGTCAATCAGTATGCCCTCCGAATAAATTATTTTGTAGACACATGTACTCTCTACATATTGTGAAGCTTAATCCCATTGCTTGTTCTCAGCAGTATATCCCTGAAGAAGTCACTGTGAGAAAGCCAGCATGTGTTTAAGAGCTCACAAACTGCTCGAAACATTAATGCTATTCCCTGCAGACACCAGAATGTGCATAAGGGGGAGTGATGCAAGACTTAAAGAGAATGGCCATAGCCTTGATGTTACCTGCTTTGAATTGCTGCACATTAAAAGCTGATTTCACTCCACTGGTAAGTGAAGGCAGGGAGACTCCCACCCAACAGTAGGCAAGATGCTTCCTGCTCATTCTGCATGACAGTAACAAAGCTAATATTCTGCCACCAGATCTTTATATTCTGTCAGATTGGCATATAGTCCACTTGAGGCACGACAAAATAGCAGCCATAAAAATGGCAGAAAAGTGATGCTATGTATGGTATCTACATCCAAAGCATAACAGACTAAGCTGCCCCACAGTCTAGTATACTGAAGGCAAATTTTGCAGACTGCTTGTGTACCACAGGGCTCTAAGAAACGAAAGACATTTATTGCAGTATTTTATATTCAGACACAATAAATCTGCCTGGCTGGCAGAAAACCTTTCCAGCCAGATGACACACAGGTTTTACTTCTAAATGCAGCCTGAGGTCACATATTGCAGACTTTTTCATATGATCAAGCCCAAACACACAGTGAAGCATGTTGGTATTGCAAGTTCATCACCTGTCTACCCACATGGATACTCTGAGAGGCTATGTATGACTGTCAGCTAAATGCTCTTGATCTGCTGAAGACATGCCTAGCAGGCATGATGGCCTCTTTCCAAGAACTAAAACACAAACCAGCCCAGTAAGTGTCTGAAGATCAGTTAGATACACTTGCACAAACCTTAAGTCCTACCTGTTGTTTGATTAGATCACGGAAAGTGTAGTCTAAATAGCCAATACTGTTTATCTTTTGCATATTTTTTTTTTACATTTGAAAATGGCAGGTTTATCCAACAGATTTTTTCAAACCTATTAATACTACTAAACACATGAAATAGGTATTTTATTGTCTGCTTAATCTTATTTAGCATATTTGGTGGCAGGTAGAAACAAGAATGTAAATAAGTAGAAGCTGCACCTTCAA
The DNA here is from genome assembly GCF_012275295.1 of Melopsittacus undulatus. Taxonomy (NCBI): domain Eukaryota; kingdom Metazoa; phylum Chordata; class Aves; order Psittaciformes; family Psittaculidae; genus Melopsittacus; species Melopsittacus undulatus. The sequence continues at coordinate 26,132,012 of NC_047557.1, read as the reverse complement.
ACAGCGCAAGAATAAAGGAAAACTTCCAGGAGAAAGCATTTAACCAGGTCTTTTATTTAAAAAGTCTGAAAACTAGCAAACTGAGGCAATAAAACTTCACTTTCTTAAAAAAGGATCATTTAAAGTCATAAGATTAGGAATGCTTTTACTGTGAAGTAGAAAATATTGACATGAGCAAGGAAGAATTGAACTGCTATATAAGAAATGTGTTTTCACCATAGAATCAGAATGACTAGGTTGCAAGATCCGTCTAGTACCACCTCCTGCTCAAATCATGTCCAGTTAGACACCCAGGCCTCCACCCCACAGCAACATATTCTTCAGAGAATTACAGTATCTATTTTCAAAGCCAAAGTGATGGTTATAAACATAACAGGAACACACAGCCAAATAAAGACTGGGCTGGTCAAAATTAAACAACCTGCATTGTTTATAATTAATCAAGTATGTTGGGCTGGAATGGACTGAAAGCTTTAGTCCAGATCTAAACAGTCTTAACTGTAGCTATTTATTAATAAAACTCCAACTTACAATTGCTGTTCAAACATGGGACCAAGAGTGGGAAAAGGATGCCAAGACAGACAGAGAGCTATTGTTTTCCTGTCCTGAAAGGGAAGTTTCAACAGCTTGGAAGTGACAGCATTTAGGTTTGTTGCAGCATACAGTTGTGCAGTTAATTAAAACTGCTGATTCACTGGCTTTCTCCTGAAGTCTTCTTTCAGGAAATACAGAGTTTCCAGCAGTAAGTGCACTTCACAAATTTAGTAACATTAAATGACCAGCAGTATAATATGTATTAAAGAGCTCCTGCCAACAAAATTGCTAAAATAATGGAATGTGTAAGACTTACCTAAGCTTAGTCTTCCTCCTTGAAAAAGCACGTTTAATTCCATTTTAAGGACAGAGACTTTTGTTATTTACAGTAACTGGCTAATAACGAGCAAAACAGCTAAGCTTCCCCTGAAAGCAGAGCTTCTCTACAGTAGCAGTTTCACTATCAGCATCACAGCATGCATCAGAGGGCAAGTAGCTCTTATCAGCTGAGCAGCCTCAGCTGTACTTGCTTACTCAAACCACCAATTTTTAAAGTAGTAAGTCCCCACAAGTTACTTCAGGTTACCAGGGGTTAAGAAAGGTGGATACCTCTCTCCTTATTCTCTCCTGCCATTTTCTGCTGTGTGTTCATGCCAATCAATACAGGACATTTAAATACTAGCAGTTAAATATGAAACTTTTCTTCTTTCCCTTCCCCTCATCTCTCTCCTCTCCCTCCTCCCCTTCCCATTTAAAATAGGTATGGTCAAGATAACAGAATTGATTCCTCTGCAGTAAATCCATTCACCTAGATGCCACTAAAGTGATAACAAAAGCATCGTTTCAAGCATTATCTGTTTCCAGAGACAGAAAAGGATCTTTTTGTTGTCCTACAGTGGAAATTATGCATCAAAAGAACTACCTTAAGAGCTTCCAATAATGGCAACTGAACATGGAAATTAAAAAAAAAAAAAAGTTTTAATTTAAAACAACTCTCCCAGCTCTTTAGTCATATTAGCTCCTCTTTCTCAGGAGGAAGGGGGGCAGGAGTTGAGGGGAGGGTGTGTGTGGGGACACATATGTGGCTGTCTCTCAAGAGCCCAAATGTCCCTTTTGCTGAATGTTACTGAGTATGTATTATTGCTACTTGTGCACCCCACCTAAGCGACTGAGCAACATCTACTCACTATGGCCAGGGTGTAACTGCTCTGTTAGTAACAACTCAATGAGTTTTACTGTAATGAAAGCTCACTGAAGAAAAAACACCCTTTACAAAGTCTTTTTAGAGAGAATGAACATGGCATTTGGTAGATGAAGGCACATAGAGTATCCAAGATTTCTCTACTACACTGTTAATGCATAGTAGTGTTTGAGTTGATGAGTAATAATGATGAGTAAACAGCATGCAGATCTACTTGGCAAGGGTCAGCTTTTAACTGTTTAACCACTCACTACTTCCACGCTGCAGCTCTGTACTTTCTGTTCTTGATAACAGGAGCTTACCCTGATTTGAAGGGGCTTTTATCACCAAAGTCAAGCTTGGCACAAGTCTCTCTCAATGAACAACATTGTTTTTCAGGGACACCATGCAAAAACATGCTGCCACTCTGCCACGGGAGAGCTTAACTACTGTATCTACTGTGCTTTATTCTGACAGTTACAAACAGTGACACTATTTCTGTTACATGAAAGTATATGCTGTCAAAATGATTTACCACAGTTGTTTTCACAAAGTGAATTAATAACATCTTTACTACTAGAATTCCATTTGTTTATAAAAGAGACTAGTTATTTACTGGACAGCCAGCTGCATAGTGAGTCTGGTAGCTTAGCTCCAAGCATTTCCAAGGCTCAGCATCAGACTTGGCTTTATCAACTTTACTTTAGCCAGGTACATCACCCTTCATTAAACAGCATTACAAAAACACTGATTGACATACTCTTAACAGTTTAGCAGTAGTGTCACATGCCTTTCATGTTATTTGACACAGACCTATACTTTTCAAAGTGTCTTCTTTCACGTGGTATTACAGCCACCAGGCAATGCTCTGCTAATTTGCATTTTGGCTTGTAATTTTCAGGCATTCTTTAGAGCACCCTGGTTCATCAGTATGGTTATACAGAGATTAAAAAGTTACTTCAACCTTCATGAACATACGAATCTTCAGTCAATTCATATATTAAGCTAATTCAAGGGAAACACAGGAATAAACTATCCCAACCAAGGTCACTACTGTGAGGGGGAGCAGTTTGAAAGACAAAGTTCAAGATTATGAAGACTACCTGTTAATGTTCTGACTAGATGGAGGAGAAAACTTCTTGATTAGGAGCATATAGCAGACAGTGATCACAGCTTTCACAGATATAGAGATTTAAGATTACCTTAAGTAAACATATGTATACAGTTTCAGACACAGATTAGCAGATCCCAACAGAATAACAAGCAAACTCAGCTATCACATAAGGTACCACTAAATGATCTAGCCTTTCTTCACCAAGCTAGCCTCTGTATTTTAGAAAGTACTAGGAGCAGCACAATCACTTAAACTGAATCCAACCCAAGCAACACAAAATTATTTCTGGAAAGAAACCAAAACTCAAGACAGCAGAGCTGGAAAGACTGAAGTTGAAAGAGAAGCAGCAAAAACTTAAAACTCTGTATGCTGCAGAGAAAGGAAGTTTAAGGTTTACTTGGTTATGGAAAATACTGTACTGTACAAGAACAGGACAGGTAATGATTGGCAGACAGTTTGACAGATGAATCAGATTTAGTAGTTCTTAAGCTCAGTAAAAAAAACCCAAACAAATAAACCAACATCACGACAAAACAAGGTAGGCTACAGGACCCACAAAATAACTCTATATTCTATACAAGATCTCTAGGATCCTCAGTAAGAATACCAAGTCCAGTTTTGGTGCTGTACATCAAAAATGGAACTGAGTTTGGAAGAGAGCCCTACAAGGTATTGGAGATTTAGAAAGGACGTCCATATGAACAACACTGGAGAAATGGGAGGCTGTTCTAACAAAACAGGAAAAGGCAAGAAATCTTTAAGTGTTGCAAAGATGAAGAGAATAAGCTCTCCAGACTGACTGTAATACTACTCTATAAGGTAAACCTCAGATATGATGAGGATGGCAAGAAGTCCCTTTAACAGAAGAAACGGGCAAAAATAATTCCATACCCCTTACTGTTACAACACTTACCAGTCTAATTTACAAACATGTCATCTAATAAGGGTGACTTTACTTCATATTAAGGGAAGACTTATGATAAACTTTGTGACTCTTCCTGAAGGATGGCCCTTCAGTTTACTTCTCCTCTGATACCTATCGTAGACAGATGTCACTGAAGAGCAAAAAGGAAAATACAGTTGTCCTGGGTTCAGCAGTAGCAGTCATTTTTTCTCCTTCTTGGTAGCTGGTGCAGTGCTGTGTTTAGCTAACTAAAAATAATCTTACAGATCAATATTTACATTCAGTATTCAAACAAAAGCTTGAGTTTAAGTATTGTTAATGCAAAAGCTCTTAAGGCAGTTATTAGGTTGAAAGAATAGGTAGGTGCACCTGGGGCTCAGTGAAGCATTTCAATTGCAGAACAAAACACAGGGAATTGAGGCACTCTGTGTGCTTATCGAGTTGAAAGGCAAATTCAAGGTTTTCTGAGTCCTGCCTAACCTCTTACACTTGAGTTTGTAACAGAAATAACACATAGACAGACGGCCAGAACAGTACACTGGCAAGAGAAATGGTAAAATTAATGACTCTAAATACCACACCTTAATTCTTTTAAGAAGCATTTTGTGAAAATTTCAAGCTGGCAATTTGTGGTTTGTTTTTTGTTGGTTATTTTTTTTTTTTCTTAGGTCTTCTTGTGTTGGTTGGTTTTGGATTGTTGGGTTTTGTTTTGGAGTCATTTGGGTTTTTTTCTGGCTTGTTTTTCTTGTGGGTTTTTTTTTTCCTAAAACAATATTCTTTATTAACTCAAATCAAAATTATGCTGTTTAAAGTTAGCCCTACAGTTTTCTAAATTAATCCATAAACTAGGATCCACCATCAGAAAATAATTGTCTCAAAACTCAATGACCTAATTCTAGTTGACTTGTTTGGAAATGCATGTGTTTAATAAAGGATGTGAACCAACCGTTTTAATACTTATATCTAAATTTGACTGCACTAGACTGCCAAATCCAGCTTTGTGGTTTTTCACCATCTTAACTAGATCTGTACTTAAGCAATGCAAAAAACTGGGATGTGAAGTCTCTTACTGAGTGTGACAACTGAGAATTAAAAAAAAATGGGTTGCAGTACATTAAGAATTTCACAAATTACTTAAAAGCTAAGATATCTTTGACTCTGAGGCTGCCATGCCCCTTCCCACAGGCTCCCAGGGTAGGGAGGGGAATGGTAACAAAACACTTTATAGTTTCTACTCTTCTGCTTCTGTTTATCACTATTCTAACTAGCTGATTCCTCCTCTTGCAGTGTTTAATCAACAGTAAAAACAACAATGTAGTCAATCCTTCAAGGTAGCTGATTTATGCCTTTCACAGACTTCAAAATTCATGCTTCCTGCTCTAGATAGCAACACTTTGTGTCTCACAACTGTAAAACGAAGGGAACCTACCTAATTCCTACATGCCAAAATTGGTGGCACCTAGATATCCCTCTGCAGAATGACCTTTTCCAGTTTGACACGAAGAGAGGTTTTGTAGGAGTTTAGCAATAAACAACATTTTGGTTTGATAAACACAAGATTTTCAAAATTCAAGATTTAAATCAACATTAATTTATTTTGCTGAAGAGTCACAAAGTCAATAATGAGCACATGCAGAATCTGTGAAAAAAGAGAACTAGGTGGAACAAAACAGGACAAACCTAAACAAGCCAATGCAGTTTCTCATGAAACTTTCATTTCTAAACAAATTCTCATCAAGTGTTCAACTCAGGTGTTAGATTAAAATTACAAAAAAAAATCATTATCTGAATCTCAGGAGTTCAAGTTAATTTGCTCAAAATAAGCTTAATTATCAGATGGTTCCCACAGTAAACAGCAATTTACTCCCCTCATCTATACCTCTGGGAAGTAATTCAAGTTTGTAAATCAACTATCTACTCTACCAGGGTAGAGGATAAAGAATGAAAACATATTCTCCATAGGTAAACCAGACATTTTCCTTATAGTACAGATCAATATTTAAGCTGGTTTCTCTAATGTTAGGTTAGAAATTCCATATTCCACTGTCAAATCACAATACAGACTGGAGTCACTGTTTCAATATATTATTAAGGGAGCAGATTTTCAAAAGCATCAACAACAGCATTGGTGCTCATGCACCATCAATGTTTTTAAACCAGCAAAATGTGGAAACCCTTATCTAGTCCTGAATTCTTCAGCAATATAAATGGCCATTAGATCCATCTAAGAAAAGGTCATCAGCCATCATATATCTGTCTCTTAAGGTAGGAGAATAGAGAAGCTTCCTAATGATACACACCCTTACAGCCAGGTACTTTACAGATAAATATCTGCCCAGTACATTTCGTGGAACAGTTAAGTAGAAGAAAGGACTCCGGGTTACACATGAGCTATTTCCACATTTGCCTCACTGAGGGTCATACCACTGGTTTAGACTTTTCCCTCCTCCCTTTCAGGGAGATTAATAAGCCTTTTAGAAGGTGTACTTGAAATACTTAATCTATACTTAAGTCCTGAATACTTACTGAATACTTAAATACTAGTAAGTATTTAATATAGTAATTCAATGATAATAAAAAAGAATTCAATGACAAAAAAGAGCAGTAAACTAACAGTTTTTATGCTTGAACATTAGACACTTAACATTTCTCAGCTACCAGCTACCTACTACTGTTGCTAAGCAGAAAGTTTTTCTGTCTGCATATACTTAAATTTAATATAAAATTAATTTTAAATCAGTGTTTTCTCTGTTTGGAACACAACAAGACAATGATAAAGCTTCAGTCCATCTTTCATACGCTAAACAACCTTGTGACATGCTACAGTAAGTCTCACAAACATACTTTTGTTAGCAAACAGCTTAAGCAGCCTACCAGAGCTACCCACCCACTCAGTAAGCTACAAAGAGCTTAAAAAACAAACAAAAAGTACTTCATATAGCAGTACACTCAATCAAAATGACTTCTTAGTAAAGGAAACAATTTCCTCTCTCAATTTTATTCAAATTCTTATGTCTGTTCAAGAACCTAGTTCTCAAAAAAAACCAAAAAAAACCACAAAACAATTTCTATTTGGTAACAACAGCTTGACAAGGAAGTTTTGCTTGAGTTTTAGTAAACTGACCTAGAAAGTTCCTTCAGAAGATTTTGAAGCCAGCAGACAAAAACCAGAACTTTCCAGTGAAATGGGTTTTTTTGCCTTATAAAAGCCCATCTCCTCTCTCAATCAAATGCTTAGGTATAAGAATTCCTTAAAAGCTAAAGAAAATTCAGGGGTGGATGGAAAGTTACTAAAACTAAGGATCATCAAAGCATTCTTCACACAAATTGAAATGAAAAATGGGATTAATTTCCACTCTATTTTTCACATCCTATCAATGTTATTAAGAAGCAGTACATTTTCCCAGCACATTTTTCTTTCAAAGTTGTATATAAATTATAGGATATAACACTATCCACTCAATTTGGAAAAATATAGAAACAAGACATTTGGAGATATATTCTTACAGAAACATTAAAAATAACCAGACTGAAAACTGGATTTGGACATTTCTGGTTTATGTTTAATTATATCAAACATTTATTCATGTGCATACAGCACTTTTCCAAGGCTTCTGCTGATAACATTGCTATGTGTTTTAGTAGGAACAGATGCACCTCCACACCTACAAGACCTATCATATGAAGTTGCTACTGTATTATGAAGACAACAGAATATTGCCCTGGAAAAAAAATGCAAGTAACTCACAATTTTCTGAGTTTTAATTACATACTTCTAACTCAAGCCAAAGTTATTGTAACAAGCTTGCATTACCTTTTGGCATTTTCCTTGCCTTGTCTTGATCATGGTGTTGCATACTACAGAGAGAATGCTTTTAAATAATGTATTGCTTTAATATATTAAATGGTTTGATGGTTTATTCAGAAGTGTCATATCTCTGTCTCCATATAAGAATGAAACCAAATGCTATTTGTCTCAAATACTCTAGACACTATAGAGCAAAAATGTGCGTACAACAAACTGAAAAGTGTTAAATAGCCATAAAACTGCAAGATACACATACTGAAAAAGCCGTCAGAACAGGAACAGTCAAGTTCAGTGCTATTACATTAGGACAGCAACATACAAACTGAACTATTTCCTGTCAGTTCAGCTTATACAGAAAGAATTTTATTGTCACTTCCTACTTGTAAACAATTTCAATAAAATAATGAAAAAGGTACTCATTAGTCCTCTCTTGATACTAAGTAAATATTGAAAAAATTGAGTAGTGGAATTATCTAAACAACCTCTCATTCTACTCCTTCAAATGTGAAGACAGATATCTTGTACAATTTCTTTCTTTTCTAAAGAACTACCGAATTCTTGCAAAGCATGTAAGTTTAAACTGTCCAAACTGAAACCAATATTGAAAGAATCTGCTTGCCTCTTTTTAAGTGGAAAATCTATGTAATTAATAAGTATTCTTCACAAAGGGAAGTTACTTTTGGAATGCTAGAAACAGTGCTCCTCAACACTCATTAACTAATTGAGAAGGAGATTCCATAGTTTAAATAGATGATATAAAATTGTCAGCTCAGAACTCAGCTACAGCTAAGGGCAGCCTTAGAAGAGGGAAAAGAACAACATGAAAAACACTTTCAGGTTGTGCAGGGCAGATTTTAAGGCAAGATTTGGGGGTTTTCCTCATTCATTACTGCATGAAAGCACGCAATGACGCAGGCTGCATTTCAGTTCAGCCAGACTTCTGGTTAAGTTCTGCATCTCACCAGCTGAATCATTCATGAAACTTAGTGTGAATTTTAGCCCAGTGTTATCAAGTTTCATGGTCCCACAACCTCTTAACCAAAGGTTCCCATGCCTGCAAAACAATACTTGAAATGACAGCTCTATGGATGTGCAATCCAGCAGCTTGTTCAGTATGTCCTCAAGACATTTCTCCGAGATATTGTAATAGTAGCAAAGTGCAGCATTTTTGGCTAAAGAATACTCTGTGGTTAGCTTTGTATTTTTTCACTTGTCTACAGACAAGAATTCTGTTTTTGCAACTTAAATTTGATATGTCTTAATGTTACTTCTGTAGCAGTGATGGCAAAACAGTAAGCTATAAATGGACTAATATTGTAATATATAGATTAATTTTTTAACTTTTGTTTTTTAGAGAACCATTATGAAAAGGCAGGACTTAAAATTTAAGAGCAGGTACTACTTATTTTAAGGATTGTCTAGTAAAAGGTAAAACTTCCTAATTATATATAGTACTTATGTAAACAATACTTCAGGAAGCTGGAGGTAAAAATACCCACCTAGATACCTATTTTAATTTGTATTCCAGTAGCACCTGTGTAATTTAGATGCAGAAACTGCATTGTGCTAGGTATTGTAGTTAAACTCAATACCTTGGCACAGTGCCTATCTTGTACCTGAAAAACAAAGGATGTTTCATATGCTACATACTTTTAAAATAGCTGACCATTAACCTCTTTAGGTAAAATAAAAATAACTGAGTTCACTGGAAAACATAAGGAATACATCAGGAAAGCTGAACCAAAATGCTGATGAATAGTAGGGCCTTAAAAGACAAGGAGATAAAAGCCAGATACAGTAAAAGCAGCCCAATGATGAAAGAGAGGAGCCTAAAACCAGAACAATAACCTAGGACAACTGACTCAAAGACTAACAAGTTTAACATTGAGGACAGATAAGAAACAATTCAATAATCAGTGAGAAATAACAGACAAAACCATTAAGCAGTCACTCAATGTAATGCAAGCTTTTTCTTTTTCAAGCTAGAGTTCAAGAAACGGCTCACAGTTGTTAGGTCCCTGGTCTCTGAACTCTTATCTACAAAGAACAAGTAAATCAATTCCTTTGAAACATATTTAACACACAGCTTCAATCTCACAGCTTTTACATGTCATAAATACCTTGAGTATTTTAATGACTGTACAGGGAACCTTAAAACTGTCCACAAGCACCATTAGATATAAGGAGGGAGAAAGGAAATTAAAAAAACAAACATACCTTGTGTTGTTCTATTGCATCTATCCACTGCTGTCTGTGGTCTGGGTCCTGAGCTCGGAGGTACCAAACACTATCATTTACACTAATATCAAATCTGCATTCGTCAAAGTCATGGGGCTGTGACAGAAAAGAGTGTAAGAGTAGCTAAAATTAGCAACATGATCAGCAAAACCTCACAGAATATTTTGACACTTTCACACCAAAAATTAAAAAACTGGTTTATAGTTTTGAGTTCAACCTTTATTCTAAGCTCCATTTTACATAGCTGTCTCAAAATAATGAACATACACTCTTACAATAAAAAAACGCCAGTCTTCAGAAATAGAAGAGGCTGTTTAATACAGTCTTATTAAATAAAATTGTCACAAAAAGGTTCCACAAAAACATTGAGAAAAATTGCACACCCTGAAACAAATCCTTTAGCAAAATAACTACTGGACACAGTCAGCAAAATACAACTTTCATATACATTTTTTATTTCAAAACAGGAAAAAAATACTCAGGTTAGTATTATCAGTATTGATTTTTAGATGGAATACATACATCATAACAAATAGCATCAGGAATTAACCATAAAAGTAGACTACAGCAAAGTGACAACTATGAGCAGGCACTAAAGGAAGCTATGGCATCCTCTGCTTCAACTATTTTCACCATCTAAGACAACTGGGAGCAACACTCAATCCTTTCTCCTGTCACTACTCAAATGCATCTAACTTTCAGTTCACATGTCTTAATTACTAAAAAGCTTTTATTAGCATTACAAGGAATCTGGAAGGAAAGTACAGGAAAACAAAACAACGATCTAATCTGCCCTGTGCCCTGATACTTTCCATTCAAAGCTACTTCTCAGAAAACATCAAATTGAGCATAACATTCCCCACCCCCACCCTTGAAAACTATTCTTAAGGAAACATAACACACATAAAAGCAGAAAACCTTTTTGAATTGTAATACAAAGAAAAAAGTTACACATGCAAAAAACTGTAGGAAGCTAACAGGCTCTGAGGTTAAGGCAAGTAACACAATCTGAAGGACCACAAACATTGATTCCAGATGCTAAAGATGATTACATGTTAGTAATATCCTTTACAATATAAGAGCTGCACTGCAAATACATTCGTCTTTGCAGACAACTAAGGCACTGCAGATCACTCATTAAATACTCCACAAAAGACAACCTAGAAGCAAGTCCCATTTGTTGTCGTACTCAGTCCAGTGCCAGTGAGAATTATTTTCAAAGGATTTGGAAGTTATGCTACTTATACATAATACACAATCTTTCTTGTTTAAATATACAAAAGAGGAAAGAAAGCATAACAGAAGCCAAACTACCAAATGAAAAAACAGCTAGGAAGAACCTAACAGAAGTACATGAAGTTTCACTTTTTTAAAGCTTCATATACTTGGTCAGGCATCTGAACCTAAATTTAATTTAAAGAATCTAAACTTCTCACAGGGGAAAAAAAAAAAAGAATCCACACAAACCAGCAGCTGACAAAAGTGACAATCGGCAGCAGCAACTGATTACTTCATACCTGACCATCTCAAGTTAATTCATATCAAACAGCTTTCAAAATGGTTCTATACACTGTCTTGCCTTCACTGAACCACAGAATACAGGGATGTAGGAAGGGACGTGTGGTGGGTTGACTCTGGCTAGACATCATGCTCCTACCACAGCTGCTCTACCACTCCCCTCCTTCAACTGGAAAGGGGAGAGAAAGTATGAAAGGTGAGTTGAAAAGCTCATGTGTTAAGATGAGCCAGGGACAGCCAGGAATGATAATCACCAATTATCATTGTGGACAAACCTGACTTGGCTTAGGAAAATTATTACTAATCAAATCACGGCAGGACAATAAGACCAAGTTTAAAGGTACCTTTCCCCATACCTCTCTTCTTCTCAGACTCAGCTTTACCCCTGATTAACTCTTCCTCTCCAGCAGCAGAGGGGGCCAGGAATGGGGATTAGTCCACCTCTGCCACTCCTCCCTCCTCATGGTCCTCCCCTGTGCCAGTGTGCCTCCCACGGGAGAGAGTCCTCCATGAACTTCTCCAACCTGAGTCTTTCCCACAGGCTGCAGTTCTTCAGGCTGCTACAGCAGGGGTCCCTTCCATGGGGTGCAGTGCTTCAGGAACAGACTGCTCCAGAGTGGGTCCCCTGCGTGGTCACCAGTCCTGCAGCAAACCTGCTCCAGTGTGGGCTTCAGTGTCTCCACAGGGCCACAGGTCCTGCCAGGAGCCTGCTCCAGCACGGGCTTCCCAGAGGTCAAAGCCTCCTTTGGGCACCCCCCTGCTCCAGTGTGGTGTCCTCTATGGGCTGCAGGTGGAGATCTGCTCCACCATGGACCTCCACGGGCATAGCCTGCCTCACCATGGGTGAGGAATCTCTGCTCTGGCACCTGGAGCACCTCCTCCCATCCTTCTGCACTGGCCTCAGTGTCTGCAGAATTGTTGCTCTCACATATTCTCACTCCTCTCTCCAGCTGTTGGTGCACAGGAGGTTTTATCCTTTCTTAAATTGCAGAGGCACTACTATCTTTGCTGATCAAGTCAGCTTTGCCCACCAGCAGGTCCATCTTGGAAGAAGACAGAACTGGTTCAACCAGATATGGGGTCAGCTTCTCACAGAGGCCAATCCAGCAGGCACCCCCCATTGCCAAAACCTTGCCATGTCAACCCAGGATAGGACATGAAGTATTCTAGTCCAGGCCCCTCTTCTTCAAACTGCGTTTGCTACATTATTATTAGTATGTATGAGAAAGATGCATATCTGCTTTAGGGCAGCAAACCTGCTGTATCAATGAGTCAGGTTTATATCCCTGTTCTCAACCACCCATGTGCCAGGCCCTCCTTTAACCAAGTGGTGTGGTACCTGCATCTACAACAGTGTAAGATACTCCCAAAAATCACCCAAAAAGCAATTGCACAAGAAAAAGCTATCAAAGTTTTTCCTGCCATGACAGAGTTCTTCTACTCAATCTCACTCTCTGAAACCCTCTATAAACAGCTGCACGCCACAAGAAAGACTTGCCAAAATTCATCTTGAAAGCCTGCTGTACTACTCATTCCACACTTCCATACAGAACTTACTTCAGTGCACAACCATCCTCTCTTCCCCCCTTCTCTAATCTAAACATCTTCTAATGTGATTATGTGATTTAAGACCATCACCTGACTTTTTCAAAGGCAGATTTATGTACTCCCATTCTTTGCACAGCAACTCTTAATTGCTTGAAAATCTACACCTTCTTGCTAACATTGGGAGGAAAATGTTTTCCTGGAGGTCTGGTTAAAACCTTAAACACTGGGGCACTCACTACACGCGTACTTCTGCATTACCTATAGTTAAGGGACTAGGCCACCTAAAACTCATGTCTAGGGTTATAGTCAGTTTACTGTGCAGTTCCATGTTATAAAAAAAGCTAGCTAATCAGGTGGCCCTGTTAGAGAAGTTGCTTAAAGGTACAAAATATCCACTAGCAAGCCTAAATACTGCTCCAAAAGGAAGTTAGGCAGGTGATACTTGAATTGCTCAACAGATGTATGTTACCTATTTAGCATCTTATAGTACTTATCAAATGCCTATTTTCCTTATTTTTGACAACTGAAATTAGATCCATTCCCCTTCTTTTTCCTCTGTATTTTTGTTGGTTTTGTTTGTTGAGTTTTTTTTTTTTTAAAGACAGGCTTTACCATAAGAACCCTCCATTAAATGAACATGAAAGGCAAGTTCTCTAATATACATTTTACCAAGGGTAAATAAAACACCTGAATGACATGTGACCCATTCTTGCCTTAACACAGGACAAATCAAGCTGTTGATAAATCCCTTCTCAACCAGGACTGAATTTGTAGTTCATCTTCACTCATAGCTTGGCAAGCTTCAATATGTAACTTTTTGGTATCATCTATCACATTCTCCTCTCCACTGAGCTATGGACAAATTTCCTTGTTTCTCCTCTTGCTATAAATGCTTTTATTGTTTGCTGTAGCTTCATCTAGCAAAGACCACAAAGTGTTACCACTTCTCAGGTCTGTCCTTTATGCTTCTAACATCCTCCTCAGACCATTTGAGTTTCTCATGACACTAGCTGGAAGTTTTTCAATTCTTCTTCCTTTTACTTTCCCCCTGCACCTCTAGACATATTTGATTTAGGTCTCCTTTTTCTTCGGTTCACCTTTTCTAGCCTAGTGTTTGCTTTCCTCCTTGTGCTCAGAAGTGATTATGAAATGGTACAGTTCTTAGCCAGCTGCCTAAGACACTGGAGGATAAATAGGGATTTTCATCTATAATAAGCTAAGGACTTCTACTGAGGGCAGGATATGTTCTACTGCCCTCTCACAAGAAAGGTAAGACAAGAGAGAGGAATGTTTTAGTCATGCAGGTAAGCAACAAGCAAGTAGGAGTTCCCTATCCACCTTCATGATCTAAAGCACATTGGAGAACTTAAGCTGCTTTTTTCTAACACCCCTAACTGACAGCAGCCTCAAGCAACTTGCATACATAGATCGAGAAGGCACTGGGGAACAAATCCCAGTCTGATCTGTGACACTGTGAATAGAAGCACCTCAAAACCTTTATAGCATTTTTAAAGGCAAGCTGAGCACGCTCCAAGAACCTGGAGCAGAGGCAGCCTGTGTGTGTACAAAAAGCTCCTTATAGAGCCAGCATTTAAAGAAAACCCAAGCAGCTAATTCATAATTCCATGCAAGAAAAAGCTGCAAGAAATAGGTCTCCAGCAACCCCAACCACCCTTTTCTTTCTTTCAACTCCCCTGCAGAGAATCCAGCTGAAATAAAGGCAATTGCAAGAGTCCCAAATTCAAGAGTCCCAAATCTTTCTCTGTAAACCAAACTGATAATAGCTCTTACATTCTAAAGAAGCAAGAACAGTTTACATGAAGAAACATTTACTTGGCTACAGTTACTGAGGAAGTCTGTAGGCAGTTCAGGTCTCATGAGTCATACCTGACTGCACTGCAACAAAACCCTTCTCAAGCCTGAGGTATTCAGGAAACAAGCCTCAGAGCAGTATCTGCTTGAAAAATACTGGTTCAAGTATTTGAGGCAAATCACACAGGGAATATTAAGTGTTTTTATATACTTCATAACCTTCAAGAGTACTCTATAAAAGAAAAAAAAAAACAAGACAAAAAACCCCAAAAAACAAACCCTTGAATGAAGAAACTTTTCCTTGCTTTCTCACTACTTTAAAAGGCTTTTTTTTTTTCTTTTTTACCCTATAGAGGCAAGCCATGGCGGTTCACAGTACACCAAACTCAAGTCTGCATATTACAACCATTAAAGTGTATTTGTGCTGCTATTTCGATTGCATAACTAAAAATTACCTGTGATGCCTTTATTTTAAAATTTTGAAGGCTTTTTGTATTAACACTGAGTGGGGGCACTAGCACACACAACAAACAATGGAGGCCAAAAGAAAATGAGAACTATCATTCTCTCTCAGACACGAATGTCACTAAAATAAATGCAACAGGGGCTGTTATCAAATCTAGCTCCATGGTTCATGGTTGTTAACCAAACAATATCCTTCACTGCTATGAAGATAACTGCACTGTTGCATACCGTAATAAAATATTAACCAAGACAAGCATTCCTACTTACCTAACTCACCAGTACAAAGCTACTGACCTCAGAAGCTATGACAGAGCACTTTTTTGTTTTCTGTGATGCCAAAAAGGGTTTTTTTCCATACAAGATTAAGAAAAATTTAGTATAGCTGCACACTACTTTTGACCATGGCTAAATGTGAAAACCTGTTCAGCTGCTGAATACAATTCTTGAATTTCTAAATTTCAGTCATATTTAAGCCAGATTCTGTAAAATCTCTAATGCTAATTTTCATTCATCCTGCTAGAAAACTACATTATTTGCTTTTTGTGGACTGAGTTATCGCAGCCACAGAACTGTATAAGAAATATATTCATAAAAGAGTAAATTTACAATGAAGGCAAGTATTCAGTACTATTCACACTATTCCCTCTAACAGAACTAGTGTACAACTATGATAAACCATTGCTTTAGAAAAGACATTTTGTAAAGCAATGAGTTTTGGTTTACTTGCTTAGGTTTTAAAAAATCCTCTTGAGGAGAAAAGCTCAGAGATCCCATCTCCTCTGGTGATCAGTTACTTACTTTTCCATCACTAGCAAAAACTTTAGTAGTACCTTTAAGCTAAAACATGAAGCCCAGTGGCACCCATTACCCCTCTCTCAGTGCAGCTCAAAGCAGGTTAATGGAACTTTTTATTCTTTATCCAGGTAGGCTTAAGGATGGTATCAGTCAAAAGGTACCAACTAAAAACTAAGAAAATGCATACAAGTTTTTTGTCATAAAATTGAAAGCTTTTCTAAAAAAACAGCCAAAACTTATATGCCTTACGCCAGAATATCTACAGCTATTAAAAGTGCTAATTCTCAGCTTAAAAAAAAAAACAACACCAAAAAACAAAATAAAACCACACAGAGAAATGCCTTATATAAGTAAAACTGACTTGAGATTATTCTTTCTATATAAATGTAAAGTGTTTCTTTCAAAAAAAATATTCCACTGATGCAAATGCTGTAACCCATGCTTATAAGTGGTTTTGAGGTGGGGGGGCGGGGGGGGATTTTTGTTTGGTTGTTTCTTTGGGGTTTTTTGGGTTTGTTGTGGTTTTTATTTTCAAGTAGGATGTGTCTAGAAAGAAATCACCCTAAAGTCAAATCTGATGGGACAGTACCTGAATGTCACTCCAATGAATATCTGAAAACATCCTTCACAAACACAAGCCTGAAAAATCTTTTAAAGGTATCAGTCTCCACCAATTACAACTTAAATGCCTCTTATAAAAGTGGACATGGAAAGTTCTACACTGGAAAATGAGATGAAAGCCAGACTGTTATTACCAGTGTCACCTCAACAGAGATGAATACAGTGTCTTTTCCAACATGAATGGTTTCAGTTCCCTATAAAGCAAAGTACAATCTATCCTCTATTTTGTGGATTTTCCACTATCTCCATGGAATTAATGGAAAAGTGTCTCTTCAGCACCATTCTGCAACTTCATGAAATCTTCCAACTACACTGTACCTGAAAAAACTACCACTTCCTCCACAAAAAAAATTCAGAGCAGCTACCACAAAGCAAAACCTACAGATCTGCTCATTTTTCAAAACACAGCCTAAACACTACAATTCCAAATAGTCTGTTCCTCCTTGTATCATTCATAACATTCTTTCCCATGAATTAGCATTATCACAGTACTTTCCTTCAGATTTCTTCTTTTCCCAGAATTTGAGTACACACAGCAAAAGCCTCCTTAGGAACAATCCTTGTCCCTTCTTGTTCTTTCAAACATACACATTAATCACAAGCTACGTCTATAATGACCCTCTAGATTACCGTGGTGGTTTGACCCTAGCTGGCTGCCAGATCTGCACCCAGCTACTCTCGAACTCCTTTATCTCAGCTGTACAGGAGGAGAAGATGAAAAGTTCATGGGTAAAGATGAAGATGGGGAGATCACTTACATAGAGCCATCATGGGCAAAACAGACTCGACTTGGTGAAAATTAATTGAATTCATTGCTAATTACAGTAGAATGCTGAGAAACAAAGACAAAACTGAAAACATGCACAGGGGCATGAGAAATGAGGTCTGAGGTCAGTTTGTAACGCTTTAACTGTGCTGCTTTTTCCTCACATTCCTCCCCTGCTCTTGCACAGCACTTCACGAAAGCAGTCCTTCAGGATAAAACTGCTCCAGCATGGATTCTCCTCAGTCTGCAGCCTTCTTCAGGGCATATCCAGTTGCTATGACAGGGTCCTGCACAGGCTACAGCACGGACATCTGGTCTGGTCCTCTCCACAGACTGCATGGAAATGGCTCCTGCACTGTGTTGTACCCACAGGCTGTGGCGGATATCTGCTCACTGCCTGAAGCACGTCCTTCCCCCTCCTCCTGCTCTCACCTAGGTGCTCACAGGACTGTTTCTCTCACTTTCCCCCCTACTCTATCTCAGATACCACTGATAAGCATTTTTGCACTTTAACTATGTCTACCTGGCAGTGTCACCACCTGTGGTGCCCTGCACTTGGTCTGCTGGAGCCAGCTGGAACCAACCTGCCCAGGGCAGAACAAAGCCTCCCATCACACCCCACCCTTGCCGTGTACACTCAGTAAAACTCTAGAATTCCATCAAGGGGCTTTTGTCTCTTATTTTTGAAAACACCTGGCTTTAGAAGTACAAACACTAAAGTCACTAAACAAAGACACTGCTTAATTTTGCAAGTTCTTTTTTTTCTTTTGTGTTAACATCATTAACTATCCCAGATCTAACTCTCAGAGTGGAATAACTTCGAGAAAACACTGTATTTCATGTTTAGAATACATTTTCTTTAAAAATGTTCTGAAAACCCAGGAGACCTTGGCAGTTCTAATTCACTTTATTTTTTGATACATCACTCACCCCCTAGTTCCCATCAACACCCAAGTGGATCCACAAAGCTGGAAAATTAGGTTCTGCCAAAATTCACAACACAAAATTCTGGTTTCACTTTCTGAATTCAAAAAAATCTAGACAAAACCTAACACTGGACTAGGATGTCTTACATTTCCTTGCTGCTACTCTTCAGCAGTAAGAACCCGAGATATAGGAAAACCTTATTTCAAATAAACATGTAAACAAGATGCTTTAGGCCCACTGAAACAGTAATGATACTTTTATGTGGCAAAACATAGGACATCTAATCTTTTTCTCATGACTACATACAGAAAGCTCTCATAATGGCACATTTATACACATAGAAAAATCTTCAAGCAAACAGGCTTAAAAATATTAAAGACTATTAAATTCTCTGCTCTTACCAAAATATTTTACTTCAGGTCTTTGGACATTTCCTTTTCAAAATGCCTTTCAAAGCTGCTTTTTCTTTTAAATAAGAATCTTAACTTTCTCAAACCTACCTACAATAAAGGCCCACTGCACCCACAAAACCAGAAGCATGCTACATAAAATTTAATACTAGCTCATTAGCATGCTATGCAAACTTGGAAATTAGCTTGGCTTAATCCATTGTAAAGAAATCCTCTCATCAGAAAATAGCCCTTTAATGCATATATTGCATGTGCAACTTAAGCAGTGAAATCACATTTAAAATTTGAAGCCTACAGTTCTGAAGAACAAACCTAGTCCATTCAGTTTCCTGTACTCCCTGCAGGCATTCAGATGCAGGAGTGACTATAAATTTTCAGATTTCTTCACGGAATCAACTAGCCAGGAGAGTCTTACACTACCTAAGTTGTTTGTTAATATTTTATCCAGTTATTTCCCGATAATTACGTGGAATTACTACGTAGTACTGACTCATGCTGCATTGGTTTACATGTATACACATCTCAACACATGCTATTCTCAACTGCCTAAAGAAAACAAATTAATACCCAGACTTTTGCCGCAAGCAAAGACTTGTGGTCAATGGTTCCATGTCCAGTTGGAGACCAGTAACAAGCGGTGTGCCTCAGGGACTGGTGTTGGGACCAGTCTTGGTCAACATATTTATCATCGACATGGACAGTGGGATTGAGTGCACCCTCAGCAAATTTGCTGTTGGCACCAAGCTGTGTGGTTCAGTTGATACGCTGGAGGGAAGGAATGCCATCCAGAGGGACCCTGAGATGCTTGTGAGGTGGGCTGATGCCAACCTCATGCGGTTTAACCATGACAAGTGCAAGGTCCTGCACCTGGGTCAGAGCAGTTCCAGGCACAGCTACAGGTTGGGCAGAGAAGAGATTCAGAGCAGCCCTGCAGAGAAGGACTTGGAGGTGTTGGTTGATGATAAAATGAACATGAGCCAGCAGTGTGCGCTCACAGCCCAGAAAGCCAACCTGTTCTGGGCTGCATCAAAAGCATGACCAGCAGGACAAAGGAGGTGATCCTGCCCCTCTACTCTGCTCTCGTCAGATCTCATTTGGAGTATTGTGTGCAGTTCTGGTGTCCTCAACATAAAAAGGACATGGAACTGTTGGAACAAGTCCAGGGGAGGGAAATGAGGATGATCAGGGGACTGGAGCACCTCCCATATGAAGAGAGGCTGAGAAAACTGGGGCTGTTCAGCCTGGAGAAGGCTGCGTGGAGACCTCATAGGAGCCTTCCAGTATCTGAAGGAGGCCTATAGCGATGCTGCGGATGGACTCTTCCTTAGGGACTGCATTGACAGGACAAGGGTAACAGGTTCAAACTTAAACAGGGGAAGTTTAGATTGGATATAAGGAAGAAATTCTTTACTGTGAGGGTGATGAGGCACTGGAATGGATTGCCCAGGGAAGTTGTGAATGCTTCATCCCTGGCAGTGTTCAAGGCCAGGTTCAACAGAGCCTTGGATGACATGGTTTAGTGTGAGGTGTCCCTGCCCATGGTGGGGGGGTTTGGAACTGGGTGATCTTAAGGTCCTTTCCAACCCTAACTATTCTATGATTCTATGATTCTTTTTTCAGACTGTATGTACAGAAATGAAAACCTTAGAATTGGAAACTCCCGGTTTAGCTCTCTCATGTATAATGTTCTTACTCTTTTCATAAACTAGAGCTAACATGTTCATATAGCCCTAATTTATAACATTAATATTTAGTATGTTCTTCACAATAACAACTTATTATTTAGGAAGGAAAAACTAAGACAATTCACTATGCACTCTCTCAGGCAAGCTTCAGTTTTCCATCTTCTTGCCTGTCCTGAGCTCCAGGAATTCGCAATAGAAACTCAAGAAATCCATCCTTTCAGAAGCCCATTCTGAAGGAGAACAGCTTGCAACTCTTATATTAATACTTATTTTATTAATAAAATCATTATTGCCTTTATTAAGCAACAGTGCTTTCCAGCTACTTTGCTTAACAAAAAACAAAACAAAACCCACACCAATCTCCAACCAGTTTACTGAAAATATCTCCATTATGCAAACTGAATCTATTGCTCAGCCCTGCTCCAGACACCTTCACAGAGCTACATGTCTCTTTGCAACACAATAAAATCAATGTATTCATTAAAAAAAATCAAAAACCAAACCACACAAGACTAACAACCAATACTAAGTCTCCATTAAGACTGACATGCATATGCATCATCATAGTATAACCAACAGAAAGGACAACCATTGCACCACCCTTACTACATCTTGCTTAAGCTACCAAATTAGAAATCAGCAGGTTTTACTACATCAGTAATGTACAAATGAAGATCAAGCACTGGAATAATACAAAATGGCAAATACAAGCTTTTGGAACTCTTCCTTGTATAGGTAACCACCTCTATTGACAATAATTACAAAGCTTACACATGGCTAATTTTAAGCATTCTTAAAATTTATCAAGCATGAGATTTCTCTAAGCATTTTCCAAGATCCTCCATATGGATCCATGCAGAAAAGCTACGCTGACCAGCTAAAATCTTTTTGGAAAAACCCTAGAGCTTATGATATGAACACTTTGTTGTTAAGAATTTGTAAACAGGATTGAAAATCTATTAATATGAACTATCACTAGGATTAAATTAGTGCTGGCCTTTCCATGAGAATGCCTGGGCATGGGGGGAGGGGAGGCACAGCAGATGCCCTCAAGATTTCCCTTCCAGCTGAAGTCACACTGTGACTGCATGAGTTGGTGCAAGTCACTCTGTACAAAAGCAATACTACCAGAAAAGACCAATCAAGGCAAAGACAGTACAAGCTGAAATCCAGTTTGCCTGGAAGTTGCACTTCCAGCTCTATAGAGCATTTTGTTTGTTTTAATGACAGACCCTAGACCTTTCAAATCCAACACTGAATCCCACAAATCCACCACTACAGGACTGCTACCAATGTCAACTCCTAATCACATACACAGAGGTCACCACTGAAATTTTTACTTCAGGAATGAAAGAACTAAAATCCTTTACAGTAATAATCTTTAATAAACACCACCTGGCATTGACAAGCAACTACAGCAGCAATTTACAACGTCCAGGGTAGATTAATAAGTTTAAATTTGCACGTAGACAAACTGTTTATCATACCCAAATTTCATACCCAAAATTCCTTTTCATTCCTCGACCACCTAGCAGACTGCTGAACTTTTAACTTCAGTTCAAGCCTCCGCCCTGCTCTAAATCAAACAAACACCTTTGAGGTGTTTTGCCTTATCTGGATAAAAGGCAACTCAACATCATATATTGATTTTCATCATCTGCCCTCATAACTACATTTGCTTGGCTGGTTCTTGATAGTTCAGTACCTGGTGTAATACAGTGATTATACAAGATTCCTACTTTAGTCCCCTCTTCTAGAAAATTCAGTTCTTTACAACCCCAGTGATTAATATAGCAATTAGTCCAACCAAACCCCACGTTTTTCATTCAACTAAAGACTACCATCACAGGAACCTATCTGTTTTGAATGGATGGCATTATAATCCTATACTTGAAATTCCTGAGAAAGCTATTTTAACAACCTAGTTTGACTAGTTTTCCTCTCATTAAATAAAGGGAAGATGAATGTCTTGTAAAATATCCCTGTAGAATTGTCTGTTTATCAATCTCTGCCAAATGTGATAGGACCTATAAAACAAGAGTAGAAGGAACTGTGGCTTTCTGAATACAACATTCACATCTCAATACTATGACTTATCACCAGGCTGATTTTCCTTGCTGATGTACAATCAGACTCAGTGACAGTGGCTTTCCAAACTTACACATCAACAAAACATGAACATCCCATACTACTAGTAGCATTAATTACATACAGAAAATCATTACATTGCCTGTTGAAACCAAATGTGCATACCTAAGTGACTAAAAGAAACCTTCATGAAAATCCAATCACCCTTTCCTATAAGGAAACACAACAGTAATCAACTCCATCTCATACCACCTATATTCTGCTTTGTACTGAAGGAAAACTTACTGAAATACACCAGGTTATCAGATAGGTAGTTCGTATGCCTGAGTGTGGATCAGCAAAATCGAGGACATCTTGATACTAAACTTACAGTACAGTGAACATATATAGTAAGATTTCACAGTACTGTGCCGGGAACTTGTGTGCTACACAGAAGTCCAGCTATTTTTTTCCCTATATTTTTTTTCCGTAATTCACAAAGCTGGACTGGCTATTTAGTAACACAGGATAGCTACAGCATGTTTTTTGGCAAACATTAGTCATAATTAATACATAATTCTGAAAGCCACAAAGAGAAGGTTGATTTTTTCCTTTATCTTTCAAGACTAATTCATCTTTAGGAGATTTCACCTGTATTTAGGTTCTTTACTCTTACCAGCGCAATACAGGATCTTTTAGCACTATACAAAACCAGCAACGCATTAATTTGTTCAGAGGAGGAAGCAAGTAGTAGAACATTTTCTTTTAGAAATGTTCTACAGAGTCATGTTCAGAAAGTACACCAGAGAACTACTCCCCTCTCTCTCTAGTGCAAAGACTGTGACAGATGGTGCATCTTCTGGAAAGTTGTGGCAGGGTCTTAGGCTGACCCCTGCAAAAACTTTGCAGCCTTCAGAGGGAAACTGTATCCCTACCCACAGAAACCTCTAACATGAGAGATTAAAAGGTACTTACTGAAGCCACAGATGAGAACAGTTTATTTTCTTATTGGGAACTCCTTGCCCTTCTCTGCAGTGTTCCACCGATACCACTAACTTTCATTACAGCTGACCTAATAGGATTTGCCATACCCACATTTGCTTTAACCAGACATTAGCTACAAATACGTAACACCTCAAAACATGAAAAGATGGCAATAATAAAACACCACTTACTGTAATCACAGCTTTGCTCAGACAGATGGAACCTCTACAGCCATACTCCTTTTCATCTTCAGACTTGTAATAACTGAGTGTGCTACTTTTCAGAACTACCCATCGATCCTGCCATCCATGAATGTAGTTGGTCCACTGCAAAAGGAAAAAAAAAAAGAAGAAAAAATTCCAAAGATCAGCTAATAGAAAAATAACAGTGCAAACCAATATGGCTGTTTTTTCTCAGGCTTTCCAGCACCAGGAGAACAAAAAGGCTGTTTATTTTTATAAGTTCTTCCCAATTGAGAACCTTAATCTTCTCAGAGCTTATGAACTCCTAATGCTACTAAAACCAAGTTTTTTCAAACAAATAAGATAACAGATGATTTGACTACAACTGCATTGCCAAGGCCATTTAAAATAACAGAAATAAACATACTGATAACACAAACTGTGGAAAAGATGAGTTTCAACACTCAATTTAAAATCTGAAGTTAAACCTAAAGCCAAACTTAAGTGAAATAATTTTATTGATTTATTTTATATAAAAGTTAATTTCTACAAAAAAAATTTTACTTAGGTATTTAGATCTTTTCATATAAATGCAAGCATTCTATTATCCAACAGTATAATATATAACTATTGGTGTGACTGGAGTAATCAGTTCTTTATCAATTTAATATTCCCCACAGACAGTGCTTTAGGTTTTAATTCCTAACCATTTTCTCAGTAAGATGATAATAGCTTATCAGCAGACATTCCAATCATCCTTCTGCTAATCAGCTTTTTTTAAAGACTCCATATTCACATACAAAATAAAACAAATATCCCAGGAACAAGACCTGGATTCACCCTACAAAGATAATAATAACAAGTAACCTAAAGTTATGGTTATTGATCTTGTATTTGCAACATCTTCCCAACTGCACACTGCAGAATCAAACAACACTGACAGAGTATTAGGCCTGTTCTGTAACTCCAGTTATACACTGATTCTTGATCCCCAATCACAGTGCAAAAAAAAATATAAATTAGATTAAAAAAAAGAAACAAAAGCACAAAACCTAATTTTATCACACAAGCATTTCTTTGTTCATGACAAATATTCTTTCACCAAAAGCTCTGAGAAATAAGCTCTTTCTAGCATTTAAGTCTAACCATTATTCATCATTTTATAATATATGTAATAATATATAGAGAAAAGAAATAAGACTAACAGTCTTACGTCCACATTATATTGCACATACGAGTTAATACATGCCCCATAAATATATGTTAACTCCAGTAATAACAACAGGTCTAAGTAAAACAAATTCTACAAATTAGAAATTCCTAACAATTTTCAAGCATAGGTGAGACACTGATTTGCTCTTCAAAGACAAAGCCCTTTTTGATCTCTTAATACATGAAACTGCTAAGTTCGGTATTCCTTAAAGAAAGCCTCAGCTATGCTCAGTACATGAACGGCAGCACAAGCAGGCCTGAAGGTTCATTATTTTCTGCCTTCTTTCCTCATCTCTCACATTCCCAACTCCTCCCAGATGCAAAAGGCAGAGTTCAAAGTTATATTGGGCAAAAGAGCAAGGGACAAGGAGGAAAGCACATTCCCTTCTTTGACAGAGTTAAGTGAGATAAATATAGCAGTCAATCTTGTATTTGCTGTTGCAATCAGTGCTTGTTGTTGCAATCAAAATGTGCCATGAATTAACAGGCTCCTTAAAGTGTATTGAATAGGCACAAGATTTTGACAAAAAAACAAAACAAAACACTTCCCACTTTTTCCAACAGCTAGATTCCTGTACTTCAAGAAAGAAATTCAATGTGGAATAGACTTTCTTCATATCCAGC
The DNA here is from genome assembly GCF_012275295.1 of Melopsittacus undulatus. Taxonomy (NCBI): domain Eukaryota; kingdom Metazoa; phylum Chordata; class Aves; order Psittaciformes; family Psittaculidae; genus Melopsittacus; species Melopsittacus undulatus. Next base: position 26,106,618 of record NC_047557.1, on the reverse strand, counting down.
TTAAAATCTTTAGCAGGAAATACAACAGGAAAAAGTCTAGAGTTCTGAAACACTTAGAAAGACCAGTAAGACATACTTGTAATATGCTTCTCTTACCATGTTAATCTATTTCCTTCAAAGCTTCTCTTTACTACAGGGCAGAACAAATGAAACACTACTAAGCACAGAGAACTGCAGGCATTAGATTTTTATTATAGACAGTAAGTTATTAAAAATAGGTATTTCCTTACTAGAAAGTTTGCTATGCTACCATTTTAGTTCGTTTGTCCCAAATATTGGCAAAGCAGCAATTAATAAAAGGTAAACCTCAACATATTCACAGGCTCCACTATACCTGACTATTTGGATTACATCCCATGTTCTCACAGTTAAGGCAGCATCAGCTACACTCAGCATTATCATCCAGAAAAAGATAAAGTTTGCATATACCTAAACTTCAGATCAACAGGAGCCACAGCTTCACCTGCTAGGTCAGTAAGAAACAGCAGCTGGACTTTAAAATATTTAGTTTGCCAACATAAAAATCAGTTACACCCCACAAATTACACCCCTTTTAATGACAAAAGCATCTAATCAGAGAAAAATTTTTCAACTGGAGAAAAAACAGCAAACCAAAACCTCATGTTTTAACTGCTCTAACGTCTCACATCCCTCTCATTCTCTCTCTCCCATTCACTATTAGAAGATCTTCCAAATGAAAACCAAGACACTTCTCCTAACCATCCCTCTCATTTCTGGTGTAAGCAGCATTTTCAGGCTGAAAAAAGTTCACTAACCCTCAGAAAAAGCATATTGCTAGCCCTGTTACAGCTGTTTCCTCAGCATCCAGGGCCCCCTCACAATCTCTATATCCTGTGACCTGTGTCTTCTATGCTGGCTTGTGTTCAGCCTTATCACGAGAGCAGGAGAAAAAAAATCAAAACATGAAGCTTTAATCCTAAAGCTATTTCAACGTTATTCTGAAAGTACTCTCTGTAATAATTAAAAAAAATCTGCATTCAGACGTAGTAATTTAATATTGAACTTTATAGTACTCCTAAAACCAAAATTTCCCGGTAGGACCTAATGCATACTTACAAGTCCTCTGACTTTCTGTGATTAAAAAGTAAAATATTACTTTCAATTTTAAGAGGAGAAACAAGTTTCAGGGCCATTTTCCTTCTGCTCATCCCCACCTCCTGTATCCCTTCCTGCAGCAGTATTTTATCGCTCTGCTCCCATACTTGAACTAAAGACTGTGCCGTTCCTATGTCGGTGCCCGCTCCTGGGAAGCGACCACAGGCTGCGCCTTCGGGAGCTCCTGGAAAGCGAGCAGGGTGCCGCGGCCCCTGCCCGCATGCGAGCCAGCAGCCGGCTCCGGCCAGAAGCCCGAGGCGCAGCGAAGACGCCCTCCCCCGGCACACCCCGGCCGCGTCCTCCCGGCCCGACTCTCCGGAATCTCACGCCAGGCAGCCGACGGGGGCCGGCCAGGGGCGGGAGGCGGCAGAGACCTCCGGGCCGGGAGGCAAACAAGACCTTCCCCCGCCGTCCGGCCGAGCTGAAGCCGCGCCCGTGGCGCTCCCCCGAAGCAAGGCTTCCTCCCGGGGTGGGGAAGGACGAGCGGCAGCTGCACACAGGCGGGGAGCCCGGCAGCGGGGATGTGCCGGCGCCCGAGGCTGAGGGAGGGGGCGCGGGCGGTTGGCGCCGGGCGCCGCAGCGGCTGCCTGGCAGGCTCCCCGATGTCAGGTGGCGGCTGCCCCGGCCGTGCCAGGGCCTCCCGTGGAGCAATCCGGCCGCTCCGCCAAGCCCCTGTGCCCGATCCTCCGTCGGGCAGGAGACGAGCAGAGGGGGCTGACAGCCTTCGGTCAGCCACGAAGTGAGGCGGGGCCGGGGTGCGGAGAGGGGAAGCGAGAGGCCGCGGCAGGGGGGAGAGGCGGCTTACCTTGCTGAGCACCCCGCAGAACTCAACCTGCAGCTCGGTCTCAGGGTCCTCCTCAGAGCCGGAGGACTGGTTGTCCGCACAACTTGTCCAGCTCTGGTTGTCCGACATGGAGACCCGATCCGTAGCCACCGCCGAGCACGAAAGAGCCGAAGCGGCCCCCGCCCACAGCAGCTTTATCTTCCTCCTGCCGAAGGCACAGGAGCTGCGGACTCCACCTGAGCGGCACTGCTCCGCGTCCGCGATGCCACCAGCGTCGCGCCCCCGCCCCTGCCAGCGACCGACCGGCCGGCCGGCACAAAGACACGCAGGCTCAGGCTTCCCTTTCACCGTAACTCCGCAGCCCGTGCCCGCGGAAAGAGTCACAACATAGAGGTGGCGAGGAGAGGAGGAGCGAGCGCGCGTCCGCCTGCTGCACACCCTACTCAGAGATCAACCACTCCTGCCGCCGCCATTTTATGTGAGGCGGGTGCTCGGTGCCACTATTTACCAGCTCGCCCCGCCCGCCGCCCAACCCCTTCGGCCGGCCTGGTGAGAGCAGTAGTTCTGCTTCACGCACAGGTCAGTGCTGCCGCTGTCTCTCGGGAAAGGTAGTTTTTGGTCCTCTCAGGTGTCGCACAGCGTGCTGGGAGATGTAGTCCGCTGAGGTGGCCTCCTCCTTGACTATCTCTGGTCGGCAGGCGGCTGCCATCTTGGGTTTGTCGTTTCTGTGGCGCTACCGGCGGGTGTCGCCTCCGTGCCTCCGGTGAGGTGGGACTCAGTGGTGCTGCTTGGGGTGATGCTCCCGTGATTTTTGCGGGTTGAGGGAGGGCTCTTTAGAGAGGTGAGGATTCTAGCCCTGCTCGCTTCTGACGTGAGAGGTGGCTTTCTGTTCCTTGCCTCAAACTGGTGGGGCTAGGGGCTTTCCCTTAACAAAGATGGTGGCTGTGGAGGCTGCAGGAAGGGGCGGAGGTGCTGCCAGCGCCCGGGAGAAACGTGAGCGGGGTGGGCTACCCTCTGCCTGCTGCGCGGGGTTGGCAGCGCTACTTGGGGCTGCTGACTGAGGCCGTCGTCGTGCAGGCGGCAGCGATCGTGATTAGGTATAGCGATCGGCAGCCTGCTCCTTCCTCCTGGCGGGGTAGGTCTGTGCCCAAAAGCGTGTGGTGAGCGGAGCGGCAACGGGCGGTCAGCGGCCTGCCTCTCCTGCGAGGTAGCGCTGTCCCCTTGGCTCTCCTTTGCTCAACATTTCGTAGTTTAGGGAATGAAACGGTTTTTATTTTTCTTTTTTCAGACATAGGTCTGGGATACTTGTAGTTCCCGATACTTATGATCAGACAAGAAGGAAAAAGGAAAAGCTAGTTGGACGTGTTACTTTACAATTTATGTGTTCAGTAGTGTTTGTTTCAGAAGCTTCAGTTGGTTGTATCGCAAGAGTAATGCTGTAGCATTTCATTTTCTCGGATTTCGTCCTTATAACAAATAATTGTGCAATTTTCCAATGCTATGCTGCTTGTCGATTTCCATTGGATGTTCATTATTGGTTTTGAAATGGCTTTTGGCATTGACACAGCTATTATCTGCATTATGTGTAGCAGCTGAAAGTTAGATAATACTAGCATCAGCTCAGTGTTTCTAGTATAAAGATATTTGCAATAAGCGGAGTGCCGAGAATGCTTGATGAAGTAGCATCATTTTTCCTAAGCAGTTAGAAATAAAGAATAGTCACAGACGTCTTAATATTTGTGTAATCACTGGAATACGCAGAAAAATGTTTCTGTGAGTCTGTTATGGGTGCTATTTTTAGAAAAAAATATGAAAAATTATTGAGAAACTTTTTTTTTATTAACCAGCTACTTGGAAGAAAGAAATTTTTAGTGGCTGTTGCAACGTGGTGCTTTTGTTAGGCAAGCAGAGTGGCAGAGTTTTGTATATATTAACATGTATGAGAATAATTTATAGTTCTTTGCAGTAAGTTGATAAAATTCAGTAGTATCACCTGTAAAGCCGGTCATGTTTTCCCCATTACACTCTGAATTAACTTCTCTATACATATCAAGAGCAGGATGTGAAGAGACATGTCTGAACAAATCGTTTCGGCAGTGACTGTCATAGCCACACACTGTCATGCTTTCAGTCTAGGACTATTCGCTTAGTTTCAGTTCACTTCATTGCTGTGTTTGTTCTTTTATCAGAAGCCCCTCTATGCAATCTACACTTGTGGTGTATTAGAGATTGCAAGAAGTTTACAAATCACTGCATTAAAATAATCATCAATTTTGTTAGAATGGTAGAACAGATCGTGTTGGTGATAACACTACTTGTAATACAAAAATGGGTACTTTTTGGTGAGGGTTTTGTGTGTGTGTGTGTGTAGTTCTAAAAATGTCAGTCTAAAGCATCATGAAGTGGGTAGCTTTTTAAATACCTAATTGTTTTCATCATCCTTATTACACTTCTTATTTCAAATATTGTACTTTGTGGGTTAGTGTGTTCACTGTCTGTTACTAAAACACATTTTCTAGTGTGTTCCTACTTCTGGATATATTTGTGGTTACAGATTCTTTTTCCTAAGAAAATGAAGGAGTTTTTTTTGTGTCATGGCATTTTGCCTGATAGTGTAAATTCTGAGATACAAATCATTCAGACTTTTTTTTTTCCCCACAAGTTTTGTCTTTCAAAAGACAAGAATTGTCTTTGAGAATTGCTGTATTAGGGTTTTTCTTCCAAGTAAAAAAAAAAAAAGAAAAAAACATCCACCCCAAAAAAAACAAAAGACAAAAGTCCCAAACTAAAATATTAGTACTATTTATTAATACATTGGCAATAAGCACATATCTTTAAAAATATGGTTGCAGATAACTACACTGCTTCTGCTGTAGCTTTTACTGAAGAATGTTGTTAGTAACTGTTTAGTTCCTTCATTGTTTTCTTTATGGATTAAGCTGCTAAAACATGTTTTCAGTAATCTGGAATTACTAGAAAAACTTGGTTAGAAACTTGAGATAAGTCTTCCAGGTTAAAAGTTCTTGTCAGATGCTGAATATAGACAGAAGACATCAGAGTGCTTTCCCCTTTAGATTAACTTTGAAGTTTTAAAAGACAAAGACATTTTAGACAGAAGCAGAAAGCAGGATTTGGAGCAGAATTGTGCTGCCTCTTGCCTACAGAAAATTGATATTGGGTACTTCTTTCACTTGTGTTGCGCTTCACATAAGCAAAGAATTACTCAGTTTGAATGGTGTAAAATATTTTGATATAAAAATTTGGATGATATCAAGCAGTCTCTATTATCTGTTCACTTTGCAGTGTGAATTACTTTTTAAAAGGATTGAATTGTCTGTAATTTGTTATACCTGAAAGCCAATGAGGTCAGAAAAGACTTAATTCTAGGGCTGTGTGTTTTTGAAGGCTAATTCTAGGTATTTGTGTGGGATCTATATTTTTGTGAAAACCTGAGTCAGCTGCTGCTTGAAAAACAGCCCTATTCAGCTGTGTCAGCTTGGACTTGAAACTTTTGCTTCTGTGAATCCTTGCCCTGTTTTCCATTCAGTATTAATTTTCTGTGTGCCTTGGCTTACTACATTTATAAAACCAGAACTTTCTTAGAAGATTCTGTTTTCTAGGGAACTAGATTTTATTTTATTTTGAGAGATAGAATAATGAAACAGTAGCAGTTTTGAATGCACTAGTAGGCAGCCTAGGTGGTTAACACAGTGCATAGTAGATGCTAGTAACACTTATGCAGTTCCTCTTTGGCAGTTTATTTTCTTGTAAGTCAGTACAGAATTAAAGCTGACAGGAGTCCTCTTCTCCACACTATTTGGAAACCAGGGCTGTAGTAAATATCCATCCCCTTGTGGCTGAAAAGAATCGAGCAGATAGTTCAGAAGGACTGCCTGATCTACTTGCTTGCACATAGAATCATAGAATAGTTAGGGTTGGAAAGGATCTTAAGATCGTCTAGTTCCAGCCCCCCTGCCATCGGCAGGGACACCTCACACTAAACTATATCACTCAAGGATCTGTCCAACCTGGCCTTGAACACTGCCAGGGATGGAGCATTCACAACTTCCCTGGGCAGCCCATTCCAGTACCTCACCACCCTAACAGTAAAGAATTTCTTCCTTATATCCAATCTAAACCTCTGCTGTTTAAGTTTCAACCTGTTACCCCTTGTCCTATCACTACAGTCCCTAATGAATAGTCCCCCACCAGCATCCCTATAGGCCCCCTTCAGATACTGGGAGGCTGGTTTATGCTGCTGAGAAGGAGAGACTTTAGAGCAGCTGATATACATAAATCATTATTGGGGGAAGCATGTTTTTACAAAGAAATAAGACTTAAGGAGTTGGTTAAATCTTATCCTGTCAACCAGAATGTTAAGTAGCATGAAATTAAGTGCACTACTGCAGTTTGTAGTGTAACCTTGTAAATATCAGAAGTGTTAAAAATATTCTAGCTGAGTTGAATATTCCTAGTTTGTTGACTATATGATTTTCTTGTTTTAAAAATTCAAGAAATAAAAAAATTCATTTATGGAAAGCACTGATCAAATGGCCTGACTGTTGGTATATGAATTGTTATACTAACGTGTGTGAGCTAGGTTTTAGTTCTTTCACAGTGGTGACTCTTCTGAGTTGCATGCATGGCCTACATGAAGACACTTCTGTGCAGGAGTGGAGTAAGAAGTGTAGCTACATGGCTGCCAGTTCAATCTTAATTAGCAATTGGAGTAAAACCGAAGTGGTGTTCATTAAAAATGTTGATTTAGATGAGTTCTGGCCTTATTAGGAAGCTCTCATATGGTCTCTTGTATTTATTACTTACTGTTTCAGTAGTACCCAGAGGCTTTGGTTCTCGGTAGCCTGTGATGGGTTTTCCTGATCTAATAATTTACAGCGCAAGGGAAATATTTGAAAAGTTGGGATTCAGAGTTAATCTTGGACAAGTCTGCTTGGCTTGTTTGTTCAGTCTTCAGTTCTTTATTCTTGAAGTATTTCTCAATGCTTGGTAAAAAGTAAGGAAATAGATAAATTATTTCATGATTACTTGTGAGGTATAGTTTTTGGTACAAGTGATTTTCATTGCTGCACAAGAGTATCTTCATTCACTTACAGTGGAGTTTATCAGCTTTCCATGTATCTTGTCAAAACAATTTTCATCAGGGTTTTGGGGGGTGCTTTTTTTAAAAAGAAAAAAGAAGTTTGTTTTGGTGTTTAAGGAGTTTTGTTGGTTGGGTTTTTTTCTGATGTTGTTCAGGGCTTTTTTGAAAATTATTTGATTTATTCTCTGATTCAGTACATGTGTAACATTCAACATGTCATCTTTGGGGTATATTTTGTATTTTATGTTTATATAAATGGAAGTTTATGCAATTAGAGGAATACGAGCTGTTCTGTTTAGGGTATGGAAGGGTCACTGCTCATGTGTTTATTTTTCTTGGTAGAAAAAGCTACTTACAACAGCTTAATTCCATCTCAGTATAAAAGAAAGTGACTGGAAAGAATAGTTACTGATGACTTTTTTGTAGTATTCTCACCAGGGAAACACAGTTACTGTGTTTGCTTATTTTTGTTCTTGCTGCCTGTCTTGGCTTACAAGGTTTTTAGTTGGCTCAAGTGTGTACTGTGTTCAGGTGGTGGCCCTGCAAAGTTTGATGACAACTGTAGTTTTTGAAGTATCTGCTTCACGGAGTCTTAAGCTACTGGACTACTGAAGATGTGTTGAAGGTGGGTGTTCTATTTTTGACTCATGAGGAGTTTATGAACACTTATGAAGTGTTCTAGGAGTTTAATTTCATATTCACAAACATCTTCTACATTAATGGAATTATTTTCATTGTTTTGCAGAAGTGATTTTTCCCTCCCACACTTGCACTGAGTGCTCCTAACTTCGATATTATTTGATAATGGATCATGTATAAAGTTTTCATAAGAAAAATAAAAAACCAAGGATTTAATGTGTATACATATTCATATTTGAAAGGTTGTTTGGTTGGTTGGGTTTTTTCCCCTTTTTTTTTTCTCTTTAATATTTTTGGTACTGTACTAAGTAAGAGGCGTTTATCTTTTGAACACAGGGTGATCCATACTACAGCACACTTGATTTTAGCCAAAAGCCTGAGAAGTGATCCTTTGTGGTCAAAACCGGATGAAGTAAAGTTCTAACGTTATTTATTCTGCTTTCAGTGCTTTTACAGAACTATTAACATGTTGATCTTGTAATTGAAATTAGGAATAATACTGATTTTCTTCTGATGCAGTCTGTGTAATGACAGGATTCCTGAAGCTATGCCTTCGTCTGTTCTTTGCATTCGCATGTGAAGTTAGCTTTTCTAATTTTGTTTTGTTCTTACTAAAGTAAGAATAGAAAAATATAACCAAAGGAACTTCTGAAACAGTTGAGGAAAAATGCAAAGTTCATTTTGAGCTCATACTACAATAAATGAGGTGTCAGGTTTTGATGTTGTTATTGAAGGCTTTTATGAGTTTTGCAGAAATTAAAGAAAGTATTTAACTTGAATAATTGTTTCAGCCATCCAAAGAATAACAATTAAAATCATATAGAGAGGAGTTTTAAGTAATCGTGTTTCTATTTGCACCTTTTTTCTTTCTTTTTTTTTTTTTGTCCCCACTGTGAAGTCATACTCAGAGCAATTGGGATGCAAAATACAGTCTTTTTCTTTTGTAATATGTCTTGATTCCTATGTTTAGCTTTTGAACTCTGGGGGAAGCTGGCAATTGTGTATTTTAGTAACTTCTTTGCATCTCACTAATCGCATGAGCACCTGTGATATCAAAGATGTCAGAATTCAGTTTCCTTTGAGGACTGGTACACAGTCTGCATGCATCAAATAATAAATCAGCATGTAAATAAATAATTATTCAAGCTTTTCTACACTGGTGTAATTTTTCAGTCCTGATATTTCTTTGTAACAAATTGTTAATGCTATCAATAAAAGGCAGACTGTTAACATACTTTGCAAGTTTTAGCCTGCATAATAACACTGTGTCCACTGAGCTGAATGTTAGAAATACTTTTTATCTTTCTTATGTATTACTTTATTACATGAAAATAATAATATGAAAGCAGTTTTTCACACAACATACAGGTTTCCTATTGCTGGAATTGGAGGATGTTTACTGAAGACAGGATGGAAGAGTGGCACAGAATCAGATACAAGCCATTTCCTTAAGTCACTTAAGTCAAGTACCTCTACCTTTATTCAGATTTAGCATATTTTGCGCAGTCAACTGTCCAAATGATGCTAAATCTGAATAAAGGTAGAGGCACTTGAAATTACATTAGTACTCTGACTTCTGCACTTGCAGTCTCGTAATACTTTCATGCTACATAACTCTGATTGGTTCAATTGAGTTTCTGTGCCTGCTCCTAGAAGAGCTTGATTGTAGTTTTGTAAGTGGTCTTTATCCACTTGTAAGCATCCCAGGTTAGTAACAAAGCTTCCTACCCAGTAATGCTATTCTGTGTTTCCACCTTTTTGCTTTGCTTTAACTGTAGGTATCCATTGCCAAAGTCTTAATCTTTAGAAGTCCTTCTGGTAGCAACTTGAAAGTTACTTCCTCCACTTAGAGATGATTCTCCTGCTACCCTCCCCTTGTTCCCAAGTCACAGAAATAATAGATTAGTATTTAATTGTAGCCTGACTTCACAGTCTTCTCTGATTTCACACCCTACTTACTAAGTGTGATGCTGGGAGAAATGTAACGTGTTCTGTTAGAGGAAACAGCTCAATCTTACAGCATCTTCTTGAGATGACTACATGCCAAAAATATGTCACTCTTTGGACTGTTCTGAGTTAGTGCTTCATTAGTCTATAAAAATGTACACACTTTTTCCAAGTTGTTACAGCAAAAATTTTGTAAGATTGTGTCACCACAAGCGAGGTGTTTTCTCTAGGTCTGTTTTCCATTAAAATGTTACTCCTTTAAGTCCTTATGAGTTTCTGCACTGACATTTTGGTTCACCTTTTACATTGTGTTTCAAACTGTGCTTCTCCTTAATTTCCTTTGCATATTTCCATTTCCATTTTGTGCATGGCAAATGATCCACTAGTTTTATCTGACAGTGATAGACACTTTATGAGCTGGTACTAGCAACATATTTTGTTCCACACAGGAAGCTGGAAAGATAAAAATCCATTAGAAGACCACCATTTGTGAGAATTTTTAAAAGCAATTATTTTTTCTGTCACTGGTATCATCATGGTAAATTTTTTTCTCGCTAGGTGTGTAACAGTGTAATAGAGAAGCTTTTCAGCTGATATGAAATAGTGTTTAAAGCCTCTGCTATAAAACTGAGCCTTTAAGAATGATCTGAATAAGGAGGGGGAAAGATTTGTGTAAGCTAGACATAAGGGCACACTCAGGATGTGCCTAAAAAATGTTGTGAACATTGGAATAGGAGATAGAAGCAGTCTTGTGTTCATTCAAGCTTCTTGAAGGGAAAGAGTGATAAAAGCACTAGGGAGATCATGGAGGGGCATTTACCTTTAGTAAATTTATTGGGAATTGTGCCTGTTACTTACCAGAGGCTGCCAGTAACAGTGGAATTATTGTGGACTTAATTGATATGGGGGTGCTTACGAGCTTGAGATGAAACTTGGGATGCAATGCTGCTTCATTTAATTCAAGTGCTGGTAAATGTGTATGTTAACTGTAAGAGATTCTCCTACTGTAAGTGAAAAAAAAACATGAAAATATTTGTCAGCATGGTTTTACTTTATAGGTACATGTAAAAGCTATGAAGCCATTCCCTTTTCTAATTGCCATTATAGGAGCTTAAGTGCTGCTAAAGGGTCAAGAGGAGTTCTGGTCTTTACATAACCTTCTGTTCTTTGAAATACAAGCTGGAGATAAACACACTTATGGGATCTTGCATCTTCAGAAGTAATAATAAATAGTCTGAGTTAATAGAATATGATGAATGCTCCATCCCTGGCAGTGTTCAAGGCCAGGTTGGATGAAGCCTTGGGTGATATGGCTCAGTATGAGGTGTCCTTGCCCATGGCAGGGGGGTTGGAACTAGAGGATCTTAAGGTCCTTCCAACCCAGACTATTCTATGATTAAAGTTGGGATAATTTTGTTAGAATGTTTTTTAAAGATGGGTTTCTTTAATATCTAGACTTCAGTTGGGTAGTATGTTTCAGGACAGGAAAATATAATTGCCATTAATTTTAAGAAGTCACTCATGTAGTTCTTCAATAGCAAAAGTCATCTCTAAATGCAAAAACAGATATTGACCTCCAGTTTGATTGCTAATGAGTTCCACTTAAGTTCTGGAATGGAAAAGTGACATTTAAAGAAAAAATTTTACACTCTCAGGTTTGTGTAATTTGTGGCTGTTTAATAGAGCTGTTGTGTGTACCTGGAAGGCTGTGGCCCTTCCAACAGGGAATGCTGCCGTCACAGGGAGTAGCTTAAAGGGGAAGTTTAGGGGTGAATGTGCTTCCTGCATGTCAGTAAAGCTGAAATGGTTTATGAGTCAGCAACTTGGGATAGGAAGAAATTTTTTCTATAGGAAGAAACAAATACATGTTAAGTAATTTGCGCCAGTATCACATTTGCTGCTTGTTTTAATTTGATGAAAATAAGACCACAAGTTCATGCCATAAAGGGTAAAGTTAGCTTAATTTAGGTTTCTGGGTTTTGTTTTTTATTTTAATCAGTTTAGTAACTAGACAATTTACCATATAATTAAAACCTATCAAAGGATTTAGCTATTGATTTTCATAAGCAACAAGGGAATATATCAGAAGTACCTGCATTTATGAGAACTTACTGATGACAGTAATTGAGTAATAAAGGCTTGGTAAGTTACATTAGTTGGATACCATTAATGGAAAAAAAATGCATTAATCTTACACTAGATTAAACGATAGTATTTCATTCAAAACTTCTAATTGAAGCCATCTGTTTCTAAAAGATGAGATTTTTAACACTGAAGTTTTGAATTTGAGCTAGAAACTACTGGGGGGAGACTATGGCCTGTCTCAAGCAGGAATGAGGACTGAATGAACAATGGTCTTCGGCAATTTAAGGATCATTCAGTTTCTTTTAATGTAATAATCTAGTGAGCAGTATTTCATGTTTAAGGCAGTATTGTTTCATCATCCACGATAATATACAGACATAAACCTCATGTGCATGTGTAGGTACTAGCTTTTGCCAGAAGAAGTTGGTGTTCAGTTATTTCTGTAAGGGAGCTTTTAAAAAAGTGTATTTCTAGCTTAATATAAAAATGAAGTTTTACTCTGTGCAAACACTGACAGAGTTATAGGTGGCTTATATAGAGAGAGTAACAGGTCAACCACTTTAGAGGAATACAGGTCTTTGTGATAAGTATGTTACTGTCTGAAAAAGTATAAAATACTTATTCAATAAATATTACGAATTAATTCTATAAGGTGTTATTTTTTTCCCTATTGTTCAGCTGGAACTTGGAAACAAATGTATGATTTCATTTTTTTTTTCTTATTCTCCCTTCCTCTCCCTCCAGGTATTAAGTCTTAGAAGAGGTACTTGTTTTCAAGAAGTACTATGGATGACAGGAAAAAAGCTTGCAATAGCTCTTGCAATGATGGAGTTCTACTCAGAATGGGCCTCAATGATAACAAAGCTGGAATGCAAGGCTTGGATAAAGAGAAAATCAATAAAATTATCATGGAAGCTACTAAGGTTGGTTTGCTTACTCTTTTCCTGCTGCTTTATCCATTGTCCAGTATCATAAGGTGTCCTCTTCCTCCCTTCTTCAAATATTATCCCCCACATGTGTAAATGGAGGGCATCTCCTAAGAAGAAATGCATGTGTGGGAAAGTAGGAGAAAGACTATAGCTTAGTACCATAAGGATTCATTCACCGGGATGTGAAGGAATACAAGTGAATATGTCTTTAAATACTCACAATTTTGCCTGAAGCAGTACATAAATGACAGTATTGTCCCTATTGCCTGTCCCATCGTTAATCAGTCAAGCAGATATACCTTTATTGGTCACCTTCCTATAACATTTGAATTTTATATGGTCAGGTTTTTCTAGTCCTTTCAGTAGAATTTCTTTGTGTTTACTACCTTTTTTCTTGACGGTTCTCTCAGTATTCAAGAGAGGTGGCCTGTAGTGTGCAACTTTGTACCAAAGATCCACAGAGGACCCCCACAAAGCATTGGAATATTAGTCTTCTTGTTCTTGGAGAGACTTTACTTTATTTGATCGTCTCTGGGGTTTTTTTACTTTTCCTTGCACAAATGTATATTCCACTTGCTGCTGCTTTGGCCCTGGGATATCTGGTTGTTATTTTGCTCATGAATTCTGTGTTGACTGCCATTGCTGTGTAGTAAGCTGCAGGGGTGCAGTGAGCAGAAAATGTACTATAAAGAGCTTTTATTTGGAAAAACTATTTTCTGCTTGCATTTTCACTTTGATACTTCATATACTGTCAAGACCCTTGTTGATTAGATGTTTTTTTTTTTTACTTATTCTGTTTGCCCTTTCTTGAAAACATAGTGCTTTGTCAGGCATATCCCTAATAATGACATTTGGATAAATCATTTTGTCAGAACAGCTACTGTTTCATTTCCCATTGTGGAATAGAATGAATTATAAAATAGGCTTTCAAAACTGACATACAGGCATCTATCTATGTGTCAGAAATATGTTTCTGTGAAAAAAGGCAAAAGAATGTAACAGATATAGCTCAAGAAATCTGAAAAGAAGTGTTGATTCTTTTTCTTAAGCTTTTCTTTAGTCTTCAAAATTACACCTACAAGCACTACCCATAATTGTATTACAGCAAGATTTTATAGCTTTTTAGCTGTAAAATACTGCAAGAAGTGTAAAGAACCCCAAAGCTTAATGAGAGTCTTCAGTATTGGGCTGATTTACACACCAATAGTTTGGTACTCACTTCTTTAAATCAGCCTCGATAAGTCACATTTGATTGCCAAGGGAAGAAAAGATGAAATGTATGTCTGATATTGAAAGAAAATATCCAATAGTTTCTTCTAATTAGAGACTTCTTCTAAGAGATGAGACATGACTCGTTACAGTCTTGCCATTCATCCTTTTTATCATTATTGTAAAACTAGACATTGTTGCTTTTTATATTTATGCCTGATTCTTATTTGACTATGGCTGAATTCTTGTCATTGGCAATGGTTTGATAACCAAAGGCTTAGAGCTAAAAATTTGTCCATTTTTACAGATTTCTATAAATGGTATTTTGGACAGTTCAATAAAAGATATTACTTCTTTCTGAAAATGTTGTTTCTCTTGCAAGCTAACTAGATATTGTTAGAAAAATATTTTATTTCCTGGTTTTAATTTTCTTCTTTTCTATTTCATCGTATGCCCTCTTTGTTAGGCAGGAAGTTGTATACGTTCTTTGCATGATTGTTGTCTTTTTATGTTTTTATTACATCTCCTTCATTCCTTTTCTTGAAGGAGTAATTACATACTTGAGGGTGAGAGGGCTTTTTTATGCTCATTTGCTTTTCATCACCATCTTCCAGATAGCTTCTAATTCTGCAGTATCCTTCACTTTTAAATGGCCAATGAAACACTCAACATTATAATTGGATTTGACTTTTACACTGTCATTATTTATTTCCTCGTACATTAAAGTATACGGGAGTCTGGCGAAATGCTTAAAGTTTTTTTTTTATTTTTACTTTTTTACTCCTCTTGGAGGTGTTACAAAGAATACTATGACTTTTAGCTACTATTTCAGATTTTTGTGGTCAAGTGTTAGAATGAATAAACATAGTAAGTTCTCTAAATAGTCCCTTGTACTCACCTGAGTATAGGGTATCTGGGAAGAACTACATCTGTGTCTTTTGAGGAGGGAGATGTAGAGCACCACTGGTGTCTCTTGTGCATCATTTATATGAAAATACAAAGTATGCTTTAGAAACCATTACTGTGGTTTAGGTTTTCTATATTTAAAGATCAGATGTGGTTATTCATAGGAAAAGACAAAAACCATAGTTTTTTTGCACTTTTGTTCCAGGGTTCTAGATTTTATGAAAATGAACTTAAAAAAGATCAACAAGTTAATCAACGAATTGAAAAAATGATGAAGCTAAAAGAGAAAATTACAACACAACAGCTCTTGAAAGCACAGCTGCAGGTACTAATTAATCTTATAAAAACTTTCTGGAGTAAAAGGTGAATGTGAAACACTTTGGTGTGTTCTAGTGTATTGCATTAAATTCTGGTAATAAGTACAATGTTACCTACCATTTTGATGTTAGTCACAGAGGTAAAACTGCACAATGTTTTCATGATGTAATCTTAATAAAAACTTGCTAGAAGAATAAATTGTAAAATCACTCTGAAATGTTCTCTAAATGAGTAAAACAAAGTAATTCCTGGTTTTGTAAGTCTGTTCCGTGTATAGGGCTGTCACAGTTTATGTAAACATTTTGTTAAATACCTTATTAATACCAGTCTTGAGTTTACTTTCTGTTTGTATAATATACGTATGTTTGTGTTCAGTGGCCTGCAGTGGGAGGAAGGAGATCACAGTTGTCAACTCTTCTGGATATAATTTATTTCTTATTTATGCTAATTAATGAAAAAAATCATCATGGCAAGCAGTCACAAGAAATACAAGTGTCCTGAGCTAGAAAGATTAAGAGGGTGTTTATCTTCTCAAATGCTAAAGACAGATAACAGCATCCAAAGTGTTACTGTATATGAAAGGTTGTTGAAAGAAAACAACAGCACCAAGACTGCATGCTAAACATTCTTAGGCAAAACAGAATTAAAATTGCTTGTAGAAGCTTAATTTCTTTCCTTTTTCATTTGTACTGTGATTCAGTCTTTAATTACATGATTGCTTGCTGGTTTTCCCTAACAGGCTTCCTGCTTCATTCACTGCTTAGTTCAGACTGTGTGCACTGACTGGGCAATTATTCAATATTTACTGTTGTCTTCATTGTTCAATGGGTGGCCCTAAGCTTTATTTGTTGTATGCTAGTCTAACACAGCCTTGAATGCAGAATTACTGACTTCCTCATATGCTTCTCTATGTTGTACACCACATAGTGTGAATTCTTTAAAGTATTGCAATACTCCAGAAGAGTAGTTTGGTTTGTAGATGAGGAGCTGAAGCACATGAAGATTAAACACATCCATTAATTTTGAATGCTGTTGTGAGGATTATAAGTCCTGAGCTTTGGTGTACAATCTTCATTCGTTGTGGATTTACCAATTAGTTCTGTAAATTATGTCAGCATATCAAATTTGTGCCCAGGAAAGCTTCTAATTACTGAGTATCTCTGGGAAGTTTGTTATACGCATGTATGCCTCAACTTGTTTTAGTTAATATTTCACATGGATCAGTTATGTCTCTGCTTGTTCAGTATTGCTTTGTTTGTTGTTTGATTTTTGTTGTTTTGGGCTTTTTTGTGGTTGTTATTTGGTTAGGGTTTATTTTTGTTTGGGGTTTCTTTGGTTTTATCTTTTTTGTGGGTTTTTTTTTTGTTTGTTTTGTTTTTATTTTAGGGTAGCTTTTAAGTCATTTAATCATGAAAAAGGTAACTTCCTGTTCCGTCCTTCCTGTTCCATGATTGCTGTTGCCCTCATTTATTCATTGCGAATTATGACCCTTTTGCTCTCTCTCTGTGCCTTTCTTTTAATTTGTCCTACCCTTGATGTTCCTCTTCTTGTCCCACATACCCAGATTCCACCAGTCCTCTTTCCAGAGCAGTCATTGTGCCCCTAGAGTCCCCATTGAAGTCCCCAGTCTCCTGGCCCAGCAGTCTCTCTATGCCTGATATCCAAAATGCCTCTCCCTTTTCCTGTCACTTACCTGCCAGCTACTCTTTCCCAGGTCATTTTCTCCACTTTTAACTTTGCAAGTCTTGTGTGCTTTATTTGTTTTTCTTTAGTTTGTGCTGTGTGTTGTTTAATCAGCTTCTCTAGGTCTTTGGATGTATAGTCAGGTCTCATTATCTTCTGTTCTTTAATTTTGTCTATCGAGTTAACTCTTATTTTCATTTCTGCCTTCTGCTATACCATGAGAGAATTTGTTTTCTTAAAATTTTAAGTATGAAGTATTCACAATGTCATGGGGTTCCTCTAAATAGGTCTTTGAAGAGGCTGAAGATTTGCTGATGATACAAAGCTGGGGGGAGTGGCTGATACACATGAAGGCTGTGCTGCCATTCAGCAGGACCTTGATAGGCTGGAGAATTGGGTGGACAGAAACGTAATGAGGTTCAACAAGGGCAAGTGTAGGGCACTGCACCTGGAGAGAAAGAAGGCAGAGTACCAGTACAGATTGGGGGCTGACCCTACTGGAGAGCAGTTGAGCTGAGAGGGACCTGGGAGTATTGGTAGATGATAAATTGACTATCAGCCTGCAGCGTGCCCTTGCAGCCAGCAAGGTCAATAGTAACCTGGGGTGCATTGGGAGGAGTATGGCCAGCAGGTTGAGGGAGGTGTTCTTCCCCCTCTATTCAACCCTAGTGAGGCCACATCTGGAGTCCTGTTTCCAGTTCTGGGCTCCTCAGCATAAGAAAGACAAATTGCTACTGGAGAGGGTCCAGTGGAGGCCACAAGGATGATCAGGGCTCTTATGAGGAGAGACTGTGGAAGCTGGGCCTGTTTAGTCTTGAACAAGAGAAGACTGAGAGGGCATCTCTTTAATGCATAGAAGTATCTCAAAGGTGGGTACCAGGAGGGTGGTACCACACTCTTCAGTGACAGGACAAGGAGCAATGGCCATAAATTAAAACAGAATGGGGAGAGGCTTCTTAGCAGGGCCTGTTGCGATAAGATGAGGGGTGATGCTTTCAAACTGGAAGAGAGGATATTCAGGCTGTGTGCAAGGAAAAAAATCTTTATGATGAGGGTAATAAAATACTGGCACAGGCTGCCCTGAGACATGGTGATATCCCTGGAGATATTTAAGACCAGGCCAGATGTGGTTCTGGGCAACCTGATCTAGTTCAAGTTGGCCCTGCTCATTGCAGGGGGATTGGAGTGTATGACCTTTGGGAGTCCCTTCCAACCCAAACTATTCTGAGATTCTATGAGAGAGAACTTCTTTACACAGAGTGTGGCAGAGCACTGGAACAGGCTGCCCAGGGAGGTTGTGGAACCTCCCACTCTGGAGACATTAAAAACCTGCCTGGATGTATTCCTGTGTAACCTACTCTAGGTGGCCCTGCCTTGGCAGCAGGATTGGACTAGATGATCTCCCAGGGTCCCTTCCAATCCTAATGATTCTGTGATGTAAAAATAAACAAAAAGGTCCCTGCTTACTGGATTTATTGGACAAAATCCTAGTTACATGGTAGAAACAGTAACATAAATAGAATGCAGAATCTGCAAGGTAAACTACTACTGGAATGTATATATGCCAGGAAATTTGTGAGGATATTTTTCATTTTTTACTGTTTTTTTTTTTAGAAGGCCTTCTTTGCAGAAGAGCACTTAACCACCATTGATTTTTACAAATATTGGCACAGTAGAAAGTGCTTATGAGGCTTCTTAAAACTGGCATTTATATATACAAATATTTCTTTGGGGTTTTTTGTTAGTTTGCTGGAGTTTTTAAAATAATCTTAAATTTGAAAGGTAGTTTGAAGTTTTTCTAGTGAATGTCATTGTTATATTTTAAGAGAAATTATATACTGTACAGAATCATGTGATTCTTAATTTTGGAAAACTTTTCTGTAATAGAATTAGATTATTCCAACAGTCTAGAATGGAGTTGCTTTAAAAAGTATCCAGCTGCTACCAGCTTTGAGAACTGATGTACTAATGTTTGCTATTTTTATCCATGTGGATTTTCCCCAGATGTTTATCCTGTAAATAGTTACTATTAACTTAAAATTATATCACTGTCATATTTTCACCTTGTCAGATGCTCTTACAAATATAAAAAAAAAAAAATAAATTGAATGATCTGTCTTACTTTGGCAAAGCAATTTAAGATAGAAAACTTTTATTTTGCATCATGGGATAAAACGAAGTGAGAGGTTATTCTTTAGGGCATTTGAAAGACACTAGAAGCAGAATTAAACTTCAGTTACAATTTGTATTGTTTAGGGTTTTTTTGGTTTTTGTTTTTTGGGTTTTTTTTGGGGTTGTTTTTTTTCATCTGCCTTGGAAATAAAAAGTCTCAGTATCTCTTTCTGTTTTCAAGCTAAAATTGGAAGCAGCTTTTAAAAACTTGTCAGCCTGGCTTTCCTCTAAGAAATTATTCCATGACTTTTCTTATCTTACTAAGGAAACACTTGTAGGTGCCTGAAATTTGCTGAGTATGTCTGGGTGAGTTTTGTTTGGGTATATTACTTGTTGTATCAGTTGCTTTTGCTGAAGAGTTATCCTTTTGTATTTCTGATTAGTTTACATAATTTTACTTCATTCTTCAGATGCATGTGTTAACTGACCAGTGAGTATGATGATACATTTGGGGAGAAAAGACAGAAAAGTTTCTTCTTAATTCAATCAATTGAAATGCAGAAGTTATGTAACTAGAGAAGCAATTGACAGAATTAATTAAGCAATTTGAGTTTCAAAGTAACATGAAAATTATCTTTATGTTTTAAAATAAGGATTTTTCATTATTACTGCATGACTTGAACTCTTACTGAATTAGTACCATAATGAAAATAATGTAAATTACCCAGTTTTTGCCGTTGTTGTTTGAATGGCTTTCCCTTTGTGTTTTTAATTTGTCTAAACCGGTTTTCTTGGCCTCAGGAGCATACTGTGCTCTTCTTTATGGAATCACTTAGTTTGAGGCCCCATTCTAGCCTTTCATCCCTCAAATCAACTTGGAACAGAACAGAATACTTCATAAATCGTAACTCGGCGGTTTAGTTTGAACATTCATATCCAATTGCCTTGGTTCAAGAGTCTAAACACGAGTTTTTGGATGAGGGTTTTGTATTTTTTATTAAGCAGCTCTGTTGAGGGGAAAAAGACAGAAAATGTCTTCAAGTAGCCATGCAAGTTACCCATAAACATCCCTCTCCAGGACCATAAACCCCCTGTGATCAGTCCAGAGACATTTCTGTAATTGTATCTTGATATCATTAATGTGTGTGTCCTTGTACTTGTGAGCAAAGAGTATTTAAATTTCTTGAGCTCTATTATGCCTGTTTGGGGGAGGGTGGGTTCTTTTTTTTTCCTTCCTTTCCCCTTCCTTCCTTTCCCCTTCCTTCCTTTCCCCTTCCTTCCTTTCCCCTTCCTTCCTTTCCCCTTCCTTCCTTTCCCCTTCCTTCCTTTCCCCTTCCTTCCTTTCCCCTTCCTTCCTTTCCCCTTCCTTCCTTTCCCCTTCCTTCCTTTCCCCTTCCTTCCTTTCCCCTTCCTTCCTTTCCCCTTCCTTCCTTTCCCCTTCCTTCCTTTCCCCTTCCTTCCTTTCCCCTTCCTTCCTTTCCCCTTCCTTCCTTTCCCCTTCCTTCCTTTCCCCTTATTTTTTCTTATTGCTTTTTTTTTTTTTCTTGAATTATCTCTTTCACTCACAGAATGGTGTGCAGTACTGCCAACACAGACATCTTAAATTCTTAAATCAGTGGACTTTAAAAATTGCTTGCCAAATAATGCATTCACGCTTTCTGGTCACACAGTTCATAACTCATTCACATTTAAAGATATTTCAGAAACATGATCTGCAAGTCTTTTTGCAAAAGAATGCAAGCAAATTAACCCCAGTTAAAGTGATTCATGGAGATGTCCTTGTTCTTGGCTTCTGCCTCACAATATCATGGAACTAATGCAGCAGTATTGCTCACGGCCTACTTGCAAATGATACATGTTTAACTCCAAGTGAAATGTGCTCCCTATTCATGTGCTTTTCTTGAAAACTCATCTTGCATTTTTTGCTAGCAATCCAGCCTTGTATGATACGGACTCCTGTAACAAATGTTGAAGAATTTTATAAAGGGGTTAAAAGTAGTTTACTTAGCAGTAAATAAACCTATTTGTTTGAGACTTTATTTTTCTGACAAGATAAATGAATCTGCCTTGTGAGTTGTTGGCCTTCTCTTAGCCTGTCTAGGCCAGTTTTCTGAACTGTGGTAGCTTAGTTTAGGAGCACTGGAAATTCTCTAAAAGCATGAAAGCATGTTTTGGTTTTTTTTTTTTTCTCTTTTTTTTTTTAATAACCTGCATCCTATAGGTAAAGCTGCATATTCAGTAGTCTCACAAAGTTTCTGTCTTAGGTGGTTTATCCTTCCCCCCCCCCCCCCCCTCCATAGGTGGGATTTTGCTGTTTGCTGAGTTAGTGGTTTTTTCATTGGATTTGGAGTTGGGGTTTTTTTTGTAGCATTTGCGGCAGCAACAGCAGTGTTCTGAGAGCAAGCTTCATCAGAAACTTGGTTGAGAGTGGGGTTTTTTGGTGGTGCTGATTTGGTCAGGTTTGCTCATTTGTTTTGTTTGTTTTTTTAACTACATGGCAGATGCATTTGATTTTCTAGCGTCATCTGTACTGCTGCACGTCTGACAGGTTGATCGTTTTTCAATTACTGTTTTATTCTCTTCAGGTGGACAAACTTGTGGTAGAACTGGAACAGAGCCGTAACCTTAGCAATACAATTGTACACATTGACATGGATGCCTTCTATGCAGCTGTGGAGATAAGAGACAAACCAGAGCTGAAAGAAAAGCCTATAGCTGTGGGATCAATGAGTATGTTGGTATGGCCAAATGTCAAGCTGTTATAGAAATCAATTATATGAATCTAAAGGCTAATAGATTATAAAATAATAATGCAATACGACACTATTACATAGAAAAAAACTGTATGTGTGGAAAATAACAAAAATAATACAGAGAACATGGGTTCTTAGACTAGACCATGTAAAATGGATTTTATTTTTCAGTGAAAAGTGTACTGGTAAAAGTTTAAAGGATGTAAACAGACTGAAAGATGGTGGGAGGAAATCCATATAAATTCTCAGTGTTTTGAGTTTTTTCTTTGTGGAGATATATGATACAATGTGATTACTTAACACTGAACTTTAAGAAAAACCTGATTACTGATCACTAAACTTATTTAATCTCTCCTAAGTCTACCTCAAATTACCATGCTAGGAGATTTGGTGTACGTGCAGCCATGCCTGGATTTATTGCTAAAAAGCTATGTCCGCATCTAACTATAGTACCATTAAACTTTCGAAAATACAGCAAAGTGAGTAAAGAGGTAAGTCTAAAAGTTCTCTCTAACCTGAAGTCAATGAACCTGGTTTTAGACTCTATCAATACATAACTTTTAGGTAATATGAAAAGTAGCAGTTTAAATATTGAACTCTTTAGTGATGTGGCTTCAAAAACAAAACAAAAAAGGAAGTAAAAAACATTGCATTCACCCATCTTGCTATTTGATTTAAGTCATGCTTCACTGAAAGCTTGCAAATAGCTATCAGCATCATTACTGATGCTGATAGAGATTTGCAGAACTGTGTAGTAAGCCAGTGATACCACTTGAGCCTTACTATTCTTAAAACATCAAAACCATGGAGCATAATCTAATTACTGTGAAAGCACACAGGAAAAATGGAGATAATAGTTTCATACAATGCATGATCATTGTTTTGAATGCTGATTACTGGAGAGAGAACCAAAGAGCATTAGTGAGTTCTAACTGCAGATTCATTTCTTTCAAAAGAAGGGGTTTGAAATAAGCAGGAAAAAGTAAGGAGAAAATAAATAATTTTGCTTTAATAGAACTAATTTTACTTAGTGCTGGGAGAAATATATAGGATTGCCTGAAATCCTGTTAAAAAGAAGAAAAAGATCTTTTGTAAACCTAAAATCAAGCTAATGTGTGGCACAAATCTCCTGATTTCAGTAACATTATGCCAATATTTATTTATTCTTATGAAGCCTCAATCTGTTTACATAAATGAAGGTAATTACTAATTTTGATCCTATTTGATTTTTATCCCTTCTATTTTGAGAAAGTGTATATGGATATGAATATTTCAGAATGCATTTTAACTTGTTAAGGATCTCAGATTTCACAATATGTATTTCACTTTTTGTTTGATAGGGTAAAGTATTAAATATTGAGATTGATTTGGTTGTGTTATGCTTTTCTCTTAGGATTTGCACTGAAAATATTTAAATTTATTTCATTTTGTCTTTAAAAGTTGAATCCTATCTTCAGTCAGTTTCAAAAAGATGAAGTGCATGTTTGACTAAAATTAACAGAGAAAACATGACACAGTCAAATTGTCCTCCTTGTTTTAGAAAAAAAAAATAAAGCAGGGTGGGGAGAGGAGGAAAGGCAGATACTTTATTTTGACCATTTATTATATTGCCTTCTGGGAAGATGCATTATCACTGAAGATTTTTGTAACCTGTGGCATTAATCAGTGCTTTAAAACACTGGCTATAATTTCAGTTTGAATATAATTTAAGTCTTAAATGTGGGGGTTTGCAATGGTTTTTTGGTTGGTTGGCTGGGGTGCTTTTTTAGTTGGTTTTGTTTTGGTTTTTTTTTTAACCTTTGCATATGTGATGTCTGAAGCCCAGTTCCCAGAAAGGTGCATAAACTCATGTGCTTTACTGAGTTCCCAGGTCCCCAGAGTGTTTTTCAGGTGGTACTACCATGTCTGTGAACCTCTTGAGTTCCTCTGAAATTGCTATACACTGATCTGAATGACCTGTGTAAAATACAGGTCATAGATTAAAATACACTGCTCAAAATCCATTTAGTTCTCACTTATTGTTGGTATCTTGCTACTTGTAAGAAGCAAGTAGTGGTAGTTACCAGTATCGATAAGTAATTTTATGTATTAATTTTGCTTATATTGCTTGGTCATCTTAAAGTTTCAGAGTACATTGATTTACTTTAATAGTGTGTCAAGATCTGCTCTTACAGCAACAAAGCTTTAAACTTCCACTATGTGTTTATAAAGGTTAGAGAAATACTGGCCGAATATGATCCCAACTTTATGCCTATGGGCCTAGATGAAGCCTACCTGAACATAACAGAGCACTTGGAAGAAAGACTGAACTGGCCTGAAAATAGGAGAAGATTCTTTTTTAACACAGAAGGCACTACAGAAAACAGTAAGGAAGTTATTCTCTTTTTATGCAGTTACTTGAGATTGAGGAAACAGTCAGTTTCTTTTAGGGTTCCTTGGCAGAATGAGGATGGCACTAAACAATAGTTACAATTAAAGCTTTATTTTCCTAATAGGAAGTCATGATTAGAACAGCACAGAATTTCTCCAAGCAGAGTCTAAGTACAATCTTTAAGTAACATAATACAGAATTTCTAATACAACTTTAAAATTTCTAATCATCTGGATCCTCTGAGGGTCATATTAGATCTTAATACATGGATTGGTTTATCAATATAACAATCATAACCTAGACTTACATTAAAGACTACTCAGTCCTTGGAGGAAGCAGAAGATACAATGGAGGTGTCCTGGGCAGGTCCTAGTCTCACTCCCTGTCCAGCAGCAGTTCTGGTCCATGTTCCCCATTAGGCCTTGTAAGTGTGTTTGATTTTACAGGCAGTGCTCTGGTGCTGTTACCGTCCTTGTTCTGCGTCAGGGTCATCAACACCACCAGGCTGTCTGGGTGCCTGGGACCTTCAAGGGCAGTAAGGACATGAGTAATCAGCCTCGTGCCCAGGAACTGAGGCTGGTAGGGAGGGGAAGGAGAAATCTGTTTCCTTTGTCTGCTTAATGCACAGGACCTTTAGGGCCTGATAATGAGGGGAAAGGGAATGAATACATGACGTGGTTAGTCTCAGAGAATGGCTGCTTGCCCTGTAAAATAACATTAGTTATGCTAACTGCATTACCAGATATTGGGAGAAGGGGGTAACTCATAACG
The DNA here is from genome assembly GCF_012275295.1 of Melopsittacus undulatus. NCBI lineage: Eukaryota > Metazoa > Chordata > Aves > Psittaciformes > Psittaculidae > Melopsittacus > Melopsittacus undulatus. The sequence continues at coordinate 26,081,894 of NC_047557.1, read as the reverse complement.
TAAGCTTCAGATAAGCTGCACTCATGGAAAGTGTAGATACTTAAGCCATAATTTGTCCTCCCATATCTCTCTACTTACAATTTCTTAATTTACAGATTAATATCTTCTACTACTCACCTGTGCATAAAAGGTGTACAGCTAATGTTTTGGACTTGTAGGATTTTTTTTTCTTTCTTAACCTGAGTAAAATGTATGAAAAGTGGTAGTAAGTTTGCTTAAGGAGGTGTGAAATAAACTTCTGTTCTAAGTTATTTGTATTTTGTAAAGGTGCAGCACTCTACAGTATTTTTGAAACACATCAGAAACAGGAGAAATTGTCTGCAAAAACAGTATGTGTAAACACTAGTTACATGATTGTTTTACAAGAATAAAAATGTATAAAGTAATGAGCACTGCAGAAGTTATGGTAATTCTTGAGATATGGCTGAATTTCATTTGGCTCTAGAAGATGGAGTTGGAACCACATCCACAACTGTATACACAATCAGGAATATTAAAAAAACAAGGAATCATACAAATGGTTGACAGCTGCACAAATCAGGACTTCTATATTTTTAACTATTGAAAAATTATTGAAATAGTAAGAGGATAATCAAGGATTCACTATGACTGGAAAGTATTAATAGCATAGAATAGAAATAAAAAAACAGGCATAGTCTTTACAAAATATCACTTAAGGGTAGTCATGTGCCTTGCATACTTCTCGATCATCTTCATCCTTCCAAAACACAACTGAGCACTCAGAATGTGAAAATATAATAGTAAAGTTTGTGGAGTCAGACAAAGGGCTGCTGGCACTATTTGTTTTATCATGACTGCAGCTGAGAACAAGAAGATCACGAGCTTGGTGGTTCTAAAATCAGATATTCCAGAACCCTGATTTTCTTTGGAGAATATTGAAAAAACTGCTGCAAAAGATTTTTATTTCCACAAAAAAAAAAAAAAGAAGAAAAAATGGAGCATCTGGCCTTCATTCTGTTATGAAACAAAAATAATGCCAAAATCTTGATGCTTTTCTGCTGCTAGAGCAACAGGCCAGTAAGAGTTGTTGCTTTTCTGGAAGTTCTGTCTAGTCTTCTAGTGAATTCTTCCAATCTCAGCCAAGCTCAAATCACATTAAGAACAAAGCAGTTATGATGCCTTTCTCAAAAAAACAAACAAACAAAAAACCCAGAAAAACAAACAATGCAATTGCTTTGGCTATTTTTTATTCCTAACAGAAAACAACACCTGCTAATGAACTCTTTTCATCCAGTGCAGAAGGAAATCAGTAAAGTATGTATTTTATACAGATGGATTGTTTCTGTTTCTGTCTGACATAGATAAAGATGATATAAATATGTCTGCCAAATTTAATGAAGGTGGATGCTCTTCCTCCCCGATATTGTTTGAAGACAACACACCTCTGATCAATGACCATCCTGAACAAAGAGATAAATTGGTGGAAAATTCAGTTGTCTTTGGAACTTCTGCAGAGGAAGTTGTGAAGGAAATTCGCTTTAGGATTGAGCAGAAAACTCAGCTGACTGCCAGTGCAGGTATTCAAACACACATGAATAATAATAATGTTTTGTGTTTCCACAATATCTGCTGCTCTAGTTTCAGAGAGCATTACTTAGGAAATCAGCATTGCCACAGCATTGTGCTGCAAAGAAATACGCACTCTTTGCTGAGACTGCAAAGACTGAGAGTTTCAAGTGTTTCAAGAGATGTCGGGTGTTTGTGTCACTCTTGTTTTTGCTTGGTCTCTTTGGTTGGTGTTTGTGTTAGTTTTTGGTTTGTTTTTTTTTAATCAGGGAAGTAGCTTTATCACCTTTTTTGCTTCTTTCTTCTTGAAATACAGGTAGTGTGGAACAATGACCAGTGTGCTCAGGAGCTAAGTTTGACACTGTTAGTTGTTATTTTAGTGCTCTGTGTAAATTGTTTTTGAAAGCCAGTGGTCAAGTGAAATCTGTCACTTGTTGCTAGTTTGCTGTTAGTTTGCGTAGCAGATCCATATTGTTAAGTAGTTTGAACTCCACATTGTTCCTTTCTTAAGGCAATATCAAAGTTAATTTAAAAGTTCTCACAGAAGCAAAACATGTTTAAGTTAATACGTTATTCAGTAGCTTTTTAATATTTAGCATTCAAGTTTTGTCTTTTGTCTTCATGGAATCTGCCTGTATATCTGTCTTTTAATATTAATCTGGATTAGGTCACTAATGTGTATGTCCCCAGCCACTTAGTCTGGATGCCTTCTGATTTGTTCTGACCTGTACCAGGTCAGTGAGGTGTCGGGGAGTGCTGAGCTTTATGAAACAGATGTGGAAGACCAGGGAAGTGTTGACTGTTAAGCAGATAAAAAGGAACAGCTAATAAGCAGGATGAGACAGCCCTCCCATGTAGGGGATGTGACAGCCCTCCCATGTATGGGATGAGGCAATCCTCTGTGAGTAGTAGCAAAGTAATAATTTTGGTCTACTGAAATTTTGTCTTCCAAAGAATGAGTTAATGTTTACAGAACAGGCATATTTTTTTATAAGTGCATCAGGAGTTGTTTTTTTTTTCCCAAAATGAAAAACAATGAGAAAGCTACTTGGAGAAATACTGATAGTCAGTAATAAATAGAATTACTTAAACTATCTTGAATATTATGTTGTATTAGTGAGCAAATAAAAATTTAGACCACTAGGGCTGTAGTACAGAATAATTCTATTTTTGTTGCTAAACCAATTCCAAGTTTATTTGTAAAAACAATTACTTTGATAGAGAAGAGCAGTGCCTCTTCATCCCTACCAGGGAGGCAGAGACCCCTAAATGACTGCATAGCAGTGGTAGCCCACAAAAGACTTGAATTTGGTAAATTGTGTCAAAATTAATTTAGTCTTTTTGCTGAAATACAAGGGAGGAATATCTCCTTCTCCTTAAGAGGTCATTATAACTGCCGCTTTATTTCCTTTTGTCTTATCATGATTACTGTCATAAAATCGTTCAATAATGTAACTGATGTTATTTTTAAACACATGATATTTAGCCTCTCATGACTGAGTAGTGCATGTTGTGTTGCTCTATCTTAAAATAGTAGGTACACTTCATCCATTACATTTGATCTACCACATGCATTTATGTTCTCACATGTCTTACAATTTTTTTTTGCAGATTTGTAACACATCTGGTTATCAGCTGTTGTGATTCTTCTGCTTATGTTTTGTCTCTGCAAAATATGTAGGCTACTTTTGTGCTTTTAAGTATTGGACAGTTGAAATTAAACATTGTCTTTCATTTTTTATAAATACAGGTTTTGTTTGTTTGTTTTTAAGGAATAGCACCGAATACCCTGTTAGCAAAAATGTGTAGTGATTGTAATAAACCCAATGGGCAGTACAGAATTGTCCCTGAGAGACGAGCAATTCTAGACTTCCTAAAAGATTTACCCATTAGAAAGGTAAGAGATACCATGACATTTACAATGCAATCATGTCTCTTACATTCTGAAAGCAAGATTATTACTGAAGAAATGGACTTTTCTAGGTAGTCTGTCCAGTTGTGTTTAATTTAAATTGTTATTGGTATTAAATCTACAAATGGAAAGTATCCAGCATAACGAACTTCATCTTTTTCAGGTGCCAGGTATTGGAAAAGTAACAGAGAAGATGTTAAAAGCCCTTGGAATTGTGACTTGCTCAGAACTTTACCAGCAGAGGGCACTGCTTTCACTTCTTTTTTCAGAAGCATCCTGGCATAATTTCTTGGATATTTCCCTTGGTTTGGGTTCTACACATTTGGAAAAGTATGTTTTGTTTTGGTAGTTTTTTCCCCCTTCTGTTTATAATTTTCCAAATTTTTCCTTGAGTATTTTACATACTGTATATTTTTTAAGATATTTTATTGGCAAATACTAAAATTTGGCTTTCTTAGTCTTTTAAAAGGTCTAGCTGATATTGTTATACTTGTGGCTGAAATATACACAATGGCCAGACGTTAGAAGTCAGAAGTTTGTACAGGCATGTCAAATACACAAAATGCAAAAAGTCTGTCAGAGAGGTTGTGCATAAGTATATATCAAGAAATAAAGTCAGTGTCATTTAGGATAACCTCATAATTATTAAAATAGCTAGAGAGAAATGTGATATTCTAAGCAGAGGCATTTAGTCCTGTTTCTTCTATAAAAACCAAGATACATTCATTGTTTATTATCTGTGTAATGAAAAAGGCATTGGTACCTGATCTTTGGTGGTAAATTGGCATATTTCTAATGAAAGTAAGAGAGTTTCTCTGTCTCCTACCGTTTTTCATAGAATCATAGAATGGTTTGGGTTGAAAGGTATCTTAGAGATCATCCAGTTCCAACCCCTCTGCTACAGGCAGGGACACCTTCCACTGGACTAGGTTGCTCCAAGTCCTTGACTGGCCTTGAACATGGCCAGGGATGGGGCAGCGACAGCTTCTCTGGGCAGCCTGTGCCACTGTCTCACCATTTTCACGGGGAAGAATTTCTTAGTTCTAGATCTACCTTCTGTCAGCTTGAAGCCATTCCCCTTTGTGGGTGGACACCTTAGACCTATGTCATCACATGTCATGCAGAGTTGTAGGCATAACATAGTATAACCTACTCCATTTCTATTCTAGTCCAGTGTAGTCCATTCTGTTCCAGTCCATTCCATTTCATTCCACCCCACTCCACTCTATGCCATTCCATGCCTCTCCATTCCATTCTATTCCCCATGCTCACCCCGAGGTGAATAATGCCAAGACTGTTATATCCCTGCAGTGCCAGGGGGTTTCAACTCCAAAACCATTTTCAAGGATACAAATCACAAGGCTTACAAGTGAAAACAGGATTTTATTTTATTATTCCATTTGATTTTGGTTTTGTTACTTTTAATTTTATGTCATTTTATGTTACTTTATGTTATTTTATTTTACAGGCGTTTGGGTTTTTTTTTGTTTTGGGTTAGTTGCTTTTTTTACTCTGTTCCAGAACTCGCAAGCATCAACAAAATGCACCTGTGTAGCCAGAAGCAGGTTGCTGCATTCTTGAGCTTAGCTTGAAAAAACATCCCTTGCAGTCTGCGAAAGGAAAGGCACATAGCCATGGAAAGCAGCAGCAGGAAGACAGGCTAAGCAGTCCCTCTACCCTGAAGAGAGGGCACATGAAGAATGATCAGTAGGACCAACCACACACAAATGTTCAAGAAGGAGCAAATAAACCCCACCAGTGTTTTTAAAACCCAGCATTATCATTGTGAAGGAGAACACATTTTTAATGGTGTTGTCTGAGAAATTAATTTCTTTGTTTTATGAGCACCAACTTGATTTCAGTGATTTTAGTGTGGAGAAAGCAAGCCCTTAACATACCACATAGGTCCTCAGGAAGTGGTTCATATAAAAGTTCATTGTCTTAGAGCTCTTTCTTTTAGGAAAACCTGAGAATACCAAACTCGTTATTTCCAATACTTAAAAACAGAAGAAAGAAACGCACTGGTGAAATCTTTACATGCAGAAAAGTTGTTAAAGTGGGGGCTCAACTGAAAATGGAAGGAAAGAAAGAAAAAAAAAAAGCCTTAACATATCATCTTTAACAGGCAATAATTTAGATATAAAGCAAATAAATTCCTCAGGTAAACAAACATTCAAGTGTACAGTGCTTAATAGTTATAGCTAGGTGAGACAGCATAGGATTTGCAGTTTTGTTGTTAAGTAAGACTCCTGATGTGAGAAGGGAGTTTGGAGGGTTTTGTTGATAGTTTGGTTTTTTTTTTTTATTTTTACAAACTGTTTACGTCTCTGCCTGATCTTGTGTTTTTACTTTTCATCTGCAGTATAAGGTTTTTTAAAGAAACTTTTTCAAATTCATACTCATTTAAATTTTATATAGAAGATTTATAGAAAAAGTTAACATTCAGATCTTAAAGATACTGCTGTTAGTTATTGAATCATGATTGGTTGAATTAGTTTATTGAAATTATAACAGTTCAAGATAAAGTGATTATAATAAATTGGTTTTGTTTTTAAAGGGATGGAGAAAGAAAAAGTATGAGCACTGAAAGGTATGCCTCTTTAATATTGAAAAAACAGTAATCACTAATCATATGTAATGCCAGATAGAGTATACAATAAATATCGTTTTATTGTGTAATGTGTGTTTAAAATATGCATATCCAACAACAAGCCTACTAAATCAGATTCAAGCTTGCCTTTTTTTTTTCCCCTTGGCTTCAAAATACTGTGCAGTTGTTCTGCCAGTTGTGTGTTCTCTTCCTCATGATGTGATCCTCGTAATACCTTTAATTCATCAAAGTGGTCTTTAAGCCATAATAAAGGGTGGAAATATCTAAAGGATTGAATTTTTTTATATGTTCCAGTTTAATGTCAGTATCAGCCTATTAGCCTTCAGTCCCATGCATAGCAAGTATAGCATAAGATTGACTTGAAAAGCAGACAGTAGTTTTGTGTGGTTAAATAAAATTGGCTGTATTTTCTAACTTTTACGTTTTTATCAGTGTTAAGTTCCTTAAGGTGGTGTATGTCATTCTCAGAAGTTAATTTTTTAAAAATAAATACTGCAAGGAGAATCTATAGAGCATCATAATAATTATCTCTACCCTCGTGTTGTGTCATCTTAGAAAAGATTTTTTTTCCTACAGACTTGGTAGTTGTGGGCATCTTATGGAACCCCCATAACGTTTTGTACAACCAAAGCTGAGGATTTTATGGCTGTAGTCTTCTGCTGGTTTGCAGGCAGACATATAATCTGAGTAGCCTCTTGTACCTTAGCTTTTCTTTCTTCCTTTTTCCCGGAAGGAAACAGTTTTAGATCAGAGATGTCAGTGGGCTAGTGAGATCATGAAACTTGTTTATATGGGGGGAAGAGATGGGCCTGAAATGGCATTGTCTCTATCCTGCCTCTTTCAAACTCAGGATTTACAACTTCCCAGTTGCTGCAGTATTGCAATGTTGTAACTGCAGCATTGCCAGGACAGCATGAATTATTCCTTGGATAATGTCATGGATCCTACAGCACAATATTCATCCCGATAGTTCAGCAGCATGCAAACATTCTTAGGGAAATGGGAATCATAACAGAAGATGACTTTTCAATATGATCAGGTAAATCTGAATATAACTTAGAGATGTAAAATGCAGTGTAACTATAATGACTTTACACTTGTTAATATAAAGCTTGGCATAAAGTAATGGATCCGTGAGACCTTCCAAAAAAATCTGGTTGCAGTATATTTTGCTTCCTGCTTCCCTTAAAACCACTACTAACTGAAGGTTGCCTTTTCTGTCATGTTATTAGTAAAAAGCAGATGCACAACAGAAAAACAATACTGTAATTCGGCTGGTAGCAGTTAGCAACATTTTTGGCAGAAGGATAGTTTTTCTTCCTCTAAAGCTAGACATAATTATCCTAGCTGACTTTTTTTTTTCTTAGCATCTGCATTTTTTATTTATGATACATAGCTCTAATGTTGACTTTCCCATCCTTTCTTTGTTTTGATATTACACATCACTGTACAAAGGAGATTAAGTACCAATTATTTAGCTGACTTCATGAGTTCAGTTGGTGTTAGTGTTCTCTTGCAAATATTAAAGCATTAATGACCTTAAATCTGATACGTTTTCAAATAGTGCATGAAAATTAGAAAGCCAGATTATTTTGTTATTTGAAAGGCTTTGCAAACATTTTGAAATGCATAAATGTGCAACAATCTTTCTGTATATTGTGGCTATTAATATTCTTTTTCCTTGAAGTGAGCACTCAAACCTATACAACTTACTAGCGCAAGTTTGTTTAACTGTACAAGAAAATTTTAGATGGCAGTCACTGAGAAATTTTTAGGATTCGTACTGAAAAAAGATCATATCTTTGTCTTAGAACATTCAGCGAAATGAACACAACAGAAGACCAGTACAGCCTGTGTCGAGAACTCTGCAGAGACCTTGCTCAAGACCTACAGAAAGAGGGACTTAAGGTATTTATATTATTCCCTGTTGCTTGCAAAATGGCAGCACTTTGCACTAAGACTTACCAAATATTTTAGTTACATTAGCATGTTATGTTATTTTAGTTAGTATATTAATGTGAGTGCTTTCAGCAGCATCATACCATACAGTGTCTTTGATTCTTTAATTTGCAGATGCTTAGAATGATTTAGGCAGCATTTTAATATTGTTCAGGTGGCAATCTAATAATGTGTGGCAAAAATAAACTAATTAACCAAGGTATATAGTATACAAGCATTTTATGCTTAAAGTAATGTTTATAAACAAGTAATGGAACGGATTGTGAGCTGTGCTTTGTTCAATCATGTGATACTAATGTGTTCAAACACTGTGTTTCTCTCCCATATTCATACAGGATCCAGTCAATAGCCAGTAGTGTATTTTAAGAACTACACATGTCCCACACTTGCTTAAAAGTTACTCATCCCATTCAGTGGTATGAATAATAGGAGCAGTCCCCATATTCCTTCTCCACAAATTTCTGTCTTTCATATGGAAAGAACAGTTCATATTTTCTATGGATGCCTTTGTGGTAAAGCAGGGATTGACATTCAAGACCTAAGGGAATTGTGATTAGTCTTCTTCAACCATAAAAGGTTGTCTCAAAAAATGATAGATTGAAAAAGAAATCATCAGCTAAGAAGGACAAAGAGATAAGCTTACAACAGCACCAGAAAAAAAGGAGTACCGTTTGTTTACATTTGGAAGGACACACTAAATCGCACAAATGGTTTAGAAGGTGTGACCAGTGGAATATCTGTGCCAGACAGATGCTGTCTGTAGCTCTGATAGCACAGTGCAAGCGGAATCTTCAACTGGAAGTCTTCAGTAAATCCTCAACTGGATATCTCTTGTGCTTCCGTAGTAATATTCCCTGCAAAGTTGAGATATCGGGCACTGAAAGTTAAGAAAATAATTTTTTTGTAGACAGGTTAGAAGTTGTGACTGTAGCCAGAGCATGAAACCTATTGAACATGCATTGGTGCAGATGGTTTGTTGGGAACTGTAGCCAAATGACCCAGTTTAGAGAATTCAACTTTGGCAGTGGTTTAGGAGCAAGCGCAGAAGCTTTCAGACAAATTCTTGGCAGTGCTCCTTTCTGTACACAGATAAGCACACTGTCTTGACTATGGCTTTAGGGTCCTTATATAGATGCTATGTTATAATTTTTTCTGTGCTGTATTTGACATGCTTAACCTTTTTCTTTTCTGCATTCCCCATTTTTCTCTCCTCTCCCACCCCCATCATCCCAGGGTAAAACTGTTACCTTGAAACTAAAGAATGTGAACTTTGAAGTAAAAACAAGAGCTTCAACTGTGCTGTCTTCTGTTTCTACTGAAGAGGAAATATTTGCTGTTGCTAAAGACTTGTTAGGAACAGAAATTGATAGTGTTGCTCCTCACCCTTTACGGATACGACTTATGGGTAAAATATTTCAAACTTACTCTTCCGTTTCAGAGTTAGCTCTTATAATGCATAAGAATAATAGACTGTAGTCTAAAGTAATGGTATAAACGATTTCATGGAATCATAGAATGGTTAGGGTTGGAAAGGACCTTAAGATCATCTAGTTCCAACCGTGCTGCCTATGGGCAGGGATACCTTCCACTAGACCAGGTTGCTCAAGGCTCTTTCCTTGAACACTTCCAGCGATGGAGCATTCGCAACTTCCTCAGGGAGCCTGTTCCAGTATCTCACCACTTTGCAGTAAAAAACTTCCTTATATCTAACCTGAACTTCCCCTGTTTAAGTTTGAGCCCATTATCCCTTGTCCTGTCACTACAGCCCCTGATGAAGAGTGGCATCCTTGTAGGCCCCCTTCAGATATGGGAAAGCTGCTATGAGGTCTCCACACAGCCTTCTACAAGCTGAACAACCCCAACTTTCTCAGCTTATCTTCTTATGGGAGCTGTGCTAGCCCCTTTATCATATTTGTGGCCTCATGTGGATTTGCCCAACAGCTCCATGTTCTTTTTATGTTGGGAACACCAGAACTGCAAACAGCACTCCAAGTGGGGTCTCATGAGAGAAGAGTAGAGGAGCAGAATCAAGTCCTCCAACCTGCTGACCATGCTGCTTCTGATGCAGCCCAGGATATATTTGGCTTTCTGCATTGCAAATGCACACTGTTTCATTCTTTCTTGCAAAGTAGAATCAGTTGTGGAGTCCTGAATAGTCCTGACTGAGAAATGTTTTACTAATTGAGGTTCTACGTTCCTTACCACCTGTTAGCAATGGAACAACACAGATTTGCACGAAAGCAGAATCTTAATGCATAGCAGCACTTAATTCTGATGCCTTGAAAGAGCTTTTAAATCTGCTTTGCACCACAGCACCACATAGTTTCTTTTCGTAACCTGTTTTACAAATAAATGCTTTAAATAGAAGTGCTTATAGATTTGAAAATGCTGTGTTCTGCAAGAAAATGGAACATCTCTGCAAAGTAGACTGTGTTTTGATTCTGAGACCTGTGTGTTTCACGTGCTTATACATTCTGCTTGAACTGTTTGGTGATACATAAAAATTATTTGTTGGTTGTATTAGAATGTGCTTAAGAAAAAATATATTGGTAGGAAAGCTTAATGCAAAACTCTTTCATGCTGAATTATGTATGTTAAGGTTCTGCCTTAATGTTATGGCTCAATCAGTTAAAACTGCATGGATATTGAAATCAGTATATGGTTGGGCAAGTGTTTTGGTCTGATAAAATTGTATTGTGATCCATTGTTAATATTTGCAGGTAGTATAGCCTCTGCTTAGAGATAAAATTCATTTTTATTGAGTGTATGCATACCAGGACAACCTCAAAAGGTTTTAGTTAGAATTAGTATTAAGTTTTCATAAAATTGATATTAAAATTTTGTTTTCCTTATTAGGTGTACGAGTATCAGGATTTCTGAGTGAAGAAGAGAGGAAATACCAACAAAAAAGCATTACAAGTTTCTTAAAATCAGGAAAAGAAATCGGTTTTCTTAGACTTCAGCCAGGGAAGTCCAACCAAGAATATTTCAGAAACAAATCAGAAGCATCTACCATGGGGAGTTTTTTTGATAAAAAGCGAGCTGCAAGGCAGCTAAATGGTGAGAATCCTTCTCCAAATAAATCTGTAGGTAAGCAGCTATTTCATGATAGGAAATCATCAGCAAATTTTGTAGAAGAAACAAAGAAAGTTACAGACTTGCAGGATTCTAGTGATGTACATAAGATCTTCACCTGCCCTGTTTGCTTTGAGGAGCAAAGCAGCGATAGTTTGGAAGGGCTTAACAGGCATATTGATATGTGCCTCAGTGGGACTCTTGTTAAAGATACCATGGAAATAACCAAGAATTATGATTCAAGAGAAAATACATGTAACTTTTTTCCACTGTTTAAAAATGAAAATGTTGATGAATGTCAAAAAAATAAACCAGATCAACTAGCCGGAACAGACCCGTCTGCAAGTACGTCTAAGAACTCTAGCAATAGCACAGAAAAATTCACTCAAATAATATCTGATAAATCTCACAGAGAAAGACAGCCTAACAGTCTCAGTGATATTGCTAGAAACCTGTGCATGAAACAGCGTCTCCTCCCCAAAAGGATTCCACGAGACTGTGAAGACCATTTTGAAAAGACTGAACATACAGAAGAAAATAGTTCATCCTGTTTCTTTGAAGGCAAAGAAGACAGTGTTCTTGTTTGCCCAGTTTGTAATTCAGAACAGAAAACAAGAAGTCTTGTGTCATTCAACAGACATGTGGACATCTGCTTAAATAAAGGCCTTATCCAGGAACTGACAGAAAAAAAAGATTTCCCTACAAAGGCTTCTAATATGGAAAACTCAAACAGAGTTGGTGAGTGTGTGCACTAAGATATATTTGATTATTCAGTTTATCTGCTTGTACAATTAAAATAATATAGTAATTGGTATACCTGGAACTTTTCAAAAAGGGCTTTGAGATTTTTCCAACAAATTAATTTGGGTAAAGGCTATGTAAGTTTACAATTTTTATATCAAACTAGTTTTCATTGCATACTAGATTTATTAATGCAATGTTAGTCACACAGTGCATTCTCATTTGCTACAGTGATAGCGAGAAATTACTGCTCATTTCTGTGAATTGCATGTTTGCTACCCCCCAGCCGTGTTCAGAAGGGTGTTTGTAAGGCCACTGGAATTTAAATGAAAATCAGTCACGACATCTTCCACCTGGATTGTTGCAAAGATGCAGCTGACAGAAAGTTCCATAAAGTAATATGCTGGCAGAAACAGGGTTGGTGAGCTAGAGCATAAAGGCAGGAACTCCAAGTCTGTTTTACATCTGTATCATATTACCACCAGCAGCATGACTCAAGTAGTTTCTCCTTTTGAAGAGTTAATCTTTGGCCATGTTAGAGGATATGTGCAGGTAGTTAGGTATCTGCATGAAGTACCTTGTAATATAAATTTGGAGCTTTATAAGAGGAAATTAAAATGGTAGTGTTAGAATATTCAGAACACAACTAAGACTTACAATATGAATCTTCTACACAAAAAAAACTTTATAAGCAGTATTATTGTTATGCAAACAGGCTTTGTTTTAAATGAAAAAAACTTGCTATTGGCAAAGATTATTTCCTCCCTGCAGGATAAAAAAAAATAACAGTTTTCAGCAACCATCTTGAAAATCAACTACATTATGCTAAAATACTTCTGGAAAACCACAAGAAGATTCAAATCAATCCCTTACAATTCAATAAATGCTTTTTGTTTTTCTCTCTTAATAATGTTAATATAAACTACAGTTCTCTAACTGCAGATATGTTATTTGCTCCTTCAGATAGATCAAATTAGGTTATGTAAAAAAAAAAAAGTTTACCCAAAACTTTTTTTTTAAAGTTCTGACATGTGTGTCATTTCTGAAGTGTTATTTCATTACTGAATGAAATAATTTTGGTGGTTTCCAATTACTTTTCAGGAGCTTTAAGCAGAGGTCAGCAATGCACAAATCCATCACAAGGAACAAAAAGGTAAGGTTTTTCTGGAAACTTGAGTGCACAAGTGATTTTAAAATAATAAAGTTTTGAAATCCAGTGTTGTAAAAATTGTGTAGGCTTGCATTGTATATTTGAATATCTTACCTTTTTTCTTGTTTTGTTTTGTTTTTTTAAGGTCTGGACTTACAACTTCACAGTCAGCATCAAAAAAGGCCAAATCAAGCCATTCCAAGCATACAATTGAAATGTTTTTTAAATGACTGTGTAGCAGCATATTCTATATGAAATATTTCATAATGTTTTATCCTGCAAATTAATTTAGCATTGATGGTAGGCTAGATTGAGATGCCAATCACTTTGGAGCCATTGCATGCCTGTGTAGACATGATGACTGAGTCAGAAAGAGCTGCAGCTGAGGTAATTTTCTTTGTTTGTGTGTGGGTTTTTGAGAATAATATTGAGGTTTTTTTCCAGCTGTTCCTGAGAATCAAGATTTGCTAGCACAGCCTCATGAATTCTCTCTGCTGTTCAACAAACAGAACAGCGAGAGTAGAGCTGCCATTAATCAAGGCTGTGGGGCAAGCTCCTTGGAAAGCAGGAATCATTAGCTAGGATACCATGCTGTGCTTACTGAAGGCCCTCTTCCCACACCTATCTGCCATCTTCTCTGTTGATTGTATTGGCCATGGTAGCCATAGTAGCTCAGACAGACACTTCCTTGGACAATTCAACACCAAATTTAATTGAGGTATGATCTGTGTGGTAACAAAGAAGAACTGAGTTGCTTGATTTCAGCTTATGAGTGTCTTCTCAGTAGATACAAAGATTGATTGGTCTTGCAGTTTCAAAGGAAAAGAGCAAAAACTTAGAGCACTATCAAGCTTTCATTGTTGTCATTAAAAATGTCTTCAGTAAGAGTGGATGGACCAGTCCTGAAGCATTCATTGTGATGAAGTACAGGATGATTTATTTAAAAAATGTTAATAAACCTGTTGATGGAAGAAGGTTTTGTTCAGGTCAGTCAGACAAATGCTGTTTGATCCTTGCCCTTTCCAGAGAGACTGAGAACTTAAATTTTTGTCACAATTGTGAAAATCTTACTGGTCAGTAGCGATAAATTTACTTTGAATAAAACGTCTAATGGTGCAATGATAATATGAATTATGAGCAAATATGCAAGATACTGGTTTTCTTATTATATACCTATCTCTAAAATTATTTTGTATTCTGAATAAACAGTATCTTGTGAGTGCATATGTGGAAGGAGGAAGCTGTAAAGTGCAAATATTTAAAATACTTTGGTTAGATTTTTTTCTGTTCAAAATGAATTTCTTAAATGTAGAAATCTTATAATAAAATATTTATCAGGAAAATAATTTATGATGACATAAATTAATGTCAAACCATATATGAAAAATAAACTGGTTCTTAATTGCAAAATCTTTTAAGAAAAGTTGCTATAGAAGCATCTGTTTTGTTGTTTAACTGTATTAGAAGAATTTTTTACTTTGCTTGGGTTTTGAGCAAATGGTATGTTTTAGATGTCCAGGGTGAGTCCAGAACATGCTTTGTTGTTTCCAAACTTCCTAGAATGGTTTCTCTGTCTCTACCTGCTCATCTGTTTGTTTGCCAAATGCCACTGTACCCACAGCTCTGTCACTTGAAATCATGTCAGTGCTTCCTTATCTGCTTCAGACCAAATCAGCTGGACTAGTTTGTGTAAGCTGTGTGGATTTTTTCTAAACTGGGTCAGTGAGCTCATTCAGCATGAGCCGGCAGAGGTGGGAGCTGGAAAGTTTTGGTAACATAAAAGCAACTGAGGGAACAATGACTTAAGCTGCCGCTGCTGTTTAGAAAGTGGACAACTGTCCCTTTATTAGTTTTTATCTATCTGGTTCAATAAAGTGTAGAATATAATTATTAACTTGTCATTGTGTATATTTCTTTAAAATGTGTATTTTTAAATACGCATTCTTTAGCAAAAAGTGAAATATGTGCTTGAACAAATTGCGTTTTGCTCTGGATTCTGCATTTCTGTTAGTGTCAGTCTTTTCTGCATGTTGCTGGGGCTACTCAGAAGAGCCAGGGTTGTGGGAAGTGGTTAGAAGTGTGTCACACTTGCTATTTGCAAAGTTTGAGCACATAAGGTATAGTTCTACTTTCAAAGTTAGTTAAGAGACTTGGGGATATGGCTGTGAAAGGGTATTGTATGATTGTAATTAGAACAGGAAACTAACAGCTGGTGTTTCCAGACTGTAAAATTATGATCCTGGTTTAAGATTCACACTGTAACTCATGCTCTGCATGAGGCTGTAAATCTGTTTCTCCTTTGGTACCAGCTTTGTAGGCAAACCTACTTGCTCCAAAGTTGTCTGTTGTCTCTTACTTCAAAAAGGAACATATCTGTTGCAAACAATGGCTCTCTATTAATAGCCCAGTCATCATACAGGGAAAAGAAAAAAAAACTAAAGAAATTTTGCTGTAACATTTGATTCACAGGAAGCAAGAAGTGAAACCCTGTGATTCAGCTGTGGCTAAATGAGTTACTTGTTCTTCTCACACTGGGTTTATTTTCAGAGAGTTTTTTTCAGCTGAGTAATATTCATCTACTGGAAGGACAGTTGATGAAACTGCCTTATCAAGCCAAGGTGTATCAAGGGTGAAGTTTCCCATGCATCACAACCTGATTGCATCAAAAATGTTTGAAGGAAAAAAGGACTTTAAAATCTCTTTTTGTATTATAAACAGAATCTGAGCCAACAGTTTTGTACCGTATTTTCTTAGTTTACAAGATTTTGAGTCTGTCAGACTACTTCTGCTATGGACATATATGGTGTTAATCTTGGGAGTTAAAATGACTGTAATTTTATTATAAAGAAGAAATGATAGTGAAGGAACTGAAATGTGCTTTCAGTTGTCTAAGGCTGAATACCTGTAGTACTGCATTCTTCTCCAGTATTGGAGCTACTTCTCCAATATAGAATCATAGAATAGTTAGGGTTGGAAAGGACCTTAAGATCACCTAGTTCCAATTCCTCCACCATGAACAGGGACAGTTCAAACTAAACCATGCCACCCAAGGCTCAGTCCAGCCTGGCCTTGAACACCGCCAGAGATGGAGCATTTACAACCTCCCTGAGCAACCCATTCCAGTGCCTCACCACCCTCACAGTAAAGAACTTCCTTATATCCAATCTAAACCTCTGCTGTTTAAGTTTTAACCCATTACCCCTTGTCCTCTCACTACAGCCCCTAATGAATAGTTCCTCTCTAGCATCCCTATAGGCCCCCTTCAGATACTGGAAGGCTGCTATGAGGTCTCCATGCAGCCTTCTCTTCTCCAGGCTGAACAGCCCCAACTTTCTCAGCCTGTCTTCATATGGGAGGTGCTCCAGTCCCCTGATCATCCTCGTGTCCCTCCTCTGGACTTGTTCCAACAGTTCCATGTCCTTTTTATGTTGAGGACACCAGAACTGCACACAATACTCCAAATGAGATCTGACGAGAGCAGAGTAGAGGGGCAGGATCACCTCCTTTGTCCTGCTGGTCACGCTCCTTTTGATGCAGCCCAGGATATGGTTGGCTTTCTGGGCTGCAAGCACACACTGCAGGCGGCTCATGTTCATTTTTTCATTGACTAACACCCCCAAGTCCTTCTCCGCAGGGCTGCTCTGAATCTCTTCTCTGCCCAACCTGTAGCTGTGCCTGGGATTGCTCCAACCCAGGTGTAGGACCTTGCACTTGGCATGGTTAAACTTCATGAGGTTGGCATCAGCCCACCTCACAAGTGAGTCAAGGTCCCTCTGGATGGCATTCCTTCCCTCCAGCGTATCAACTGAACCACACAGCTTGGTGTCATCGGCAAACTTGCTGAGAGCACACTCAATCCCACTGTCCATGTTGATAAATACATTGAGAAAGACCGATCCCAACACCGATCCCTGCGGAACACCACTCGTTACTGGTCTCCAGCTGGATGTTGAGCCATTAACCACAACTCTTTGAGTGTGCCCATCCAGCCAGCTCTTTATCCACTGAGTGGTCCACCTATCAAATTGATGTCTCTCCAATTTAGAGACAAGGATGTTGTGTGGGACAATATTGAATGCTTTGCACAAGTCCAAGTAGGTGACATCAACTGCTCCACCCCTGTCCATCAGTTCCATAGCCCCATCTTAAAAACCTGAACGTACACAAGTCCATGGGACCTGATGAAATCCATCTGTGGGTCGTGAAGGAGCTGGTGAATGAAGTTGCTAAACCACTGGCCATCATATTTGAAAATTCATGGCAGTCAGGTGAAGTTCCCGATGACTGGGAAAAGGAAATATAACCCCTATTTTCAAGAAGGGGAAAATGGATGACCCAGGGAACTACAGACCAGTTAGTCTCACCTCTGTGCCTGGCCTCCTTCAGGACCCATGCATGGATTTCATAAGGTCCTATGGACTTGTGCATGTTCAGGTTCTTAAGATGGTCTCGAACCAGATCCTCTCCAACAGAGGGCTTAGGGTCTTCATTCTCCCAGTCCCTGACTCTGCTTTCCAAGACTTCGGTGGTGTGGTCAGAGCCTTTGCCAGTGACGACCGAGGCAAAAAAGTCATTCAGAACCTCAGCCTTCTCCAAATCCAGGGTAGCCAGTTCTCCTGACAGCTTTCAGAGAGGGCTCACATTGTCCCTAGTTTTTTTTTTATTTGCAATGTACCTATAGAATCCCTTCCTGTTATCGTTAACATCCCTAGCCAAGCTTAATTCTGACTGGGCCTTAGCTCTCCTTACCTGGTCCCTAGCTTCCTGGACAACATCTCTGTATTCATCCCAGGCCACCTGTCCTTGATTCCACCTTTTATAAACCTCCTTTTTCCTTCGAATTTTCCTCAGCAGCTCCTTATCCATCCAAGGAGGTCTCCTGATCCTCCTGCTGCACTTCCTTCTAGTTGGGATGCAACACTCCTGAGCTTGTAGCAGGGGATCCTTGAATATCAGCGAACAGTCTTGGGCCCCCCTTGCCCTCTAGGGCTATATCCCATGGAACCTTACAGGTTCCTGAAGAGGCCAAAGCCTGCTCTTTTGAAGTCCAGGGTAGTGAGCTTTCTGCACACTCTTCTCACTGTCTGAGGATCTTGCACTCAGCCATCTCATGATTGCTGCATCCAAGTCTGCCCTGGAGCATCACATTTCCAACCAGCCCTTCCCTGTTGGTGAGCACAAGGTCCAGCATTGCACCTCTCGTTGTCGGCTCCTCTAATATTTATTTAGGAATGTCAGCAATATCAAAGGCTGTTCGTAAAGTCAAATTTAATTTAGTCACTTTAAACAATCTTTATGCTTATCTCAGAAAATCACTGAAATCATGAAATATCAACACTGGCTCGAGTAGGCCAAAGTAACAGTGGGCTTGAAGATAAACCTAGAAGTAGGTAGATTAGGTGGATCTTGGCATGTCAGTTCACAAAAACTGAACCTTTTGTGATGTATGTATTGATTTTGACTGGACTTGGACAAAAGTAAATGAAAGTATTGTCTGCCTGAAAATGAAGAGTCTGACGACTGGATCAATGCCACTATGGCACATATGTATTTCTGCCCACATCTACAGCAGAAGCGCCTCAGTCTCTCACCTCCCAAGGCTCTGTCAAGCTTGCAAGGGCACAGGGAATGTGACCCCCTCCAGTCCCTTGAACACTGGTTGACAGCAGCAAGAGTAACTGCCAAGAGGGATTTTCCCCTGAAATAACTTTTAGCTCTGCAGAGAGAGCTCCATGACTACTCTGTAATTGGTGACAAGCCACCTGGTACTGGGGCTCCTGTGTGAGCTGAGATGTCTGTGTGTCTGTACCTGTGTACTTGTGGCATTGCTTTTCAAAAGTACCTCTTGTTTGTGGGATGATGTGGGAATCACTTAAGCAATAACAACCTTATTATCTTGTGAGTGCACCTGTTGGTGCAGATTGCTATCTGCATGTAAGGCCAGGGAAGATCTTGGGGGGATTTTGCAAGCATGACCCTGTTCGGTGCCTGGCTAGTTCATAGAATCATTTTGGGTTGGAAGAGCCCTTCAAAAATCATCTAGTCCAGTCGCCCTGCAGAGAGCAGGAACACCTTGAACTAGGTCAGGTTCCTCAGAACCACATTCAGCTTGGCCTTGAATGCCTCCAGGAATGATGCAGCCATCAGCTCTCTGGGCAACCCATGCCAGTGTTTTACCACCCTCATTGTAAAGAATTTCTTCCTCACATCCAGCCTGCACCTCATCTCTTAAATACATTTAAAACATGACCCCTCCTCCTGTCACAACAGGCCCTGCCAGAAAGTGTCTTCCCATCCTTTTTGTTGGCCCCTTTTAAGGATTGAAAGTCTGCTAGGAGTCTTCTCCAGGCTGAATAGAATCACAGAATAGTTTGGGTTGAGAAGGATCTTCAAAGGTCATCTAGTCAAAACCATGTCAAGAAATCCTGTGTACCTAGTGCCTTATTTCTTTTTAAATGAGCTCCTAAGGCTGCTTGGCACCTCTCCCTCCCTGGATGCCCTGTCTCAGTGCTGAGTGCTGCTGCAGGCATGCCTGCAGGGGCTGCTGGGCCTTGCCTGGGTGTGCTCTGCTCAACGCTTGGGCCCCAAGAACCGGTTTGTCAGGGCCAGTGTAGGGCACCTCCCACAGCACCCAACCTGGGCCCCTTCCCTTGTGTGAGGAGGAAGAGGAGGTGAGGACAGCGATGAAGGGGCTGAGCCACCTGCTCCATGCCAGGAAGGAGGCCACGCAGGGAGCCACTGCAGCCAGCCATGATGGCCGTGAGTGTGTGGGGCTCAGAGGCAAGGCAGTCCTGTCAGAGTGCCAGGATGGTGGGGTCCACCCCAACCTGCTTTTGCCTCAACCATGGAACAAAAGGGATTGGGGGGGAAGGAAGAGATTAAATGTGAGTTGCTTTATATGTAATAGAAGACATCAGCAGGGATGTGTAGACGTGGGATCGGGAGCTGGGGTTTGGCACCTCCACTTCCCATGGGACAGATGAACTGCACAATCCTCTGCTTTACCTGCACCCTGCAGTGGTCTCAGAGGGGCCCCTGGCATTAGTCACATCCCCGGGCACCTGCCAGCAGTAGCACAGCTGACCAGCACCCCTGTTCTGGAGGGCACATGGGATTCAGTCAGTCTGGTGGCCTCCTTGCACCCAGCAGCACAACCCCCGGTGAGGATTCAGCATGCAAACCGGTTTGTGATAGAACAGCCCGCTCTGGCGTGGGCTGCAACTACTGAAAACACGTTATTTGTGCAAACTGAGCAGTAATTGTTCAGCGCTGCCGTGGCCCTGTCCTGTGATCACAGCGTGACAGCCAGGAGCCGTCCTCCTGCGCCGTGCTTCCTGATCCCAGGCTGGCAAAGGGGGCAGATAGAAAACAAAGAGATAAAAGAACAGTTATTCTAGAAAAAGACCCTTCATGACTTCATGAAATACCTGCTTTGCCCTGATCATTTTGTTTCCGGTAACAAGAAAATGTAGAAGGAAATATTACCAAAGTATTAAATATTTTATTTAATTTTTAGAAACAAGAAAGTAGAAATATTTTTGCTATTTGAATCTGAATATTGCTAGTATTTCTGTATTTTTTTCTCCTTGGAACTCTTCAGTCAATTCAAATTCCTGAGTTTTTTTTAGCAATTTTGAGACAATGTAGTGCTTTTTGAGACAATGAGTTTTCATCTTGTGAATGACCACAATAGGAAATTAAGAAAGGAGCAGGGGTAGAGAGGTGGAAAAATTTCCATTGTTGATGAGTATTGAAACCTCTGGTGCACTCTTTTACTCCATGGGAAGTCATCCTTATTTGTGTTATTACTGAAAGACAGATTAAGGGCACTAAAATAAGATGTAAATACAAGGAAAGAAAAAATGAAGGTACTCGGAGCTTGAGTTTCTGTGAAGAAGACTTTCTGTTTTCAGGTCAACAAAGTGATTTACTTTTGTTTTTATTTCCTTTCCCTTCCAAGACAGAAGAAATGTTGAGATGTTCAATTTGCCACAGACAGGACTCTCTACAAAGGAAATTAAGTGAAAATTACTACTTTATTAGCTCAAAAGAAAAATTGAATCTATTTTCTAATTATATAGTTACAATATAACCCGTAGGGCAAAGAGCCGTTTTGTACAAAGCTAAAGAAAATAACCACCCCAAAAGACTGACAGCCACAAATACATAATCAGTTGCTGTTGTCACTTGAAAATAGAGTGATTTCTAATAATGCACGGTTTCCCAAATCATGGAGACCACAGCTTGGATAGAAAGCGTCCAGGAATTTGTAGTCTGAGGGCTCTATACTGCTGTAATTGCATATATGAAAAGATCATTTTTCAAGAGCAGCAAAAGATTGTGCAGCAAGTCAGTGCCATAGTGTCTCTGGATTGTCACTGCTCTTAATGCCTGAGTTAAGATGTACTAAGAAAAAACACACCCAGAACAAAAGGCCTTTATTTTTAACAGCAATTGGCCAGTTCGTGACTTCTGGACAGGAGAGTAAAGATCAGTTATTAATTCTTTGTCAGAACTACAACAAAATGCAGTTACAGTAAAGAAATATAATTATCTTTTTTCTTTAAGGCAGTGCAAGTAAACTGTTGTTCCTGAATCACAGAATGTTCATGTTAGGGTTGGAAAGGACCTTTAAGATCACCAAGTTCCAATCCCCCTGCCTATGTGCTGGGACACCTTACACTGGGCCAGGTTGTCATGAGATGCAACAGCATTTATCTTTGCATCCTCATGTAAGATACATGTATGAGTGCTCAGCAGCAGCCAGTAGGAATTAGTATGGCCTAATTGCAGCTAATTGGTGCCCTGCATTTTGTATTTTCATGCTTGACCAAAATTGCTTTGAGCAAGATACCCTGCGACCATCGTTTTACCAGTGTTTGAAATCAAGGTAGTGAAAGCTCTGCTGGATAGTTCTTTAGAGTGCAGACTATGAAAACACACTTGTATCACGACAAGTGAGATATTTATTCTGTAAAGATCCCTGTTCATGATGCTGATGTTGCTGTCAGCCACTCTCCTTGTCACAGGCTCTGTGTAGTGTATTCTGTGATTTTCAGAGGATTTGGGGAGGATGCTTTTGCTGTTAGAGGTGGTTGGATAATGTTATAGGAAAGCTGGAAACAGTTCTGAAAATGTCCAGTTTAATTTCTACCTCATTTTGTATAGTACAACTGCAATTATTCCCACTGAGATAATAATCATGTAGAATGTCATACTGTTTTTCCTTAGTATACTCTGCAATTATAATACTTCAGGCTGTATTTTCATTAGGCATTAATGAACTTAGACATAATGCAGTAGAATAAACTTTCATGAGAGGCCTCTAAGGAACAGATAATTGCTGCAGTTTCTAGCTCAACAGAGACCACTGTCCTCTTTGGTGATATTATTGGACAAGTGGCTTTCAGGCCAAAACAGTCTAGACAGAAGATATCTAAGCAATTAACTTTTAAAGTGTCATATCCTAGGAAATTAAAAATATCTACTAACATTTTGCCACACTAATTTATTCTAAATGTAGGAATGTAAGACATACTTTGACTTCTAAGTTAGATAAACCAGATATTAGACATTGGGCTTTTATTTTCCAAAGTTACCAAATATTACAAGTCTAAATGCACACTGCAGCTACTTCAATTGACCAAACAGATATTAATTTTTAGGTTTAGATATTAAAGGAAGGTCCCAATTTAATAGTAAATTTCACAGTGTGGCCAAATTTTGAGTTGAAGTATATATCTCTTCCCCCACACCCTCTTCCCACCCCCCATGAAACTCCTGGTTTGTATGGTTGTTTTGGGGGGCTTGTTTTGTTTTAATTGTTTTTTTTCTGGTTGGATCATACCATTTGGTTACTGGTTTACATTTTTATGTATTTTGGTGGTGTGTTCTGTTTTCAAACAGAGCAACTTTTCCAACAACAGGAAATAAATGCTTCCGTTTGTACTGTTTGTTTTGTGCCAGTAAAATATTTTGGGACCCATTTAGATGGCAGAGCCTTATAAATTAACTCCTGTTCCTGGGAGCAGTGCAAATAATAGTAATCCATGCTGCGAAAAGTCTGCTTCTTTGCACTAAGAAGCTGGAACTTGAAACATCAGCTAGATGTCTCTAGGGGAGAAAAATGTAATTCTGGAACACCTCTATGATGAGAAAAGCAAATGATTCTCGTAATATATGTAATCAGGACAAATAACAGAAAGTAAGAAAACAGTATCATAATTTCTTATGTTAGTTATGGCTATTTTTTTAATAATAGAATTTTTTCATCATGTTTTTCCACAGTATTGCCAGATGAGAGAGAATTCCAATATGCTGCTAAAATGAACAATTTGGAAACCATGGAAAAGCTGTTTAAAAAGAATGTTAATATAAATGCTGTAGATACTGTGAGTATGAAGCATCTGACAGATCACAGATCTGTAAACGACTTCTTGGCGTTTCATAGTGGAATGACAGCATGCTGGCCCTGTCAGCTGCTAGGTAGTGAGGCTGCAGGAGTCCCCAGTAGGACCTCATTAAGAAATATTTCATGCATCCAGAATGTTCAGTAGGACTTGTGCAGTGTAGCTCACAGGTCTTTAACCACTAGTCTGTGCGTCACAGGAACTAAGGACTTCTGAATTGTGGTCTCTGATTTACTATTTATCCTGTGTTCTAATTTCTTGAATTCCTCATTTTCCAGAGCAAGAGGACTTAACCTCACAGTCACTTTGAAAATGAATTTATGCTGCTAGCACTACAAATTCCAAGTGTGAAGTGTTTCCATTCAGTTTGTATGGAACCACAGGAGCATTCTACCACACCCACTGGCCCCAGCCTGAGTTCAGAGTTCAGATTTACCCTAGACAGATGAAAATGCATTTCTTGTGCTGATATCAGCTCTAGGCCTAAATTATGAGGATGTATACTTCACAGTAACAATATGTAGTGTGTTCCACAAGAGAGCTAACTCAACAGCAATGGAGCGGTCAGATATTAATCTGGGAGTTGTGGAGAACAATTTGCCCTCAATGGCTATGCATAAATCATCTACCCATGAACATAAAGTGTTACTTAACCATCAGTTCTGGAAAACCTTGCTTCCCATGCCCATGTGCATGTTTTCCCATGGGGCATTGAGGAAATAGTGCAGATGTATTGCTTGGTTTGTTTATGAGAAAGAGAGGAAGAAAAAACTTCTCAGTAAACTATTGAACAATGAGATTGTTCCCATCAATTACATAGTACTCTAAAAAGTCACTTTTAAAATGTTCATTCTTCCTTATTGCTTTCTAGAACTCAGGAAATTAAACTGAATACTTTTCCAGCCCAGTGGTTTGAAACTTTACTCTGTCATTCTAAAATCAGACCAATAGTACATGAGATTTACTAGCATAGCTGCATGGGTGTTGAGCATTGATTGATTCTCCTAGGGTATATGTTAGTGTATGCTGGCAAAACTTTCTTTTTGTTCACATTGATCATTCCTGCCCCTGAACTCTCAAGGTAAATAAGGCAGGCTGCCAAAAGGTGAGTTTTGTTGATAGAACTATTTCTGTGCAAGAGGCTTTTTCTGGCATAAATGCATGTCATAAATCCCACCTCTGAATTATTTTAATGCATATAAACTGTAAATTTAAACTTATACATGGACAAGTCAGCTGGTCTGCATAGGTGCTTAAGAGAACAAATCTAAACTTACTTTTAAAGTTAACTGGTTAAATCACTTCTATCTTCTATATCATTGGCATGCAAACTCTCAATGAATTATGGTAAACCCAGTTATGTTAACTTTAACTGGAAGCAAAACTCTCTCCACTTAAGTTTGATGCAATTTAACCAATCCTTTTTAAAATTCACACCATTAATTATTTTAAAGGAAAATTAATCAAGTGTTTCTTAGAAGCACTGAACCTATTCACCTGTGTAAAATTACTCACTGTTGGCAACTGGAAGCTTTCATCTACATGCATAATGACTCAGTCTGGCAAAGTGACTAATACTGAGTAGGGGAAGAATCTCATCATGCATTGCAGAGAAATAATAAAAAGCTAGGAAGATATCAAAAGCAAATCTGATTGTATAAATCTAGTTCTCAACTTTTCAAATGAAACCATATAATAAAATAGTAAAAATGGATGCTTTTGTACTGCATGTATCTCCTCTAGGCAGGATATGATTACTTAATCACATTTTGACATATCAGGAAGAGACAATGCTATGTAGAGAAACTAAATCATTCTGGTGCTACAAGAAATCTTTTAAGATCAATGCCCCAATTCTACCCGAGGGAACAAAAATGCAGATAAAGACCAAGCATAGCTGTTGAAAAGAGAAATAAGTAAACGTATACATATTAACAAGTACATTTGCTAATCAGAGAATTCAGAAATCCTGATCATCTGCACAAGGAAAAGACCTGTATTACGGACCTGACAACCAAAACTTTGCTTATTTCAGCTGAAGCGCACTGCATTCCATTTTGCTGTTGCGAGAAGTCATGTATCAGTAGTGGATTTTCTTCTCCATCACAAAGCTAGACTTGACATGGCAGATCAGGTAAGCTGTTTTGCATGTTTTGATTCACACAGTGTAGGAACATCTTAGGGGGAAAGTAGGTATTTGCATCATGCTCCTTGTTTTGTAAAATTAAGTGCTTGTGTAAAATCTTCAGTTTGTCTTACGACTGCATGTGTTTATAAGGAAAAATGTTGATAGAGATGAAATGCATTGCCCAGAGCTTTGGCTACGCTGCATACTTGAGTGAGCACAAGGATGGTTGAAGTCACTTGTGCAAATATACCATCTGGTAGCTGTGTGTTAATCATTGGCCACTTTATATGAAAGCAATCACTGAAAGTAAAAAATAGCTCTGGGGATTGCTAGGAGTTCAGAAAGTAACGCCCTGTGCTCTTCCCCCCCATTTTTATGTAAGTAGCTTAATGCAAAACTGTCAACCACTCTGCAGCTTCCAAGACATTAGGAGTTTAGCAGTGTATGGCTGATTTGGTTGGACCAGATGGTGATCCACAGTGCAAGATTTATTCAGATATTAAAACCAAATGTATGGTATGTTATTAATAAACAGGCTATTCAAACTAGGAGTTTTCCAGTGAACTGGGTAATGCAAATAGACAAATCATTTACGTTTCCCCCCTGTCCCCTGTCATGGCAAGCATCCTGCTCTCCAAAGTGTTATATCAACAAGC
Source organism: Melopsittacus undulatus (assembly GCF_012275295.1). NCBI lineage: Eukaryota > Metazoa > Chordata > Aves > Psittaciformes > Psittaculidae > Melopsittacus > Melopsittacus undulatus. The sequence continues at coordinate 26,055,726 of NC_047557.1, read as the reverse complement.
ATAAAAACTGTTCCTGTTCTCCATTAGAGATGGAAGTCAGCCTATTTATTCCTCATCTACAGAGGAGAAACTGGGTAAAGGTTATAACTGCTAAGGAGGCACCTTGCTCCCTCTTGCTATGTTTGTATTCCTCTGATTTCATCTCTTAGACCAGGTGTTTTTATGGTGGCAAAGGAATGTGTTTACACAGCACATAGCACAATGAGCCATGATGTATGCTGCTGCACCTGGACACAGTACACACAAACTGAGGAAGAGATGTAGAAAAGCTAGAGACATCTGTGTCAAAGACGGGGGACACTGGCTGGAAGTTCCATATCTCTATTTCTTTTGGCTCTAAGAAGTTAACAACAGAACTATTCTTTTTCCTGTAGAAAAAAGAACTTTTCAAGAGAATTTGAAAGACAAGGAAACTTAAAAAAACAGGGCTAACTAGCAAATTATGGTGACTCACAGAAATACAGTCATTACAAATGATACCTGAAATGTCACCCACCACAGCCAGTGCTAACTACATGGTTTCTGGGAAGAGGAAATAATTTCCAGGTACTATTTAATTCCTCCATCACAAAATAAGATCAGTCCTTTCCTGGAAGACCTTTTGTTAAGAAGAGGGGCAGCCTGAACATTTAGCTAGGTCTTGATGCTTGACATTTAGCTTAAAGTAAGTGAAATGAATCCCACTCACGCTGCCAGGTGTTCATACTGATTTTCTAAGAGCTGACAGAGCAGAACCCACTTGTGCACAGAATTAGGAAAAAAAATTTAAATAAATTTGGCATGAGGTATTTTGGTGGTAATTTCTGCCTGTATCATTTCATTTGAAGCACGGCCTGACAGTGATTCATCTTGCAGCTTGGACTGGAAATCTGGATATAATGCGAAAATTAGTTAAAGCAGGAGCTGATCAAAAGGCTAAGAATGAGGTTTGTTGGTTACAAATTTTTACCAACTCTAAATATGTTTATGCTGGAAAAAAAAATCAAACTCATTCTTAAAGAGTTGCTTATGGTTTTTCAGGAAGGAATGAATGTACTGCACTTTGCAGCTCAGAACAACAGTGTTAAAATAGTTGATTATGTTCTCCAAGATCTCCATCTGAATGACTTGAACAAACCTGATAGGGTACAGTATGTTTCTCTTTGTTTATTTCTAGATGTCATGAGGCATCTGTTGTGGGCAAAACAATCTTGACTTTGGGAATTTCAATTAATTTTAATTTACTGCCAGCTATATAAACATTTAATTATTCATTTTCATATTGAGAAACAAGTAAAACAAATGGCCAGACAAGCATTTAGAGAAAACACCTTTCCTCCCTTTTTGGATGTCTCAGCTGCACTCGACACCTCTCCTGCCATGCTTCCCTTGCTTTCACTGAATGTGATGCTGTGTCCCGTCCATGAGGTGGTGGAAAGTAGACAAGATTGGGTTTTTTTTCATTCTGTTCCTATGTTTTCACTCTGTTTCTTACTCTTTTCGTCTGTTCTAGCAAGGGTTCTTTCATGGGCTGCAGTCACTCTGTGGGTGTACATTCTCCTGAGTCTCCTCTCACATGCTCCCATATTTCCTCCTGTTGTTTCCTTAGTGAATCATTGCCATAGAAGTGACCAGCCTTTCTTAAATGCATTTTCGCCGAGGCATCATGCATGCCTCTGATGGCGTGAGTACTGACACATGGTTAATACAGTGTCAGTTTTGTCCCTTGTGGAGCCATCTGGAAATGGCTGTAACCAGAGTACAGCAGTCTCTGATCTCCTCCCACACAGTTCACCTTGCAGCCTCCTGTCCTTACCAAAACCTGCCAGTCAAGGCTAACATGGGAATATTTCACCAACATAGAACATAAAACTATGTGTAGCCATTTAACAGAAGTGCATCAGCTCTCTAATAGTGCCAGGGCACTGTCTTCATCAGGTTTGCTGTGTTTTAAGTTTTCATTCCCACAGCTTAGGGATCTTGCTTTGAAAGCTTACTTAGTTAAGTAGGGTATTTTGTCTTTACATGAGTAAATTTAGTCTTGTAGGATGTCCTGACAACAGAACAAAGTTTCCGTATATTTTTTTAAGACTTGAATTGTGTTGACACAAAGGTGCACAATTCTGATTTTTTTTTTCCACATAAGACAAGGCACAGAGTTAATTTAACAAAAGAAACCTTTGTGGCCTAGGCCTTGGGAAAAGAAAAATGAGGAAGAATCTTCTTTATGTTGAGGTTATTTCATAATTATCTATTAGTTGCTTGCATTTTTTTTTTCTGAAACATTTAATATAGGCCACTGTAAGGTAGTGAAGCCATATAGCTATTTGATTAGATGACCCCACTGTCTGACCAGTGGTATGGTTTTATGTCAGGATAGCTTTCTGCACTTGAGCGGTAAACAGCTGGAAAAATTCTGGTTAGTTTAACCACCACCAAAAACCCCACAATGTAGAGAACTAAATTTAGGCCTCCTGGATAAAACATTCAAGATACAATTGTTCTGGTTTGTGCTTGCAGAATTCAGATCATGTTAAGCCATGGAAATGAATCTTGCAACTTCTTCACTGCCCACTTCTGAGCATCCTCAGACTTCTAATGACACAGTTCTTCTGTGTCTGATAAATACTTTCATACTGAGAATAATTAAATATTTTTAGCACATTTTCTACCTTGTTACCATTTCTGAACAGTTTTTAAATGTTTTCTTCGGTGTATGCAAGATGTGTAGTCTGTTTTTTCACCTAAATATTGATTTTTTTTTAAATTTTTACTCTTGTGTACATCTACTTTTTTAATTTACTTACTCATGTATAATTTTTAATATGCATAACATATATCTAGTATCTGAAAGCAAGTATTTTTATTTTCAATAAAACTGTTTCTTTGTTTTCTAGAAAGGTAAAAAGCCATTCCTTCTGGCATCTGAAAAAGGCCATGTTGACATGATAAACAATTTGATTACTCTGAAGCTGTTTACGTCTGAAAAAGATAAGGTAAAGGCTTCTTTTTCACAGAAGTACAACTAAATATATGCTTACAAAAGATTACGTCATTTAAGTGTAGCTATTATGCAATCAAGTATTGTGAATAAGCTATACAGATGTACTGGTAATGATATTCATTGGACTAACAAACACAGAAGGATGATGATTCTTCAGTAATTAAGGGAAGGCAGTGGGACTTCTTGTCTTACTGTCAGAAGACTTTCCATATGCATTAGTAATTCATGTAAAGTAAGACCGGCAAATGCTGTCTGTTGGGAGAAGTGGAAAGGTCTGGTAATTAATGTGTTAGCCTCTGTACTGGGAGATCATATTTCTGTTTTTCACTCTGCTTAACTGTTTCTTTCTGTCACTGCTAAATCCCACATGACTAATTTTCAAAGGTGTTTAAATATGTCAGGATACAAATACATGTCTATGAGGATTTTTCAGAAGTGTCTTAATACTTCAATCTGATTGAGTTTGCTTCTGACACTGCTTTTTAAGGTATCTAAATGTCTTTCAAAGTTTCCTTACTCAATATACGTGGAATGAGCAAGTTGGTATTTCTCCGCATCTGAGGCATCGCAAGGATAAAAGACATTAAAACTGTGAAATGGACATATACTGCATTAATAGAACCATATAAGTAAGCACCAAGGAAGTGATGGTGTTTTTCTTGGTATTCTGATAATAGTTTAAAAGCTGCAGCGTAACCCAGAGCTCTACATGCTAAGGAGTTTATCTGTAGATGTTAGAAGACAGTGTTGTCCCGGACATCTAGCAGGCTGAAGGTATAAACAGCAATGATGGGAGGCAAATGCTGCGATCCTATAGAGTAAGTAGATAAAAAGCCAGGGCAGAAATTCATCTCCTAAAAGCAATCACAGTGTATCACTCAAAGGAATTTCCTCTGCCCTCCACCCCCATGCCCCCCAAGCTGTGAACAGAAAGCTGTTCTGGACTCTAATTTCTCTGATGGTTAGGATTCTTTGAAATTGCAGCTTCAGGGTTCTTTTAGCCAGTTTGTTACTCTTTCTTGTTCCAGCATGGTCTTTTAGCTCAAATCGTAATGCTCTTCCCAAACTTGCTCTTTGGTTTTATTTCTTTGCTGGAGTGTGAGGGTTTTATTCCCTTAATTAGCTAGTGAGAAATTGTATTGATGGTGAAGGAGATTGAAGATTCCATGTTGGCATCAAAGGCACTACAAGTTTCTATGTGCTTACCTAGGTTTTGGCCATTAATCTTTAAATCAGTGATCTTGGGGGCTTGGTGTTATTCCCATCATTGTAGAAACAGTACCCAAAGTTTTCTTCTGATTCTTTCTTCAGGAGATAGAATTTCAGGTCTTTTCCCTGGACATACACTAGTTTTCACAATGTGAGACAACTAGCTAAACCAGCAGGATCATGTCTGCATACACATGAAAAGGCCCTTTTCATTTTAGTCTTAATCTTGGAACATGCTTCTCCTTGTATGTAAAAGAGAGATGTACATAAAAAACAAAAGGCTTTGTATTGCTTTTACCTGATGTTTTAACTTCATTCTTATGACTTCATTTTTTTTCATAATATACTATTTGATGTTTCAATTTAAGGAGGGAAACACAGCATTGCATCTAGCAGCCAAAAATGGTCACACTGAAGTTGTAAAAATTCTGCTTGAACAGTGGGGGGAAATAAATGACCTTAATGAGGTAAGGGCACAGAATTTACTGAAATACATAGAGGTTTGAAAGATCAAGTAAAAAAAATTAAAAATAAAATAAAAAAATATTGCACTGATAAGATTTCAATAGCTCTGCTGCTTTTCTAGTACCCTTGCATGCTGTTTTGTTGTACCTCCTCTGATAAATTCAGCTCCTTTAACTCCTTCACTGTCTCTTTCCCTGTACCTTACTGTTCACATAATGGCTTCCCCTCCATCCCTTGTGCCCTTGCACAACTACTAGTAGAAAGAAACAGAGGAGTGCCTAACCTCCACCTTGCTTCCTGTCCTCTAGCATTTCCGGCCATGTAATCCTATTCCTTTTACCATCTCTGGTGCTTCTCAGGCTATTCACTGAGGCAGTTCATTGTGCATATCCAGCACATACCATCACATACATCTTGGCAAAGAGATCTCAGGCTTCTACCTTGATTATCTGATCTCAGCTGACTGCACAGAACTGGCAGCAGACACTGCCTACCCACTTTTTCTTTCCTAAATCAGTGCCAGTGAGCTCACCTGAGCCAGCACATTCGTAAATTGCACAGTAGCTGTGAAAATTGTATCCCTGATTTGGTGCACTCATGAGCTTAATTTTTGAGGCCTAATGTGGGGGTGAAGGATGGAAATGCATACTAACTACTCAACTTGGCTTTCCTGCTTTGCAAAGAGTTCTTATGTCTTCTGTTTCTTCTAGGGGGCAGATGGAATAAACTAGGCAAGTTGTTTTGCTGTGGCTGGCATGCCCACTGCAGGATCTTGCCACATAGCTGATAGTCTGTTCTGCTGGTTCAGCTCACAAAATGAACACCCACTCCTACCCATGGCCCTCTTCCTCCTTAATCAGCAACAGATTCATGGGTCGATGGGTTTTTTGTGATGGGTTCTGTGACTAGTGGAGTTCCTCAGGGGTCGGTGCTGGGACCAGTGCTGTTTAATATTTTCATCAACGCCCTGGATGAGGGAACCGAGTGTACCCTCAGCAAGTTCACTGATGACACTAAATTGGGAGGAGTGGCTGACATACCAGAAGGCTGTGCTGCCATTCAGCCAGACCTGGACAGGCTGGAGAGTTGGGTGGGGAGAAACTTGATGAAATTCAACAAGAGCAAGTGTAGAGTCTTGCATCTGGGGAAGAACAACCCCATGTACCAGTACAGGTTGGGGGTTGACCTGCTGGAAAGGAGTGAAGGGGAAAGGGACCTGGGGGTCCTGGTGGATGGGAGGATGACCATGAGCCAGCAATGTGCCCTGGTGGCCAAGAAGGCAAATGGCATCCTAAGGTGCATTAGAAAGGGTGCGGTTAGTAGGGCAAGAGAGGTTCTCCTCCCCCTCTACTCTGCCTTGGTGAGGCCACATCTGGAACATTGCGTCCAGTTCTGGGCCTCTCAGTTAAAGGACAGGGAATTGCTTGAAAGAGTCCAGCACAGAGCCACAAAGATGATGAAGGGAGTGGAACACCTCCCTTATGAGGAGAGGCTGAGGGAGCTGGGTCCCTTGAGCTTGGAGGAGACTGAGGGGTGACCTCATCAGTGTTTACAAATATGTAAAGGGTGGGTGTCAGGATGATGGAGCTAGGCTTTTTTCAGTGATATCCAGTGGTAGGACAAGGGGCAATGGGTGTAAACTGGACCATAGGAGGTTCCACGTTAACATCAGGAAGAACTTCTTTACTGTGAGAGTGACAGAGCGCTGGAACAGGTTGCCCAGGGAGGTTGTGGAGTCTCCTACGTTGGAGATATTCAAGGCCCACCTGGGCAAGTTCCTGTGTGATGTACTCTAGGTTTCCCTGCTCTTGCGGGGGGGTTGGACTAGATGATCTTTCGAGTTTCCTTCCAACCCTTGGGATTCTGTGATTCCCTTATCCAACCTGTATGTATTTCCAGCTGTGCAAGCTCTGAGGGACAGGAACCCCTTTGAAATGTGAAGTCCTGCTGTTTCCAAGCGGTGTCTAACAATGTTGCTTCTGCACTCAAACTTGCACTTCTTGTGTCCCTGTGTTGCCCTGGCTAGTAATGTGACCTTCCTGTCCAGCTGCAGATGTTCTGGCCCATTAAAAAACAGTTCTCTTTTCTCAGCATGAGCAAACCATTACATTAAGTTTACCAGAATAACAGTGGCAGGAGCTCAGGGAAAAAAGAATCAGGATTTATTGATGCTTCTGTGAATGCTGAAACACTAGAGTAACTCAGTAAAGCTTTGTGTATTTTAGGAGTTGAGAAGCACTGATTAGATCATTGTTCAGCTGATATAACTTATCTTAGAGATTCACTGTGGAGACTTGGAGACTCTTTTGGAGTGAGAAGATTTGAAATAAATATGCAAAAGATTTTTTTTCTGCTAAAAGTGTGTCATATAACTAGCACTAGAGTTGGCAATTCATCAGAAATCCATGGCACTGGAGTGACAAAAAATGGTTCTGATGTTATGTGCTAGTGTGCTAACAGTGTTGCTTGGAGTTGAACAGCAGAAATTGCTACCTGTTGTCTTTGCTTCTGTGCTTGTTGCTTGCCATCTTCTTTCATGAGTGTGATTAATGTTTATGAAATAGCTATCTGTATATAGTTTAGTGTGAGGTGTCCCTGCCCATGGCAGGGGGGTTGGAACTAGATGATCTTAAGGTCCTTTCCAACCCTAACTATTCTATGATTCTATGATCATAAACCTCACCAGACATCTGTCTGCATAAATATCATCTGCCACTTAAGTATTGGTGAGTTCCTATTTCATTTAAGTGTTAATTTAGGGGCATGCAGATTGTGTTCTTGTGTGAACATCTCCCCTTTTCTGTTGAGCTGGATGTGTCTTATTGAGCTAATCTGTTTTGTGTCACAGCCTTGCACTCATATGTCTTAAATTGGAACAGACATTTTCTCTCTATTGGTCTAGAATGGAGAAACTCCATTTTACTTGTCTGTTGAAGGAGGTCATGAAAAATGTGCTGAGCTCTTGCTGGAAGCAGGGAGTGACATCAATGTTCTAAATCAAGTATGTACACAATATCCCACCAGCACACAGGTACTGGGACATCCTGACCTGTGGGAAGGACCTTCTCTTTTCTGTGTGTGCTAACAGTATATTTGCTCTGTTTATTTTTATGAAATTGTAAAAAAAGAAATTAATAAAGTAGAATTGGGGATGTAAAGAGTGCTAACAGAATAAAACTGATGTGGAAGAAACATAGCATAGATTAATTTGATGGAGTACTGTGGTTGAGATTTTTTATTTACTGTACATCCAACAGTAAAACATATGAATAGGAAATGCTATCAGCTAGGGTTGAAAATCCTCCTTTTTTGGCAGCATATATGACTGAACTGATGGCAAACCTGTTCTCCACATCTGGTTCCTTGACTTTAGTTCAGCTCACATCTGTTGAATGGTGCTAACTTGCCTGCTGTGAGAAGTTTATGATTCCAGCAGACTGAGGGCTTGTTTGTTTTAGCAGAATTAACTGAAAATTTTCTATTGGTTTATTTTTTAAAGTTCATTAATGTGACTGTACTTGCTTGTTAAAGGCCAAACTGAAGTAGTAGATGAAAAGTTGGCATTGTCATTATCTATGGCACAGACAAATTAGCTAGCAATGCTGATTCATCAGTTAAAGACATCGAGAAGGAATATAGAATACTGTTGGTTTTAGCATGTTTGTTGTGTTAGAATAAAACTGGTAAGTTTCTTCAGTGTTTACACAACCACCATCCTGTTAACTGCTGATCCACTTTGGTTTATATAATTTTGTCAAAGGGGTGTTTTTTTGGGAATGGGATAATAACACAAATTTAAGTGAAAGATTATCCTATATTGACAGCTCTCTTTCATACTGTTCTTCCAGCAACAAAAACGTAAGTTTTTGCAATCTATACCATTTGTTTCAGAACAATAGCAGTGCTTTGCAGGTTGCAATTCAGAATGGACATTTATCGTTGGTTACTTTTCTTATTGACAAGAATATTGATCTGATTCCTAAACCTGAGGTGAGTGCGTATCAGTCTAACTATTCTGTTGTTCAGCCTGTCCTGTCTTTTATGACCTTCTTTACGAATTTAGACAGCTGAAGGAGATTGACTAGTTCTTTAATTTGTTACTAGACAAGTTATTATGTGGTTTATGGACGTTGCTTAGCAATATGTATGGACCAAAAAAGACAAGGTCCTGTTGCACAAATCCAGTGAGCACTTGGGTAGACTGGTGTAGTGCAGTGTAGAGGTGGCCAGGCTAAGCCAAGGACCAGGCATTAGGATGAGTGAAATATCCTGCTTGAACTACACAGCAGTGATGCAGGCCTCCCTGTGTGCTGTGGGCAGAATTAACACTTAACTGATTACGAGTGAAGGTAAATACAAAGCAAATATACCCTTCAGTGCTTTTGCCCTCTGCACTCAAAGCATATGCCTTCAGAATCTGTCACTGTTCTTAGGGGTTTAGAAAGAAAGAGGTATTTCTAGTATTAAAATCTCTTGTCTCTATTAAGATGTTCAGTTTTTGTTACATCTGAGATTTTCTGTGTATAGGAAATTAGTTTCTGCTTCTACAATACAGGATGAAAATAGCACCTGGGCTTTTTGACTTATGCCACGATCACTGGCCTGTTGTGTAATGTTATCAAGGAAGAATTCATGATGTGCTTGCAATTATTTATTTGAAGGGGAGGTAGTTGTTGTGCTGCCTGTTCTCTTTGGCTTTCTGTAGCAGAAGTAACTGATTGCTACAACTATGTAGCAGAAGCAACAGTTGCAACTTTCATTTTGGAAACATTTACAGTGCAGCATTACTTAAAATCTTGCTTTACTTTTCTGTAGCCTTGAAGGAATGTCTGTGGTTTATAAAGACACTTATGAACAGGTGTCTGGCACCCATCAATGGCACTAGTATGGGATTATTCTTTAGCTGTGCTTAACAAGAAACTGACAACTCACAGGTTCAGTAAAGTGATCTTGACCATCTACTGGCTGGATTGTGATTGGTCGTGTGTCTGTGCCTCAGTTATATTAATAGTAATCTCTCAAAGAAAATAAAACCAAATTAATTTCTTTCTAGCTGTAATTTGCTTTGTATAAACATGATAGCAAATCAGTTTCAATTGAAGAATATTTACAGCAGCAGTATCTAACAAGATTTTATTCATGGAAAGTAGATTTTGACATCTATTTGTCCGGCGGAGAATAAATCTGCCTCCAGCCTATTCAACTGAGGGCAAACCCAGTTTTCTGGGGGAACAGAAACACTGTCCTAAGCTTTCTATTGTCAGCCAAGGGTAGCAGCATATCCAAGGTATGAATACATCAAAGGAGTCCCTTGCTGTGTTCCTAAGTGGTGACACACTGATACTCAGTCCGTGGACTCAACATTTCCAAGTTCCTCAGTGTTTGTTTACCTGCTGCTGAGCCACTGCAGGAGCAGGCTACTGTGTCTGGCGTAGCTCTGCATCTCAAGGTGTGTTTTCTGCAGTCTGGAACATATGAAAGTGCATATCACCTTTCCAAGGGGTGGATTTTAACAAAAACCTCTTTCTTGTTTAAATGGATGTCTAATAATATACCAAGGATAATAGTCTATTATTTTCCCTCCACAGCAGAAGAATTCCCCTCTCCATTTAGCAGTCATCAGTAACCAGCTACCGGTAGTAAAAAGCCTCTTGGATGCCAATCATGATATAAACTCCTTAAATCACGTAAGAAAAGCTGAGAATTAATATAACTTCACTGCTAACAAGGAGATTATGTAGATTTTGCCTGAAATATATTGTATTTTTTTTTCCTTCTGAGGTCAGGGTACAAAAAAATAGGAAGGAAGAGGCAGTTCCCTCCTTATCTTTTTGTGTGTGTTGCATACGTTATTAGTCACTGGTACATGCTGTGCTGGTATTGTTTCTGCAAGATAAGGATAGCAAAATGCTATATACCCAGAAGATATTTGTGCTAACTGATTGTTCAAGTATTACAGCTCATGTGTAATAACTGACAGAATTGTCTCAAAAGCACTGATCTCAGATGGAAACCCAGTACAGAGGGTCACTTGGCTGGGATAGAGTTAATTTTTTAATAGCAACCCATAGTGTGCTGTGTTTCAGATTTGTGACCAAAACACTGCTGGTAAGACAGAGAATTTCAGCTGTTACTGAACTATGCTTGCGCAGCACCAAGGCTTTCTCTGTTTCGCACTCTGCTTCCCCTTGGGCATAGGCTGGGGTTGAGCAAGTGCCTGGGAGGGGACACAACTAAGCAAGTGTCCAGAACTGCTCCTCACAACACAATATCACACTGAAGGATGAAGTCACAGTTGTCTGGTGGAATTAGTTAGTGCGTCTGGGTGTTAACTGAAAGGTTTGTGATTGGAGGTCACCCAGGGACATCAGCATCTGCTTTCTGGACCTTTACCAAGATCTTTGTTTCTGCTTGGTACCAGCAGTCTTTGGAGGCCTAGCTGGCTGCTGCCCAGTTCACTGGTGTGAATAGTTCCTCAAAAAAGGTATTGTAAACCAGCAAGTGGACTATCATAGAAGAAGGTATCCAGTATTTGAGGGAGTTAATGGTGGTGGAGGTGGTCTACAGCAACCTAGCCAACAATGAGGCCTCTAAAGATCTGAATGACATCCAGGTCTCATGGCCAATAGCAGAAGTTTGTACACTGGCCGCGTGGATGTTGTACACTGGTGCCCTGGCCACAATGGACGGGGCAGACATTGAGACACCAGCTGTGTATAGACCAGCCTGCCAGCTGTGTCCCTTCAAAGCAAATCTCTTCCCCTCCCCTCCAGCCCTACATCTCAGCTGTGGGAACACTGTTCCACCGGGTCTCTCAAGTCCCACACTCAAGATTGTGGCTCCCTGTTGGTGAAACACACCCTGGACTCCCACATGTCAGATGGGGATGCTCCCCACAACAGTAACAAGGAGTAGTTTTTGAGAAATCTGTAGTTAGCTTCTTCTTGTTGATCATTTTATTGCTAAAGATTAATTTGTACACATTTTAGTAGCAGACAGAGGCTGTAGTTAGTGGCTGGAGTCAAGTATGACAATAAGCTCTTCTATCACATAAAATACAGAATTTTATTCTTGAGCATATGGTTTAGAAATGTTCCATGCTCTGTCCCTAGCATGTCTGAAGTTACATGCATTAGCTGCACGCGTATCTCTAAATTACTGCAGCAAAGAAAGTAGTTTGTATTGCAGTGGGAAATTTACGAGGTCATGTGTCATAGTGTGTATTCCCAAAAGAGCTGATGAGAGACTCCAAGGCGGAACCCTGAGGCTGGTGTTTGCTTGTATGCTAGGTGTTGGTGTTTGACTCTGCAAACTTTAAGTCAAGATTTAAAGAACAAAAGTTTTCTAATCAGACCTGCAGAATGTGGACTTGCAACATCAGAGAGGTGCAGGTACAAAACCTTCCACCTAAAAGGATGCTGTGTCACATGAAGCATGCTACAGGACATGTCCAGAAGATATGCAGGGCTTCCACAAAGGACAACATATCTTATTTGCTGCTGCATTACACCCACAGATGGCTGGAATTTCTAATATTCTGCAGAAGGATAAATAAATAGGTTTCATTTGGGTGTATGCAGTTTTGTAGTGACCATACAATCCTCATTTCAGACATAAAGATTAGACTTGAAGCTGAATGCCCCTTTAGCTGTAATTCTTGTTAATAATTTGGTTTTGTTTAATCCTTCTTTTTTTCCCCTTTTTGTGTGTGTGTGTGTGGTTTAAGGTTCACTGAACCCATTACAGAGCTGGTAGACTTCCACTACATATCATCATTTTCTGGCAGTGCTGGCTAACAAACCCTGCTGTAGTGTTGAAAATTATGGATGTCCACTTGTCTTTGTATGAATTTCAGCTGGGAAGAGGTTACTCGAGAGGATAGTATGGGTGGAGGTTGGCAGCTGTATGAAGCACTCTGTCCAAAACACCTTGTTTTAAGAGGGAAGAGAGAGAGCTTGTTAAATTACAGTACATTACAGGGGCATGACAGTGACTTTTTACTGAGCCAGCTGGAACTTCTGCCTGGTTTTTCTGCAGAGATCCCAGATGCTGTGTTGTTTGTCTGGAACAAAACTGGCAGGTAGATCACTCAGAAGTTAAATGATTTCATCCTGTTCAGTGTTTTCTTTCCATGGCCATCTCATGTGAATCTTCTTCAGATTCAGATTATGAGCACTCTAACAGAGAATTTGGCTTACTGTATTTATTTGGTGTCATTAATTACAGAGGCAGGAAACCCCACTACATCTGGCAGCTGATCTTGGCAATGTGGAGCTGGTGGAAGTGTTGCTGAAGGCAGGCTGCGATCTCAGGGCTGCGGATAAGGTAGATTGAATTCCCCACATGTGCAAGGACATTGTGATTTTATGTTTTGTTTTACAACCTTCTTCCCAGAGATGCAGAAAGCACTTAACTGGCAGTTCTCTTTCCTAGGTAAAGCTGTTAGTTGTTACAAAGGAAGTCTCCTTTTTATATTGCCTTACGCAACTTGCAGAGATCTGAAATGTTTTTAGTGAAGAGCTTCCAAACACCATAGTCTGAAGGGTAAACCCTGCTGCCAGAGACCTCTGCTGGAAAAAAGGACTAGGCTTATGGAGTGGAAAACAGCCTGTGGCTGTTGCAACTGTGTCCCTGCAACGTTCATTGCCAGGAGAGGCACAGGTACTGCCAGCTTCACTAACTGCAGCAATGGCGAGTTTCCCTTTACCACTCTGGGCCACCTGGAAATTGATGGTGCTGTGTCCTTGAGAAGACATGCCAAGTCTGCTCAAGTGGGTGCTTAGACCTGTTGCTGATGTTCAGCCTGGAAAGACAGGGGCAGGAATGGCTGGAAGAAGCTCCAAAACAAAGAGCTTCTGCCAGAGTGCTTTTGAAGGGACAAAGTACCAAATACAGCTTTTACAAATTCTGATAAATTATTGCAAGACTGAGCTTCTCCTTCTTATACTGTTACCACTATATTGACTTTCTGTATAACTGGATTGACAGATTTGGTGTTTATCATGCTGCATTGTTAAGCTTTAACAATTATGCCTTAACAGTTAAGCCTTCCCATTAAGAGTTGTACCTCCACTAGCTGGAGAGCTGCAGTTCTCATGTGGGCTAACCCAGAAGGAAATCTTGTCTACCTTAGTTAGTGCCTTTGCCATGGGAAAATTGTTTCCACCTAGTCGTATTCCAAGGGCAGGCACAGAAAAATATAGTTCTTACTGCCTGCTTTGATCTTAAGCACCTCAAGCCTTTGGGCTGCGTAGTGCTTCAGTATTACAGCAAGCTGACATTGTTCAGCGCATGTCATGAGAAGGTGGTTCTGAGCCAGCACAAGTTCTGTCACCTTTCTGCTCTGGTTTTATTTCTAGGAGTAGCTTGTCCCTTGCCCATTTGCTTGTTGACCCCTGAGGCCATGCCACTGCTGGGGAACATTTGAAGTTCAGCTCTCTTTGAAACAAATTGCTGCCAAGGTGCCAAAAATTTTCCCATCACCACTGAACAGTAGGCAGGAAAAGTGGAGCCAGGCTCAAATTGCACAGTTTCCCTGGCTTGTGTGCCCTGGCAGCAAGAGTCCTCAGATCTCCAGAGCATGTCATGCATCTGCGTGAGTCATGAACTGTTATGGCTCAGGAAATGCTCCCTTGGGAGCTCTTCCTTTCTCCCTCCCATCTGTAGAGATAATGGTTGTTGGTTGTCATTGATGGTGCAGAGATTTGTGCACATTATCTGGTGTGCAAGACTGCCGTGCCATGTGTGCAGTAGGATGCCAGCAGTGTCTGCACTAGCACAGGAGGCCAAAAACAGCCCCTCTTCCCATTCCCTTCACCTCCCTGTGAAGTGCAGAGCACTTTCCAGGGCTGGGTCCCAGTGAGCTCTTGTGGTCTCTGGACTCTTCACATACAAAATATGTCTGTGCTAAAAAAATGTTATGAAAGGTAAATTTTTTGGATTCCAATATGATGCTTTTCTAAAAACAGGCTAATTGGAATGATCTTGAACAAAGCCTGGAGCTAGAACTCAAAATCGAACTTTGTAATAGCTGGAAAGTTGAAATGCCTCATAATTTTATTACTGAAACTTTTAATTAAGGGCTTAGCTTCTTTTAGTCTAATTTTCTAGAAAGCCTATCACTTGATATGAGGAGAATAACCTGAATGCTTAAATCTCAGGCAATTCCACTAGTGCAAATTAGCTGAAAATAGACAATTGCAGAGAAGCGGGCGGACATAGTCCTCTACAGCTCGAATTAAAGCAATGGCTTTTAATTCCTTTGGCTGTCTGTACTACTTGAAAAACATCTGTTTGCTGAAACATGCAGTGTCCTGACTTCACTTGTCACAAGAATGGAATTCCCACATTCTCATTCCTTCTATGATGGGGCTATGGAACTGATGGACAGGGGTGGAGCAGTTGATGTCACCTACTTGGACTTGTGCAAAGCATTCAATATTGTCCCACACAACATCCTTGTCTCTAAATTGGAGAGACATCAATTTGATAGGTGGACCACTCAGTGGATAAAGAACTGGCTGGATGGCCACACTCAAAGAGTTGTGGTCAATGGCTCAATGTCCGGCTGGAGACCAGTAATGAGTGGTGTCCCTCAGGGATCGGTGTTGGAATCCGTCTTTCTCAACGTTTATCATCAACATGGACAGTGGGATTGAATGTGCCCTCAGCAAGTTTGCCGATGACACCAAGCTGTGTGGTTCAGTTGATACGCTGGAGGGAAGGAATGCCATCCAGAAGGACCTTGACACACTTGTGAGGTGGGCTGATGCCAACCTCACGAAGTTTAACCATGCCAAGTGCAAGGTCCTACACCTGGGTGGGAGCAATCCCAGGCACAGCTACAGGTTGGGCAGAGAAGAGATTCAGAGCAGCCCTGCGGAGAAGGACTTGGGGGTGTTAGTCAATGAGAAAATGAACATGAGCCGCCTGCAGTGTGTGCTCGCAGCCCAGAAAGCCAACTGTATTCTGGGCTGCATCAAAAGGAGCATGACCAGCAGGTCAAAGGAGGTGATCCTGCCCCTCTACCCTGCTCTCGTGAGACCTCACTTGGAGTATTGTGTGCAGTTCTGGTGTCCTCAACATAAAAAAGGACATGGAACTGTTGGAACAAGTCCAGAGGAGGGCCACAAGGATGATCAGGGGACTGGAGCACCTCCCATATGAAGACAGGCTGAGAAAGTTGGGACTGTTCAGCCTGGAGAAGAGAAGGCTGCGTGGAGACCTCATAGCAGCCTTCCAGTATCTGAAGGGGGCCTGCAGGGATGCTGGAGAGGGACTATTCATTAGGGGCTGTAGTGAGATGACAAGGGGTAATGGGTTAAAACTTAAACAGGGGAAGTTTAGATTGGATATAAGGAAGTTCTTTACTGTGAGGGTGGTGAGGCACTGGAATGGGTTGCTCAGGGAGGTTGTAAATGCTCCATCTCTGGCGGTGTTCAAGGCCAGGCTGGACTGAGCCTTGGGTGGCATGGTTTAGTGTGAGGTGTCCCTGCCCATGGCAGGGGGGGTGGAACTAGATGATCTTGAGGTCCTTTCCAACCCTAACTATTCTACAATTCTACGATTGTGTAAGCCAGTTTCTCTTACCATCTCAAACAAGACAGGTTATCCCTAAAAGCTGGAGGTTTCCAACCTTGCTAGCCTACCCATCTGAAATGCCAGTCTAACCGTAACATGGGAACAGACTCTGTGTGCAGTATTCTTAGCCTGTAGGTGCCTGGGCTTGCAGCAGGCACTTCGAAGCAGAAACTGGGGAGCCACAGGCTGGTATAAAGTACGCAGCAGTCTGAGTGCAGAACATTTCTGAGAACAGCTGTACCTCAACCAAAATTCTGTAGGGGTAGTTCAATGCAGGAAAAAATTGACCACTCTGGGATAGGGGATACAGTTCCTGCAAAGCACAGAACTTTGACAGTAGCAACCCTAAAGCCATAAAACTGTAGCGATACATTTTCTTGAGGAGAAGGTATATAGCTCTGTAAACAAACCTCCTGTTTTTCCTATCATATACTTATTCTAAATATTAGACATAGTGTTCTGATTCACTGTTTTTGCTTTCAGCATGGAAAAACTGCACTAGCTGTGGCATCAAGGAGCAATCATGCTCTCATTGTAGATATGATCATTAAAGCTGAAAGGTATTATGGCATGAAACAGGTAAGAAATGCTTTTCATTACACTGAGAAACACTAAGGGACTACAGCCGATTCTGATCCTGAAGCACCTTTTGCCTGAGGTGGTTCTTTTCAGCAAGCTGCAAGATTGGCGTTGGTAAATTGGTTTATGTGGCCTCCATGTCATGATTTTGACACAATACAGTTTAAAATGCCTAAGTTTTCTCAGATACACCTTCTGTTTGGAGACAGGTCCTGGTGAGGTGGTATAACACACCTCTTGTAGCATCCACCCTAAAACCTGCAAGAAGGAAGATGCTGACACAATTTATCTATATCAAGCAAGTAAATCTGTGAGCTTCAGAGCTAGCAAACCAGGGCAAAAGGACTAGTGAAAGGAATGCACTTGACTGTCAGCTCTTGTGCTTCATTGCTCAGCTGCCACAGAAATATCTAACTTCATTATCACTCCTGCTTACCACAAGGGAGTGTTTGCTGTACCAGGTTAGCCAAGTGCCTCCCACACTTCAGTGGTATAAGCATATGGATCCTGCCCAAGTGCCAGCACATGAATTAGCCTTTTTTACCACCCCACTTCATCCCTATGTGCCCAAATCTGTGATATTTTATGTTACAAGCCATTGTGCTGGTAAATCACCGATCTAGATTAATTATAATGAAAATCACCTCCATGAACTCCCTGTGCTGTGCATATTTGATTTGCACCAGTTCAGCTGGAGTTGTCAGGTACATGATTGTTTCTTTTGGCTTAAAAGGGGAATTAGAAGTATTCTCTTCCCAAAGAAGACATGACAAGTCTGACAGCAGTGAGCCCTTAATGTTCCTAACTCTTAGCATTGTTTACTGAATTGCCTGAGGAGAAGATGTCTAAGCAGATGGTCTTCCTCAAGAGCTCCACAGATGCTGGGAATACAAACAAAAGTTTTTGTATCCCATTACTACGAGCACAGCCTTTGGAAGCTACTTAGATCTTACAGTTATGGGATATGACGTTGCTCAGGTGGCTTTCCCATATAAGAAACTAGTGTTCTGAACCATTATTTTGAGAACTTTTTGTTACACTGAGCTGACTTACCATCTGTGACAAGACATTAGTTACAAAAGGAAATGTCACGTTGCTGTGAGGAAGTGCACATGATACTAATGTGTGGGAGTGTCTTGTTCTCTCCATTTGCCCTTTTTTCTATTTGTTCGCCTGTAGGTTTTTTGTTGGTTTTGTTTTTCTAAACCTCAGAGGTTTTCTAAACCCTCTCTGAAACAGGGAGAGCCTGAAGCTGCCTGGTAGAATGCCCTAACCCTCACCTTGCGTGTATCAGGAAGCATGCAATAAAGTCTGCACTACAAAAATGGAATCAAACATACATGAAAAAGCTTAGCTACTGAACTAAGATTATTTTTTCTTGCAAGACTCTCATAAGGTTAGTAAACAACCCTGTTGTATTTTTCTGAATTTTATCTGGAATGGAGCATTTTATGCTTAGCACTTTAAAATGTGGCATGCTGCCATTTCCTTTTTTGCTTAGTAGCTTCTCTGTAATCCCATACCAACTTCCTGAAGACATTTTGCTGAAGACATTTTGGAGACTGTTTTGAAACAAGACTAGCACATAAACAAAAAGAAATACAAAAGTAGTTTGAGCTTACCTACACTAGGAAAGAGGCTTTCCATTAGGCACTGGTCAGATAAGGCAGAAATCACTGCTAGATTTTAAATGCCACTTTTGCAGAGGTGCCCAAACAAGAAGCAATCCCTTCACTCCTGTATCATGCATATGGTAGAAACATCACTTTTCATTTGGAGGGTGCTTGTGGTTTTGTTTCTAATTTTGCTGATGCTGGCAACAAAACTAGATCCAGTTTCAAACCACATGTGCTTACCAGTGCTTGGACACTTTGCTGAATGGGGCTCCACACACTAAACCCAATGGCTTCATGCTGGCACCAAATGACCTGGCAGTCCCCACTTCAGATGAGCTGAGCTGAGCTGATGGGCAGAGGCAAAACAGGCTGAGCAGCACCATGCTGATGGTGCCTAGCTTCTTCTCAGGGAGAAGTCAATACTTCTAGAAGCAAGAAAAAAGAGTAAGAGCTGTGCTTGACACCCAACCATGTTCAAAACCTGGCATACAAAGTAGACAGTGCTAATGAGCACAGCAGTACTGGCACAGGACTCACTGTTACTTGCTATTGTGTTAACAAGTGCCAGAGAAAGGAAGTGGTTTATTTTGAATTTAACTTAATATGACATAGCAACAGACACAGGCGGGATTCATTTCCATTATATTACTTAGACTGTAATAACATCATCCACACTGACACATCTTCCAAAAAGCTCCACTAGCCAAACACAGCTCCTTTACCTGCACTGAACAAATCACGTGTCAGCAGCTACATGTGGCTGTAGAGGACACAATGTTCACTTCTCTCTAAGTGAAGTTCCCAGCTTCATCATAACATTTATCATCTGCCTTCTTCTTCAGGAACACCTAGTTCACAGTGATGATGGGCCAGACTTCAGCTTGACCTTCAAACAAGATCATAGTACACAGACCAAGCAGATCCGTTCTTCCCTTTGGAATCTAGCATATAACCAGCTAAACCCTCAGGAATGGAAAAAACTGGCCCTGTTCTGGAAGTTCACGGGTGAACAAATTAGAGCTATTGAAGAACAATGGACAGGTAAACAATATCTGAATGGCTAGACATAATAGGTAAGCTATAAAAACCACAAGGCAGCGTGGCTTTTTAAATTACATGAGTATCAGATTCACAGCGGCCATACTGCTCTTATTCAAATAATGAAAAAGCGCAGTGAGTGGGTACAAGCTTTGTCCCTGGTTCCGGAGTGGCAGTGATATAGAAGTACAGGCCACTTCTGTTCTCCTTCTTTGCCTGAAGGAATCTTCATCTTTAGAAATCCAAAACAGAAATAGTGAGTGGCATGGAAGGGTCTTGCAGGTCATGCTGCAAGTGAGGACCTGGGAAATCTTGTGATACAGAAGACCTTGTTCAGGCTCTGTCTTGACAGCTGCCATAAACCATCACTTTTTGGTTTCTGGCACCTCAAGTGCTGGGAAAGCCATACTTCTACAGCATGCATTGTACTTGCTACTACTACTCCACAATATACTCCACACATTCAGGAAAAATGAAAGGAAAAAATCATATTAAGATGTATTAACTTCTCCCTCCCTTTACTGTAGCCTTAGAATAAAACTATAATTTGTTTGTTTGTTCTTACAACTTTGAAAGCCTCAGTCATTTTGCTTCTGGGCAAGAAAGGAAATAGTTAAATGAGTAGGTTTTAAAATCTCTTGGAACTCTAAAAGTACAAAAGTACAAAATATCCTGTTCCCAGCATATGGAACACACAAATGCTTTGTGTATTGCATAGGGAAAAAAAGTTACAAGGAACATGGAAACAGAATGTTGCTCATCTGGTTACACGTTATGCTGCTGGCTGGTCAGAATCCTATTAAGCACCTATATGAGGATCTGGTGGAAGCAGGATTTCAGCCTTTAGCTGGTAAGTTGTTAGAGATCACCTTACATTGTCCTCTAGTAGGCTGCAGTGCAGTGCAGAGGCACCTGCTGCTGCTGCTGCTGGGAAGGTGTAACTGTGGCAGAGCTGGATGACAGCCTTCCTTTCTGGGACTGTGCTCTTTTGGGGGGAGAGCCTCACATTCCTTGAGAAACAGCATTTAAGCAAGACTTGTGATTTCTAAAGGAAGACAAACTTTGCTTCCCTTCCTTGTCCTGCAATTGAATGTGATTGGCTAGCCCTTAGTTATGTTAGTCTGACCCTGTGAAATGCAGAGCATGTCAATCAAGTGACTATCTCCTCTTTACAGAGAACATCAGAGCAGCAAGTAGCACTGGCATGGGCTCGAGAAAATGTGTTATTTCATGAGTTCATCAGTAAAACATGGCATATCTGATGGATTTACATGCCAGATGGAAGGTGACTTCCACATACAAGCAGTATCTTTTCTGGAAACAAAAACCTATTTTGAAGTTGTATGACTTTTTCCAATCTAGACCTTGTACTCCTGAAATATTGGTTAGTTCTCTCATAAGCTTGCTATACAATGATTTAGAGAATTGAGAGTGAACGGCTATTACTATACTGATAAGCAAGAACCACACTCCTCTGTTTCCCCCCCCCAAGGTTCTGCACCTGGCTTAACATTGATACACTAATTCTGTACTGGAACTGCAAATTAAGCTATTTTGTTTGACATGAAATGTAAATGGGAAGTTTTCTACCTGAATAAAATTAATAGCTGAAAATTATGTGTATAAATCAACACTTCCAGAAATAGGCTGGCACCTGGCCTCATTTGGGATTCAGGTTTATGTAAGGTCTTGCTAGGATTATAGTGTTCCTGTCAGAAGAGGACTTTTCTCTTGTTTAAACGGAGCTATGATTAGGACACGTCTTCTTTCTTCAGCATTTGATTTATGTACTGAAAATATACAGAAATACCATATTTAAAACCATGTGAGGATGGCCTATCAATGGCATAACCATGACTATATACTCAAAAAAGAATATTTTATATTTAATAGTTAATACATCTAGAAATTATTTATCTATTTCTTGTTCATGTCTTGAATTAAGACTTGATAGTGTCTTGCTGAACATTTTTAAAGGTTTCCTCTTTACTGAATATATTTCATATCTGAAAATTTACATAGCATGTCTCTCTTTGTAGTCTTCTCTAACAAAATAGCGATAATTTTATCATGTAATAGAAGAATTGAATTACCTTGTCTGTGTGTATACAGCTAGCAATATTTTGTACTGAATCTTGCTGTTTGCACCAAAAAGATCACGATTCGTGTCTTAGTCTGAAATGTTACGCCTAACTGCCCTCTTGCGTGCAGCCTGTTTTGACGTGGCTGCAGAGCATCACAGGAATATGAAGCACAGACTGGTATTAAGAGATCTCAGATCACAAATTCCTGGATTCTGACAGGTATGCATCAAGTTCTGACACATTAGCTTGGAAAATTAGAATGTTTATCAGTCTTACAGACTCGGTACCTAACCAGGCCTAAGTCGTGCCCTGGATATAAAGTATATACCACCTTCATTTAAGTATGCTGTTGTAGGATATAATTAAAATGCACATCAACTACACTTAGTTGCATTGGCAACTAAAAAAAGCGTATGTAACAAATTTAATTTTCAGTTCAAAATATATATTAGTAACACTAGGACTGAACAAAGAGATTCAGACAAAAAAATGCATTTATCCTTTATTGAAAAGTGTGCAAAAGATACCTTAAATAGAAACTGTTTATCTTAATAAGTTCTCAAATAGTTTGGAGGTAGAACAACATTTCAAGTTCTTTTTATCCCCTCCAGATGTTTACTATAAAAGCACTTTTACTTTAAAAAGTATTTTTTAGAAAAGGGTAAAAACATGATGCATATTTTAGGCCTTGATACATCCAATCTGAAAGGACTGGTAAGAGGTTTAAATTGTACCTTGATAAAAATCCCCACCAGTGAGAAAGTTACTCAGTCAACAACTTTTATTGACTGAACACTGGTATGAGTTTGGCCCTGAAGCATTCGCCCAACTTGTCCCACAGGTATCACAGTGGTAGAGCCAGAAGAATGGAGCACAGTTCGAGGATATTTAGCAG
Organism: Melopsittacus undulatus; assembly: GCF_012275295.1. Taxonomy (NCBI): domain Eukaryota; kingdom Metazoa; phylum Chordata; class Aves; order Psittaciformes; family Psittaculidae; genus Melopsittacus; species Melopsittacus undulatus. Next base: position 26,033,277 of record NC_047557.1, on the reverse strand, counting down.
CAGTGGCTTGAGATATGGTTTGCTGAAAAGTAATCACATACATCAAAACATTGAACAGTACGAAGAATTCCACCTTATAATAGCTCTAAGTGAGCTGTAGCTCAGACAGAAAGATTTGCAACCCAGCAAACTGAAATGCACTTAATGAGTAATCTTTTTCTTCCTCATCTGTAATATACTTTTTAGAACATAAAATGTTAATAAAAGGCTAAACATTCAGTTAACTAAGTGCCTGAGCTTTTATCACTTCAATCTCATTTCAAAGTTGATTGATTTTTTTTTACCAAATTGTTCAGAATTTTCCTCTGTAGTGCTAATTATGCCAACTTTCCTTTTGAAGTTCAGTATTTGCTATGAGGAAGTCTCTGAAAGGTCTCTGGTCTCTGAAAGGAAAGGGTTTGCATTTATTTAACAATTAATTTTCTCCCTCCAAAAAGCTAACTACCTTACTGCAATAAACAGCAGTAATTCTGCTTTTAATGAAGGTAAACTCTCTCCCCTTGTCAAAATAATTCAAGAGAAATACTTCAATCTGATTGACCTCCACTTAGGCATTTCTTTGCAGAAAGAGCATATGGAATATCTCTCTGGGACTGTCACATTTGTTACATTTTTAGAAGTCAGGTTTTGGTACAGCAGTTCAGGCACTTCACTTGTCACACTAGTCACAGTTTGAATTCGGAAATTGTTCCTAGTGAAAGAATTCTCACACCAAACCTCTAACCCCTAAGGGCACAGAATTTAAATATGAATTTTTGCTTAGGAGCCTAACTTCTTGAAAACTATGTGCAGCCTTTTACAGGGCCCTTATTCACTAAGGGAAATGAGCGAAAATAGAATATTCCTCCCACAGTAACCAGTGACTCCAGCTCAAATTAATGGACCTGATGTAGATCTGCTTCTTCTGGCAGTATTGCTGAAGAGAAACTGGACTTTCAGATAACACACAGAAAACTAAGATCCTACTTTACAGGTTAAAATATATAAAAAACAGTCAACTGTTTCACACACCTCCAGTTGAAAACATTTTCTGCTTAGATTGGTCTAAAAGTGTAGTGATTGCCAGGCCATACAGGCCACTGTTTACAATCTTCTTGCATGCTGATCTCATATCCTATTAATGCCCTTATTTCAGTGTTTTCTTCAGGATAAACAGGCAGAGTAGGACTCAAAACACAACAAGCAGCAGGCCTGATGAATCTGATTGCCTCTGGACAACGGGTTTACTTCTCCCTCCCTCAATACACTTAGCCTGATCTATAGCCTGTCAGACTAATCTGTATCTCTGCCACCTCTGGTTCAGTCACTCTTCCTGCCATACACCACAAAGCTTGTCTTTAAACCATGGTTTCATGGTGATGACACCAAACACTGCTGTATCAACTGATCACTTCTACAAAGAGGAAGACTCATGGAAGAGCTGGGCAAGAAAGAGACAGCCAATGCTGCTACTGTGAAATAATTACTATAGAAACAAAACACATTAAAATGGCAATATTGACTTCCTCTATTCACCTGTGCCTTCTACCCAGACCAAAGATAGTACTGTTTGTTATTCTGAACAGGCCTTCAGTATAAGCTTTGTCTAATACCACTTTACAATGGTCACATTTCTTTAAACTGCTACCAGACGTGAGGTATTAAGAATGCTGTTACAAGCACAATTCTGACTTACCTGAGTGACTGGGTGATGCTTTTCAACAATGACTGAACTAATGGGCGGAGCAACTCCCATCACTGCTAAACTACCACACATTCTGGCTTTTTGTCCCATATCAGCTCGACCTGTGATTCGAGCAGTGATTGTTCTTCCTGCTTTCTGTTGAGCAGATGTTATTACTTTTGCCATGGGCTAGAAATAAATGAAGTATTGGTTGGTAAAAATCTAAACATACTTGCGATGCTCCAATATGTCTGCTTAGTTTTATCAGTTACATGCCTAAATAGAACATAGGAAGTTGCAAGTAATTCAGTTATGTTATACAGGACTGAATTTGCTCCACCTAGTCACAACCTGGTTTATTCCATCTTTTTCCACCTTACGTATGAGACAGCGTTCTAAGCTGTCCTGAGGGAATTAAGGCTAATTTAATAAAACTCAAACAGTATGGATAGTTTAGGTTTCCTCACTGGCTGCATACTCAAATGGGAGCTGCAGGCACTTCCATCATCTTGGACAGACTTTCTAGCAGTGACACAGCAGACACAAAAAAACTTCCAAGCAGTAAAATGCTGCATTTTTCTCTGACAGCGTGTAGCAAAGTGAATCAGATGGGAAAAAGAAAGGAGAGCAATGCAGAAAACAATGGAGAAAATAAAAAAGACAGTTCAGCAACAAATACGAAACAGGAAATGAGAGGGATATTCCAAAGAGCATGATACTAAAGCAAAGTGTACTCTCTCTGTAGCAAAATAGTATCAAGCAAAGCACTAATTTTTCTTGTTGTGCTATATATATGTAAGTGTGCATGCACACCTCCCCTCCCCACTGCAAAAAACATTCAAAATTGTTCCTAGCATAAACTACTTCCGTTGCTCTGAAAAATATGGAATAATGATACCCAAATGAGTATCTGCTATAATTCTGCCTTAGAAACCAAAAAGTTAATTTTAGCATGTTACCAGTTTTTGAATTGATGCCACACCAGACCCTGCAGCTGTGCTAGTGATGATTACTGGAGAATCAGAATCCAGCCTTGTTTGAGAAGTGCTTGCATGACCCAGATGGGCAGAAAACTGTGAATGAAAGCAGAGTTTACAAAGAATAAGTACAACTTTCTACAAAATATAATTTTACTCCTTAGACAGTCAGGTTTTGACTATTCCAATTATTCTTCTCAATCTAACTTCTTTGCAGATATTTTTTCTAGTTTCACTGTTTTTTGGTTAATTTAAAAATATTTGTCTGAAAACTGGAAACAGTGTGAATAACATTTGATACTATTAGAAAGAAAAATCAGGAAAGAGGCAAGTGCATCCTCTCTGCTCTAACTGCATTCTAGTCTGAAATTGTTTTATGGTGGCAATATCTTCAGGATGACTCCAGGGCAGGTCCAAAACATCCAAGATACTGGGTGATGATCTTGTTAAGCTGACATGACAGGTCAATAAGCTGAGTTCTCCAAGTGCCTATATATGTTACACTTCAAATGAAGCTTCAAGTCAGCCAGTTTTTCTTCTTTTCCAGTTATTATATTATTTTTTTTTTAAGGAAAACAACCCACAACACAAAACACCAAAAAAAAACCAAACAAAACTTTTAACATCTTCTTTCAAGAACTTTCAAGAGCAAATTCTACTTATTATAGTGACCTTGTCTTCATTAGTTTTATATGTTTTCAATAAAATAAAAAGCAGAGCTTAATGAAAGAATAGCAAACGATAGCAGCTGTGCCCCAATCACTCCACTTATACAATGTAGTCTGAACATACTCATAGGTTTCTTTTCAAATTCCTTGCATTCCCGGGCTCCTATTTGCAATGTTCTAACTGAAAATGTTAGCTTTTGTCACTAGCAGATATAGTTCTGTTGCAGCTACACACTTACCATGTCTTCCATCTGAAGAGTATTTCCTGGTGGAAGTGGTGGTGAGGGCAGATTATATTGTGAAGCAGGCATTCTTCCTGTAACAATGGTACTGTTATCATTTCTCCTACTTCCTGCATCTGTTATTAGAAACACAAAGTAATGGGACCAGCACATAATCTAGCAAACCCTAAGGGTGGAGGGCAAGGGAAGAGGTCAAGTCAGAGTAAAATTCTAATATTCTTTGGGACTTCTGTACAATCTAATTAAAAGGATCAGCCTGTTCATTTGGGGGCAGGGCTGTGTGCATAGAAATATATAAACATTCCTGTATTTGACCTTTCTCAGATGCTTGCAAGTAGTATTTTTCAAGGGGCTTGTTTCTGTGTTATGCCTCAATATCCCTGTGACACATGTCACATACTTGTAGTGCAAAGAACTGAGTTTCTCTGTACTGGCTGCCAGTATTAAATTTAGTGTGCAAGAGCTGCTCTTATATTAAAAGCGTAAACCCAGTTCAGGTAGAAAACACAGAAAGGCCACACCAGACTTCTGTGAGGGCATAACATCCTTAAGGGGGATCACTGTTAGTGAAATAAAGTGTTATTTTAACTTTCCTGAGAATGTACTGCCATATTAAGGGGCCAAAACCCATGCTTAGCAGCATCTCATTTCCACATATATGGCTGGACACTGGGCACATCCTGTCTGTAGGGCTGGGACCACCTATGAGTCCCCTTTAGCTCTCATTTTCCCCCAGCAACTGGGTAAACCTGTGCTGGTGCAAAATCCATCCAGGATTCTTTTGTCTTGCAATGCAAACATCTTGGGGAGGTCAGATCTGTAGACCTACGCCCTATATCTTTTCCAAGCAGTTTCAATCTTTTCCTTTAGAATGCAAACTTCCTTAAAGGAAGCCAAGAGAGGTATTCTTACTCACTCTCCAATTTCTTAAGCAGATGACCCTGTCTGCAGGTTCAGGCCAAGGAAACTTTGCTCATTTCAGGGACTTGAGTGACACCATGTGGTAGTTGTGTTTTTTTCTTCTCTTGAAGTGAGCAGGAAAATGTAAGGAAGATTCAAATTGGTACTCAAGGATTTAAAGAGTGAAAGTATGCCAGAATACGCATTTTGTACATACATATGTATGTACATGCACATTAAGCTTATGCATAGACAGAACCAATGCATCATCACAGACCAATCAGATCTGATCTATGTTACTTTAAAATGCAGTGTCAGTTTTTTAAAGAAAATTAATATTTCTTGTAGATTCAGTGTTCCTTTAAATACACAAAGAGATTAAAAATTATCTTACTATAATAGTAATTTTAAAAAATTTAAGTAATCTGTCAGCATATCAGCCAGACAGATTTTAGATCATAAATGTTGACTCCAAATGTTATGGACCCATTAAAGTCGCAATACTTGTAACAATATCAATAATCTACACTAAAATGCATATAGTAGGTACATTATCTGTATATTGCATGTATATTAAACATACATATCAATAAACTACTAATAATAAACAGGTAAAGGGATCAAATTCTGCTTTTTGTTTCCAATGACAGTAGGTGGCATTGCAGTATTCATTTCCATATATAACCACTAACTCTAACACATGGAAGTTTTAATGTCCAAAGATTACAAGACTAGAACAAATCACAATAATCATCTAACCTGATGTTTTAAGCCCCCTGATGTCCTGATCACTGTTCTGCTACACCTAAGGGAGACTGAAAACAGTTGTACAACCATATTAAACAATTATCTAACTAACCTCACTGAATCCACCATCTGGCTGTAGCAAGAAAGGTTGTGTGTCTGGAGTTGGGAAGAAAGTGGTATAAGAGGCAGTGGAAGAAGACAGCCCACAACAGAGGAACATGACAAGACAACAGAGACTAGACTGTGAAATGCTATGAAGCTTGATGAGGACTATACTGACTACAGGAAATTGAAGAGCGTGATGCTGCACACCCAGAAAGTTAGGTATAGGGACCACAGTGTTGCCCAGTACAGCAAAATCCCCAGGCATTTGCCCGTGTAGCGTATCAGCTCCTGCTTCGTAGCTCAAGTGGTTTGGCCCATGAACCCCTGGGGTTAGTTGTGGCAGCTTTAAAGCTCAGTTTTCTTAATTTTGTTCCTAACTATCTTCTTTACAGGTTTACAGAAACAATGCTTTCCTATTTCACACTACTCAGTCACCCATCATTATTAGGGAGACCACTATCTGTTGTATGGTTTTAGAACACAATAAACAAAGAAATATATGCTAGATCTAGCGAAAGTAGTTCTTACTTTATAAAACAGTAAAAAAAGTACTTGCACAATGCCCTGTAACTTTATTCAGCTTTTAGTGAGGAATTTTTCTGAAGTAGTTCAGAAACTTCTGGTATAAGACTGTTAAGCTTAGAAACTTAAGTTTCTTGTCTAAGTCCATTAACAGCTGCTGCTGGTACAGTGGGTTGTTAAGCCACAGGTACAGCTGTGACACTCCTGCTGGCACAGTTGTTTTCATTTCAGTGTAGACTGCTGCACCAGCATGATTATGCTCCTGCTGCTATAGACTGTCTCACTCTAAGGGGGTGATTCCATCACATCAGTAACAGTATGCAACTCTTTCCTGTGTGGCTGCACAAGTTTTATGAGTGCGTTGTGATATAATTAGACTGGTGTTTCCTGTTCTGGCAAAGAACTCGAGCTAAACACAGAAACTGGGAGATTTACTTGCCCTTTTTGCATTATACGGCAAGATTAAGAAAGAAGAGAGAGCTGCCTGGGAAAAGCAGACTCATTGCACATTATGATTCCAGAGAACAGTGGAGGGTTTTCCATGGTTTCCCCCTCACCACTGCATAACCCAGGTGCTGACAGAATTCTCGTAATCTTCCACAGTATTTTAAGATGTTTGCCATCCCTGTCTTCTTGTTCTCACTGCAGTCACAGGTTACCACCCTCCAAGCAGGAGGAAGACAAAGAGAACATGTTCCACCTTTCAACTACAGCAGTACAAAGTTCAGCATCAAATACTTCTCAACATATTCAGCAGGACTTTCTGAACCAGTAAGTCTGATAATCTTTGTATTGCTGCATGTCCTCAAACTAAAAAATAACAAAAAAAACCCAACCCCGCAAAAAAAAAAACAAAAACAAAACCAGAGAGAGAAGAGAATCCTTTAAAATAAAGCCCTCAAACAAGTGAACCCAATAAACTCCACACTCACTACCAGATTAGACCAGCTTTTTATACTGACCAGGGTCTGTCCTGTTATCCTTGCTGTGGAACATGGTCATTGCTTCCAGATTCAAAGCACATACACCACGCATAAAGGCTTTCTTCATCGTTGCTTCATACTCATCTCTTTCACTGTGCAGACGCAGAACCTCAGATTTTGTTTGTTCCAAAGTAGCAGTTAGCTACAAATGAGAGTAAGGAAACATCTGCCTCATAGTTCTGAATGCAAACTACATGCATATTCCTCAAGTAGCTTTAAAAGTCACTATTTACAAAGATACGCATTTTACTTCAAAATCTGTTTCACCAGAAATGAAGAGCTACTCATAATTTCTTTATACAGCAGCATATTATTTTACTAGAGAATACCAAGAACAAAAGTGCATTCAAAATGACTGTCAGATCCTACCTAACCAGCTAAGCAGAAATCTGTCTTGCAAGTTTAGAAGTTAGGCATCTGGCACAAGCTAGATTTCTGCAAGAACATGGATTTACTCAAGAGAAGTGTTCTTAGAAAACGATTTAAAGCATTTGTAAGAATAGTCATCAACAATCTCTCTCTTCTAGACACCATAAAAAGAAAAAAATACCAACCCTAAAAATGTTGAGAAAAGACAAACCAAGTCACCTATGTAACTCACTACTTACTGGTTTTGTACTGGTAAGACACATTTGTAAGCCTGTCCTTAAAATTCCAGGATTAATTCCTTGTTAAAACAGAAAGCATTTAAAGCATATCTTTCAAAACTTCATTTACTTACTGTGTACCAATGCACATGTGGTAACTTCACGTTAAGCACTGAAAATTATTTAACAACTTTAACTGGCAAGTTGAAGGTAAAAGCAAACTTAGGTTCAGTCTCTAACAGAGTAGTTAATGTAACAAAAAAACCCCACTGTACTCATCATGATCATTCATAGTAATAATGGTCTTCTACTTCCATTGTCTTCTTTAGTGAGACCTCTGTAAACACACAGTCAATATTGAGTGTGCTTTCAGAAAACAAAATACTATCCTTACTGACAGGCAGATAGAGATTTATCCGATTTCAGAAAGAAGGCAATTTACTTCACCTGTGAGTGCAGATAAACATTTTATACCAGATGCAAGGGGGAAAAAAAAACAAACCAAAACACAAAAAACAACCAAACAAAAAAAACCAAAAACCTCAACTTATTTACATCTAGAAATCATAATGGAGATCTTAGATCTCAGACACTCTTGGGTACTTGGGAGCTCTGTTCTGGAAACTCCTCACGTTTTTCAAGTTTGCTGAGAAAGAGATACTTTGGATGGATGGGAGACAGGGGAGTGAAGGAGAGAACGAATGAAAAAAAAAACCCTGATATTACCTCTGCAATTTTGGCTTCATAATCATTGGTGAGCTGAACACAGACATCTTCTGCCCTTAACTGACAGGCTTTTGCTACTTTTTCTTTCCATTTTTCCTCACTATGAGAGCGCCATGCTGTCCATACTTTCTTCATCAAAGCTGTGCGGAACTGTCTGTCTGCTATTCTGTTTGCATATTCCTTAGGAAACAAATATAACCACATCATATACAAGTTCATGTTTACTAAAAATTTAAGTACCCAAGAGAGTGTGGATGATTGTTTACAATTTATTACACAGCCTGCAGTAGGAACACCTAAACAGAGTTATATGTGCTGCAGCAGAGCGGTACGAAAAAATAGCATCAGCAACTCAATGTTTCTCCCTGCACTGAAGGGTTACTGTCCCCAGTATCAGAAACCAAATTTTAGAACTCTCAGATTCCACAAAACATTGTTTTGACACTTAATCAACAACCTCACATATACGATGTAACCACGTGTATGTAAAGCCATTTACAGGGTATGTGGGACAACTTGATTCACTGCAGGAACAATATATAATCTGCAGTCACAAAGACTGCAGATGATTAGCATGTAACACCAATATTTATTAAGTTCAGACTTCAGGATGTTTTAAAAAGTCCTTATAAGACAATTCTGGTTTTCCTCTATTTCAAAATAGTTGCCAGAAAATATATTTCAGCATTATTTTTCCAAAAATGAATTATAAAAAATAAAAAGAGCTGCATATAAACTAGACTCAAAATTATGCGTAAATTACAAGATGGAAAGGAAAGAGAAAAGACTATCCCTCTTTGCAAATCAGTCGAGTTTTGCATAACGTCAATGAACTTGAGTGCAACCAGGAATCTGTACCTGGAATGGGAAACGTTTGCAGTCTGAACATGTGATCCTTCTTTTCTGTCATACTTCATGTAGTAGACTGCTTACCATTAGATGCATGACACAATGCTCAACATTTTGTGTTACTAGCTCTTAACTACTTCAAGTTCTGACTGTGAGAAAAGAGGGCAGCTGAAGTTTTAATTGTGAAATTGACTTCTTCAAAAAACATGATAGTGTATCATATCACTCTCCAAATATTGAGTTTGAAATTTACATAGAGATTCCCTTGGCACCAACTTGAAAGTGTAGACTATGGTGATTTGCTGTGAGCTGATCACAGTAATTGGGGCAATATAAGACAAGTACAGGTTTGATTTCTTTCCAGAGAGTATCCTGACAGCAGTAGCCTTTTTAGAATTGATGTATTCAAATTGTTATTCGACACTGTCAAACACACCAAAATAGAAACATTGTCACTTTTTCAAACTGTAACAGGAACTGCAGCAACTCTGACCCTTTTTTGTACAGAAGTTTCATTTTCATAGTATTTTTATTTTGCTCACATACCTCTTGTTTGGCTTTAATATGCTGAATCCGCCACAGCGTAAAGTTTCTCATCAGTTCTATTTTCTCCTTTTGCCTCTCTAATGCTTTGGTCAAGTTAATAATGACCTGCAAAAATATTAACACTATTTCAATAGCTATGATCATTTTAAGGTCAAACAGAATCTATTGTATGCACTGGTTAATTTTCACTTAAAACCACGTGTGTTTAACAGATGCTTTCTACTCATCCTTCCCCTTACTCTAACCGAGCAAGAAACAATAATCAAGAGTTCAAATCAGAAGTAAAATTCCTGTGGCTTCAGCTCTCAGACTGTACCACCTAAACGCTTTCACTGTGTAGCTTTAAGAAAAGCGCAACTAAATTGTTACTTCATCCTACATCTGCAGGTTTCTGTGCTATGTTTTAATAATTAAATGTTACTGTAGCATAACGTTAGAAAAATCACTTATTTCACAGATGATTTTGATACATCATACACATTTATATTAAAAGTTTGTTTTAGTGCTTTATTAATTAACTGAAGTGCAACAAAATCATTTATCTGCAGAAATCTTATCCAATTGTCTGAACAGATTTAGCAAGCTAAGGAGCTGCCAAGAACTAGAAAAGTCTGATCAAGAACTGTTATAATGTTTAAAAGTTCACATCAGAGATATCATATAAGCCTATAGCAATCAAAACATTTGAGAGGCAAGGTGGCCTACCAGACAGACAATGCAACTAGGGACTTTTACCACCTATCCCTAAATATGTTTTAATTAGCATACAGAAACAGCTGAAGTTCCCTGATTACAAATTATGCCTGTCATGATGCAAATGGGGCACACCAAACCACTGAGTATTTCTCTGTATTTTTGCCTAACTTAAACTAGATTCTGCCATCAAGTCACATCTGTGCAACTCTAATGGGCATTAGTGAACAATTCTGGGACTTCAGTGAATAACGTGAAGTTATTTCAACTACCACATTAAGACTATGAAAAGCAACATTCTATGCTATTTGATAACATATCTTGATATGTTATACTGCATATGTTACATGCAATTATTGAACATACAATTAAATGAATTACACTTAAAATAAAATTTACCCTTAAATCAACAGTTATTTAGCAAACAGTTACAGAACTATTTTGTTTCAGGATGGAATTTCATACAGTCAGACTGTGTAATGAAATATTACTAGCAAAAGCTTGGTTTCGTTAATGTGTCTACAATATCAGTCAGAAACAAATGGAAGATAAATTTGATACACTTAAAGCTGATTAATCTCTAGATTTCTAGAATGAATTCTTCACATTACTGTATGTTGATATATCTAGTATAAGGCTTTTTCTCGGCTTAAAAATTACCAATTTTACCATTTTGCATTTTGGGAATAACTGAAGTCTCAGCTATATAAGTAACAATGAATTTATCTGGAATTAAAAGTAAATTTGCATTTCAAGAGATCACTAGGAAAATAGAAAGCAAATTAGTATAATAACTTACATTTGAAAATATGTCATATACTGACATAAAACATTAACTTTTGACACTGCATACCTGTTGATACACACTAGAAGTCTTGGCCTAAATCCATGGTCCTTGATTAGTGTATTTTTGCCACTTGTGAGACTCACAGTGTGAAAACAAGAATCTACAGTATTCGTAATACTTGGGAGGCTGATGGATTCAGCTTATGCTCATGTAAGAATACAGCAGTTTTGGTAATAAACATGGTGTGATAAATGGAAGCACTGACACCTATTGATAAGGTGATGGCAATAATAATTTTCTATTGAGAATATGTTTTTTTTTTTTGAAACTGAACTATATTATTGGCTGAAGAACTGATTTCTTGGGTACCAGAAAAAAATTACTGCTTTCAAAGTATCATCGCGAATTACGCTGCATTAAACGTGAGTGACAATGATATCCAACAGAATCAGGTATGCTTCAGTGGTATACATTGAAATAACTATGGTTCTGCACATGTGTACTTAAATAATATTATACTCATCCTGTTCTTGTAATGTTACAATATTTGTATTTTCTTAGTCTAAGACTAGACTGCCAAATGGACACAGAACATCAGCTTTCTCCATACTTAATTCCTTTGATGCATTTTTTTATTAGAAAAAGGGTAAACAGAAATTAAAAAAAACCCAACTCTAAGAAGTGTTCTTAAGTACAAGGTTAAAAATTCAAGATAGCAATAAGAGGGTTCAATTATGTTATGTGATTGAAGGGCTGCCAAAATTTTGTGTGCATTTCCACAATTGTAGTTAATTATGAAGTTGTTGATATTGCTGATAGCAGAAAACCCCAAGGACTCCAAGCATACAATCCTATGAGTCTGTACCAGTATATAATTCCTAAGAATCCTAAACCAGAGACTCTTTAAACACTTAGGAGACTGCTGCCTATTTAAAATTCAAAAAAACAACCCTAAATTTGAAAAACTTAAGACTTTTAAAGTCTTTAAAAAGAGCTAATGGACTCATCTAAGCATGAAATAAATAAGGAACAACATCAGACCCTAGATTTAAGAAGCAGACAATACAAAATATGTATATACAACACGTTCAGTATCTTAAGTCTCCACTGTTAGTATGGACAACATTATTAGCAACAATGATTCTTATTCTGCTATACATTCACTTCTCTATGTTACTTGCTGCAAGAATAATTTTGTTCAGAGATGGACCCAAACATTCATCAGTGTATTTTTAAAAACAGGGGAACTGCTGAGTTACAAAATTGTATTACTACCTCATCTTTCCTGCCAATAGAGATTTCATATGTACGCAGCAACTCCTTCAGGTTTGCCATCTCATTGCTCAATTGTCTCACATGTGAAGCATGCTTCTCTTTTTCTTGTCTCATTTGAAGCTTGTGGTGTTCAATCAAACTAAGCTTCCATTTTCTCAGTTCAGTCAGAACATTTGTCTGAAAAGTTAAAGGAATTACAGCAGCACAATTAATAAAATTATTCCCTTCTCCCCAATCTTTAAAACTTAAAACACTTAGCAATTAAGGAAACATAAACATTTACAATGATGCCTTCATTAGGCAGGCTGTTTATTAACATTACCAGACACAGTGAACTATTGCATATATCTGAACATCCCTAAAGGAGAAAGTTATTCCAAAGTTCTTGAAAGAATATATTCTAGTGCTTATATGCAATACATAACAAAGAAAAATACCCTTTCCCAGTGCAATCACACTGCAACTTTTCCTGCAGTCTCACTTGTTTTACAACACACTAACATCTGCATGTGATTTTTAAGAAATAAATACCTTAAGACTTCCACTCCAAAAATCAAGTATGTTTTCTATTTGAGTTACTTTTTCATCAGGTAAAGTTAATTCAGTCACTAAGGTCTCATTGATTTCTCCTGGACTGTGCGTGGACCCTTGTGAAGAAGTCTCTCCCGAAAGAGCGGGGTGAATTTGTTCCATATCGGCCTCAGAAGGCTTCTCCACTGATACTATGACTAAAAATGAAACAGAGAATAAAGGATTGATACTCTGGAAAGGCTGCACTGTCTACATTCTGGATGGAAGTCAGAAGCCAGGCATTAAGAAAAACAAAACAACCTAAAAATATTTATGCCATCAGATACCTCTTCCCTCATGTAAAACAAAACAAACCTAATTCAAATATATGCTGCCAAGATACAAGTATATTTAAATCCACAGTCCCATCATAAGCTGAAGTCAAATCAAAACTACCACTCCCCCTACAGAACAGAATCTTCTAATCTGATTCCATTTTAAAGAGGATAATCACAGTAAGTACCAAAAAATTAGCATTGCCAGAAATAAAAAGCATCTCTCTCAGGAAAGACTTCTCATCGGTTAACACTCCTGGTCAAAAAATGAAAAACTTTAGCCAGTTTCCTTAATGAGACTGTAAATTCCTGAGGTCAGCAGCCTTCCTTTGTGGATTCACAATGCAACCTGTGGATATAATTCAGTGTTGGTATGTACCTGCATCAATTTTCTTACAGCCTTCAATTTGCTCAGATAATTAGATTTCCAACTCTTTTAGAAAGGAAATATCTACTATGAATTTATATAGTGCCTTACACAATATGGCCTCACTTTCAGGTGCAAGAAAAATTAATTCATGTCCAACACCAAATGGGCATGTATTTGAGTTCCAAGTGGGGGGGAGGGGGGAAGATGTCTAAAATAGATAAATTAATATTTAAGTAAATAGAAGAGATCAAATATTGTTTCACATTTACTCATTGCAGAAAAATTATTGAGTTGACAGCTGAATGAAAAAAATTGAAAAGGAAAGGGATTACCAGATTCCTGGTGTCAATAACAACCAGGACAACTTCAAAAGAATACTCTTCTTCTTTCATAAGTGGAGAGAGGAAACCTACAGCATGTTAGTCTTCATTTCTGGAAATGAATGTCTGTACAGCTGTTTCATAGTGGATGAGTACTATTCTTTGGTACAAGCATAAAGACTTAATTGTTTGTCACAAAGCAGTATTTTCTAATTTATCCAAGGCCAAGCCTGATGTTTGACACTCAGTTACTGTCACTGTTAGGTCTCCTTGTCCACAGGAAATGAGAAGAGCTGTCTGACTAATACTCCCTCCCCCCATGAAGTAGGCTGAATTGAAACTATTACATTCATCCTCCAAAACAAAAAGGAAAAAAGGAACGACTGTGATGTAGAGAGTTACAACTGCTTTTTCATGTTTCTTCCACTGTCACACAGAGCTACACATAAAATTAAAACCCACTTGAGCTAAAGAGTTCTGACCTACCACACCATTTCTATAGACCCTACCACATTACCTCAGGAGAAGACTACAAAAAGATTATTCCAAATCCCACTGATATATTATGATCAGGCTCTAGCTTTTTGCAATTGTTTCTTCTGCATACGAGAAAAACATTGCTTAGCTAATGACAGAAATTGCTTATTTTTTTGCAAGTAAGAATCTCAAAAAAATATGATATGATAGACAGATGACCCAGACTACCTGAAATATATCTAATTTCAGTGATGAGGAATCTGGCTGTCCTTTCATAACATAAAGCATTTGGCAGTGCTACTACTGTCAAATACTACTCCCAGTTCTTCCCTTTACCACTTGTTCCCATTCCTGCATGTCACTGTGCTTTTCCTTCAGTTGTGATGTTGCTATAAAATGCATGGTCATTTGTGTTTATTTTTAAACTTTTACTATTAGTTTGGATTAAAATATACCCAACTGACAGAACACAGTGTGCAAGATATTCACAAAGTAAAATCCAGAACGAAATGTAATCAATAAAAATAGGATATTAGACTGACAACAGCCACAGTCTGAGATCATATTACTATACATTCACCACCCCCTTCCCTTAACCCTCCCTAAATACAGATTATGCTAACCCAGCCTCCACTTTTCTCATTTACCACAGGATGTATCCTTCACTGAATCCACTGAGTGTACCTCATATTGTTATGTACCTCATAAGTGTTACATATTTATATCATCATCTTACATACTTTATCTTGGCCTTCCAGTATTGCCATAATTTTCTAGTTGTATACATAAAACTTAATTCTTATTCCTAATGCTCTCCTTCTGTCACCTCTATTCCTTCCGCTGCATTACATGATGACATTCAGTTACAGCTCCCTAAGGTACCAAAGAGATGAAACCATTTGGATATGTTCAAGTATAAAAATATACTTCATTAAACCCCACCTCACAAGCGTGTCAAGGTCCCTCTGGATGGCATTCCTTCCCTCCAGTGTATCAACCGAACCACACAGCTTGGTGTCATTGGCAAACTTGCTGAGGGCGCACTCAATCCCACTGTCCATGTCAGCGACAAAGATGTTGAACAAAGCTGGTCCCAACACCGATCCCTGAGGGACACCACTTGTTACTGGTCTCCAGCTGGACATTGAGCCATTGACCACAACTCTTTGCGTGCGGCCATACAGCCAGTTCTTTATCTGCCGAGTGTTCCACCTATCAAATTAATGTCTCTTCAATTCAGAGACAAGGATGTTGTGTGGGACAGTGTCGAAAGCTTTGCACAAGTCCAGGCAGATGACATCAACTGCTCTACTCCTGTCCATCAGTTCTGCAGCCCCATCATAGAAGGCCACCAAATTGGTCAGGCAGGATTTCCCCCTAGTGAAGCCATGCTGGCTGTCACCAAGCACCTTGTTGTTTTTCATGTGCCTTAGCATGCCTTCCAGGAGAATCTGCTCCCAGATTTTGCCAGGCACAGAGGTGAGACTGACTGGTCTGTAATTCCCCGGGTCATCCATCTTCCCCTTTTTGAAACTGGGGGTTATATTTCCCTTTTTCCAGTAGTAGGGAACTTCACCTGACTGCCATGATTTTTCAAATGTGATGGCCAGTGGCTTAGCGATTTCATTCGCCAGCTCCTTCAGGACCCACAGATGGATTTCATCAGGTCCTATGGACTTGTGCACGTTCAGGTTCTTAAGATGCTCTCAAACCTATAGTGGGCCTAAGTCTTCATTCTCACAGTCCCTGCCTCTCCCTTCCAAGACTTGGGTGGTGCAGTCGGAGCCTTTGCCAGTGAAGAGTGAAACAAAGAAGTCATTAAGAACCCCAGCGTTCTCCAAATCCAGGGTAGCCAGTTCTCCCGATAGCTTCCGGAGAGGGTCCACATTGTCCCTACTCTTTTATTTGCAAGGTACCTATAGAATCCCTTCCTGTTATCTTTCATATCCCTAGCCAAACTTAATTCTAACTGGGCCTTAGCTTTCCTAATCTGGTCCCTAGCTTCCCGGACAACATCCCTGTATTCTTCTCAAGCTGCCTGTCCTTGCTTCTACCTTTTATAAGCCTCTTCCCTCTAAGTTTCCTCAGAAGCTCCTTATGCACCCATGGAGGTCTCCCGGTCCTCCTACTGCACTTTGTTCTAGTTGAGATGCAACACTGCTGAGCTTGTAGCAGGTGATCTTTGAATAACAACCAAGATGTAAGACATCTCTTTCCTACACTGACATGATGTATTAACATTTTAAACAGCAAACCTATGTTTTTATAAAGCAGCAGAACACCAGAAGTTTATTTATACTATATAGCTTAACAGAGCCATGGTGGGGCCATGTAAATATTCTTTTTGTCTTAGTCTCCAAGAAGATCAAGAGCACCTTTACTGTTTTTAACCATTTTACAAAATTTTGAAAGAGAAACCATATTTTGCAAGGTGCTCCTCTTTGTAAAGATAGTAAACATCTGAGTGTCTGTAAGTAAGAGGAATACGTGGTTCCTTGTAATGAGCAATACATAAAACTTCAGTGTAAACTTTTGATCACCATCAAGTATAAAAGCATTTCTTTCCCTTGTCTCTGAACAATTAAGTACAGCTTGCAAATTACTATCCTATCTGATAATACCTTGTATATTAAGAGAGAACTCTATTCAAATATTTCAAGAGAAGCAATCAATGGAATGTAAGTTCACCATCTCAGATCTGCTTCACACCTTTAGGCAGCAAAAAGGAACAGATTTCATAGGCTACATGTTTGGCCCCAGCAAAAAAAAAAAAAAAAAAACCAAAACCAAAACAAAACAACAAAAAGTAAGAGTTCTCACAGCATTAGACAGAAGACAGTGCTGGCTAAGATCTTCTGTTCAGTCAAGTATGATAAAATAAATAGAACACAGTCATCTACCAAAACCCCCCTCACACAAGCCTGGTGTTTTGATTCTGATGTTGTCATGAACAGCAGCATCACACCCCATAGATATTCCCTTGCAAAACAATGCTCCATTCAAAATGGGAGACAAAACTGTAATCAGATAGAGCACCAGGGAGAAGACCTGAACTAGAATTTGCTCCATAATATATAATTCCACATTGCTGTGTTTGGAATTTTCTTCTCTCCATGTAAGAACAACTTCTCAGGCTGAGAAATGCTTCCAGCAGCTGATCTGAACTGATCTGCAATTCAAGAGTTTTGCAAGTGTATTTGAATCCTGACAATCTCCTACTGTGAGTGATCAACAGCCTCCCATAATGGAAGAAGATTCAAAAGAGATGAGATAATAATGAAGCTCAGAGAAGAGTGACAAGAGAAGCTCAGGGAGTGATAACAGCTTTACTGAGCTTTCCTCAACACAGGGATGGGCAGAAGGTGGCCTTTGCTTTTCATAAAATACTGTACCAGTCGAGCAGATCAACTGGGTGTGTAAGTGGCTTTAGTTAACAAAAATGTACAAATTCATTCCTGTGCTAGCCAAAGGAGCTTGGAGGAAGTTTTGGCTCAACCCAACACCATATGAAAACTGAGTAACCAGCAATATGAATCTTCAACCGAGCAACATGACTTAAACCCACACGAATCCTTCCCAGAAACAGGGGACACCTCATATCTTGATGGCTAGTGTAAAGGGAATGTAACAGTGATCTAACTGTATATTAGGATTACTCTATCATGCTGTGACTGTTCACTCAAGACTTGCTCAGATTTCGGCTAACACATGCTGAGGCCTGGTATATCCTGGAAGCAGTATCACCATGTCAAGGCAAGAGCAGCATGTAGACAGGATATGAAGGACAGAAAGGCTGAAGGTAATTACACAGCCATTAACTACTGCAGCTTGCTATCTCCTGCTGCCATAACACCTTGCACAACCTTGCCGGGAAGTTCCTTCAGACTCCACTACCTTACAGAAATAGTACAGACCAACCTTTTAAGCTGAAAAACATAAATACCTAAATTTACCCAAAATACTTTTAAACCATATCCAGCGAGACTGCTGAGGCTTTTGTGCTCCCTGCTGTGATACTGGGTATGCTGCACTATGATGAAGAAGGAAGGATAAGCTTTCTCTCTGCCGTTCAGGCAGGTGTTCACAGAGGTGTGAGCTATGAGTTGCAAGTTACGAATTGCAGAACCTGTGAGTTATTCTAGTTTCTTGTTCCACATCTTTGTTCTTGCTCAACATCTTTGTTGGTGATAGGGACAGTGGGATAGAGTGTGCCCTCAGTACATTTGCCAATGACACCAAGCTGTGTGGTTCGGTTGATACGCTGGAGGGAAGGAATACCATTCAGAGGGACCTTGACACATTTGTGAGGTGGGCTGATGCCAACCTCATGAAGTTTAACCATGCCAAGTGCAAGGTCCTACACCTGGGTGGGAGCAATCCCAGGCACAGCTGCAGGTTGGGCAGAGAAGAGATTCAGAGCAGACCTGCAGAGAAGGACCTGGGGGGGTTGGTTGATGAGAAACTAAATATGAGCCAGCTGAAGTGTGCACTCACAGCCCAGAAAGCCAACTGTATCCTGGGCTGCACCAGAAGGAGCATGACCAGCAGGTCGAAGGAGGTGATCCTGCCCCTCTACTCTGCTCTCGTCAGACCCCACTTGGAGTATTGTGTGCAGTTCTGGTGTCCTCAACATAAAAAGGACATGGAACTGTTGGAACAAGTCCAGAGGAGGGACACGAGGATGATCAGAGGACTGGAACACATCCCGTATGAAGACAGGCTGAGAAAGTTGGCCTATAAGGATGCTGGGGAGAGACTCTTCATTAGGGATTGTAGTGACAGGACAAGGAGTAATGTGTTCAAACTTAAACAGAGGAGGTTTAAATTGGATATAAGGAAGAAATTCTTTACTGTGAGGGTGCTGAGGCACTGGAATGGGTTGCCCAAGGAAGTTTTGAATGCTCCATCCCTGGCAGTTGTCGTGGTTTAAACCAAGTCTGCAGTTCGCTCACTCACTCCCCCCCTTGCTCCCCCAACTCCCAGAGAGTTAGGAAGGAGAATCCAAAGAATGTGGCCCCCACGGATTGAGATAAGAACGGTTTAATTGCTAAGGCACAACACAAATCACTCCTGCCATTACTACTACAAATAATAATGATACAGCCAATAACAAGTGAAGAGAATACATCTCACCAGCCACCGACCCATAACTCACCCCACCCTGCCCAGCTGAGCACCGACCAATACCTCCTCCATCCCCCCAGAGCTCCAGCCCTTCCAGGTCTCTCCCGGTTACATCCTGGGCATGACGCGCTATGGTATGGAATACCTCATTGGCTAGCCTGGGTCAGGTGTCCTGTCTCTCCTTCCTCCTGGCCTCCCCTCCTCCCTGGCAGAGCATGAGCTCAGAAAAGGCCTTGAACAAGCTAAACAACCGAGCAATAATTCAAAACATGCTTGCTATCAAGCAACTGTTTTCAGCCCAAAAGTCAAAACACAGCACTGCACCAGCTACCAAGACGGAGAAAAATGACTTCTACTGCTCAAACCAGGAGAGCAGTGTTCAAGGCCAGGTTGGACAGAGCCTTGAGTGACATGGTTTAGTGTGAGGTGTCGCTGCCCATGGCAGGGGGGTTGGAACTAGATGATCTTAAGGTCCTTTCCAAACCTAACTATGCTATGGTTGTAAAAACCTCATGAGCTGAAGGATAAGTGAATTCACATGCCAGACTAGTCTGTATGAAGTGGATTGAGCCCTTGTTTGATGCATTTGCTTTCTTTCCTACTGAGTTTAAAAAAGAGAGTTTAATTTATAGGGTATGCTGACCTGAAAATATGAGAGATCCAATGAAACGCGAAAAATGCTTGCACTGCGATTTCAGTATATTGCTGTATCACTTTGCTAAACCAAGATCCCATGTAACAGCAAATATCTTCAGACGAGTAAACTGGTACTAGAAGACTAAAACCCTCTTCATGTGCAGGATCTAAAGGAACCTCACCAGAGTACTGCACTCTTGACAGTAGCCATGGAATGTTCTTTGGCTGTGGAAATCACAGATAGTTTAAATCTTACCATCAGCTGGATCTGTATACAATTTTTGATACCTTGAACTTATATAACAAATGAGGATGTTTCATTCCCCTAATCAAAACATTTTGTATCATAATTTTTTAAACACCAAGCAACTGCTCTCATTCTAGGAGTGCAGGAATACCTATTATTATAGTGGAATTTCTGTGTTTGAATGTTCAAGAGTAACTGCCATAGTACAAAATACCAGCAGCTTCTATTGATCTGATTTCTTCTGCATCTTGGTACAATTCCCACACAAGATAACTACATTGGATCAGTTAATAAAATTCAGTATGTAAAAAGCAAAATGAAAAGGTTGCCCTTTAAACTTTTCTGTTGGAAGAAGTTTTTCTAACATTATTCACATTCTAATGCCAGATTTACTTCCGATACAGAATATTCTCTCTCCAAACCTCTATTATCATGCTTTAAATGATCTCAAAATCATGCCTTCTACCTTTCCTAGCCAGTCTGATATTCAGAAGAACAGCCACACTAATTCTGCATGGGGAGAAGTTGCAAATATGATGTCTCTAAGGACTAAAATTATCAATTTGTTCATAAAAATTATAAAACATTTCTCCTTTTGGAAGAAAGGTACTAGCTTGAGTGTCTGAACATATCCACTGCACACTCATTGTGGAAAGATACAGAACGTTACCAATACTACCTCTCTCATTTTAATCACATTCCTTACTTTAAGAGCCTGTTGCTAGATAATTTTTTTTATATTGTATTAATGTGAGTTAACTAAATGGCAGTTGACAGCCTACCAAGACTGCTTTATATTCTAGTGAAAACAATGTGCAATTTAAGAAGATGGACTGGTTTTCACTCATAGCTCTTTTGCTAATATGAAATGAACAACTTTCAGTGTCTGCACTGTTCCTTGCAATCACACTAGCCAATTTTATTTAGCTCTGATCAGCATGGCCAAGAGTTCTTGCATACATTGGTCATGAACAATATTTACTCCAAGACGACAATTAGTGCTATACTTACACAGCACTTCAAAGTTGCTTCGTCTTCAATAATAAAATTATCTACACATTTTATACTTCATACTCATTTCAGTAGTAGAGATAAAGCCATTCTGATGAGTCAAGAAAGAGGAATGAAAATTGTAGGTAAATGCTTTTATCATGCAATAGCATGACAAAGAATATAAGTTAATTTAAATTCAGTTCTTCCTGATTAAGCTAAACTCCCCAGTAAAGAAATAACGCAGGTATGATTGTTAACTATTTCTTCTGAAGCAAAATTAACAGAGCTTCCTTTATCAAAATGCTAGGGAAAAGCAAACAACATATAACCATAAACACCATTGTTACTAATGCATCACATGACACTAAGTTTATACAGTCTAAGTAATAAAGTAAAACTGGAATAGAGTGACTGAACTAAAAGAGTGAGAACGATATTAGTGACGTAGTCACTACACAAAGACATTTTAAGGTAACTCTTACTTCCAAATAAGTGTATTTTAAATACTCATTTATCTATCATGGCAATCAGGTAGGAGCAAAAAACAGTTTGATGATGTATACTGCACCTAAGGGCACCTCTTTTTGCATTATTACTCCAGACACTTTAAATATCTGCATCACAAAACACACAGAACTGTCATCTGAACAATACTATAATCTGAAAGTGATGTCAGAGACCCCTTCAGTGAATATGCTTTCCTAAATTTCTTCTTGTGCAAAATGCAAATGTATTACATATGAGCTACATGCATTTTTCAAACAGAAGCTATTAGAAAAATTAAGCCAAAACATTTCTGTCCTTGTTCTTTTAAGCTCAACACATAGCTTTGCACATACTACCTGGAGTCTTATGGAGAATGGCATCATCTGATTCAACTGAAGATCTGCCACTAGCTCTCAGATATGAAGCAGGTTCTGACCTCTTCAAGACATACTGGTCAAACTTCGGAGTCACTACAGTGTAACGAAGCAGCTCTTCATATTCATCCTGTCCCAAGGTGATGACAAATAATTATAAAACTACAACGACTTCTAAAATCTAGGTTTATGTAGGAATATACAAGAGTATATATGTGTTTGTAGGAGTGGAAAATGTTTTAAATAATTTTGGGGAGCTTTTTAAATTATTATCATGGCTAAACGTAAGAGGATCTCCCTTAAAGCAGTAAAAGCAAGCTGTTTTCCTACTATGACTATAACAATTTACCTTTCTCCGGTTTCATGTTCATTCTGATTACAGCTAGATACACTGGAATAATTACAAAGAAACACTTTGCTAGATGCCAGAACTGGATACTATAATAGCCATCTTAAACAAAAGCATGAACTATGAAAAAAAATGAAGACAAAAAAAGTTCCACATCATATCAGCAATTAATCACCTGATATTATTTCTAAGTACTGCTATTACTGCAAAGGAAAATATGTATTTTTACAGGCATGGCAAAGATGCTACAGAACACAGTCACATGCAATATTTGAGAACGTTACAATTTCTTTGTTGTGAATTCTAAAACCAATCATCAAAAGATATTTGAGTATCCAGTATTTTCTTTAGATTGGATATAATTATTCTTACCTTGTATTATGAATTTTTAAAATTATGTAGGTGTATGGAACACATATATGTAAGTAACAGAAAAGCTTTCCTATTAACAAGTTATAAACCAATCTGTCTGGTGCACAGCATTATACTATGTATTGAAGTAAGCCAATTAACATTTTTTTAAAATTGCCTAATTAAACAGACTTTTAGAATAAAAGTTCAGTGCAAAACTGTGAACAAGCTGTATTATAGTTCAAACATACAGACAAGTAATTAAAAAAGTTAATTAAAAAAATTAAAAGTTTCAGCAGTTAAATGCTGAAACTGATCAAAGCCACTAACATTTGGGAAAAAAAGGCCAGTTGGAAAGTACTAAACCATCAGTAATCATTCTTCCTTTACTTAATTCTATCATTGTATTTGTACTGTTTTAGTCTTAAATAATCTTTAACAATAATGCTGCAATTGGAATACAAGATTGACCAATAGATTTCAAATAAAATTAATAATATATCTTTAATTCACTTACTGTTTTTGTTCTGCTTAAAACAAACTTTAAAGTCAACCATAAAAGTCCTATTAGAGCATAAAACTAGAGGAATATAGTCCAAGGCTTGAAGGTCAGTTTTGATCATTTAATTCACACTACCTTGGTTTTGTAGAAGTAAATGAATCAGTGTTGCAATGAACAAAGGGCACAAGAGCATTTAAGAGGTTTCCTTTTTTCTTTTCTTCCTTCATAAAGCATTATAAAAACCTACAGATGCTGCTTAGCATTTCTCCTTAGAATTACAATCAAATTTACTACAACATGAAAAGAATGGATTGAATGGACAAAGTCTAGCACAATTCAATTATAAGTAAATGGAAATTCTCTAAGAGCTAGTGGATTCATTTTATAAGGAAAAGATAATTCTGGTCTCTAAAAGCACCCAAACAAAACAGAAGTTCCTTCAAAATTATGCAAAAGGAGTAGAGTACTTCTCTGTCAACATTTGTATTGCTCAGCTCTGGCCTCGGCGTTCTTCTTTTACAAGTCTTCTGTGAGAAGCAGGTAAGGACCTTGGGCTTGTCTGGATTGGACAAAAGGAGGCTGAGAGGCAATCTCATTGCTCTCTACGGCTTTGTGAGAAGGGCAAGCCGAGGAGGAGCTGATCTCTCCTCCCTGGGATACAGTGACAGGATGCATAGGAATGGTTCAAAGCTACACCCAGAGTGCGTTAAGACTGGACATTAGGAAGCATGCCTTCACCAAGAAGGTGGTCAAACACCAGCACAGGCCTCCTAGAGAGATGGTCAACGACCCAAGCCTGTCAGTGTTAAAGAAGCATTTGGACAATGCCCTTAATAACATGCTTTAACTCTAGGCCAGCCCTGAAGTGGTCTAGATGATTGGTCTAAGTTACTTCCACCCAAAATATTCTGTTCTATTCTAGATGTGTTCTCAGTTGTGAAACAGTCAACAAGGTGGCCTTAGAAACTCCTTATAAATCAATCACATAATAAAAAAAAAATCAGTCTTTCAAAATTCATGACACAACACCTTCATCTTCATTGTTTTCTGTCCGCAAAAGGCTCTGGAAACATGGATGGATTACTGCTGCTGAACAAAGATCAAGAGAAATTATCCACGAGATATGATCACAAACAGAAGCATATGAACTGCAGAAATGAACTGCCCATAAACAGGCAGTTTAAAATGGACAAAAGCTAATCCACATGAAGAAAATATCTGAAGAAATACACTTAACAGTGCTTCTGTATATGCCCAGAAAAAACTTTACTCATAGATGTCACTGATCAATCTCTTGTTTTGATAAGAATTTTCACATAAATTAAAACTGCACAGAAGGGAATCCAAGTGAAGATATTTTAATCCCAGATTGGTTTTACCTAATTTTCTTTTCACTAACATTTTTCTTATTTTCCTGTGCACATAAAATGAAAGAGATGCAAGGTTTACTAGATTTGCTCATAATTACCCTTTGACAAATAAAATGCAATGACAGTGAACCAAAAGAGGTTGCCTCTTTCCTACCTGAAGATCTGAAGAAACAGAACTGCCCCGAACAGTGTCTTTTGGCAAAACAGGACTTGTACTTTTCTCCTCATCTGATGACATTCTGCACAAAGTTAGTCTATAAAACAGTAGAAGCTGAACTTCATTTTTCAGTTCCGGTATGGTTACTGTATTTTCATCAACATTTCTCTCAGGATAAAAGAGATTCTACTGTAGAAACTGCATCAACACCCATGCTGTGGGCTAAACTGATCGTACATTTTCATTATATAATGCTACGTAGAAAACTGCCTGACCCAGTCGACACTCAGAATACTTCCACTGACTTACAAAAAAAAAAAAAACCACAATGGAAGACCCAAAAGCAAGAATGTTTTATTTTATTTTACATGGACTGAATAAGTTTAATACCTAATGCTTCATGACAAAATTTCACATCAACAGTACATGAAAGACATTGTTAGAGAGAAAAAAAAACAAAGCCCACTAATAAAACATGTATCAAGAATAACTGAAGCCTTAATTCACAGATACATTTCTGTGTCAATCCCTCCTTCTTATTCACACTGTATTGTTTTAGAGATTACCATCTTATTTCAGTAAAAAATTCCAGTAGAGTGCTACAAGAATGACTCAGTTACAGTATGACTTTTTTCCCCCTTGAACTACCTGAAGTACTGCCCAAGCTGCAGTGATGCCCTGAACACTCCAGTTCAATAACCTGAAGCCCTCACTTAGTGGTCAACATCACTATCCCTCCACTTTCTTGACTCCTCTTGCCTTATAGGCCCAGGAAGACAAACAGACCTAGAAGAACAGGTAATGCTTTAGATTCTGGTAAGGTCAATCATTCCAGCAATTTCTAAGCAAGATAGTGAGGTATTCTTTGAACATTTGGGAAGCAGATGACATAGAACTGATAAGAAACTTGAAGACTTTCTGAAAGATGTATGTATCTTTTAATCTACAGCAGCCTTGAAAAGGTCTTTCAGTGAAGAACTGAAGCTCTTGTGATAGGACTTGGTAGGGTTCTATCTCTAGAATGTATGGGGAAAATCCTAGAATGTATGCGGAAAAAAGAACTCTGAAGGGTACTTGCAGGGAATGGAAGAAACTATAGAATGAGTGGGAACTGAGTACTGAGCAATATTACTTTGTTAATGAATGAACAGCAGAGTGTATAGTTGGCTGATGCACATGTAAAACAATCACCAGACACATTGAGGGGGGAGTTGTCAGCCGAGAGTAAGTTCAGGAAGAGGAATACCATAAATAACCAGAAGAACTGACTGCTTGTAGAATGTAGCAAACAACCATGCGATGAACATTTATTTTTAGAGAGACCTTTAAAACTATCAATTATAATATTTCCAATTGTTTTTAAACAGATGCATTTTCTGACATGCTATTTTTAGATTGCTAGTTGTACTGTCATTAAATTGGCAGGAATAGACTCCTTAAGCATCATCATAATTTTTCAAAATGTCACAAAACTCACAATAGTTCTCTATACAGGAATACAAATGGAAATAGTCTTTCTGTTCTGTGAGTTATTCTACAGGCTGATTCTTCCTGCACCACAAAAGCTCTCTGCCACAGATATCTACACGTTTCAGAATGACAAGTTTGTTTCTGTGCTTAGGATAGACACTATAAAAATGGTATAAAGACAATTTTAAATGCTGAGATTTCCTAGAGTCCAAGGTTCAAAAGATGTGATTACCATTGCTTTACTCCCTGTTGAGCCCTAATATAACAACCATGGCTTTTATTACAAAATATGAAGTCTCGAGGAGGTTTACTAAATATTGCTGTATATTGGTCTGTAGATGAAATACTAAATAGATAAGAAATACTAGCTTCCTCATCTCTTCCATTTTTGTTGTCTCCTGATCTGATTATTTTCATTTTTACTTCCGGCCCAGAAATCACTCCCTATCTGTTCCTTTGGCATTGGCCTCTATACCTAATCAAGTAACTATAACTAGCACCCCTTTCTTTAGTCAATATATTGTTTTAATAGCCAAAATATAGTTCTTCACTAATCTTAAAAAGTCAGCTTCAATTCCATATGCCTTTGCACTCATATAGTTTCTCAAACTGTGGGTCCTGAATAATATAAAAGTCATGGAGGTATGAAAATGTGCATTCATTGGGGTGTGAGGGAGGGAGGCCAATATAGCACTTACAGGAATTAAAGTCGTATTTATAGCCATAAATTACAGACACCATTCTCTTCCCTTCTCAGTCCACTTAAAAAAGTAGTAAACTGCAACAAATTCTCCAGAGAAACAGGAGGGCAAATGGACTTTCATGTGAAGAGAGATAAATTCAAAGAAGTAAAAAAGAAAGGTTCCTTAAAAAAAAACCAACAAAAAACCAAAAAAAAAACAAAACCAAAAACTGAAAAAGTTTGTCCAATAACTGAAGATCACTGTTCTGATTTCTATTTTCACGTTTTTGAGATCATGCCCTGACACTCATTCCCATGTATCTAGTTCTCTGATTATCACTGAAACTACTCTTAAGTTTGTGGTCTTCCAAAATTCAAAAGCTTCCTTTCACGAGTGATGCTCTCTCTCCACTCCACACCACTTTCCCTCTAAATCTGAAACTGCAGCTTACCTATCTGACATAATATAAAATCACTCACTGTCGCCTCAAGCCCTGTCTATTTGCCTCCTCTTCCCATCCCTTTTCTTTATGTTCGGGCTTTCCTCATGTTTATTTTGCCTGTACGTACCTCTAACGCTTGTATCCAGAGCCTAACCTTGCAATCTGATTATAGCAACATTCCAATGAAAATCACAGTAAACCAAATTCTAGAAATCTGCTTATGTACAGAACAACAGATTGGATTACTACAGTAACTTAATACACTTCTTTTAACCCACTGTTTACAGACATCTTTGCCATGTGATGCTATGTATAACTTGTCTGCTTTGATCTCCGTGAACAAGCACAAAGTTTGAAAAAAATACTGAGTAAGCTTCTAAGAGAGAAATTAACAGATATTAAGTAAGAAACCATCTCTGAGTCAACAATGCGATTTGCTAGCTGAAAGCCACTATATGGTGAGAGAGTGATAGGAGCATCTTTCTGCTTACGATATTGTTCTATTATTACTTGAGCATCTGTCAAAACACGTATCTGGCTTCATTAAAGAAAAATTCCTGTTAACACCCGTAGTTTCTTTCAAATCGTAAGCATACATCTACAATGTTAAGACTGCTACTTTTGGAAAAGGAGACAATTATAATGATCTTTGACCTGACTCACCATGGCTGCTCCCATCCTTAGTTTTGAATTACTTGAGCTGTGCTCAGGATTTTTGCTTTTGGGTTTGTATTTGACTAGAAGTGATGCTTTCCAAGTAATTTAACAGTGCCGTCAGATGACTCAACAGCTATTAAACAGAACTACTCATCTCCCAGCACACACAAGACATGCTATTTCCCTTTCACTGTACCCCCTTGCAAAGCAGCACTGCTCAAGTCCTCATTTTTAAGCTTCTCACTGCAGCATCTCTGTAACCATACTACAGCTGCCATGTCAGCTAACAGGACGCGGCACAGTCACACAGACACCTGGAAGGCAGACGAGTGGAGGGCCAGGTGGGAGCACAGTTCCGCAGGTGAATAGAAGACCTTTTTACAGGGCATTTAAGGTAACCAGCTCAACTACCCGGGGGCAGGAGGTGCCCACAGACGCCCTTAGTGAGTGGTGGTAAGCTCGGGCGGGGATGAGAGGGGTTGCCAACGGGTACCCCGCCAGGCAGGAACCCTGTGTTTATGGGGACGGTGCTGTGTCAGTCACGGCACCCCCGGCCGCCCACCGCCGCCCCTCTCACCTGCGGACACCAGCGACCCCGGTCCACCGACCGAGGCGGTTCAAACTACCGGAGCGAAGAAGCACGCCTTTGATAGGCCCCAGGCGTGCTTACAAACTACCCTCCGATTCGGCAGTTTGTCGGCAAATCAGCCAATTAAATTGCTCGGCCGGGGATGGGGGCGGGCCAGTCCGTCCCACCGCCGTCCCTCTTCCGCGCTGCGGCCGCTCCGCCTCCCACCGCCGCTGCCTGCCGGTGGCTGCCGCGCGCTGATTGGCTGCCGCGCTCCCGCGGCTGGTGCGCGGGCAGCAGCTGGCCGTTAGCGGGGGCGGGAGGGGCTGCGCGCGGGGCGTGTCGGCGCAGTGGTTCCGTTATAGGCGGGCCCAGGCGGTGGGGGTGCTGCGGCGTCCCCTACCGAGCTCCATGGCTGTAGTCAATGGGGCTAGCAGTGCGGGGAGGGGGGCGCGGAAGGGACCTTGCAAGCCTAAGGGCTTGGTGCGGGAGCTGGAGTTAGCCACGTTGGCGGACAGCCGCTCTAGGGGCGTTCTGTGGGGAATGGAATGAAAACCCAGAAAAGTGATTTTTTTGGTGGAACTACTTCATTCTTCAGTGTTTCCAGGGATGCTAATTAATGAAGCTGGGAAATCTCCCCGGGTACGACCTTTAATTAACTTTTGTAGTGATGTTTCAGGCGGAGCTCTGTGTTCACGGTTTCCAGCATTTCTCTCAAATCCAGCCTTTCTATAAAGCCTTTCATATGCAGACACACTAAATGAATTCAGCTGTGCGTAACACCCCATCTGAGGCAAAGGTGCTTGGTCAGCAGCTGGAGCAGCATCCTCAGTGTGATCCCAGAGAGAATTGCTTTTATTGATGCAGTCTCAGGGCTATAATAGACAGAAATTCAACACCAAGTTTCAAAGGTTTTCAATCGGGAATCAATGAGTGGAGAGTCCTTCTGTTTGTTATTTTTCATTTACCCTGATACCATCTCAATTGTTCTTTTTGTCATGCAAACCGTGACATAGAAAATCTTTTCAAAATCATTTACAGAACTGAACTCCAGCTACAGCTGTACCAGCTGCTATACTGGAGCCACAGATGTCCTGCTCAAGCTCCACAGTATGTGAATATACCTTATACTGCAGCAACATTTTGTCTGATAGCATGAGAAAGTTGGCACAGATGTAAAATACCCTAACATCCACAGAATTGTAATTTATAATTTGCCTTTTAGAAACCTTTACAGCAGTATAAGGATCTTGTTCTAGAATCTTTTACATCTGTGAAACACAGTTAAACAAGGAAACCATTAAAAAATTTCCTCTCTTAGAGACATTCATTCCGAAGTAAGCTTTTTTTCTATAGCGAAAGGCCTACTTCAATATCTGGGGTTTTTTCCCCAAGAAATTTGGCTATTGCGGTAACTACTTAACTGTCAGTTTTCCCTGATGCGAATTTTCACTAGTGTGGAGTGCTTTTGCTTCTGCTTCTGCTGCTTCCCACTTTTGGGTCTGTGCCACACAGAACATGATCAAATCCAAAGTGGCAGTTCCTCTTTTCAAACTGTGCAAGGCATATTAATGCAAAAATGCCTACTTTCTCAGTAATTTCAAGAAGAAAACCCCAAAGCAAAACACCCAACCCCCTCACCAAAGCCTGTAGATCAATGAATAGTTTTAACATATCCCAGATATGGTTTGGTAAATTTAGCAAGGTGATAGAAATATGATTTTTTTTTCTTTTTTTAACATTTTTATCCAGGGATTGAAGAGAAATCTTTTATAGGATATATCGGGTATCTTTTTCACATTTTCTTAACTTCCCTATTGCTATATGTGTTATATTGTTCTCTGCTGTATTTATAATGTGATTATGTATTTGTGATGAAAATTAATTACCATGTCTTACTTCAAGCTCAGCCCAAATCACAACGAGATGTCTGTACCGGCATCAACATAAGTTATTTCCTTACCTCAGCCATATGCTTTCATGCAGTAAACTAAATTCTTCATTCCTACTTTCTGAAACCTTGTCTTTAATCCCAGTCATCACTTAAATCCATAGGAAGTGAGTGACAACGATAAGAATTAACAGAAAGCATTGCCGTCTATCAGCCTCAAGTCTTCATTCTAACAATTGACACAGTAACCGTCTGTTAACTTGAGGTTAACATATTTATATATTTATTTTTCTTTTCTAACGATTTAGTCATAATTTCAGTTTAGCATTAGCTAAAGAGAAGTGCTGACTTTGTTTAAATGGTATTTTATTTATAATACAATATTATATTATATTAAAAGGTATTAAATGCTTTAGTAATTAGCACTTATATAGACATGCTCTTAGGCCTAGGAGCTCAAGGAATAAAGCAGATTTCTGATATTTTTCTATAAACTCGTAACTATAGCTAGAGTCTTTACTAGGTTATAATAAAGTAAGATCAGCATTTTCTAACGCTAAATTTGAATCACTCCCTACCTACTAATACCACCATGGATTTCAGGAGTGTACTCTTGAAGATCCTGCAGTGAGCCAAACCCTACAGCTTTTGATTATCAAACAATAATCCAGCCCCAACCTTAAGCCTTTTCTGAATCTTAACCAGTTAATTCATATTTGTTCCAAACCCAAATGTGTTTGTCCTTCTCTGTCTTAGCTTTCATCTTAGCCAAGTGCATGCTCAGAACCGAACAATAAACAGGCATTTGGTCATTCCTTTTACAAACCTTGGCCCTAAGAACATCCTTGCTTTTAGTCTTGGACATAGACAAGTTAGAAACAACTGCACCAAAACCAGGTTGGATGAAGCCTTGGGTGACATGGTTTAGTGTGAGGTGTCCCTGCCCATGGCAGGGGGGTTGGAACTAGATGATCTTGAGGTCCTTTCCAATCCTAACTATTCTATGATTCTGTGAAAACATAAACACAATAGGTTTTATTGTCATAAACTGCATTTATTGTTTGAGACCTAGGATGGAACCTTCCACTCACAGAAGTGACAAGCCGTGATGCATATGGGCTTTATTAGATACTGGTTATGACTGAAAACAGGAAAGTGGATAGACTTAAGTTTTGAACCCAGTGGAGATTGAAGATGTGTTTTGTTCCAGGATACTGTGAGGTCTCCAGGCAGGGAATGGAGCTCTTAATCTGCAGACTGCCTGGTCACTGTTTTTGTGGGGTTTATTGCATTTGTTTAAGAATAGTTGTTGCTTTGAACTGCAGCATCTGGGGCCCATTAAGAAATTTGTAATAAACTAGAGTATTCCTGGAGAGAAGGAAGTAGGGTTTTTAGGGTGAATTTGAAGGATTGAACCACCCCTAAAGTCTAAAATAAAGGTAATGAGGAATAACACTGTAACTGGACTGAGCTGGCCTCCATATAAAAGGCCACAAGGCACAGTGGCGTTTGCAGTCATGAAACATGATAGAACATCTGGCTGCAGGACTTTCTCTACATGTATCTCTAGTATTTAAGAAGCAATATAGTTAAAAGTGAGAGAAAAGCTCCTCCAAAGAGCAATTTTAGATCACTAAATCCAAACAAGCTTTTCTGATCCATAGTACTACTGAAAATCAGCCTCCAAATTTAGGTATTGACTCTGCTCTGGTGAGACCCCACTTGGATACTGCAGCCAGCTCTGGAGTCCTCAGCACAGGACAGGCACGGATGTGTTGGAGAGGGTCCAGAGGAGAGCCACAAAAATGATCAGAGGGCTGGAGCACCTCTCCTGTGAGGAAAAGGCTGAGAGAGTTGGGGTTGTTCAGCAGGAAGAAGCTAAGATATGGGCAGATCTTATTGTGGCTTTTCAGTTCTTAAAAGGGGCCTATAAGAAAGATGGGGAGAGACTTATTAGCAGGACTTGTGATAGGACTGAGGGGTGAAGGTTTTAAACTAAAAAACAGGAGATTCAGGCTGGATGTGAGGAAGAAATTCTTTACAGCAAGGGTGGTAAAACACTGGCACAGGTTGCCCAGAGAGATGTTGGATGCACCATCCCTGGAGACATTAAAGGTTGGGTGGATGGGGTTCTAGGTAACCTGACTTAGTTCAAGGTGTCCCTGCTCATTGCAGGGAGTTGGACTGGATGACTTTTGGAAGTCCCTTCTAGCACCAACTATTCTATGATTCTATGATCATCTGTTAATGTTAATTTGTATTGCACACTGCCAGTATAAAAAGTCTGGTAAATCTTTCTGCATAAAATAGTTTTTTAAATACATGACTGCCTTTGGTACATAAGCCTTTAAATATGTGTTTTCATTCTTATCTCTCTGGGGAAATGCAGACATTTGAAAATTGAAGAAGATTGCAATGGGTACTCAAACCAGTCTTTGTGCTGCAAACATCTACTGCCACTTTGTGATTAGGCGCATAAAAAGCAAAGGAGATCAAATGGTATAAGGCTGATTACTAGTACAAAGAGATAATTGTAGATAGAGAGCACTGAAATGACAGTAATTTCCCTACTCCCACACTGTGGGTATTACGGAGTTATCTGATCAAAACTTCTGTGGAAACTTTCTGATTTTGAATTGTATCTCAAAAATAGCAGTAATCTTTAATGTTGGATTCTACAGAACAGTAGAACATACAATTATTTTTACAGGGGGAAAGAGATTCTCTCATGCTTTTATGATCACATATGTTCATATGCTGCTCCAGCCAAGCAAAGGCTGGTACTGTCATGGCTTTTTTAAAGGAAATGGGAAAAAGGGAAGCAGGAGGAAGGAGGCTGAATGGATTTAACAGTATTAGCACATCTAATTACAAAAGGTCATCTTTGTTCTTTGAAACGGTTTTTGAAGGACTCAAAAGTGCAAAGTAAACATAGTCTAGCTTACATAAAACATTAATTAATTTTTAGTGTTATCTGTAGTTCTGTAGATTGTTGAAAGACCTTTTCAATGTGTTTTCTGTTTTTTCTCTATATCTCTTGTGATTACTGTGATGGAAAAGCAGATGCTTTGTAGTAAGTTATGTGTGAATACTGGACTGATTACCGTTTGATTCTGCCAGGTTAAGTATTTGGCTGTTTACTGTGTGACCACAAGGTCTGTCTCCTCTCATGTGCAGTGTTAGATGAAGCTACGGCCTCTAGGTAGATCTGTGCCTTGTACAGTAGAGTCTCACCATTTCTCTTCTGCTCGACATGTCTCAGACAGAAGCACTGAGCATCTGGAGATGAAGGCACAAGGCACCAAGCTGTGTCTTTTGGGGCTTCACATTCAAAGGACTATCATGTTATGGCTACTGCCTTGTGCAGTGGGGCCTTTGTAATTGCTTGATCCAGGACTATTCTCTGCCCATCATGTGAACTGAAATATTAGACATAGCTGATTGTCAGATCACCCATTTCAAGACTCACATTAAAATTTTTTGTTCCAGCTGAAAGAAATATTTTTCAAAACACCAGTAATTTGTATACAATTGAAATCCTAATTTTAGACAAAAAAAAAGAATGCTAACGTTAATGCATATGGGCACTGTGGCAGTGCAGTTTGATGTATTTTGGAACCTTCCAGCATTCTTTTCTTGTAATGATGATAGTAGTAGCAATAATAACCTATGAATGTTGAATACCTCAGTGTGAAAGGGCTCCATTTTCTAATATCCCACTCTTCCATTGCAGAATTGGTGTTATGACTATGTTGTTTGTTATATAATGGTTAGTGTGTGTATCAAGTATGTATCCTTTTCAGAGAAAACATGTGAACTAGAATCAGTATTGAGAGATAGAAAATAGTCTGGAGTCTAGTATCTGCTATGTCTGAAAATACATTCTCCCATTTTTTTTTCCACAGACACATCAGCTGATAGCTTGACAGACACAAGACAATGTTGATGAGCCTGTACATGCTACAGGCCTACTGAATGTATCCATATATACTTAAAAGGTTCTCCTAGAGCATCTGGATTTTTTCACTTGAGTAAGCTTTTCCATGTAATTGTCAGTCTTTTCCCCATGAATAACAACCTATCATGACTAAGGTTATGAATAGATTTTGTATTAATTGCAAGAAAGGTTTTTCTACCATAATGACTTACTGGCATCTTAGATAAAGATCTTCAGTTGCATGGAAAGAAGTGCTTCTTTACAGTGCATTGAGTAATGATATATTCACCTTGTCTGTGTAGGGCACTTAAAAGCAATACATTGTTTATATATTTTTAATAATTATAAGAATAAGTTTTGTTGCAAACTTATGAATTGGGAAAAAATAAACCTAACAAAAAAAAACCCCAAATCAAAAACCACAAAAAAAATGTCAACCCCCCAAAAAATCCCACGCCCCAGTTTGATAATGTTTTACCATGTCATGAACACTCTGCATAAACCAAACCAGCATTGTAAGCCACAGAGTCATAAGTATGTTCCTGCTATAAGAAACAATCTTGAACTGTCCAAAAAAACATCAGTCAACAATTTTGCCAAAAAGCACCGGGAATATTTTTGTAGAAATGCTAACTTCTCCTTTTAAACTGTAGAGAAATGGTGATTAATTAAATGTCTTCTCACAGGAAATCAAAAGATCAATGTCCCCAGAGATATTTCAGTGTCATGGTGCACATGTACAACATATTTATGATGACATCTTCTGCTGCAGGGGAAGTAGAACACCACTGTGCTATAAGGTATTGAATGACCATTAAATGTACATTGGCTTTTTTCAAGACTGGCATTAAGGCTGCTCATAAATTTGCTATTGAAAATCACATCTGAAGAATGAATATTGGTTTTGTAATAGTTCCTCACAGCAGCATATAGAATAGCATATTTTAAAGAAAGGGAAAACTATATTTCTCATATGGTTTTGTATAGGAGTATATAGAAAGCAGCTGGCAGCAAGTAAAACAGTTTTCTTTGGAAATAAGGAAAAGGTTTTCCAAGCTTAATTATATTATCAATCTGTTACTAAGGAAAACCCTATCTTTATAAATAGCAATTGTGAGCTTATTGCCATCTTTAAAAAATTTGTGCACT
Organism: Melopsittacus undulatus; assembly: GCF_012275295.1. Lineage (NCBI taxonomy): Eukaryota > Metazoa > Chordata > Aves > Psittaciformes > Psittaculidae > Melopsittacus > Melopsittacus undulatus. The sequence continues at coordinate 25,997,609 of NC_047557.1, read as the reverse complement.
GTACTTGTTTTACCACTTTTAAGAGGCTTTTTGCACAAAGGAGTACTGGACAGGTAATTTGAACAAGGTTTCCATTATAAAACACAGATCTGCTTGGTAAATTATGTGCAAGAAAAGCTTGAAATGGTTAATGTGAGGCAGACTTTCATCCTCCTCCTAAAAGCAGCCCATTTACATGATTGATTGTGTAACAGTCATAAAGTTTGAGCATCTCTCCAGCATCTTATGGCAGGATCAACACGTTGGTTATTGACAACAGTAAACATGTATATTTGCATTCCTGTTTGAATACTTCCAGGTCCTTTACCCTCTCTCCCCGTTCTCAGGCAAGTTCTGCAGTTCTACTTCTTGCCGCATCACGACAGTTTTTTCATCAGAGCGGATTTCTTTGCAAGACGTGAGTCGGCAAGGAATGTAGCTGGCGGCATTGCCGGGATGGGTCACGCAGAGATGTGCCTCTGCAGTGACGCAGCCTTTGCTCATATAGGAGTCAGCAAGGGTTTTTACATCAACTCTACAGCAGGTGGCAACGTATCACGCTGCTCTGCTCGTGAACTGTATTAGAAGAAACAAACACCTATAGTGTGCAGCAGTCTGTGGAATTCAGAGAGTAAAGGAAGGAGAAAGCAGCTTTAGACGTTGAATCATTTGTGCATTTTCATTGCCTGATCCCCCGGGTACTTTTTGCAGTCTTAAAAGAGCATTGCTATATTAAAGAGCTCTGAAAACTCTCCAGTCAGCTTGAGATGTTCCACAAGAGGTATTGTGACATTCAGCTGTTGGATAGCTCACTGGACATACCCCAAGACTCTGTGTGTACTAGGATGAAAATATATTGGGTTGGAGCTTGAGCTTGCCTTGCTTAAGATGTACAGAAGCACAAAGCTGTCTAAAAGACACCATCTCTTGTCGCTGTGGTTGCCAGGTTGAGAATGCAGCAAAGGTCACTTAGTTTGGTTCCTGTCCCTTAGATCACAACACAGATTATGACCTAGTGTTTTGGATATCTTTTAAAGGTGTGATATTTTCTAGAATTTGGGGCTTAGTGGAAACTTATGTTCTTTTGGCAGTCAGATTCTATACTGATAAAAGCAACCGTTCTTGATTAGTCCTAGAATCATGAATGTAGTAGCAATATTCTGGCTCTGCTACTCCTTTTGATTTTGGAAACCAGATTAAGTGTTTCTGGAACTTGTATCATTATTTATACTATATTGTATAGTATTAATGTTGGCAAAGATTGGTGGAATCCCATCAGTTGAAAGGAAGAAAGTAATTTAGTTAGACAGTTTAAGAGTATGCACCAAAATTACTTTAATTTTGGATTTTAAGAAAGGATTATTGACATGCAAAATACTACATATAATGACAGTTTTTTCTTTCAAATTTTCTTTAACCTAGTTAAAAAAAAGTTATTTATGCTAATAAAGAAAGATTCCTAGTCTTGGAAGGACTAGCACCCCCAATTCAAACTGTAATAAGAGTTCCATTGCTATTAAAATGCCTTTCAAAGAAGTGTTCAGAAAGGGTGTCTGTCTGTGTATGTCTGTGTCAGTTAGGGTGAAATATTTTGCTTGGTATTCATCATGCTAACTTTAGGCCTTTTTGTTGCAGACATCTTCTGGGCTATTCATTCTGGATTCCCCTTCTAGTTGCTTAAGGGGCATCTGAGATAGACTCATCTGAAAAGTCTTTTAGTCTTTTGTAGTCTTAGCACAGAAACAAGTGCCTGCAGGGTTCAGCTGATCTTATACATTTCTGAAAGGTCAGATGAATCATACCACAAAAGTGCTTATCTTTCTGTTGTGACTATAAAGAGAGTCTAGACAACTAGTTCATATAGCTACATTTTAGACATTTGCATTTACTTAGATGATTCCTATCTTTTGAATTTAATTGCACTTCAAATGGAGCTACAGACTCTCAGAGGATTTGATTATTAAGCCCTAGAATTTGTTGGATTGACACCCAGATACTGCAAGCCTGGCTTATATATTGATCTGAGTAATTCTAATCCATATTTGGAGTAAATTGACATGTCTCCCACTGCATCAGGTGAGAGAGGAATCTGGTAGGGCCTAACTGTATTAACATAATAAAAAGAGTAAAAGCAGTGTAAGGGAAGAGTCTTTTTTAAAGGTTTAAATGGCTTATTCTGTGGGGTTTGCACAACAAATATAAGAATCAAAACGTAGCTGTGGCTAAATAAAAGTTTGTGAAGTATTTAAAATGCAGATAACAAGTAAACTGACAAATGAGACATGTGGAAGACAGTATTATGAAAGAGAATGGAAAGATAAACGGTATGTGAAAGAAAATATATAGGCAAAATCAAATCCATGAATGTGAACTGAAATTAAGGGAATAAAAGTGCTTATTGAAAGTTTTGCAGTCCTGTGTGAAAGAAGAAGGAGGAAAGGAAGGAAGATAGGGGCATGCTTGTAGATAAGTGACAACATTTTAGGCAATATGGCAAAAGCTTTGGCATTGGGGTGAAGATAACAGAAACAATGACAGGGTGGAATGTAAGCTTGTTCAAGACTGCTTTTAATTAATTGATTTATCAGCAAAGTGAGAGGCTACTGTTCTGGAAATTGTGCAAGAATAGTTTGCTTTTAATTATTGATTTTTGGAGACCATATACTACTGTGTGCAAAATTTTCTTATTTAAAGGTGGCTAGCATTACAGGGTAAAATAAACACTGCCTAGCACTCACAGACCATCTCTGATTATATTTACAAGATGACAGAGACAGTGATTGGAGGTTGAGGTGGAAAATGTGTCTAAATACAATTTTATCTAAAATGTGTCATGATGCATAGAAAAATGCCCACAACTTTTCACATAATATGTTGGATTTTGAGCTGTCCATCTTCTCTCAGTAGCAAGGTCTTGAGTTTATAAGAGATTTTAGAAGACATGAGTTTGGTACTCAACTATTGTTATCTCTTCCTCTTAAAAAAGCTACAGTCAAACTGGAAGAAAAGAAAGGTAAAAAGAGTAACCAAAATATGAAGTGGCTATAGTAAGAAGAACAATTAGGCAAAACAGAGTTCTTCAGCCTAGAGAAAAAAAAATGTTCTATAGAAAGGTAACTGAGGACTAAAATCCTCCAAGTTGAATGAAGATGGTGAACTAGGGATTTCTTGTTTACTCTCACTTCCAATGAAAAAGCTGGGGAGCACCAGTTGAAGTTAACTGAAGCTTCACTCAATGCAAGCAAGAAGATTTGGTTCTTCATTTTGTTTTAGCATCTGCAATATCTTTTGGAAGAAGCTGCACAGGTTCCATCAAATTTTACATGCCTTCAGGAGAAGTCCATGTCCTTCATGGATAAGTTCATGGAAGGAAAATCCACCAATACCTGTTGAATACAAAGATGTTCTCTCTGACTGAGGAAGTCCTAGTGTTGCATATTTGTGGAGGTTAGGAGACCACTGGGGAGAAATCCCACTATGTGCCATATAATTCTCTTTTTACTTTGGGTTCTCTTTTGGAGACAAGATACTAAGCTTGATGAATTGCTAGCCTTTTCTTTCACCTAGAATCACATTTATGTTAGAAACAGTGCTCATTGTAAAGAACAATGGATTGATTGTGTTAAAATAGATTTATAACAGAAGTGTATAATTTATATTGAGATTTTTTCAGGTAAATGTATGAAATGTATCAGATTTCATTTAAGGTAGTGTGAATGCTTTATCTGAGTGTGAATTATAGTTGTTGCTACTGTCTCTTCAAGAGTGTCCTTAAAAAAAAATGCTTTTCCAATATGTTAGTCCTGTAGCAAAAACCATGAAGAAGTGGTGAATGCTCCATCCCTGGCAGTGTTTAAGGCTAGGTTGGAGAGAGCCTTGGGCAACATGGTCTAGTGTGTGGTGTCCCTGCTCATGGCAGGTGGGTTGGAAATAGATAATCTTAAGGTGTTTTCCAACCTAAAATATTCTATGATTCTGTGATCCTGTGATTCCATGATTCTGTGATTCTATGATGAAAGAATTAATGACAAATGGGCAGGTTACTTTTAATTCTGCTATCTTCTAGTTTTCTTCCTCAAACATATATATATTTTACTTTTGTTTTTTATTTAGTTTTCTAGGTTTTGTATAATTTGCTATCTCCAACTTGCTTTAGGTGAGGAGCAAGTGTGGTTGTGCCAAACTCAAGAGCATTACTTATTGTTTCATATTTTCACCAGCTCATTTCTTTCCTGTTTATGGAAGAGCCTATCTACTCAGTAGTACCAAATCTATGGTAAATGCTGCAATCACTCACATTTTCCTGCTTCCCTTCTTCAGAATTGCAACTTGCACACTTTCTAACATTTTATAGGGCTACAGATTACTCTTCAATTTACAGGAAAGAACAGCACACCAATAAGAAATTTGACCTGGAAGAAGAAAAGAAACAAACGTTTGTTTTGATGGTGTCATGGCTTGACAGGGAAAAGACACCTCATCAACAGAATTAGAATTTTAACAGAATTTTTGAATGTCTGAGCTTCAGAATAGTTTGTGTTACCTGCCTTACTGTCTTGTATCTGGTATGATGTGAAGAAACAGAAGTGACATACAGAAGTCAGCATTCAGTTGAAGGTGAACTGCTTATATTAGATTACATATATCTATTAATATAAAGACAATAATGTAGAACACCTTTAAAAATACTAGATTTCTCTACTATCAAGCTGGTGCCACTAAAGCCTATGTGGGAATTACTTTTTGCAGTACTTGGAAACATACCACCCATCTGTAGGCAGGCATAAAGTTCTCCCAGCTTTCTTTTCCATTATATAATTAACCAGCACTCAAAGTTATGCTGAAAAAGAATTTTCCAGCAGGCAGCCTTCAAAAATAGCATATCAAGAGTTTTTGTCAAAGTGTGCATAGTCATCAGTTACTAAAAGATTATAGTAGGAAAAAGACCATTAAAGAATGCCTCAAATGGACAAGCTCTTTTGTTAAGTAAGTCTTACTGTGTTGAAATAGAGGTACTAGTTCCAGTAATGTATCCCACCAGTACAGTATAGGTATGTTTTAATGCTATTTGTTTTGGGGGATGTAAGTTGACTTTGATGAATAGTACCTGGAGGCAGGAGGAAAAAGTGAAGGAGATGCAGCAACTAACAATACTCTCTATTCTTCATTTTAAAAAAAAAAAAAAGAGTTGCCCCATTTCTTTTTTTGGTGCTTCCAATTTAGAAGACATTGTAAACATTTGGTACGAGATTCTGCTTGCATAAATTTATTTATACAACTGAAACTTACATCTGAACTAGAAGTCAAAAATCTCTTTTCTGTCAGTGGAGAGAAACATACAAGTCTAATATGTGATTTGTTTAATCCTAAAACAGAAATCTAAAACCTGTTACAGGACTCAGGTGACTAGTTCAGATGCAGACATCTAAAGTTAAGTGGGAAGTATTCCATTCTTTATTGGTGTAAGGGTGTCCCTAATTGTGCTGTTGTGCAGGATGTGGAAGATGAGTAAGAAGAAAAGTTTCTTTTTCAGATTTGAGTTCTGGAGACACAATGTTTGTGATTTTGTTTTTATGAGAGTGTTACATTGGGAGATTGATCACTATAGCTTCTTTAGCTTAATGCAATTGTAGTTGCATGTAGACTCTTGGAAGAGAGAGACAGCCTGAAAAGAAGTACAAAAAATTGCTCTGCTGGTGTCAAAACCTCTGCCTAAGCAAGAAGCATCCTCCCTGTTGGACTCAGTCTGTATCCAGCTAGTGAACTGTCAATACAGGCTGCAACAATAAACACCCACACTTGTGATGTGCATATATGAAGTTGTGAAGTGCTTTTGCACTGGTGTGTGATTCAGGGGGTTGTAAGGAACTGCAGAGGTGCATGGAAAGCTAGAGCACCCAAACTTCTAGCAGACGTGTAAGGAGGTGAACAAATGCTCCCAGATGGGGGGTGTGTGCTTGTGACTACTCACAGGTCATGTGACAAAGATGTGTGCGTGTAACTGTGTTAATCTATGTGTGATTAGAGCTTTTTGGGACAGTTGTTGTAGAAGGTTGTATTTGTATGTGTTTATTCTAAGCATTTCATACGCATTGGTATCGTAGTTTATTAACATTTTGCATGCATCTAATGTTGTGGTTCACTTGTATTGCTGAATCTTGAACATACAGCTCACTGATTACCGGTTAATTACATGTTAATAAATTGATTAAATTTTGATTTTGGTTTAAACTGAGCAATTTTTCCCTGTGATAATGTATTGTGTTTAGCAGAAGAATGCTGAAGATACTATCACAGCTGCTGTGCTGTAAGCACAGCTGTGGAGTGCAGCGTCACAAAGAGAAAAAAGTTTTTTGTGGTAGAGTAATAGCAAAGTTAATAGCTATGTGATAAAGAAGTTATCAGTTTATGGTAAGATCTTACCATTTTCTGAAATCCCTATCAGTGAAACTTAAATTTTTGCCCATAGATACAATGATAATATCAATAGGGGTCTTCATTTTGTATCAGTTAACTTCTAATAGTTCTTGAGGAACAGAGGAAAATCCATGTAAAACTAGGAGCTTGATTAAGAAACATAATTCAGGAAAGAATGCTAATAATTCATTCATTATGACTTGAGTAAAAAGGGAAGTAGAACAAGCATTACTGATGGTAATTAATAACGCACCAAGAACATTTTCTGTGAGACTGTCATGGGTTCAGCAGTAGCTCATGCTCTGCCAGGGAGGAGGGAGAGATAGGGCGCCTGGTCTGGGCTAGTCGGGGAGGTATTCCATACCACAGCACGTCCTGCTCAGGGAGGAGACTGGAAGCTGGCTGGGAGGGAAAGGGTTAACACTCCGGCCTGGGCTCAGGTGGTATCCTATTCTCTCTCCCTGTTTGTCTCCTCTAACATTGATTTGTTATTGGTACCGTTAGCGATTCTGTTATACCTTAATTGCTGGACTGATTTTACCTCAATCCGTGGGAGTTGTATTCCTCTGGCTCTCCTTCCCATCCCTCTGGGAGTGGGAAGGTGAGGGGGGGAGGGGAAACAAAGGGGGAACTGTGCAGATTTAGTTTAAACCACAACAGAGACACTATGTAAAGTGCTGCATTCTAGAGTTTCATAATTGTTCTGGGTTCAGCAGTAGCAGTCATTTTTTCTCCTTGGTGGCTGGTGCAGCGCTCTGTTTTGACTTTCGGCCTGGGAACGATGCTGATAGCACCTATGTTTCTGGTTACTGCTCAAATGTTTACTCTGGCCAAGGACTTTCTGAGCGTCATGCTCTGCCAGGGAGGAAGGGAAGCCAGAAGGAAGCTGAGACAGGACACCTGATCCAAACTAGCCAAAGAGATATTCCATACCATAGCACGTCATGCCCAGGGTGTAACCGAGAGTTACCCGGAAGGGCTGGGACTCTGGGGATTGGAGGAGGTACAGGTCAGTGCTCAGCCAGGCAGGGTGGGGTGAGTTATCGGTCAGCAGGTGTTGAGATGTTGTATTCTATTCCCTTTTTATATTCTCTATCATTATTATTATTGGTGGTAGCAGTAGTGATCTGTGTTATACCTTAGTTATTAAACTGTTCTTATCTCAACCCGTGGGGGCTACATTCTTTTGATTCTCCTCCCAAACTCTCTGGGAGTTGGGGGAGCAAGGGGGGGAGTGAGTGCACAAGCTCTGTGGCTGGGTTTAAACCATGACATGAACAGATTCCTTAAAGACAGTCTTGATCAAAACCTTGGAAATAAAAGAGATAACTTAATAATAGTTGGAATCAATTTTCCTTTACTTAGATGACATAGTTATGTTTCAGTATTTGTAACCATTTCTAGAGTTTGTGTCAAATTTACAGGCTTTAGTTTTTTAAATATTACACTTTTAACTAATTAAAGCTTTAAACTGCCCTGTTTGAGATACTATGTGTGAATATATTTTATCTTAAAGGGCTTTGTTAAGAAGCCCCAAAGTTATGTGTACTGTAAGCCAAGACTGTGGTTTGTGTTGAGACTTTTAACATACTTTGAGGAAATCAGGCATTGTTTTGGTGGTGAAGCACAGCTGCACAATCCTTGAATAGTTATTTTTTTTTGTCATTAAGACATCATTTGCAAGATTTCATCTTAATTGTCTTCTTCATGTTGCCTGATATGGCAGTTTTATCATTTCAATTCTTACAAAGATACTGGTGTATCTTGAAAAGAAAATTTTTCTTTACTTCTAAAGGGAGCAATTGAAATGTGATATTAAGTAGATTGCATAAAGACTCTAACTAACTGGTGGCCTTGGCAACCCTTAAGAAAACTCACCTTGTTATTCAAAAAGTAGTTTTTTCTTCTTTTTTTTCCAATCACTCAGGTGTAACATTGCATCAGTGCAGAATAATTAAGTATTATATTCACTGGTATTATACTGCAAGAATATATGATTTCTAGATGCACTCAGAGTCCTGTTTGGATTTTTGTGTACTGAATGTAGATTGGACATCAGGTTGTCAGCTCTATAGCTCATTTTATTCCTTGTATCTAAGGGACAATTTTAAATGTAGAAATGTTTGTACCTTATTATATATTTAATCAGAGATAAGAGTTTTGGCTAGCCTTGCAGTGACATGGACTTCTCAATTTTCTCTATGTTATAATGACTATATATGTTTCTAACATCAGGTAGGTGTGGTTCTCTTTTTTTCAATGACTTCCCGAGATATTCCAGCCTATCCGTGCTAATATTTGTTAAAGAGAAGGATCAAATTTTCCTGACAGAGAAAATAATTGACATTAAGGAGTTCTGGGTTGTTGCTTGATATCCTAATGTTTGTGAAACACTTTGAAATCTTGTTAGAAAATATATGTACAGCAAAATATCCCTATTAGTTAGATAATCATTATGCATAATGAATAATCAGATCCAACATACTTTTTAATCTATTGTCTTTTCATTTACTCCTTCTACATTCAGGTCATGAACACCAATCAAGGAGACCAGCATCTCAGCAGAATGAGAAATGGTAAATTTAAAAGGACAGCTTAGTGAAACCAAGCAAATGCCTAATTCTGCTCATGGCTGGGAAACCTACAAGGTACATGGATTCTTAATTGCTGACTGTGAGAAGCATTAAATGTTCTGTGCTTTTTCTAACCTCACGTAGAAAGCTACATTTCAAATGCCTTAGTGTGGATCCAGTGTTACAATTTGTTTGACTAATTGATTTATTGCTATAGTACGTCATCCAAAAGCTACATTTTTTCCTATTTTACTAATGTCTAGTGATTGCTTACCTTAACAGAGCAGTGCTTATGTAGTTAATTTCACCTCTAGGAAAGACTTCTGTAGTACCAGACCATCTCCAGCATATTCTGATACAGGCTCTCCCAGTAGACAGTGCTAATGTGATGTTATACTTGTTAGGTTTATTATTCAGTTTATAAAGGTTTTGGGGTTTTGTTTTTTGGTTTTGGTTTTGGCTTTTCTTGAGGTTACATGAATTTTAGCATTCATACGAAGTGAATCTTTTTTCAACTTTTTGTCTGATCCCGCTTTTCTTGCGATTATACAACATATATTATTAAAATCTCTTCAAATGTGGTCATTCAGTTGTGTTGCAGATTTAGCATTTTTACACTGTGTCACAGTTCTCTCCTGTCTGCATAAATTGATAGCTCTGTGAATTCTCTTTTGGATTTCATAATATACACACAAACACAGATCCTCTGAATGTTAGTGTAGTTTACTTTGTGTTGTCACCTTTCTCAAAATAGCTAATATGTAAGCACCTGAAAATGCAGTACTGAGAGGAATAAAGCTTAGGATTTTTAACTTTTATTTATTGGATAGCCTACGTAACTATTTGTTTGTTTACCAATTCATTTCATATTATCTTGCATACCAACCAATTTAGGCTTTTGGAACCTGTTTTGTGGTTAGGATTTATGTGTACTTTGAGGATATCTTTGAAGGCAGCTTTTCTTGAGGAGGTATGTAAAGCATCAAATCAATTTTTCCAGCACACATGTTGTCCACGTTTTGTAAAAGGAAAAAAGTGAATGAAGGAAGGGAGTGATGATGGCCACAGGAAATGATTCTGTGGAAGAAATACAAGCCTGATCAAGCTGGGCTTGTATTCCTACAACTGACTGGTTTTGATCATGGTTTAGTATTCAAATATTGTTTAATGATGAAGTAGCTAAGTATCATTCACCAGTACTGCTGCTGGGCTTTAAGAAACTGAGAAATTGAAATGTGGAGAATTGCAATGTTGCAATTTTCAAATCAGCTGTTAATTTTGCATATGGTGATTTAGACATAGTGACTACAAGATAAGCAAGAAAGAATTGGATGAAAAGTCCTCCTTTGAGGGTAGGACTTCATGTTGTTTTTCTTCAAAAGC